>NC_067454.1:9236158-10436158 GCF_025434085.1 Hippocampus zosterae | reverse complement strand
TAAGCCTCTGACTCACAAGTTCACCAACTTTAATGATACGCTTGCAGCGGATGTGAACGGCGGCAAAGATTTACAGTGGCCGTCAAAAGACAACGTCGTAACTCACACGTGTCATCTTTGCTGCTCCCGGCACAATGAATTACATACACCGTCTTTATGGATGACGCCCTCTCATTCAAGCTCGTGTTGCATTCAGTATCTACCTGCAACCGGGCAGAATTTGGGGCCACACAGAAAACAATAGTCAAATTCGAAATGAGGGAAAATTCGGAATAAGACAAAGAAAGACAACGTTATACCCCATATAACAAAATTATCTGGGGATGAAGTAAACTGAACTTGAAATGCAGAGGGCCATTTTTCGAAGCAAACTGAAATCATGACGTGAAAACAATAATACTGCAAGAAAGAAGTATTTTTGTATGGGGTGTATCAAGTTGAAATAGTACAAGGAAAAAAAAGATTCAGAAATACCAGAGAAAATACGACAAAAGTTGTAATATCACAAGCTTAAAGCTGCAACAAGACAAGAAAAAGAACATTAGTAGACAAGCTCATGTGGTGTGAGTGTGGATGGTTGTTTGTCTATGTGTGCCCTGCGATTGGCCGGCAACCAGTTCAGGGTGTACCTCAAGTACATCTGGAATGGACTCCAGCACGCCCATGACGCTCGTGAGAATAAACAGATTCGAAAATGAATGGATGGATAATGAGTGTGTTGGTCAAGGTTCTGAATATGTGTGCGTATATTTTATAAAACCCTGATTGCGGATGGTATGACCATGACTTCTCAGTTATGGGGGTCTTGTTAGGAGCCAGTGTAGGTGCGCGCGTGTTCCGACACGTGAACGCTCGCGGGCAAGCTGGTTTATGTCAAAATGCTAGGCCCAGCCCAGCCCTGACTATAATTAATGCATCTTTATTATATAGGAGGCCTTAATTCACTATATGGCAACGCTCAAAGGCAAAAGTTCCATATAAAATCTCAGCTCACTCTCCTATTTTTGTTTTCCATGGTCTCGTCAGCATTCTGTTCATTTTTTCGAGCCGCTGCCCGCTAGTCAGTGTTACACCCTCAAAGGATGTTTCAACTAAACGTGACCAATAAGCACACACAACAATGAACAATTGCATTTGTTGATGTCCTTCAGAAAAGTATTTCAGTCTTGTTGAGAGTATTTTCGGGGCCAACTGTGGAATCGGATTGGTTTTGAGCAGGAGCAAGGAGCAAGCAAAGAGGCAGGCAGCCCGCCGTATTGCTGCAGGCTGCCTGCCTCCTGGGACTCACTGGCGGAGGCAACAATGGGTCAGTGGGCCTCTTTGTGCGCTTCCCTCCTTAATCAAACTAGTCGGAGGAGTGATTGGATTTTAATACTGCCGGGTCCACCGTAATGGCGTGATGGACGGGGTCCGCTGAATTGGAGCAGGATGTCAACCCAGCAAGGGCTCCATTAATGATATTGCTTCATTTCTTAAAGTGGCAGCGACCACGAGATCACCAGCCGGGGCCCTAACTCCTCCCCTTGCACCCCCTTTACACTTTTCCTTCTATTTTTTTTTTTTTAGATTTTCCATCACACGCTGACTCCAATATCATTTTTGGCATTTGACACAAAAAGATGTGTGCACAGTGCCAGATTGTCAGAGTAAAAGTGAGTTGTTTTTTTCACGTGAAAATTTCCTCTTGAGAATATATTTCGCATTAATTTGAGAACTTTTCAACTGTTTTTCTCATTTGTAATGAATACTTACAGTCATTGCAAATTTTAATATTTTTCTGTCAAAGTCTGTTTTTACACATGTTGCTGGGGGGCAGTCCACTTGGAAGCGGAATACATAATAATCAGTCTTACGAACACAATTCGTTGCGGGAAGATGGGCCACCTCTAATATTTTTGGATTCTAAAAACATTTTTCAAACAATTAAAAAAATCTCAGGGGGAGAAAAAAAATGACGACCTTTAAAAAAGTGGAAATAGGAAATATTTCACAACTTAAATTAGGTGAAAATAGAAAAAGACTAGAAAAACATAATATGTGAGACAAAAATATTAGACAAAATAATTTGCACTGAAAAAAAAATACAATAATATGAAAAGGGAAAATACACACAAAAAACCTTCTAGATTAGATAAGCATTACAAAATATTGGGAAAAACTACACATGTATTAGAAATAAATGTAAGATGAAGTGTAAAGACAAATGCAAAAGATAGTTGTAATGATCATTCTGAGTTGAAAATGTTATACAACATGTTTGATTTTTATCACACTTTATTGGTAAACTACGCCGTGAGTACTGTCAATTATTTATTTGAACTATTATAAAAAATTGGAATACATTTTAGGATACAAGTCACATATTTGTGTGGTTTATTTTTTTTTCATATTGGTTGGTCTCATTTTCATGAATTAACGACATCAATACAGGCAGGACTCTAACCCATTACAAACATGTTTGTTGTTGTTTTTGAGGGGTATGGGGGGGGGCTAGTATGCATTGATGGCATTTCAGTTCATTTTAATGGGAAACTTTGATTGGAATGTTTCAAGGTAGGAGTTAAAGTTGTTTCTCAAGGTGCCTCTGTATCGTGATTAGGGAGTGGAGAACGAGTGACTGATTCCGAACGCAATTGGCTGCAAAGTAGCATATGAAGTCGCCTTCACTGTCTTGTGTCAGTGTCAGGCGGGCGCTGCCCCACAAGAGGAGGTCACGTCGGTCAGCTTGCAGCAGCGCAGGTACGAACCTCTGCACCAAATTAAAAGCAGAAGGTCCGGGGTGAGCCTCTGTGACCGCGCTGACATAAATTACGGAGATTTACAAGATTTTTAAAACACTTTTAACAATACTCTCCGTTTAATGTGCTCTCTGTTTAATAATGCACTTTGGGCTTTAAGAGCACGATAAACAAACCAATAATTCACTGTTTTTTATCATCTGAGGGTGAAGCGTGTTCAAAGAGGAGAGTGAAGGGCGGTCGCTTGATGTTGCTGGCAGCATTTCGAGACGTAAGCGCTGATCTCTTTGCTCTTTGCGAGATAAAAGTACACCGGGGTTGATCTTCCGGAGAAAATGGAGTGAAAGGGGATGCTGAGGGAGGAGTAAACAAAAGAGTTTGGGGAAAGAAGAGGTACAATGATATCCCCCCCCCCCCCCCCCCCCAAAAAAAGTGATGCTTTTGAGGAATTTCTAAGGTTAAACACAATCTATTACAGGATCTTACATGTCTTATTTTATGTGTTGTATTACCGTATTGTTATTTTATGCTAACTGGTCTGTAAAGCACTGTGATACAGCTGCAGCTGTTGTGAAAGCGCGACATTCTAGTAGCAAATGCGTTTGTTTGGATGCCTTCTTATACAAATTGGATTTTAAAAAAAGTTTTGCGCTCGCATTCTTGGTGGTGACCACTAAGGTGAATTCTGTGGTTCCACGATATAGCGTGTTCTCAATTCGTGGCAGTGCTCCGTTTCTACAGTGGCGACACCTGAAAAATTGGAATAGGTCGATGTTATAATTAAGCAACATCACACCAGCAACATTATACTGTATATATCACGGCTTTGACTCAACGTAAGAAAAGGTTTCACTCAATTTGTGATCTATTGTAGCATTTCAATGCTGGTGCTTGTTAGGCTGCTTCTAAGTTAGCTAGCAAGCTGCTTGTGACTTGAGGGTAACTGAGCGTCATATTTTCATGCATCGTTTTCATCCCTGCCACCCATTTATGCTTTCTTTACACACATCTACAAGAAATCAACGCCATGTGTCGTTATAAGTTTGCCTTTAGCCCTAACTCGAGAAGGGTTGAATAAAATAGCTTGACATTTCGCAAGTAAACAGAGATAAGGTTTATTTAGTGTTTTGTCATGATCGCCGCCATCCAGTAAACCATCCAACTAGGGCCATCTAGCCTTCCACGTATTTATAGCAATATTATCAGAAAACACTGAGTCCTAATTTTCTTCTGTTGGGGTTTTTTTTTTTGGGGGGGGGGGGGTCCACAAACAACTGTGAGAGCTATGTAGCTAGTTAGGCTATGCTCGAAACTTCTCATCGTTCACTAAGACGTTATTTTTCCACATTCAGGCCGATTTAAAAAGAAGAAGAAGGAAAAAAAAGAAATTTAATGTACAGATTATTTTCATTTCTGACATACAAAAATATAAATGAATAAATATAAATTTTTTTAATATATGCTTGGTAGATGATTATTTGATGAAACAGTAACCCTCGCAGAAATGTTAAACAACCACTTACAAGTGAAACCCAAATTCACAAGTTAAAACAACTGTGAGGCAGAGTTATATGTATGTATAACAGCATTCATGAAATGACTTGTCCAGTCAATTTTGTTGGAGTCAGAACAAAGTATTAAATAAAAGTTTGAAACTATTTGGATGAGAACACTTGCATAAAATAATCCAATTTTTAAAAAACGGTAAGTATGGTGGAAAGTGAGCATCCCTTCTTCATACACAGAATGAAATTGGCGTCCAACATGGTGGACACTTTTTTGCATGTGTGAGGTGTGTCACAATGTCTTTGTGTGTCTGGGAAAGCTCACAGTAGCATCTGGGCAGCTTTTCAGCGTGTGAAGCTTAGCAGAAAAAGTCAATAATTCTCCAACCTGCTAAGCACAAAAAAAAAAAGAATAATAATAAGATCACGCAAGGCTCAAAAAGAGTAACATTTTGAGTTATTAATCCTTCAGCAGTTAGCGGATGTTCGACTTGGACAAAACATGTAAGGGATGTTTTTTTTCCCCCGAGGAGATAAAGCGCACTTGTAAGAAGACAACTGACGTCTGTGTTAGGGCGAAGACCTGGAACTGATCACACACACACACACACACTCACTCACTGAGGCTGACCCACTACCAGCCGCCACAAATCACTGGGCCATCTCGTATAATCCTCCACCCGCAGCGCCGCGGCATTAAACATCCAAACAAATTGCCTCTCGTCAAGCGCTCGCAGCGGGAGGACGCCAGAAGGAAAGGCAAAGGTTGCAAGTAGAGCAACTCCTCTGCAGTGCTCGACAAATCAATTAAATAAGGAAGCCACCTTTGGTTCACACCCTTTCAGTTTCTTATTACTTTATTTATCAGTCTCTGTAGTATTTTGGACATTTGTGTCTAGAACTTAATCGGATTGTGAAAAGATTGCTGTCAGCCCGATGTCCTTTTTTTCCCCACAAAATATATACTTTTTTTGATGATAACTGTTATCCAGCCTTAATATTTGGACAAAAAAAAGAAGAAAAAACAAAAATGTGCACTGCAGAATACTGAGAGTTGTCGAGTCAGGGTCTATATTTGGATGTTTTGCCTTTTGGGAGGGCCAAGGAAAGTGTCAGATAAAAGTTTTTTTCTTCATTAGTCAAAGCGAACCATTATATAAATTGATGTAAGCTGTTAAAAATTTGCGGTGTATGAATCTAACAACAAATATCAAAGACCCAGGAAGTTATTTGGTTTTAAAAAATGACTTCATGAGTTCTGGAAGTAAATCAATCATTTCCATGATCAGGTATGTATGTTGTGAGTACGTGGTTATAGGAAGTGACACATCATTAGCCACTGACTTGACCGTCTAGACCGGCCTGACATGGTTTACGCCAAACCCCGAGATGTGACGGGAAAACAGACACTTTGGGGGGAAACATCACCCCGATGAGACGTGCCCCCCACAAAACACAGGCAGATCTACAGATGACCACGCAACCTTCCTGTGGAAGTGGGCACGCTCGGGCCTCAGATAAGAACAGAGGGCATGGCTCTATCTGTTCAGAGATCTGACACATGCCGAAAGCTCTCGGGTGGACTGACTTAAGCTGCGGCAGGGACTTATCTTTACAGTTTCCTATACCACCTACTGACAGATCCCCGGGACTGTGTAAATTCCTTCCCCAAGCCTTCCCCCAACCTTAAAACGACTCCGGGCAGACAATGAGACGGCACTTTGTGTACTATAACACAGAGAACAGAGGAGCTTTTTTACAAGGCGTACGGCGACAGAGACAAACACGACTTTCAGGTGTTGCAACGTGTGTTTGAAAATGGTCAACCCTTGATGTAAGCTCATGAAGCATGACGCACTTCTCTGATCCACTCGTGTCTCGTTTCAACGTTGAGCACTCACGACTTTGATTTCGAAAGCCTACAAATCCACTTCACCCCGCCCACCAGAGTTTGCACTTTGTGTTTAAAAAGTGCAACATCTGTCCACAAGGGTTTGATGTGAAATTTTATATTACAACAGTTATAAAATAACAGATCTGAAAAATAAAGAGGGTTGCCGTCAGTGGTGGGTCGAGTAGCCAAAACTGTACTCAACTAAGAGCACTCTACTCAAGTAGTCCGATTTGTTTTTTTAAATCAGCGCATGAATGTCAAGATAAAAGTAACTGAATAAAACATGACTCTGTAAATACAGATGTTGCTGAACAATATACCGGAATATAAATCATGAATACAATCTTCATGAAAGAACAAACGATAAATGAAACCATGAAAATCTCAAAAATCGAGGCCAATTTGACCCCAAGAAATGTTCTTAAGCTACCGCTTGTCAAACAGCACGATAGGCTCACCAACACAAGGAATGTAAAGTCGGTAATCAAAGTCTGCACGCCCCTGTTCAAATGCCAGATTTGTGTGACGTATAAAAAAAAAGAAACCACGATAAAGGATTTCAAGACATTTTCCACCATTCATGTGACCCATCACCTGCACAACTCAATAAATTAAAACTCTTTTTGAGAGGAGAGCCAAAGATAAAAGAACTCCCCAAAAACTCGGTGAGATGTGGCTGTGCTCAGACGTAACCTCTCTCATTCAAATCACATGCTGCTTTGTCGACCAGACAATAATGATACAAAATGATTTATAAAGTGACT
Organism: Hippocampus zosterae; assembly: GCF_025434085.1. Taxonomy (NCBI): domain Eukaryota; kingdom Metazoa; phylum Chordata; class Actinopteri; order Syngnathiformes; family Syngnathidae; genus Hippocampus; species Hippocampus zosterae. The sequence goes on along the minus strand of NC_067454.1, from coordinate 10,429,257 downwards.
TGAGTAAGTGTAGCAGAGGAAATAGAACATATTGCTCCGCACCTCTGCTTATTATAAACTGTATATCAGAACCCCAGACCTCATTTGAACCCTAATCCTAACGCCTTAATCCTAACTCAACTTTAAACCGAAACTCTACTCTAACCCCCAACCTTTCCTACGCAAATGGTGTAACTTGTTGCTAGGCAGAATGAGGCGCAATAATTTCTGGCCACAAACGCAATGAAGAAACAGTCATGTGCCAGCTAGTATGATGTTTCATTGGTAGAATAAAGGACAGTGAGAACTGGTCACCTGCAAAGGTTCTGTTTGTACTCTAAAGCAACGCTAAGAAAGAGAAAGAAAAAAAAACTTTCTGCTGTCACTTCAGGAGTTGGTTTTCTTACCACTCCTAAAAACAGTCCCAAAGATGTTGTTCAAATTGGAACAAACCAAATTCCCACGGGATGATTCAGTCATGTCCGGAAAAACATGGAGTTTTTTAGTAGCTCTTGCGATGTCTTTTTTTTTTTTTTTACTATAGGGAAGAGTTATTTATACGCGGACGATCTGGTGGGGGCATTTATCATGCGTGCTAGTGGTTCCCCCTTCAAAGTTCCCAGTTTTATGACGTGCATTATTTCTTGTGCACACACATAAACAAAGCCAGGGCTGCCGGCACTGAATCAGCAGCCTGTGTCACCGTGTGGCCCCCGGGTCAGGCTCGCTTTCTTGTGCCGCCAGTGCTTACATTAGCATGTGAAAGACTAAAGCTGTTCCAAATATCCCCTCTAAACATTTAGCCTGCCCAAGCCTCACATGGAAAAACTCCACGCAGGCCCGCCGATGAATGAGAAGTAAAACGAGTTATTCGGGGGTAAAACATGAAATAAGATGCGTTTTGCCAAGCGAAAGAAAACGTCCGCGGCTTGCATTTTACGTCATCTTTCTGTCAAATGTGCTCCCCGACGGCCTTCGTCAGCACGCTTGAGCTTGTCCATGATGAGGCAGTCAGGAAGGCACCAGGAGTCTGTGTTTACATTGCAAGTGCCTAAAAACCAATTTAGCCACACTAGCCTCATTTTTCTTATCAATGTGTAAACGCGTTGCCGCGTCGATGGGGCATTTAAAAGATTAAAAACAATCATTGATTTCATGCTCGGGCCTCTTTCGGCGCAGCCGGAGGCGGAGAGGCAGCGCGCAAGCGGCGTCCCGCAACAAGTTCGGCCGCGGCGCCGCTGTTCATATTTTTAAATTAGCAGAGTGCCAAAGGGCGAGAGGGGTGTCGAAGCGCCGGCGAATATATAAATATTCAAAAGGCAGGTCGTATTCCCAGTCCGCTCCTTCTGTTAACTTTAACTCGACTGGAAGCTGAATCATGTGTCATTCGCCCTAATTTAATCATCAGCCACTCTCATTCAATTATCCAATATAATATGCAAATGAGATGAACAATGGCAAGCTCATGCTAATTATCCGCATCAGAATAATTAAATTGGACACAAGCGGCGGAGGGGAACTGAACTACCATAAAATAGGGAGCAGATTCTTTAATTAGGGTAGCAACAATTTTATTAGAATCTGTAATCTGCCCGTAAATTGTGCCGAGGGTGGCCGTGCACAAGGGGGACATTACGCTTATTGGAAAGCGCTCCCTGAAGACTCGCTCAGGGGTGTGGCGAGCAACATGGCCCTTATCAAGGGCAAATCTATCCTAAAACAGCTCTCCCATTTATGATATCATAGTAATATTCTTGGAATATGAACGTTAACAGTATTCTGCAAACCACAAAGCTGTTCAAATTCTCACCGCTGGTGATGATGCCTTTGCTCTTAATCAAAGTGCACAAAATAGATTTTGCTAAAGAATTTTGTGTTCCAAGTCAATACTTTCAGATTTGTTCCTACTAAATGATGTTTTTGTCATTTTATCCTCATTTACAAATATCCTGTATATCTGTATAGAATGTTCATCTTTTTGGGTGTGGGGGTGTGGCCTGAACCCCCCCCCAAACCCCCCCGCCCCCCAACACCCCAATGCATTTCAATCTGTGTCTATTATAGGCAGATTTTCACTATCCACGGGCCGGCCAGGTCCCCATGCCCCACGAATAGTGGCGGTCGACTACACACCGATTGGCAACACGCTGTAGTTGTATTTTAAATATTCCATATACTGTGTATTTATGCAAGTGTCAATACATTTTGTATACAATGACACCAACAGAATCCCCAAGAAGTAGCTTCCTGCAGTGTTCTCATTTACAGTTGCACCTCAGTTCACAAACGTAATTCGTTCTGAGACTGTTCACGCACTGAAGCATTTTCTTCATTAAGATGAATGTAAATAGAACTAATTGGTTCTAGTCCCGGAACAAAGTGCTCTTTACTTTGATTTATGGGTTAAGTTGAAATGAAATATTGCAATAAATGTAGCCTGCCTTGTCTCTTTCTTAAGAATGATACAGAGACGATGTTTCAAAATAACGCTATCTGTGCGCTTTTAGCTATCTTGGAAGACATTTGGAGCAAAAAGCTAAAGCTAACACTACCTGTATGGGAAATACATGACATACTGAACGAACAATGTTTATGTCGTGCGAGAGAAAGCGTAACTGAGCGTGCCGTGTGGATGCTGTGACACAAAGCCAAGTGGAACGGTGGCCATACCCTGACGTCCTGTCTTCTGTTTGAACCTATGTGACCGGGTTTACAGCGTAGTGCTCTAACCATTAATCTAATGCTTGTGCCACAAGCGCAGTGGTTGGTTTTGACAATTATATGAGGTGATGTTAGACTAACGTACATAGTGCAATCGGACATCCGTGAAAAACGCATTATTTGTGAACCGAAGCAATGCTCGAGTGTCTTGTTTGTGAACCGATTCAGTTGTGAAAATACTCATTTGGCGAATTGAGGCTCCACTTATGGAAGCACATTGTGGTACAACATGATGTCGATTTCTAGTGTGCAAGTAGAGAAAGTGTCAAAGTTTCGTAACACAGAGTCAGTTGGACGACCATGGAGTTGGCTGTTGATTCAGCACAACGTTGGTCATAAATAGGCACTTTGCCACCGAGCAGAACTAAGCTTTGTGACTAATTTCTGCTCTTCTAAAGCAGCAGAGCCTGCCCGGTAGCCAGTTCGAAACAGAGAAAAACATGGACCGTAATCCTCGGCTCTACTCCTGCATGCATGCAGGCACCGCTGCCCAGCGCCACAACACAAACCAGCGTGCCATTGTACGCGCAACGAGTCAGACTAAAGGCCGGCCGACAGCGAGCAGCGGGACTTTGCACAAGGTGCCGAAGCCACTGAAATATTTACAGAGGCGTGTTTTGTTGCTATTGTGCTGAGTGATTGAAGGGGAAGACCTCAAAGGCAAGCAGTCGCCCTCAGAGGGGGGAGAAGGCGGAAACAGTCAACGTCATATTTCAACGTGTGTTGCGAGTTGTGAGGTCTCCATGGATGAAATGCGCGAGAGTGTGAGTTTAAAGATAATGATAAGAGAAGCTTCAGCGCCATATCGTCCATCACTTGGCGAGCAGAGGGACAACAACATCTCCGTAACACCCCGATGTATCCTGCTCGGGCCCGACAGTATTTGTTAAACATGTCAGCGTGACAGAACAGCAGTGGGTCAGGAGCAGCGAGGGATCAAAGCAGCAGTACGTTTGAGTGAGGATGTTGAGACGACTCGCAGAACACAATACACAGCACCCGCAGCCACTCTGATGTCTCTTTTACATTTTCACATCGATCTACTGGTATAAGCGCACATGAGGGAAAGGCCAGTGTTTACTTGCTGGGTCCCCTTTTCTCCTTAAGAGAAGCACGCCTGAAGCCTGTATGTAAAACTTTGATATCATCAATCATGCGAGGTATGCACGCCGCAAAACATGTTTTATGAACAAATCATAGTCTGTCACTTATTCATTGTAAACAGTGTACATGTAAATTGAAATAATAAAAAGGAGATTCGCTTCGTAGCTAAAGTACACTCGCCACTTGGATTATTTGAAAAACAATCTTGCTGCATGGGAGCGCAACTTTACAGCGGCACCTCTACTTCTGAAATTAATTGGTTCTGGAAGAAATTTCGTAACTAGAAAATTAAAGAAGTGTTTTCCATGTAAATGCACTGATTCGTTCCAAGCCCCCGCAAAATTCAGACAAAAATGTTTAATAAAGCATAAAAAAAATGCATCAAAATATGAAAGAAATGCATGTTCCAATTATATTATTGCACAATACATGGGATTTGTGCACAATGTAAAAAGAAAGAATAAAAATGATGGTCATTCAACTTTTAACTGCGTCCTCTTCATTTTTTTTTTTTGCCCTCTGTAGTCCATGTTCTCTCTCTCTCTCTGAAGTGTTTTTTGCCTGGCGTTTTGTAAAGAACCGATCCAAGGACGTTTGCTTTTGTCGGTTTTGAGCAATCCTTCGAAAATGTCCAAGGCAAACATCAGCATTAGTGAGTAGCGAACACTTTTTCTGGGTGATTCACATTTTCGTGAAACCATCGGAGCACCTCCTGGGCGAATGATGAGGATGCTGCATCGACACCTATCTCTCTATCTACACATAGACACATATGGTAGAGGTCCCTCTGAGCCAATGGGATGCCGGGATGATGCTCGGTATTAGCCAATGGCAGAGCAGCTATAAGTATGTTGCGTTCAGGAAACTCGGAGCTGCGAGGAGCAGGCCATACTGTATTTTTACCTTTGGCATCTTGAAATTTCTTTCGTAACAAGAGGCAATATTCTCCTGTTGAGACATTTCGTAATTAGAAAATTTGAAGAGACGTATCTTAGAAATACCACTGTATATGTAAGGATTTTTTTTTTATATATCAAGTTGTAGATTTGTAAAGATTCACCGCTGAGGCCTGACATCATAAAGAGTTGACACAGACATCTTCATGCGTCACTTCTCTTCACTGTTTTAGGGCAGCGGTCCCCAACCCGCTGGTTCACCCGCTTCCACACCCCACACGGATCAAGAATGGTGATATTACAGTTTGGCGTGAAAATGCGAGCGGAGTTTGCATAGCTCGCCCGGGTCAGATTAGCAGTTTAGGCAGTAGCCGTACAGCCACGGGACCAAAGCAGTCATCCATCGTGTCATATGTTGATCGTGCACATTTGCAAGTAGGAGAGATGTAGGAGATAATCACTTCAAAACGATTATGTCTACATTTTAAGGAATATTGATTATGCCTGAAGGGTCATTATATATTGTTCAACATTTCTTCTACCGTTGTGTAAAATGTTTGAATCATTTTCTTTGTTCATCATCTTCATAATTTTGTTTTTCAAAATTAACTTCATATGTCAGTAAAATGTTAAAGTACTCTGTAGTTACCATCATTTTCAGCACAGATGGCCATTTAAAAAAAAACGACGTAATGTTGCAATAATTAGTGCGATTTTTTAAAAATACAATTTCTTTTTTTAAGCACTTGTATAGCAGCTAAAACGCATTACTGTACAGATAAAGTGTTTTATGATGGTAAGAGCAAACAACTAATACCGTGTGAACCGGCGTTGCCTTTGAGGACCACGGAGAGCATTGTCCAGAAATATTGTTTTGGGATCCATATTTCTATCTGAATAACGTCAAGTGAGCAGTCCGTCGAAGGCTTGGACCGACACAAACCACTGGCCTTGTCTTGTCTGTCGCTGTGATAAATTAACAAAGGTCAACGGTCACACAAGTTTATTCTCGCAGAGGAAACAGCACATTCTAATGACTTTGGGGCTACAGGGGAAATATTGCATGCCAACAATGGATTTCTGGATTTCGGGTTTAAGAACACACACACACACACACACACACACACACACACAAAAACATCAGCATTTCATTTTCATTATACAGCATAGATGGACGCTTTCTCTTACGTGGACTGTATATTGTACATCAAATGACTGGCAGCTTGCCAGCTCATGTCCCGAATAAGCAAAAAATCCACACCTTGAACCAAACTCCTTGTTCCTCGATGAAAGGCAACGCGAAAGCTCGATTCAACACGATCATGTCTAATAAAGTCATTACAATTAGCTTCAAATTGCCAGTTCAATCCACTAAATGTCAAAGTTGTTCATGGCAACAAACGCCAGCCTCACAGCGCTGCGGCGTTAAATCCCTGCGAGGATTCCTAATGAGTCGGCAAACATTTTTCTTGGGAATTTTTGCGCCACTTTCCGCTCCAAACGGGAGGTACACTTCCTCATGTAAATACCAGATTCAAGTATTTAACTCTTACTCTCTCCGCGGCATGCCAAGACTGCCACAGAGCTGCTCCAGAGCTGCCCAGTCCTGGAAGAAGCCCAGAAGAGAGGATGAAGGAAGACGCATTTCACCCTCCTCTCGGTAAAATCTATGCATCTTGGACACTCGGGGAGGGTCAGTAAAGTGGCACTAAAGAGACTACATCAGGTTTCCTGGAGGGCACGGGTTACTTGATGATCTACTACCCCAATTGATGAAGGCTACTATTTTGGATAAAAGTGCTGCTTTTTCCTAGCCATGCTGCATTCACTGACTTCTGTGTTGGTGGGAGTGTGGAAAGAATGAGGCAACAAGTCACAGGTTTCTCACACATATTCAGTGACAAGCATGCGGAGCATCAAAAGGCAGGCTGTCGTTAAAGCGGAGCAGCTGGGGCTGACATGGCGGCGGCGCGTGGCCAAGCCCAGGGCCGCTTCTGTAGAAAACTGTCTTCCTTCTATTTCCCCAACCTAGACTCTTTCAGCTAACTTACTCACATCAACTCTGGGCACAGCAAAAGGGTAAGTTTACATGAGTATTTGTTTCCATTTGTGTTATTTGTATCCTCAAATGTTACACAGCGGTGACAAATTTGCCCGGTTAGCACGTCCGCCTCACAGTGCAGAGGCCGACTTGATTCCGGTTCCGGGCCTTCCTGTGTGGAGTTTGCATATTAAGATTAAGATATCCTTTATTTGTCCCGCAATGGGGAAATTACAATCAGAATTCAGAAAGGAAAAAACGCTGGGTAGGGAGAGGAAAAAAACACACGCTTGAACTATCCTCTTCCGAGGATTATTTAAGTCTAGGATAAAAAAAAAATATATAAAAGAATATTCTCCCCATCCCTGCGTGGGTTTTCTCCGGGTACTTCGGTTTCTTCCCACATTCCAAAAACATGCGCAGCAGGCTAACGAAACACTCTAAATTGTCTCTCGGCGTGATTGTGAGCACAAATGTTTGTTCGTCTCTGTGTGCCCTGCGATTGGCTGACAACCGGTTCAGGGTGTCCCATACCTACTGCCCGAAGACGGCTGGGATAGGCTCCAGCACCCCACGCGACCCTTGCGAGGGTAAGCGGATTAGAAAATGGATGGATGGATGAACAACTAGCATTGCTTTACATCACCCGTATAGTATCAGCTCAGCACATTTGGAAATCTGGATGACCAGGTATGAGAAAAAGTATAATATTGCATCGAATTATTATTTGCTAGTAGAAAAGCATTAACAGCAAGTAAAGGTCATAGCCATGTACAAAAAAAATAAAATCAAACTGCAATTATTATATTATTATAATATTGTTATTATATTATATTATACAGAATATACTTTACCGCTACGCTGCTTATCCTGTTTCGGGTCACAGGTGAGCTGGAGCATATTCCAGCAGACTGGACATGAGGTGATTACGAAAGGTTTTGATCAGGTAATCAAGAAGATAATCAATTCCACAAACATTCGTAAGTGAATGTCCTTCTACCTCACCCTGGGGAGGTCCAAAGATAATAAAAATAAAAAACATAATCTGGTAGGATTAAACCACCCTCACAATGCCTGTCGTGGGATATCACTAATTTGTCTGCCACTGACGACTGAGAACATTCAGAACAAATGAGTTGTAATTGGTCCATTACTCTGTCGCCAGGCCTGCTTTAGAATAGCTCACCGAGGCCGGCGGGGACCCGTCTCACCTTGTCTGAGGGGCTCAGGTATGTCAACCCCCGCCCAAGGGCTCACTTCTCCTACGGGGGAAATGATCTGTCAATCATGCCCCCGCCCCTGTAAATGTCTACAAACCCCGTCAGGTCTGGCGAGGAGTGACCTTCCGCGGCGCTCGCTCCTCTTTCACTTCTTTGTTAGCGACTTTGCTCACGACAATAATTACAATCCGAGAGCCCTCGCAGCCTCCACACGTCAGCGGGACTTAAGCTCGTTGTTATGACATGCTTGTGTTAAATGCTTTCACTATTGTCAATTTGTCAGCCTCCGACTGTGGGCGCCGCACTGAAGCTTGGATTCATGTGCCGTCGGCCATACTAGAGCTTAAGTGCGATGGCTTGAACTACACTTTGCAGGCCACGCCTCCTCCTCCAATACGAGGACAATAGTGCCAAATACAATCATAGACGTTTTTTGGGGGGGGGGGCATCTTATGCCTTCATTTTAATAATTAACCTTAAATGCTTGAGATTGGTATTTTATGAACAAAACAGATGCCATATTTTGAACAATGATCTACTCATTTCTCAAGACAGCGACTTTATTTTTATCTTGCAAACAGTTATTGAAGTTACTCATTTCAAACTTGACAGCTTTAGTTTGTCTTATTACTGCCATCTCTCACATTCCACTGCATGTTGAAAAAGATTTGAAATAAAGAAATAAACCTTTGGATGTATTTAATATTGACAGGCATTTTTAATCAATAAAAATGCGACAGAGAATGCAACCAATTTAATGCTAGACAAATAGTCTTACGCAGTAAAGAATTTAAGAGTCCACCTCGGGGACTAAACAAGCAACTTTGTGGATAATTATCATATATACTCTTAAAACATTGCTTTTAAGACAAACTGAAGCTACTATCAAACTACAGCGCAGTGAAGTTCATGGATGGAAACAAACTGGGCATGTCTACCAGAAAGTAAAGTTCATTCATTCAATCTTTTGTGAATGAACAGTGGCACGGCCGGATACATTTCGGCAACACCAACTTCCTTCGGATGGGTGATCGCCTAATCGTGACGTCTCAAGTAGGAAGACAGCTTTATGTTTGTGTTACCTAATAGCGTCAGTGTGACGGACCACGGTGGCTTACATCGTTGCACATGTCCGCCCCGCTCGCTCAATTAAAAGCCCCAAATGAATATTTATGGCTATCTACCAGCCAGTAATTCATATAAACGGTGTTTCCGCTCGTGAGCGCAGACTGGTTACGTCGCCTTGTAAACACAGCTCAGTCATGGGACTGTTGCGCCGCTGTAATTCCAGAGCTGGTGTGAATCGGGCCTCGGGCCAAGGCCTTGCAACTTGGCCACGCTAGCAGTGATCAGTTTCGTCAAAGCGGCATAGCGCCGACTCATCTGTCGCCAGAGCCCAGAGGCCACAATGATTGACGAGGACTGCCGGAGGGTGGGGGGGAAAATAAGACCGAGGTCAGACGTGTGCTATTCTGCAACCAAATTTATAATGATCAGTTGTCATTTTGATGTACTAAAAAGGTGAATGGGAGAACACGTACATGTCGTGGGATTGTAAAAATATTTTTGGTGAGGATCTGTCCCAACATGCTTGAGTCACTCTGGCACTGTTACCACCGAAGTCAAAACGTCATCATCTTCCAGGAACCAGGAAGTAGCCAACTAACAAAAGGGACAAACAAACGCAAATTCCGTCTCGGTCGAAATTTGTGCACGATTGTGTAACCTTGTCATTATAAATGTACATCTGCAGCCAGGCTAGAATATCAAACAGATTTTGACATAGAACCTTTCACATACATATTTTTCTGGATAAAAATCTCCCAAAACTTGAACTTAAACCATCATCATGTGTGACTTAAGCTCGGTAATCATCGAAGGATTCATTCCTTGAACTTGGATTTTGCTATTGCCATGATGTGATTACAGAAGGGTACCATTTGGAGAAAAGAGGAAATAGTGCAATGAAAATGAATTAAAAATAAATTACACTTAAAAAAAAAAGATTCATATTACTGCAACTTACTGAGTAATTGTGACCGTCTCGTTCATTCATATTAATGCATGTACAGCGATCCCTCGCTCTTTCGCGGTTGGTTCAGTGCATCGCAGATTTTTTCAAACATATTCATAAAAAATAAAAAATAAAATGTTTTTCCCATATACATGTAGTACAGTATTGTTTATGATGCTCTATTTGACTCGCTGTTGTTTTGCTGACTTTCGCAGCTTCTCGCGGACCGTTTGCGGACTTTTTGCAGACTTAAAAAAATAATAATTAAATGTGTACTGTATTTTGTTATTCAAAAACAAACCTAACTTGTACATGTTTAAATCTATTAGTATACAGCATTAAGTCATGTTAATGACTTCAAAATTTACTTCTACATGCATGTATACCATTAAATTTGGCCTTATAAATATTATGTAATGTACATGTACCTATATGAGGGGACGGGGGGGGTCGTTACTTCGCGGATTTTCGTTTATCGCGGGTGGTTTTGGTCTCCGTTAAACGCGATAAACGAGGGATTACTGTATTATATTGGCCGCTGATGACCAAGGCATACACACCAAACGCGGCCACACAATAAATACATCAACTCACGATGCGTGTTTATTCTGGAGTAAATCACGGCGTTTCCATTCATTTCAATACAAACAAACGCTTTCAGTTACAAGGTGGTCATGGAACAAGCTAAACTCAGATGTCGAGGCATCAGTGTCCAAACTAAGGTATGTGTTCATTCCAGCAATACACGCACAACGAAATTAGGTGAGGCTTTACTAAAACCTCCCTGTTCCCGTTCCAGTCTGCATCAGTCAGGGAGAGTCGTTTTACTTACAAAGTAATTTTTATTTTATTGTACAGTTTGTTTTTTTAAAACTTATTTTTGATGCTTGTTAAGTGAAAGTGGCGACATGTTTTTGAGCCGAGAACAGATGACTTATTCCCTATGAGGAAAAACTTAAAACTTGTAAGCCAGCCAGTGTCTTTGACGGGCTTGTATTCACTTTATTTATCCCAAACGATGAAACGTTTTGATATAAAGTTGCATTTCTGTCTAATTTGCAAAAGGAATGCCAAAGCATGGCACCACGAATACAAGCTCTTTTCCCTTTATTATTCATCAGCTGCGGGCTAAAGGCGATCGCCGGCAGTCACCGTGACAGATGCTTTGTGGTCGGCTGCCAAATGAAGGTGAAGTGAGAAGTCTCGGAAGTGTTTGTAAAGGAGCCCTGCAGGTCATGTTAGCCCTGTTCAGATAACCACGGTTAAACACGGAGGCCAAGCATGAAGCATGTACAATGAGTTAGCCCTGCATAGGACAATCACAACATCACAGCGTGAACGACGAGCGCCACGTGGGACGATACAACTTGATCCATTAAATCAAGTGTGCCGAGTTTAACGTTAAACTCCGAGTGGCCGGCCATGACACCGTCTAAGGACGCTTGTATCCAGGACAGTTTTGTGTTAACACTGTTTTCGGGATTTACTTTATTAACAAGATGACACAATACAATCAAGGCACAATGCATTTGTTATTGAAAGGAGCGTATAAATAAAATGTATTATTATTATTATTATCAAATTTAGCGGAATGCTAATATTATTGACATTGTCAATAAATACCTCCGTGACCAGTGTTGGGGGTAACATGGAGTAATGTATGGCTTTACGGTGCTGATCACATCTCAGTCATGCACATAAAAGTGCATGTTAACTTTGCGGTGACGAGCCAAGTCTTTTTTTCAGGCCTATAAAAAGCTTTTTTTTTAAATATACAGTATTCGATCAGGAGTAGTGTCCTCAAACCTCACAGCCTACATGCAGTACACGCATGCGATCATCTGATCCAACTCTATATATTTTTGTAAGTAAAGTTCACCCTGCGATGGATGTCTTGATGTCACTGACTGCACATGTTAGAATGATAAGGTCAAAGGCAGTTTTTCCTTAAACACGAACCATGTGTGCCGAATTCGGGTGAATGAGCGTTGTTTAGTCTGCACGGTTCACTTTACATGACGATGTGACAAAAATCAACATCTTATGGATCAAGACCGTAGATATGTGCCGAAAAAAATAACATTATTGATACTAATCAAGTTATCAGTTAAAACATGAGCATTTGGAAAGGTTGTCATTAACATGGCTTCATTTGGACAGCTTGAATTAACGTAAAATAAAACAACAACCAACCCTGTAACATTTTTTAAATAGTTTTTTTTGGGCTCATATTTTTTTACACACACACATTAAAACCCTTCACGCAGGTTGTGTCCTGTATTGCAGCGGCTGTGCCTGCGCATACGGTGCTAATTCCAGAGCTCTTGCTTTCAATTATTCATGCCAAGTACATCACTTTTCAATTAACTAATTGCGACGCTCAGGAGATTTCTGCAAACACCGTTCCACACCAACCGGCAGCAAGGTCACCCGTAGCCTTGGGAGGGAAAGCTTCACCTGTATTCTTAATAGACACTGACTTCAAGCGGCTTTGCGGTAAATATTAAAGAGAACAAAATGAGCTTCTGTGATAAAACATCCATCCAGGTTAGGATCACAATGCTTCTTAAGGGGGCGCAGCAGTGATTTAGGATGGGGGCCGATCATTTCTAGGATACAGCTACCAAAATCACAACAACGCAACTGAAAGAAGTTGTTTGTCGGATTTACTCCGTTTTAGTTCATCAAGTGGCTGCATGAAATAAAATCACCTGAATCCAGGTACATTTTTGAAGTAGCCACTTCTTTCTCTCTTTCTTAAGTAAGAAGAAACTGCTGAAGGAATTACAGTCCACCTTGGATTTGCAATTATATTTGAAACCCCCCAAAAATTAAACAATCTGGGGCAGCTGACTAGGAAATGTCTCGATCAGTTGTGTAAGACAAAAAAAAAAAAAAAGCCGATTGACCAGCTGAAAAAATCACATCTGTGACACATCAAGTTTGAGTTTTTCTACAAATCACACTCTATTACCTTCACACTGCACTTACAGACTTAAAAAAGTCCTAATATTCCACAAGCAACGATCCTGTATCTGTTTGCTTGTGTGCTTGCAGGCTGACCGGGAAAAGAAAAAAAAAATCTGTCAATGACGCTTCAGGGGCAGAGGAAGTGGTGGAGAGAGAGGAGGAACCTGTTTCACTTACTCGCCAAATTCTACCTAGCAACCAACAATCTAATCTCTTTGACCCAAAGACCTGTCTGCACAGGTAAGAGAGCAGACACAGGAAGGGTCCTTACATAACCTGTTGTTGGAGTTCCCCCTCATAAAAATAACAAGTAACAATATATTGCGCAAGTTCTCATGGGAAATAATCCACCCTAACAAAAAAAAATCGCATATGAAAAGAGTCAGTTAGTTGCCGACAACATGGCATCCATTTTGAAGGCAGCTACCAAATGCAAAATCAAAAGGCTCCCTGGTCTGAACAGTCATCCCTGAAAGATGATCTAAAAATTATGCCGACAAAACGGATGCGGATCATTCAAGATGTCTCTTTTGTCATGTGAATACCTAAAGTATTTTAACTTTGAGAATGTTTAAAGAAGCACATCTGGAAAATGTGCCGGGAAGAGCAACCGCAAGGAACATTGCGACCAGCGATCTGATTTTTGAACTTGATAACCTTCAACATCTTAAGCGAGAGAGGCTTTAAAAAAATCAATAAGGGGCTTTCTTTGACAGAAAAAAACAATTACTGGTTTCAGAAACTGCCCTTTAAGACTACAACCTCAAATCTTATGTCGTGTCATTGAGGAAATCTTACATTAGCCTATTTTAATCCTCCACAAAAATATTTATACTCACTCTTTAACTGCCCATAAACCCTTTTCGCTATTATCCTAAATGCAATGTTTATTTCTTCGATTTTAAGTCATTAAACTTAAATCCTTCAAAATCAAAATTAAAGAATCTTAACCAAAAGCTCAAATTTTACATTGAGAAGAAATCGTCACAAACCGCTGCCTGTTGTGGCCCCCGCATCAAACAGCCAAACCCGAAATACGAACATTCTTGCAAGCAGAGAGCCGGCGTGATAGCATCAAGCTACATTTGTGGAGTTATTCTCGAGCAAGGCCCTGTTTATACCTTGTCATAAACATTTCAACATCCATGATAATTGTCTCCATCTGGCCCTCCTTCTCTGATGAAAAAAAAAAAAAACGCTCAACGGGCACAACCACGACGACGTATCAGCCTCAAGACGCCAAGCGTGGCCTTGCGGTGACGTTCCAGATCGAGGCGATCCGAGTGAGGTTCAAGTACGGTCGCCGCCGCCTTTGGGCAGGTAAACAGTAATAGGACACTGTCAAAACTGATTTTAGGGGCACGCAGCTCATGATGGCAATCGGTTGCACTGGAAGGAGCGGATCGAGTGCAAAATGGAGAAACAATAAAAGGTGGAAATGGAGAAGAGGTGACAGGAGGGCAAGAAGAGCAAGAAGGGGGAGGAGGCAGCAGCGAGGAAGAGAAGCAAAGGTGTCAGGGTGAGTGCGGTACAGTGATAATAGGGGTTCCTTTCTGCCGCTGCACAAGGGTAAGGTGAGACTCCCTCACAAACTGTGCTTTCTGGGCAGCGGCCCAAGCCCGGGGCTGCCTCATTGATTTGCACTGTAGAAAGGTCCGATTGTGCAGCTGTGCCAGGGCGCTCTGCACTCCAAAAAAAAAAAAAAAAGCTCACCTCGCTTCCCACTGACTTTCGCAGTAGCCTCCTGACCTGGAAACATGTGCAATAAACCTGTAGCACAATGAAATGCTGTATCCACAAAGCAGAAGAAATTACTTCCGGTTACATTGAATATATTTAGCAAAAGGTGTACATTTTGAAACATCAGTTAACTCATTCACTCCCAAAGACGTTTTTAAACGTCTTTTCAGACTTGGTCCAGAATTGGCTGGTACTGAATGAGTTTTTAGGGAATGAAAGGAGCCGCTTTGATTGGTCATGCTTGAAGCCGCCTGTGACCACTCTCACAGCAGCGAGGCCCTCCGCTTTGATCCGCCGGGCTGTGCTCATTTGTGAAATGACCGCCACCTGCCTCCACGCCGAGCAGGATTTACAGCGTTCACGAAGAAACGGCCTTTAGTGTTTTGAAGCATTCTAACAAGTCATGCCAGCAATTTAGCAGCCGGCAGAGATTGGCTTGTTTCCCCATACATGTTCGTATTGTGCACGTCTCGTACACGTGCGCGGTGATTGAAAATGGCACATTTCCCCTTCAAGTAGTCATCATAGAAATGTGAATACACATACGTGTATTTGGTTTGGAATTTATCAAGTGATCATTTGAAAGGATCCTTGTAACTTGTACATTTACAACATTGGATATGTAGGTATCGAGAAAGGATATGAAACCTGAAAATGTTTAAAAAATAAATAAAATTAAATATCGTGAAAATAGTGAATAGTCTTCTTGAATTTAGGTAAACTGATCCGATACAAATATAACTAAATAAATACAAATACTATTTAGGACCAGTACCTCCTCATATCCTATTATGAGGATATGAATCAAACCCTCCTTGATTAGGCAATTCAGGGTGGACGGGATAAGGCCGGCCCCAGGTGGCCCCCTCCATTAAATGACAGATTAGGCAGGGTCCAACTAATTTCTTTATCCAAATCTTATTAAAGGCAAAACAGCTGTCAACTGTCACCAATGCGACTCCAGAAGAGAACCTGAGTGCGTCTGCGTGGTGAAACCGCACCCGAGCAAAGACGGATGTTCCCACTTCATTGTTGCCTCCGTCTTTCATTTGTCTCTATGCTTGAGAGGTTTGTGGTGGCGTCTCACTCTAGCATCCCGTACACATTAGAAGGATGACTACTGATGCGAATGCCAGTATTGGTTTCACGCGGCTACATGGCATCCCGCAATCAGATAATTAGATAATGACATCTGGATTGATGCGGAAATGAGTTGCTGACAATTGCATTCAACACAATATCTCAGGAAAAGTGGAAATGGGATCGAAGTCGAGACTGTGCGGTGGAACACCGCAGCGTCCGGAGCGCAGCCGCAGCAACAGGCTACCTTTCACACTTATTTTGGTCATTGGCACAGCAACAAATCTGCTTATGTAATCCATGGCCGGCAGAGCTTTTCTTTTGGAACCAAACGATGCTGGGAATAGTACGTCGTTGTACCTGCTTTTTTTTTTTTTTGCCAAAGTATAAGCATTAGTAGTCAGTAGAGTGGTTCTGGTTGCTAAGTATTTGTATTGATATTTTCATTGGATAAATGTTTGGTTTAAATCACGGGAGGTTGTCACACCCGAGTACTGTACGACCAGGTACAGTACCCACACAGTACACACAAACCTTGCCATCAGCACTTTTTGATTGCTCCTCCTCCCTCGTAATTGCCAGTGACTGACCCTGGCAAGAGACATGCCGAGTGAGGGTCCCTACGCCCTATTTGCTGACAATCCTTGTCAGTGGGCTTGAGGGGCAATTTGGCCGCTGACAAGCCTTCCTCAGTCTCCGGTTACCGGGGTGGGGAAGTATATGCCGCATTCAACCCAGCCATGCGAGACAATCGGAGGTGGCCCGGTTGGTTCCTTTCTCTTTCTCTTTTGAGTTGTCTTTTCCTTTGGCCCCTAATTCTCGAGGAGTCTCTTCCTCTCTTAACTCTTCTTTTTCCACAATGGACAACGCTGCGTGCTCGCAAGGCTGCAAGGGGCCAGCAAACAATGGGCATATTGTTAATCTGTCCATAAGAAAGCCTTATCTTGTTGTAGACGTGGTATTAAATTTCGTAGAGGCCCCATGCGGCCAAGCCAGGGGAGGCAGGCGCCGAGAGAGAGAGAGAGAGAAAGAGAGAGAGAGAGAGAGAGATGTAGATAATAAACTGCATAATCTCTTCACCTCCTCTTAAAACGCTTAACCCCATCAGTGGCTGCTGGTCCAATGGTACCCCGAAACGAGGCAACAAAGGGTTAACATCCAGTGCTCGAACACCAGCTTCACGCGGCTCGTCCACCGCAAACAATATGAACTGTATGATAGAAGGATTGGAATGAGGAAGTCAAGGGGTGACAATCGAGGTCCATCTTGACTAATGGTGGAAAACAAGCAGGTGGAATGTTGCATCCGTTTGGGTTATTGAGGATATTAGAGTTCTTTGAGGGCCAAATAGGAAGGATGCAAACAAGAGTAGAGATGTTCTTGCAAACTCGGTTCAGGCGAGAGCTTTTCAAACATGCTCGGCCATAGGCTTGACAATCGTGCACTTGATCATAAGCGTTAAATATTGAGCCCATGACATGAATATGTTTTCAGGAATTTAGTTTTCTTAACTTTGGTTGTAGTCAAGTTGGAATTCCAGGACAGATGGTTTATCGGGGTGAGGGGAAAAGAGGATTAGAAGAAGCTTTTTTTTTTTTTTTTAACTTTAGACACCACTTCAAATATACTCATCTGGGGCTCATTTACTCGTAGTTAAGAGACGCCTTTTAAAATACACTCAAATGTTTCCAGTTGCTCGAACAAACATGATACCCGATCTGCAATTTGATGTATTTACAGCCACTTTACGAGGTCATTTGCGTACGGAAAAGAGACAAAAAAAAAGGTCCCTCTTGCGTCAACGGATCATTGGGGATTACCTAAATCAGGGGTGTGCATCCAAAGTTCAGATTCCAGAGTTCAACCAGGACCCCTCCTGCGATGAAGAGAAGTAAGATGGCGGATCAGATCAGAGGGCAGTAAAATAGTTTGCTGTGGCATGATTTGGAATGATAAGCCTTGATGTGACTTCATAGCAGTGTGGCATAAGTTGAAGGTGACCCACCGATGAATCTGAAGAAAAAGACTGACTCGCTCGAGCACAGGAAGGACAACAACGGAGGACATCCATTTTTAGAGTTGGCCAAACGTCAATCAGCGGACCGTCGTGTGTCTCGCGTTTGCCTTGGAAGTATCGCGTCACTGCACTTTGATTAAAAGTGCCAAGATATGTCCAAGAGAGAGCAATTGGGTAACCTTCACACACAACAAACATGCATTATTGTACTTGTTCATGCAGTGCGCAAGCGTTTTTATTTTGTCACTTTCAGGAAATAATCAACGTTTGTTATAGGGGAGGCCTGTAGTCGTACAAACGGAATTTTTCCAATGATAGAAATATACTGTATATGCATATACAATGTCTGTTCTAAATCATGACTGTTCGTGAAGTGCGGTAAATTTCTTTAGATGCTAATATACAATTCACACACAACCTTTCTGATCCGCTGAGAACATTTGCACTGCACTGCTGACCAAAACAGCAGCCCAGAAGCAGGCAAGCAGTCTCTCAGAGTTCAAACATATTCGATTCTAATGCATCATGTGGAGATGGTTGCTCGAACAATGATTATGATCCCAGTAGACTGACATGCGGTTGGCCCACAATAATGCGTGTTTACGATTGAGGGGGTTACGCCACTTACGCCACCCACCAGGTTTGCTTCGGTTCTTGCCGTTTGGACACATTTCTCCATATATCTTTTTATTTAATTTCAACATCAATTTTTTTTTGCGCTCGCCATAAATTGTAATATGCCCGTAATATTGCTTATGACTATTCCAAAAATGTGTCCAAAAAAAAAAGCCACCTCCCCAAATAAACAGCTCTCTAAGGCAGGGGTGCCCAAACTTTTTGGATCAAAGATCTACTTTTCGATCAACTAACCTCACGGGATCAACCCTTACCGGCGCGTGCACGCACACACACACACAAATTTAAGATTTACCTGCTTTATTTTATTTTTTAAATATTTTTTTGTGAAAATGAGACTGATAAGATGATTAGTGTGCAGTTTATATTAACACAAAAAATATATTACTAACATGTACAAAGACACACAAATGGTTGTTTGTTTTTTTTATTCTCGATACTCCTCGGATCTACTTGGAACCTGTCTTAGATCTACCGGTAGATCAGGATCTACCTAATGGGCACCCCTGCTCTAGGGCATGTACGGAGTCTCTTTAAAATAAGCGAGAAAAGGTGTGTGACGTCACACACCGATTAACACGCCTCATTCGCTGTATCCTGGATACATCAATGCCGACAATCATCAAGAGTTGATAGATTGATCAACGTCAGACGGTCTTCAATGATGTTACACGCCCTCTCTCGTCTGTCTTTAAACTTCCACAACAGCCCACTTGCGCTGACAAAGCAGGTTAAACCGTTGTTTTCAAAATGTTTCTCTGGCACGAATATGCAATGCATTGTTCCTGTGGCTTTTTCGATCAGGGTCTCCTTGGAAACGTGCTGATTTGTGGTACTGACCGCTGACAGGAGCTTGGTGGCAAGCCCAGATTGTGGACTGCACGCGTGCAAGTTCACACAGACACGCTCACGCGTGCACATTGCCGCAGCTATTTTCTAGCATCACCTACTGGAGGAAGTGTGAAGCTACAGAGTCTGAAAAGCAGAGCAGAGCCACTGTACACTCGGGGGGTATTTATGTATACGCATAAAACGTACATGTTATTGTGATGGTACAAGTCATACACACGTGACTGATACATTTGTGAACTTAGATCCATCAAATGCATGTAGGGAGAGTAACACAGAATGAGCGGTCAATTGTGAAAACAAATGTGGATAGCGCATGTAAAAAAAAAAAAAAATTGTATTACATACGCATATTACTATTAAATATTATAATATTTAAGTTATTTACTTATATTATAAGTAAATAACTATTTATATTTACTATACTAAATATTACTATTAAATGTATTTTACATATTAAAATACATTTAAGTTCTTTTAATGCAGAAGACGCATCCTTTTCTCTGTCTGATCTCCAATAATTACCGTAACACTTTTGATTCATTTAAAAAAGTGTGTGTGTGGGGGGGGCGGGGGATAATTTTGTAATTATTAAGCGTACATGTAAAATACCTGTATAAAAGTATAAAGCATAAAAGACTTGTGTCATTTAAAAGTTTCATTATTAGAGTATATACTCACGAGGGTTTCATTATTTTAATCTATTTTTTAATGTTGCATTAATAACCATGACAAGAGAAAGAATAAAATTGAGCCAGTGTGGTTTCTTTGCTTCAAAAAAGGCTCTGTAGGAATGGAGGCGCACACTCGAGAACTGTCCGATCAACTAATATCGGACAGGAAGCGTTAAAGGAATGAAAACAGGAGATGCTGGAGATGAGTTCGAACCATACTGTCCAGAAAAAAAAGGAAAGCTTTCCAAAGCAGTGATGCATCAACCACAGAAGCAATATTAACTCATATTTTCCTTGAGTGAAATAGAAATGGAGAAAAGGCATCAACATGGCATGTACTTATCAGATGACAGCAATACTTCACGAGGTCACTTCAAGGAAACACGAGCGGGGGGTGACATTACTAAAACAAAAATCAATGTTGATTCATTTTTCGATTGCGCATATTGAAGTAAAAAAAAAAACGACAACAACACATGTGCATCGAAGAAAATGAATGATCGCATATATAAAGATGATGTTGTGTGCTTGTCTTTATTTATTAGAGGACAATCAGGGTCAATGTCTTGGAGGCTGTCCATGCACATTACAAGTGCATCCCTGCTGCAAGTTCATTAGCTGGTTATTTATGGAGACAGCAGCGGTTGTCTCCCTGCACTCGTCACATAGCGGGTAGCGAGCAGACAAGGAGGTTTGTCGATTGCTAACATGGCAAACTCAACCATAAAGTGAGCAGGGGAATTGTTTCCAAAAGTTCGACACAATATCACATTTGGAATTTGACGTTTGTCCTGCAAAAAAAAGGTAACGGAATATGGAGGAAGTGCTAAAAGTCCCCTGATGTTAGACATGATGGAATTTGTCCAAAAAGGCATGTTTCCACCACACACCAAGCAATGATGCCGAATGGCGCTGAAGTGGGCCACCGCAGGAAAAGTTGTCGACTCTTCACCACGCCCCGAGGGCTGCGTCATCTACCGCATATCTACCACAGCGTTGCAACGGCAAAACTGCCGCCCAATCTGGTATCGGGATTTAATGATCCGAATAAAATGTACTTAACTGTATTGCTTTTATTCAACCACAAAAACATGGTGCAAATGTCAAGGAAGAAGCGGATAGTCTCAAAGAAAAGACGAAAATGAAACAAGAAAAAAAGGATAGAGTGTATTTTGAGAGGCTGTTAGCAAGGATTGATCACCCCCATTTGCTTCCTCACATGGGGAGTAAAAAGAACATAAAAGCAGCTCAGGTCGTATGGTCCAGGTTTACCATCTCAACAAACATCAACCTCACATTAATGATGAAAAAAAAAACAGCAAGGTTGCGCCTTGACGCAAAGTAACCGGATTAACAGGCCCCAGAGATTCGCTGAAAGGAAACGGTGTTGTCCAAACTGGTAGGCTGATTTCTGCCGGCGTCATCTTTTTCCGGTTAATGGTCTGACTCACTCAAGCGCTGCCAATCAATACGCTGCGGAGGTAAACTTGCTTAAGAAATTCTCGGGGAAAGGCACACCTCTCTGCAAATCGAGCGACAATAGAAGAGAAGTTGATATTCACATTTGTGACGTGCGCAAATATGACCTTGCGAATGAAGAACACTTAAACGTCAAAGCAGACAGAATCCAAAAAAAAAGTGTTTTAAACGACAAGGAAAAAAAAGAAAGCGGGGGAAGTGAAGATGATAATAAGGCACATTTTAGAGACATGATGGTGGCGAGATAATCTGTAAGAATTAGAAGATTTGGGACCTTCCTGTGGTCCGTTACTGCAAATTCAGGAAGTAAACCGACCCAAGTAGACTGCCATTTTCCAACTTTCTTGCGCTTCTTTATATAGACTGTGTGTGTGCATGGGTGAGGGTGAGGTGGGAGGGCGGTGCGCGTTTGACAAGCACATGAAAAGTATTGGAATACTGTAGCCACTGCACAAAAAAAAGATACAAAAAAAACATCCAATGTCATGTTGCCTTTATTTTTTACATGATTATATGTATAACACAAAGGCTGATCTTTTGGAAGAAGTGTTGCTGGGAAAAAGAAAAGAAGAAAAACAGTTTCAATTTCAAAATATATGCTCATTATAAAAGGTATATTCTCCAGAAAATGATGGTTGAATGAATTTTATAAGTGTAGTGGTATTCTATTCCAGGCTGTAGAGCGAAAATTATGTCCAAAATGCCTTGGCAAAATGAACAATTGAGGTTCGAGAGGAAAAAAAGTCTAACTTGTGATTGACTACGCGTGCGTCTCAAAGGTTTTGTCCATCTCAAGTATGTGTCAGATCTTCATGCCTCCGGCGGAGTCTTAACCTCGCCTGGCTTGCACTCCTCAACACCAGAGATAGCACAAGTGGAGATGTTTCTCACACTCACACACACACAGGAAGTAGAGGTGCGGGGAAGCCCACTCTTATCTAACGCACACGCACACACACAAGCTCTGTTTTCTGTCTCCAAGATGAAAACCTCTGTGGTCTATTTTCATTTGGAAATCATGCGTGCAAGAGAGGAAATCACTCGATACCTCGAGCGGAGAACCAGTTGAGGTCGTTCACAAGAGGGGGACTTCCACATTTCGGGAGAGGAAACTTAAATCAATTTACCTGACATATGAGGAACGTCACTTCCACTGCGCATGCTTTTGTGACTTTCTACATTACACTGTCAGGCAAAAAAAAAAAAAAAACACGTCACTGCAGCTGTAGGGGTAAATGGCTTGTCACTGATATCTATCCATCTATTTTCCGATCCGCTTATCTTCACTAGGATCCCGGGGCGTGCTGGGGCCTATCCCAGCTGTTGTCGGGCAGTAGGCGGGGGACACCCGGAACCAGTTGCCAGCCAATCGTATGGCACACATTGACGAAGAATCATACACAGTCAAACTCCCACCTGGGGATAATTTCGAGTGTCCTATTAGCCTCCCATGCATGTTTTTGGAATGTGTGAGGAAACCAGAACACCCGGAGAAAACCCACACAGGCACGGGGAGAACATGCAAACTCCACACAGGAATTTTACGGATATCAAAAAGCTTTTGATCCATTAATGATGTTTTCACTGACGTAAGCATAACATCTATCGTTGCGACATCAGTCACCCATCCACAGGTGGCTACCGCACACACTTATCAAAGTGTTGTCTTTGTTTTGCAACTCAAACCAATACTTTCCTCTTAATGCGTACCAAAAAATGCGTAGATTATGATATTGATCGTCTAGCCCTCTGTAAAAGCATTATAAATATAAAGAGCATTTCGCCATTAATGGAGAGGAGGAAGCTGGCTAATGCTAATGAGCCTCAGAGTGCCCATTCCAGTCCATTAAGGGCTCTTAGCACTGGGAAATGATGGTGTTGTCGCGGGGAGGGAAAAAACTAACACGGGCCATACGGGCCCACAATGCGCACACAGGCAGACTATGATGAATGCTGCTAATGGACTCTCTGTACATTGGCGAAGATGGGGGCGGGGGCCGGGGGGATGCATTTATTGCGCTATGCATGAAAAATTGAATTTATTTGAGGATCTGATTCCTAATGGGTGATATGAAAGAGGAGAGCTTTTATGAAGCTCCGAAAAGTGAGACGATGTTATGTTTGTTGGAAAAGTTGTGCGGCGATTTATTCTGTTTGGCAAAAAGAAGGAGACTTTTTTTTTTTAATCACAGCAATTGGAAACAATGTCTGTGGTGAAATGTTGCTTGATATCAACGGGCCATCCAACTTCCACGGATTATTGAATTATTATTTAAATTAATGATATTAAACAGCAAATGACACATTAGTTCCTTGCCACTTGCTGTTATTAAAAATAAAAGCAAATCATACTTTTAAAGTTATTTGAGTCTTTATGGAACTCGTTTCATGTCATACATCCATGCATGACTTGCAAATCTCAAAATGTGTCGTACAAGTGATTCAACTCTGCTACTACAAATTAGAGGTCCCACCGGGTTTTGGTGCTTTGGCCTGCTTATGCGTCATGCAAGTGCAGAGGAATGAGGGGGGGGCAGTCGTGGAGGTATGCGGGGGTCCCAGTGAACAACCTGAGTGGAGCCAGAGGGGATGAAAAGGGTAGACTTATACAATGAGAACTGAACACGGGATGAGGGCATCAGCGACACATGGATTGTGCTGCTGACTGCATGAAGGAGAGGAGAAACAAATGAATGATGTGAGGGGGGCAGAAAGGGGTGGGGGTGCCTTACCTGTCTGCAGAATCAGGCCTGAAACGTTACCCCACCTGCATTGTTCACTGATGCACTCAAAAAGACACAGTCAAGAATCAACCAGACAAGCCGCGGATCAAATGATTCTCACAAAGAGATTTACCCCGCGACCCCTCAAACCCCCTCCCCAACACCCACAATTTGCCCCTGTTTAGTCACATTCCCCCCACCCCGTCTCATTGCGCCTCAACTTCCAGAGCTGAGGTGAAATCTGAAACACAACTTTCCCAAAACACTTAATCTCAAAAGCCCACGCTGCCAATGCCCCTTGTCGCACAAAGGAGACACTGAGACACACTAACTGCCCATACATGCTGCAACATGCTTTCTCTCACACACGCGCACGTACACACACACTCACACACACACACACACACACACACACACACACACACACACACACACAGGGCTAAGCAGTGAGATGAAGAAGTTGAGAAGAAGCAGGTCTGTGCGTGAGGGAGGTCCGCTCTGATCCAGGATGGCGACTAGAAAGAGAGAGTGGAGGAGGGAAAGACAGCCAAGATTGGAAATTAAAGAATGGGGAAAAAAAAGGTCAACACTAACTTTGATTTTAACCATTTAGTCCCGTTAACAAATGCACTGGGTTGTATTTTGTGTTATTTAGGAGATGCACTCATGTTCCCGCCCTACGGAGCATCAACCGCTTCTGTTGGAAAAGAACAATTTTCATCGGAAACTGCGTTCAAAAAGATTTGTGCTGCAGTCAAACTGGATTGTTTTCCAGCAACCTCCTGCACCAGAAATATGATCAGAAATATATTCTGTAAAAAGAAATAAACACATTTTGACATTGGAAAAGGGTCGAGGGTTTCTCTTATAATTTACCAGGTACGGTCGCAAAAATGAGGACAAACGGGCTGATGCACCGTCATGCTTTATCATACCATCGAGTCCATAGAAGAATGGGGAAGGCACCATAACAGGGGAAGCTAACATTAGCATAGCCTGGCCAATGAACAACCACCAGCGCTCACATCCCCCAAACGGTATCTATCAGCTTGGAATGTTTGAAAACCTGGCCGACCGGATCCTAAAAATTGCACCTCAGAGAACTTGCAGGGTTGGAAAAGCTTAAATGAGGTAATAACTATTATAAAGCAAAGTACAAGGTATACTCTGATCACATCATTTTATCATATGATGAGAAATATTTGAAAACCGAAGGTTTAAATGGAGATTCTACAGCCAACACGTTTCTGGAATTTGTATCTCTTCTGAAAAGAAAAACAAAAAGAAAGTTTAGGAGGACCTCCCAAAAGAAGGCTCGACCTGAATGAGTGAAACTTCGGACTAAGCTGCGCCTCCTTCAACAGGCTTAGCTAGGAGCTGGACTTTCACTGCGGTAGCAGCTAAGATGCTACATGATCCCTTCGCATTGCTCACATACTTAACCTGTTTGCAGGACTTTCCAGCCTAAGAGCTGTTTGTCAGGACTTGCAAAAGATTTTTCGGTGTTACAAATAACACCTCGAATGCTTTGGCTAGTTTACAGATGCTAAGAGATACCAAATGAATGAATATAATTATGAATGAGGAGAACGCCAGCCCCCCTCAGAATTGGCAAACAGTCCATGAGCAGGACACTTCAACTTTCTCCACAGACACGTCAAAGCCTTTTGTGGGTTGGCAACAGTCCCGTACGTTGAAAAGGGACGCTCGAGCGCTTTTTTGGTCACACCTTGATGCAAACTGCGAGTGAGAACAGGCCTTTAAAGACACATAAAAGTGCATATATGGTTGACAAAACTCATCAAAGATAGCGGATGAGCCATAGATAAATATTCAAAGATAAACATTCACTAGTGAGTTTGCATTAGAGTCTTTGCAGTGTATTTAATGGACAGGAGTGATTCAATTGTGAAATGAGTCCGTTTATATAAAATCTCTCATCATCTTAATAGCGCTGTATTAGTTGCTGTTTGTGACACTGACCAGCACGTTCTCCATGTCCTTTTCTCGGTAGAGCTGTCTGACCCAAATGAGCAAGGAAGCTGCAACATCAGCATGACTGACAGAGGGCAATTTTATTGGGCTCGTGGTTACAAATGATTGAAATGATTTTAAATGGCTGTGCAAATGTGTCATGTGACCAGGCACAGAAAGCGAGAACCGTGCTTCAACATATTCTGACGGAGGGAATTATTTACTCAACTGGAATGAGGTGTCACTAAGGTGCTTTATTTGTGCAAGTGTAATATTACACAGTGGATTTAACAAACTCAATTCAAATGACGATTATGTAGAAATAAAAGCAAACCACAAAAACCGAGGCGGACTGTACCTCACCAAATCATAAACACAGAAATGATCGGGGTGGAAGGCAGTCCTCAAGTGCCCACTTCAGTGATTCCCCTGGCCAACTTTACATCTTCCGCTCATGCAAGTCTTTATGGAGCTCATCATGAAAGTACTTTGCGTGCTCTGACCTCCTGCAAATCAATTTCTGCTTCCGCCATGTCAAGGACTGTGTGCCTCTCGCACGCTGATTTTAAAGGGAATGAGAGAGCTGCTTCTCGTGGAAAATCAAGTTGGCTGTGCTCACACCCACAACGGCCTTTTTAAGCCGACGTGCTTTTGGGAAAATACCAAAACAAACCCTACGCAGCAGTCCCTTGTGCCGCTCAAGAAAAGAGTGCTCAGTGTGACAGGTATACAACACGACAACCTGAGATGTTCAAAAGATTTCAAAACTTCCACACATTTTGACAGAACAAGACAGTGCTGAATATCCGCGAAGTCAAGCACACAACTGCTCGCCTCACCCGCGTCGATTGCAACCTGCTCTACACCACTGACACCTGCCCCCGCCACACAAAGGTTTTCACACCAATTAAAAGGATCAAGCCCAAAAGTGATTATTTGAAAAAAAAAATGTGTATCGATCCATCTCAGCAAAGAAAAGTCGAGTTGTTTGACCTTGAAGGTCAATGTGCTCATAGCCCCAGGACGTTCTCGAACAGACGCACAGAGGACATCTAATCATACAGCAGGCCCAAAAGACAGTATCTCTTTAATGACAGACCACTGGCCTGGCTGACCAGCAACTAAATTAGAGACTAAGTCGCTGAGCAGCAGACCAAAGACAAACAAGCGAAGTGAGCCGTGTGGGACGGGAAGAGGTGAGTGACACGGCCCAGCCAGTTGGATCCCATGATCAGCCCTTTGTCTCTGGGCCTTCGTGGACCTAATCAAAAGACTAGGACAGGTCTAATGGGTAGAAATGATGGCTCAGTAAAAGAGGGAACAAGGTCAGTGGGTGGGCCAGACGGGGTCTTTGTACTGCCCTTTCCTCGCCCCACTAATTAGCCGACATGGAAGGTGGAGGATGAAGCGGAGACAAGGCGAGGGAGGAGTAAAAGGGCGGAAGGAGGAGAAACGGGAGAACAGAGGTGAAGATTTGAGGCAACAGATGGAGCTCAACTGTGCAAAGCAAAGTGTGTGTGTGTGTGGTGGAGGGGGGGGGGGGTTGTTACTGCTACTGTTACAGCACTGTTGACACAAAAAGATGCGGTGAGATGGAAAGTGACACAGTCACGGGCATTTCAGCATAACTTCATAAATGCTGAGTGGAGCTGCGATGAAGGCCCTCGGTGCTCATTTTGAAGTCGTACTGTTGCATTCACAATAGCCTAAATGATGAATGCACCTGAAACCATCGCGGCTGCATTTTTGAACACAATGGATTCGGTAGATAGCTTAATGACTAGCATTAAAACTTTAATTTAGCAAATGTGTTATTGAACAGAACCTATCCTGTCAAGAAACGGCAATTTTAAGATCAAACATGACATACTTGACAATCATACAAGTGTACCTCTAAGTTACACAGGTGTAATGTGAACGTATTTTATTGCGCAGATGTTTTTAGGTTTGGTTTTTGAAGAGTCCTAACTGTACATAGAAAAATAAAAATAAGTAAAACAAAGGAGGGCGGCCCGGTAGTCCAGTGGTTAGCGCGTCGGCTTCACAGTGCAGAGGTACCGGGTTCGATTCCAGCTCCGGCCTCCCTGTGTGGAGTTTGCATGTTCTCCCCGGGCCTGAGTGGGTTTTCTCCGGGTGCTCCGGTTTCCTCCCACATTCCAAAAACATGCATGGCAGGCTGATTGGACGCTCTAAATTGTCCCTAGGTGTGAATGTGAGCGTGGATGGTTGTTCTTCTCCGTGTGCCCTGCGATTGGCTGGCAACTGATTCAGGGTGTCCCCTGCCTACTGCCCGAAGACGGCTGGGATAGGCTCCGGCACCCCCCGCGACCCTAGTGAGGATTAAGCGGTTTGGAAAATGGATGGATAAAACAAAGGATGAGAAAACGAAACACTATGGAGCCACTTCAATGGCAAAGCTTCTTCTCTTTACACGCCTTGTTGAGCCTGGTCCACATGAAGCCAAACGCAAATGAAAACATAAAAACCATTGGCATGCTGACTTTTCGCATAACTAAATCCACGACAGTCGTGTGAATTCTGAACACCTTCAGATCCCCCAAAAAGTGTGGGGTTAAAATCTGAACTGCCCAACCTGATAAATTCCGAGTGCCGTGTCCATCTTTTTCCAATATATATTTTTTAAGCATAGATGAGCGAGAAAAAAAAGGCAATGAAAAAAAGACTTGCTATCGGTGACAGACTGAGTGGGCCTGTCTGGATTCAACATTCTGACAGCAGCAGTGAAACATGATTGACATTGAGCACCACAATCAGCATTCGCTCTTTCCTCACATTAACTGGGCGGTTTCAAAAAGGTTCTACTGCACAAAAGTGTCAAAAAGACGGCCTTGAGCCACTTTCCCAGTGACGATGTCCAGCTAACAACCAACTATTCTGCTTAATTGGAAGCAAATGTTCTCACATTTATTTATACTTCCCCATCCAGCTCCACTGTCTCCACTCCTGATTCACAAATAAGAAGCTTTCATTTCAAATGTTGCGGTATGAAACCTAGCGGTTTCAAGGCCCTAAAAGACTCTCACCAATGGTTTCTCACAATAAATAGAAGGCACGCGGTGACCGTGAACTGCCTAGACAGAAGCAAGAAAGAAGAGGGAGTCAAAAATCACCTTGGAACACCATCCCAGCGGACAGCGGGCAGCTCCCAGCATCCAGTAAACACTGTCCATCTTGGCTACCTTTTATTTGAAAGGTGTGACAAACAAAGGCAGACCTGCATTGTAAACACGTGAGCTCATGGCTGTCTCCAGTTGCACGGCCACGGCTGAATTTGTTCAAAAAAGAAAAAAAAATTGCAGCTGAGGGGGAACCAAAATGCACTTTGACACAAAATAAACCATTAGTGGTCACAGAGGGAGCGGCAGCGCCGGGTCACACGCTCGGGCCAAAGTAGACGAAACTCTGAGGCTGGGGAGGCTCGGAGTCTGGCACGCCAATGAAATTTACCGTGTGAGTTGACTTTTAACCTTAGCTAACTCCAAGGTGTGGTGTCAGATATTGTTCAAAAATAAGTACGGTTGGTTGGGTGGACGCTTCTTGGTCCTTATTTTGACAGAGAGCAACGATCTCGGAAGGTTTGATGAGGATTGATTTAAAAGGACAATTAGCTAGCTAGCCTTGAGCCTCGGCGCATGACAACATTTGTTATCAGATAAGATTAGAAACCAACGGGGTTGTTGCTTGGACATAGTGAAATAGTCGTAGAAAATTTTGAAAAGTTCATTTGAAGACTTTTATTGAAATCTGCGTTGCTAAAATTATTGCGAAAGCTGGAGACTAAAGCAAGGGTGGAAAGGCGAATAAACGGTGATGTCTATGTATGGAAGCTTTTGAGTTAAGAATGTCAAAGGAGGTCAGATAATTCAGGGGAAAAAAACCCAAACGTTATCCAAGGTGGCTTCGGGATACGGGAGATGGTGGTGGGGGCCATTTGCTGATATGAAGTCATGTTTACACAGTCGGGAGTCTGGTTTACTCAGGAGTGAATGTTTTATACATGTATGGGCGCTTATAAAATTTGCAACTCTCTGAAAGCAACGTCTCATTCAAGACACTGCGTGTTCTTCTGCGGTGAAATCAATAGTAAAAAAAAGGAGAAATATCCTCTGCGTTTGCAACAGTGACAGGAGCCAGTTTATTGACTGAAGTGGATATGTGATCTGTGTGCGAGGCTGGGGAACGCCTCGCCCTTTGACCCCACCCCTAGCCCTCAGGCATGGCCCTTATGCCCATTGGCAGATGTGACTTACTGGAGCAGACTTTCCTGTAGTGGGTGACAGCTTGTTAGCCACCCCGCCCACTTTTATGACACGAGACCACTCACACTGCCTTGACTGTCAAGGGACTAAACACTTTTTTTTTAATGTATTCTTTTTAATAATTCCACAAAAACTCTAAGATTGGTCAGGCTGCTATTGTCCGGACACTTTGCAAGCAGCACTGTGACATGTAACCAAAAGAACATTTTTGAAATGCTGGACGTAGACATTTTGCAGCTCTGGCAGGATGATGAGAGGCAGGAGCTGGAGCTGTGATGTAGCCAAATGTAAATGGCATTTCCAAAAATTGTGAACGTTTTGAGGGAGCGAGCCACACAGTGCATTGGGTCAGATTCAAATAGAACATTTTCAACAAATTCAATGTGAACTGTTAATAAATTACATGGCGAGGTGCTTTTGTGTTTTTGTTTTTGTTTGTTTGTTTGTTTGTTTGTTTGTTTTTCAATATCAGGTGACTCGGTGGCATTCAAATCACACCCCTGAGCATAGTGGAAACATCTTAGTGGTACGTTCTACTGTATGATTTTTGCTTTTCCAGAAATAAGTCATCACTGTTCGTGCTAACTGTACAGCCTCAATGTGAACGAACCTTTGTAATAAAAAGGACGCAGAGATTATTTGAGATTTTGTAATAAAAAGCACACAGATAAACCAAACACGCCTCCTCTACTGTTGCTAGTCCGCCCCTTCGCTCACAGACTCCTCCATTTCAATCCCCGGGGAGACTCATTAACAGTCCATGTCGTCCCCGCCCTCCCCAATGATTGGCACCATCAAGGACCCATGCACTCCGCCCAGCACGTAAGAATGCCATCCCATGATTGAAATCTTTTAAAGCTTTTTATTTCTTGGCTTTATTTGTAAAGGTCTTTGGATCTCTTGGTTGTAAAAGCTTTGAAATGTTGTGTTTTGATGTGAAGCACATTGAGTTGCCTTACGTATGAAATGTCGGATGTGACTAAAGTTGCCTTGCCCTGCTCTATCCAGAGGTCTGCCACAAATCATAATTTCCTGAGCAGACAAATTCAAGTGTCCCCTTCATTTGCATTACCAGAGTCAGAATGTCTAGAGTTAAACCTCATAACCACTGCTCAAATTCCAACTGTTACTTTAACAGAGCCTGACTAAACTATCCTTCAGCTACTACTGCGGAAGAAGAGAAATTTGCAGGTGGACTCCACTCATTCTGTTTCTGTATTTTTCCACATAGAGCAGGCACAATGCGATAAAAATGTTAAAGGGGCCAGTATCTGTTCAAGACTGCATTTTCAGTCAAAACTGTACCGAGTAGGCGTTATAAAGTTGATCCAGTCAACAACTCGGCGAATTAAACCACTTCTCCGCCAAGACCTTTTTGAACCATTTCATGCTTCCAACATTTATGGGAACAATTTCCAAAAGACTCCTTTCTCCTCCTACCGTGCGACAGTGCTGAAAGGCGTGGTTTGATGAAATTGCGTAGAAGAACCTGACCTCAACCAAATCAAACATTTTTAGGAGCGCTGCTACAATATATCAAAAATGCATGCGGATTGCTTCATTTTTTACTGGTGTCATAAAATGAGACAATGACAAAGTGTCAAGATAGCTCCACCCCGCCAAGGCGTGACACAACATTCAAGTGGAAGGAAAACAGCGAGCGCTTAGCAGAGAGAGGTGTCACTTGTTCTCAGTATTAGCGCCGGAGCAGATAAGAAAACAGATGGGACAGGGCAGGTCAGAGGGCCATGCTACGGCTGACAGCTTTGTTTATTTGGCCTGTCTCTGATATCCTGCTTCCAACCCCGCCCCCCCAACTGCACGCACACTCCTCACGCCCGACCTGGAAGTGACCACGGGAGGATCAAGGCCGCTTTTCACCCGAGACTCAATACTACCTGGCTCGCTCACCACTCAGGCCAACACAAAACACATGGTGCGAGTATGGGCTTATTACTCTGCTTTGACAAGAATAACAATTGGCAAATTTGTTCTGGCTCGGTTGGGGGGCGTTAAAATACTGTAGGGTGGAATGTCAGACAGAATAAACATAGCTGACCTCGACAAATAGATCCGATAAACGTGATTAAAAAAACTCCTCAGATTGAGTCTAAAACGACGTGTGTGTGTGTGTGTGTGTGTGTGTGTGTGTGTGTGTGTGTGTGTGTGTGTGTGTGCGTGTGATGATGTCATACATCAGACATGGCATAAACTGCTTTGTGATGATATGTGAGGTCTGAAATGCACCAGAAATGGTAACCCCCGCATGTACCACAATAGATAAGAATGATCAGTGGCATTGCAGTCACACCAAACTAAAGGGTTCCTTTGGGCTAGTGAACAACAGAAGCTCCTGGATGCTCTCACTCATTTCCTGCAATGACAAATGACACAAAAAAAATGCTGAAGGATTATGTCCCTAAAAATAAACTCCCCATATAAAAAGGTATTGCATCAAATTAACTGCATATACGCACAATTGACTCTCATTCTCTTGGCCGCAGGGACAACAAAATCCTATTTAATAATTGCCTAAAAGTGAAACCCAGACAATCCATCACCAGTTCCTTGTTGAAATTGTGATACAAAATCCCAAATTGTGAATGATCAAGTTCTGATGTTGCCTGATACATTTCGGAAGAGAAAAGACACTATTCAAAGAAAAAAGTGAGCTGTGGTCTGTCTGTCACATTCCCTCGCAGGCCAATCACATCAACAAATACGCCTGTACGTTCACACAAATGGGTCACAAAAAACAAAAGTCAGGATCAAATCATCACCTGGCATGGTCACGGCAAACATGCTTTGCTTTTCTGTTTTGATTTGTATGATGCCACCATATTACGGTTCCTCGGCTGCTCAGCGGCAGTACAACTGTGACCCTCGTGAGAATAAGTGCTAAAGAGAATGGATGGATAGAGTTGAAAATATATAAAAAGTCAACGCTATGCGTTTTGTCACATCAAAGGGTACCGGTACATAGTTGTATTTATTTTTAGTTTTACTACAAATCAATTCAAACTTGTACTTTTTTCTCTGGGGGGGAAAAAAAAAATAAGTCCGTTGAATTTACTCAATATAACATTGTCAAGCGGCTTCACACAAAAGGATAATTTGGATGGAGATATTGTAATGGCAAGAGCCACGATCATTTCTGCTGACCATCCCTCCATGCTCTGCAAGAATCTCTTCTACCCATCAACTCTTGTGCAAACAAATAGCAACGCAGCACAGATCTCACCAAATAAAAACAATTCACTTTTTACAGTTTCAAGTTAAAAATCAACTCAATATGGAATCAAAAACAAGAGAGCAAACCATTTGGCATCGCGACCATTTTACAGTATCGACTTAACACTCCTTCAAAACGCCCTGTTGCGGTCAATTTGTAATCCCCCTGCCTCTAAACACACCAGGGAAAACCAAAAACAAAGCGGCGCCTAAAAACAACCAAAACATCTGCAGGGCATCGGAGCAGCCGCGCACACACACACACTTTTAAGCCAAGCAGATGGTTTGTCTCCGCCATCACCCTCACACACACATACACAAGGATCACACTGCAGAGCTGCCAAGCTATCAGAGAAGGGGGTGGTAGCTGCGATGCAGGGTTGAAAAATTGGGGAGGGGGGGGGGGAATCTCATGAACAGTCAAAGTTTCTGTATGTGTGCCGCACGAGAGAGGAGTGTGTGTGAGTATGTGTATGCATGTGTGTGTCTGGACTTCTTCTCTGTCTCTCGGCCTCGCTCAGTGGGATGCAGACCTGTTGAGACAGCGAGGGCCAACTCCTGTTTAGACTGGGCCGGCGCCAGTCGTCCCCTCTCCGTCGCCCTCAGCAGCGACAGGTGAGACGCTTCAGTCGGCCATCACCGCACTCTCCGCTGACAACGTCGTGACACGCCACAGTCAATCCATCACTGCTGTCACCACCGAGAAA
The DNA here is from genome assembly GCF_025434085.1 of Hippocampus zosterae. Taxonomy (NCBI): domain Eukaryota; kingdom Metazoa; phylum Chordata; class Actinopteri; order Syngnathiformes; family Syngnathidae; genus Hippocampus; species Hippocampus zosterae. The sequence goes on along the minus strand of NC_067454.1, from coordinate 10,394,922 downwards.
CTCCCCATTTCCCAATGTAGTGTTAAGGAATTTGCTTCGCCTTTTTCCTTTGATTTATGGAACAAGGGCCACACAGTAAGAAACAACAGTGTCCATCTTTGACTTTGGCTAATTACCCCCACTAAGGTGCATTTAATTTCAATGAAGTTGGGACATTTTCCGTACGCGTATTTTACACTTCATAATGCGCCACGCATTTTCAATGGCAGACGGGTCTGGACTGCAGGCAGGCCAGTCTAGTACATGTGCTTTTGGAGCATTCCTCAACTTTCCCAGTCTTTCGATGCACCTGTCCAAGCATTTTTGGAACATGTTGCAGGCATGAAATTCTAAATAGAAATAGGGGTGCCTTCGCACTACTACGGACTGCGATTCTAGTTTTAAACCTCTACTAAATAGGCAAACCATACACGCAATGTCCCAAAACACACAAAATTTTGTCAACCACGTGAAATGTTTCAAAGTCACCTAAGAAGTGTGAGGTGACACCGGTTGCATTGTTGGCTGGCTGGCTTCCACCTAGTTTCTTTTATTGCATTACATAGTGTATGAAGACGCATGCCGCATAACAACACAAATAAATTGAGCAGAGTTCCTTCACTGGGTGCTACTCATACCCGACTGGGCTTAATCCCAAAATCAAGTTTGCAACTGACTTTTTTTTTCCGGCAAATGCCAACTCTTTATTCTGTACAATATACTATAAAATATCCAATGGGTTTGGTGACTTTTCATGCATTCGGCATGCCATGGCCTGAAATACAGGATTTGAAACCTGATGCGGTAGTTTTTGCAATCCTTCCTTTTTGCGAATTTGCAATGAAATTTGCAGAAACAAATTCCCCAGCGTTGTACTATAATTTCCCCTCTTATGAAGGTGAATATTACGCTATTCCCCCACGACAGTTTTACAATCCTCAAGGTTAAATGAGGACCAATTGCTCAGCGATATATTACCTCGAGACCGTTCCCAGTTAAATGGGCTGCTGGTTATAAATATTAGTAATCATTCGGGGGAAAACACAAGGCTTCTGAGCTGAACTAATGATCAATGAATCAAAACTGTCCCTACGTTCACCCCTGTGTGGGATTTGACGCACACACGCCTTGTCATAAAACGAGATCACTGAGGAATTTGGTATTTATTGCTGCCTACCAAGCACCGACAGTGGACATCTGTTTAAAATGCAAGGTGAGGGCATGCGTAGTGGAAAGCATTCCAGACAATGTTTGGTGACCCCGACGTGCGACGAGTCACGTTTGAAGTGAATTGCTGCAGCGGTTTGAATGAGCCTCCATGAAGAATATCAGTCAGCCACAACAGAGATGACAGGTGACACAAAAAGGCCCTTTGTTATGACCGGGGATCAAACATCACGTTGCAACAAAAAAAAAAAAAAAATCTAGGGTTTCAAACTGTTTGATATTAGAGATAGAGATTTAAGACATGACTGTTTAACTTATAGTCCCTTTCCGTTTCTCCCAAGTACCGTATTTTACTAGCCTCTTGGATACCGTACAGTGTGTCCAGCAAGATAACTTTTGCCAAGGCATGAAAACAAAAAAAGCCATCGATCACACAATCAGAACATTATAGTATACAGATGATATAGAGCTTTCATTCCATCACATTATGCCGGATCAATGCCATCAAGGGACATTTACGCTATACCCAATAATTCAAAAATATATGTTTATACTGTATGTCATTTCACATTCCAGAATTGTATTTCAGCAAAACAAGACATCTTTTTTTCTTAGCATGGGGACCCCAAAATAATAATTTAAAAAAAGTAACATTTTCATCACTATACGTTTTAATCTGTGTACATTTTAATGTGCAAGCTGACTTGGAGATTGAACATCTCAGTCCGATATTTCAAATGATCATAATTCATAATTTAATATGTAATGCTAGCATCCAATTTTCAACGATTCGTCAGTCAGACTTGGTTCAGTGAAAACGCAGCAGACCGAGCACGTGAATGGAAATCGGTTCGACTTTGCTCTTCAACACCAATTGAATGGGGGTGGGGGGGGGGGGGGTGAGATTCAGTTGATTCAGCATGCAACCAGAGCCATCCTCTCTGCCATTGATGAACTTCAGTGACATACGCACGCATACTCTTCTATTCTCAAAAATGGGTTTCTATTCTTATTGACATGTGAAAAAATAAATTGAAAAAAAAATACAAGTCCTCTTTTTTTCTTTATGGGCCCCTCACATTCTCGCTGTTCTGCACCCACGGGTTCACATATTTGCTGATTAAAATAAAAATGTTTTCATTTTTTTGGAAATATATATATATATTTTTTTGGAGGGGGGGTGTGATCCTACCACCCCTGCCCCCTCCCTCCCTTTGCCTCTGTTTTTCATGGAAAAGCATGTTGATGTCAGAGTGTGGCAGGGTGGATGACCCTCATCCAAAAATACTGTATTTATTTTCCATAAGCAAAACAAAGAAATGGCTAACGAGACATTTAGAATCAGATATACTAAATTCATTCATTCATTCATTCATCTTCCGAGCCGCTTGATCCTCACTAGGGTCGCGGGGGGTGCTGGAGCCTATCCCAGCTGTCTTCGGGCAGTAGGCGGGAGACACCCTAAATTCACAAAAGCAAAAAAAGCAAGACACAATGTAACAAACCGTAACTGGCAACAGACTCACCATAGGAAGGCAAAGAAACTCAACTGACGGGGACTAAACCAGCAAACGAAATACAAGCCAACCTGACGGGACAACAGGGAACACGTGAGCAAGACACACGAGTGGCTGAAGGACCTGATTGGAAGACACAAGGGCCCGGCCTGATGAGCACAGGTAGAAACAAAAGGATCAACGAAAAAAATACAAATTAAAAATATATTTACATGTATCAAGTCAGTTGAATGTTTAGCAGCGGTTTTTATTTTTATTATTTTTTTTTTTGCTGCTGCTTAATTACAATAAAAATAAAAAATAAAAATAAAAAGACAATAAAAATCTGATCATTTACAGCCGCCACCGGATGCGCTCACGCAACCCAAAAAACCACTAAAGCACACTGAAATGTCCACCGCGAGCAGCCACCCTCTCCTCTTGCGGCACTCATTCATAGCCGCTAAAAGCCTCTTCCATTTAACAGTGGGCCCGAGGCTGTGAGTGACAGCCAACAGAATGGACCTTATGCTGTCACGCTCTCAGCCTGGAGGGAGGCCTGGCACAGCACTCAGGAAGGAGGGAGGAGGTCTGGGCATGTGCCACAGACCAGCAAAACTGGACCAGAGTTTCAAATATCCATGGAGAGTGTTGTTGCCTGCAGGCAGAGAGGCACAGGCGGCTGTCCCCCCACCCTTTTTTTTTGTTCAAAAAGAATGAACATTTGATGAGATTTGATCACCATTTGACCAAAGAGCATCTCATCCTTGTCAGAACATTGTCCGGATGTCGTTTGATCCGTTCTTGTGTTTCCAATTGAGACAATCATGTCGTACCTGTACTATATGAAAACTACTTGACCTCCTGTTGAACTGCAGAGGGCAGAAGTGAATGACAGCACGGAGCAAAATATACATTTGGGCAGGAGTTCTGTCACGGAGCTTGTTCTAGTTGGATATTATTAAAGACTTATTTTATTCGGGACACTTGCACTCGCCCACAAAGGAGGTGTATCAGAATATTTAGCCAGAAAGTTTCTAATTCAGGTTGATCTTGACTGCATAAGAAAGAAAAACAAAATCAACAATGCAATTTTAAAAAGTGTGAAATTTCAATATTACATTTAGAAAAAAAACCCAACATACATATAATTTCAATCATAATGTGACTGTATAAATGTTAGATGAATTAAAGAAGACAAATGATAATGATAGGAAAATATAATGTTTGGTAACATGAAAAGAGATGGAATAACCACAAAGAAAAGTAGATCTATTTTATAATGTTAATTTTCTTGTTTTAGTGGCGGGGGTTGAAGATCAAAAAGATCAAGTAGTCAAATGGAATTTTTAAATTTCATTCTTTATCCATCAATTAATTGTAGAGGTGTCCCGATCACATTTCTTTTTTTTTTTTTTTGCACCAAAGGCTGCATTGTTTTTAAATATTTACTGATGGCAAGTCTTGATCCGATTATGAATGATCGGATTGGGATAACTCTCATGAGTTGATTAATTGTTTTCCATCCGCATGCCTTGCTAGAACGCTTTTAGAAGATTTCAACATTGTGTCTGTCAAATGTTCAGCATTATTTATTTTTTTCAAAAAATCCAATTTGTATATTATTATTCGTTTTTGGTAACATCCACTTTACTCAAATGTGTAAACAGTTAACCACAGACTATTCAGCGACACCGACTTTGGTTTTACAAGTGAACTTTATTGGTTGTTTAACGGTGAAAGTGAAGTCACATCATCGAAATAGTCGGATGAAAATAGACGTTTAACCGTAAAAGGTATTTTCAGGAGGGGAGGAAAGGAAGAAAGAAGAAGAATCAAAGAACAAGAAAAATGTGAAATTGATACCTGGCCCATTGTCTGGCCCCCATGTGCGTCTAACTTCACCTATCAAAAAAAGAAACCCCCACAATCAGGGCCTTTGAAAGGGATTTTGAAGCAGGCACATGGTGGGGGGACAAGGGGGGTGGAGGGGGGGACAAGGCTGGCCTATCACGTTCAGGTATGCAAGCCAGAAAGGCGACGTGGAGCGACGGCGAGGTGTTGACAGTGTGTGGCAGGTGGGGCGACCGTTTCACAGTTCACTTGGAGATTGATGAAGCATTTTGGACAGCCTCCTTTTGCAGCGGCGTTGGCAGCGGCGTAACGCGATCCCTGGCCCGAGGGAAACTGTAATGCCCTTACATGAATCCCCCCCCGACCCCCAAACCTAACGATAGCCCATGTAGCATCCCGGTGACAAATGACACATGCTTTCCACCGTCTTTCTGCTTTCCATTCAAGACAGCTTTGGAAACTTTGTTTTGCAGGCTCGTGTTGTGACAGGCCTCTAAATTGATGAAGCCGCGCCCCGGGATCTGACACGACGGCGCGTTGCCTTCTATTTGTTGATTACTATTGATTTTCTTTGATACTTCATTTAAAAATCAATGGCAGGAGCACAAGAAAAATAGGCGCAGTTTACACGTGCTTTAACATACTATTGTGCGTCGGGGAAGGCCGCGCTTTTGGCAGTCGCCTTGCGTGATGGAGGCGGCCAATTAGGTGGAAAGCTCTTAACAGGTGAAAGAGAGAGGCCTCGCTCGGATCGATGGCGCTTTTTCTTCTCCAATCACAGAAAGTGGCTATAAATTACTGCGCATCTGTTTTGTTTCCACGACAGCCACCGAGCACGGGAGAAACTTGATTTTTTATTTTTTGGTTGTTATTTCTTGGGATACCTCGCTTTGGCCAGGAGTCCCATTGTGAGTTATCTTCTGACATTACGTGACATACGAAGAGGACAGTGCGGTGACAGCGTGACACCACACACAAGCCACTTTCACTGTATTAGGGCCTGTACACGTAAATACATTTTTATATGCGTTTTGATCTTTCGTCAACACGCGAATCGTTTTTCTGGGGAAACTCCTGCCATAGTGAGGAAGTAGGTGGCAAATTTCGCTTGGAGGATGTGACTGACGATACGCTCCCCGGCCTCTGTAGTAGGGCTGTCACTATTAAAGATTCTTAGAATAAATGCTCTTGATTATTGTATTGATTGGGCAGCACGGTGGAAGACCGGTTAGCAAGTCCGTCTCACAGTGCAAAAGGCGCAGCGTTCCATTCCGGCTCCGACACTTCCTGTGTGGAATAAGTATTTTTCCCCTTAGGCCTTGAACCTCAATTTGTATTTGTTCTTGATTTTACTGTTTTGTGCTTTCTACCGCCTTTTATTACCGATTTGTCTTCTGTTTATTGTGCATGTTAAATTGCTCCATGTACAGCACTTTGTATGCAGCGATGGCTGTTTGAAAGTGCTCTATAAATACTGTTGACTTGACTTGACTTGACTTGTTTTCCTGAGTTTGGTCATGTGACATTCGTAAGGTGAGCCCCGATTGGTCGTTACTCAAGCCCTGAGCAACTGTGATGTCATTTCAAATTGTCAGCCACTGTAGGACGGTTAAAAACGGTTGGATTTTGCGGCTTAATTCATATTCCACAAATGTAATAAACCGACGGGGGCCGCATAAAGCATATCATTGTCAAGAACAATGTTGAGGTGACTTCCCCTTGATAAAAGTGGAAAAACCAATGTAACGACTGTGCAAAATTGACGGCCCCATCTTGATAAATAATGTGATGTTTATATAAATCGCCGTGTGGAAAAGGGCTATTTTGATTCATGTCTTCACGTATCTAACATTCAGATGGTAATCAGAATGATTTCAATGCGAAATACCAAAAACGTCGCAACATATAAAATGCCACAAATGTGGATCAATGCGAATCAAACAATCAGTGAATCGGTTCAGAAGTGACACGCTTTGTGAGACTTGAGTGGGCCTTTGTTCATCCTTAATTGGTTTTAATCTGCCGATCAAATTCAAGGTCGAGCGTCTTACCGGAAAGGATACTGGAAAGGCCCAACTGTACTCTGACTTAACATTCTACCTTCTCGCATAACCATCTCCAGAGCAACACGTAGGATGACCTGTACACTTTATTCCGTACAGAACAGACGGATGGCATCATTGACTTGTATCCACAATAACGTATTATAATGTATGCTATTGATGATATGTACCGTATATATTTTAATTACTATTTTCTAAGAAAGAACCATGTTTTGAATCATTCATTTAAATCTCTTTTAACTCTTCCCAGTGGCACTAATCTTTTCCTCTTTTATTCACACTTGCCTCTCACCACCCCCTTTCGTCCAAAGTCAAGCATGCAGAAAGGAGCAGGCAGGTCGTCTCCAGCAGACCCGAACGCTCTGTTCTCAGAGTACTCACCTTTCACCCGGCGTGAATGTGACGCGGCAACGCTCGGGCCCCTCGAGCCCCGCGGAGACCAGAACACAACACCCGCCAAACAAAACGAGCGGGGCCTGTGTGAGGAGATCCAGTGGGCTGCTGAAAGACACAAGGTGGCATAAAGAAAAGCAGTCAGCGCAAAGAAGCCGGCGACATTGTAGAAGAGACACGGAGAGATGACACTGAGGTTACAAACGGAGAAGTTGAGGGGCCTTCTTACATAAGGAGGCTGGTGCCTTTGTGCGCGGCCCAAAGCTGATCGTGGGTGCCGTATCTCATCTGTCTGCTGTAACACAAGCAACATATTTTTTACTTTAAAAAACAAAATGCCAGACAAGTATATGGCCTTTTAAATCATGTTGAGATTTCAGCTCAGCAAGTGTCAAACAACAAAAATATTGAGCTTCATCTGTGGGGGTGGGGGGGGGGGGGTTCCTTCCCTGCTGCCACCACAGAAGCATATCAATGATGGCAAAGTGTGAAAAGAGTAATGATATAGCTTTAGAGCTGGATATCAAATGAGACACCGAAAGGTATGGACCCTTGTTGAAAAATGAGCAAAACAAATATACATTGTGTAGGCATAAAGTATAATGTTGATGGAAATCTTTTCCATTTCGTGCGTCAGTCATTTTCTTTTATTTTAGGTTTTTATGACAGTAGTTAAGCAGCATGTTGGCCAGTGGTTAGCACATCAGCCACACAGTTCTCAGGTTCTGGTTTCAAATGTCACGGTCCTCTGGCTTTCCTTCCACATTCCACAGAAATGCAAGTTGAGTTCATAGGCGACTCTAAATTGTCCGTTCTGTGAACTTGCGTGTGGATGTTTTCATGTGTATGTGGATGAGCTGCGATTGGATGATTGACTCTAGGGTGTAAAAGCTCTCTGGAACAGCCTCCTGTCCATCCGCGATGCTCATGGGGAAAAGCAGCGTAGGAAATGGATGGGCGGATTGCTACAGCACTCAACATTCTATTTTACATTCTTGGAGTTACATGTGATCAAATGTGACTTCAAACATTGCCTTTTAAGTGAAGAATTAATTGTGGTAAACTATGAATCAATTCCCATGAATTTGCTCATCCGTCTCAATTTGTCATACATCATAAACACACATCAATAAGGTTGTTTGCTGTGATTTGATTGTCTTGATTGCCACTTATATAATTTCACCTCTTCTATATACTGTAATTCCTCAAAACAATTGCGTCATCCATTTCAGCAAATAAGTGCCCCTCCTTAAATAGACTGAATTTAAGAACAAACAATGGCCTCCCTCCCATGCAGTTAAAATATCATCACTCTCGACTAAAACTGATTTTCTGAACCGAACGACGCCAATTTGGATGAGAACCAAATTGCGCTTTCTCATAGAACCGCCACTATTTTAGCAACATGATAATATTACTGCCATTTATTTGTAAATGTGTGTGTGTGTTGGCGGGGCGGGGGGCTACATGACTTCCTGCTGGCCTGCTCGCACACAGCCAGCGGTAGCGACCTTGCCCCCCCCCCCCGGCCCCTCCCCCACCCACCTCCAGCAAAAGTGACAGATGCTCAGTAATCTGTGTGAAAGGCGATCCGCCACTTAGCGGGATTGTTTCTGTTACACCTTTTAGAAGCGCAGGCCGGCAGGCTCGCGCGATGCAGCCAACCCCTGTAACTGCTGTCCTGGGACCTCAGGTGGACACAGCGGGTGACGGGACACCACGCGTGGAACGAGGAAGCGGAGATGGAGGAGAGTGTTCACACCTCGCAGTCATAAAACAGTGGTGAGCCCCCTCCCCGTGGTGTGCATTGTCTTCAAACAGATGGCTGACATATTGACAAGGGGTGGCGGGATGAGATGGTTGCCAAGTGCTTTGAAAGTGTGAAGACCCTCCAACATATGGGAGCCTGATTATGGCCGCGAATGAATAAGTTGTCAGGTGCTGTCAAACAGCTGCCTCATTGGACGGCATGAAATGAGTGTTTGTTGGATTAATTGATTAACGGCTTTACAAATGACTTCTGACCTGAAATCAGCAGGTCAACAGTGGAAAACGGGGATGGTGCTTGTTCCAGTCCAATTCTGCTTCTCATTATTTAGCTTGGGAGGTTCAACGTTTTGAGGTTGCTAGGGGTTCTGCCCCATTTCTTACACGGAATGTCAAATATCTATGATGATTGATGCCATTATAATCAATCTGTCAATTCATTTTTAAGGATTCTGTCCGTCGTGTGCGATTGACTCTTGATGAAAGTAAAGTTTGGACCATGAGCTGCAACTTTTCCCCGGTTGAAAGAACAGGCACTCTTCCTGTCTTTGCTTCTCTTTAACCTACCCAAAGTGTGTTTATTGCTCAGAAATGTTTCCATATATCATTGTTTACTGTTCTCATTCATATCTGAATGTATATTGGTGATCTTATCTGAATTTGCATGCAAATGTAGTTACTCTATGTTAAATTTGGGCCCATTAAACAAAATGTTGGGCTGCATGAATAGAAACAGGTGCATATGCAGGTTACTTGCTTCTGCGTCCAGGTGGTGGAAGAGCATTTCATTGTTCCGTCACTCTTCGTCGCTGCCAAGCACCTTGTTTCCAATAAATAAATATTTGCATATGGTTCACGTGACTGCCTCGCAATTGGGAGTTTTGTCTTTAGGGATTCCTTCCTGTCTGGACTTTGTATTTTCTGCCCATGCTTGCCATGGTTTTCTCCAGGTACTTTGGCTTCCACATTCCAAAAATGTCACTGAAGACTCTAAATGTGTGAATTTCCTAAAGTCGGCTGAGATAGGATCCAGCTCAACCAGAACCTCATGAGGGTAAGAGTCATAGAAAAATAACAAACCTGATGAGCTCTCACGACACAGCAATGCGCCACAGCACAGTGGTCAAAGCAAACTGGAGTACAACATTTGACAGCAACCAACGGAGGTGCTGGTGATTCGGTATAACATCGCTTTCAGTTTTCATCTCTCTGAGGCCCGGCTCAGCGTAACACGAGGAGCAGTTTCCTTCCTCACTCCCACCTATGGCGACACCAAAACAATCTGTGTCACAATGCCCAAACGTGTCAAAATGACATGTCAAAGTACGGCCCGCCTATTGTGAGGCACAATAGCAAGCCTGGATGGGTTTCCTCCCCGTGTGATATGACAGATTCCCCCTGCTTTCTTGTCGAGTGGCCGCTCGGCTAACCGCTCCTCTTCAAAAGGCGGCGACTTCGTGTCACCGCGTGGAACGTGAAGACACGTAAAATATTGAGTTTCACAGCGCGCCTCCATTCATGCTTATGATTGTTTTGTTTTCCGGACAGATTTCCATAAGGGACGACAAGGTGGGGATCCCAGCTTTATAAATGAGCTGTTGCTTTGTCAACACAGGAATGTGGTTCTCTCAAGCAGTAGCTGAAAGATTAATGGGGTGAGATCATAATCAATGAAGTGACATATCGACACTGTACTTATGGGAGAAGGTCTTAGGTTACACCAGGCTGTTGTATCCTTGACTTATGACTAATTGTCTCATTCTTTAGCCTTCAGTGTCTGACAAAGGAACCTACTCCCCCTTCACTTTAGGGAAGATTTGTTTTGCTAGCATAATTAGCTGAAGACATTTCTGTAACACAATCTGCTCCTCGAGCTGGTTGTTCAAATTAAGGGAACTAGGATTCATTTGTTCCAGGCTCATAACCGTTGCCATCATATATCATGATCCATGATTCCATCCATCCATTTTCTGATCCACTTAATCCTCACAAGGGTCGCGGGGGTGCTGGAGCCTATCCCAGACATCTTCGGGCAGTAGGTTGGGGACACCCTGAACCGGTTGCCAGCCAATCGCAGGGCACACAGAGAGGAGCTACCATCCACATTCACACCCACCCTTAGGGACAATTTTGAGTGTTCAATCAGCCTGCCATGCATGTTTTTGGAATGTGGGAGGAAACCAGAGTACCCGGAGGACCCCGAGGAGAATGGAGCCGGAATTGAACCTGTGAGGTAGACACGCTAACCACTGGAACACAGCCCCCGTAATAAACTTAAAATTAGTAAATAAGATAAACCAACGTTACGACTCCGATGACGATTCTTTGAATCCCGACTGACTGCCGGAGGGCCCTGTCACTCAGAAAACTTGTGGTCAAATGATAAAACTCTGTGGGAACGAACATCGGGTGACATCGGAATTTATACCCATCTGGGATTATCCAGGTGCCACAGTTATTTTTTACGATTTTGATATGCATGAGCATGAACGAAGGGAACATTCAGTGCTTCATGCACCGCTTCTGGTGGTCAGTAGGGATGAACTAGAATTACTCGTCATTGGAAATTGCCCGACAGTCACGTAAGCGAGAGGAGAGGGGGAACAAGAAACAGCTTGTTGGCAAGCTTCTCTGGCTCATTGTTTTTGTACAGTGTACTTTCATTTGGGGAATGTGTATTTTAAAATGGCCTTCCTTCAGGATTTGGAATCGACTTTAGCCATCAAATAATCCTACCGATGATAATGATTGTGGCCCATTTAGTGAATGATATGAATGAAATTGTGTGTGTGTGTGTCAGAGAGAAATCATATCCAGTTATTACAGGATATTCAATTAAAAAAAAAAACTAGATGAAATGTCAGTGGATATTTTTAGTTGAGGTAGTAGACAAACGGGATCTCTGGTTCGACGCCATGTGATTTGAGAAAAAAAAATGATACTTTCAATATACTTCCAATTTTAAGATCAGAAAATTCTAAGGTGCATACCAAACTAATGTTCACAACCCAAGTACCTTAATTCCCCTCATGAGCACAATAGAACCTCAAAAGTCAAACACAACATATTGGTTGTATTGTTCTCTTAGGAAACTGTTAAAATTGGCATAGTAAATTGGAATAATCAGTTCCAGGGTCAAACTGTCACCATCATAAAATTTTGATTGAGCATCAGGGGTAGCACGGGTGGGAAGCTTGAGAAAGGCAGCAGTCAGAGAACGGTAAAAAGAAGTTAATCGGCACATGGTAAAACGTAATCACTGCCACTCGGAAAGAGTGGTAATTAAAGTAAACTTAAAAATGCGGTAAGGGCAATAATGAGTGTGCCGTTTAGCGGCGGAATACGTTCTCTGAATTTTCTTCTTTTTTTGACATTTCAACTACAGGATGACATCACAACATCATTTCATCCAAGAAATGTGATTGATGGAAAATGAATAGCTTCTTAAAACACATGCGCAGAATATGTGAAAGCATACGTAAACTTTCCCTCGACTCGGACAGACAGCGAGACAGATGCGCGGTGTGATGAGTGAAGGCCCGGGGGGTCACTAGGGAGGAGCGCGGGGCCTCAGATCACAGGCTCCCATTCCTTCTGCAGCCTTTTCAATTAAGCCCCGGCACACTGGCAACAATTTATGAACGTGACCTTCCAACTCTCCAGCTCTTGCTCTCAGCCCTGGAAGACCTCTACCACCCCAAAACTACATCAAACCAACCCCACCCCGATACCCTCACTCTGACTCTTGACAATGCAAATCGAGTTTGATGCGCTTGCAAAAAGCATGTGTGGAATATGAATGAAATCATACAGGCGCAAACACATTCGGGACCCTGGTGTTCACATTGTGGGGTCAGTGGTTATTCTTCAGCAGAGGTTCAAAGGTGAGTAGTAAAAAAATCCAATACAGTAAATGCACGGGGTCAGCAGCCTATCAATATATAATACAGGAAGTGGATAAATGAAACGCCATAAGCCGATGGAGAGCGATTGAATTCTCTGTTTCTCGCTATCCGTAGATGCATCAATCTGCGCCTGTTGATAATTGAATTACGAAGTGGACGTGATTAACAAGTTCTTCAAACAAGACGAAATTGCCCGCAATCTGATGCCCCCCGAGACCTCGATGGGCAAAACTATTTGTGACGTCCGCACAGTTCAGCCAGCTGTCTTCATTTTAATTAAAAATCTTTCACGACTCCAAGAGTTATGGAAGGCGCCGCTCAGGCCTCTGGCAGCCTGCGAGTGAAATACCGCATAACAAATGATGTGTAAGCAATGGCCAAAGCCACCGGGTGGGACAAAATGCGGTTTGCCCAAAAGGGACTCCAAGGTAGCCACCATGGAGTAAATGCCCGCAACTTGATTAAAACTATGAAACTTGAGATGAAATTAAGGGGCATGCTGTCATTAACCAGAGCTCATTGCATTACCAACAGCTTCACTGCTGACGTGCCTGACTTGGGCAACTTTGACTTTTATTTAACCTGAAAAAATGTCAACTGGATCTTCAACTTACATTTCACTGTGCAGCGTTGTGAAAAGTTTGATTGTATTCGATACAATACAATGCCAGACACTACATATATAGGGTTTTTATATAACATCTCGTTTACAAATTTTTACATTGTATTTTCTTATTGTTTGTACAGTGTCCTTGGGTGACATGAAAGGCGCTTTTAAATAAAATGCATTATTATTATTATTATTACAATCGAATGTTATTGACGTCGCACATTTCACAACAGCTGCAGTTGTCACAAGGCTTCCTAATACTTTTTTATTAAGCAGCCTTTTAGTTCAAATAACACGCTTTTGTTTGTTTTTTAGGGAAAAATAGAAAGGAAGTAGGAAGGCAATGGCAAAGCACACAATTAGAGCTGGAATGAGACTGAGATGTAATTTTGACATTTACCTATTTTGGCTCTGTGTGTTACTAATGTTCATTAATGTAATAAAGTCAAATGTCTTACTTTTAAACGTTCTCGACTCGGCTGTTGCCAATTTTGCAGCCGTTAGCTCAGCAAAACATGTTTTAAAATCACATATATAAAGGAAATTTATAGTCTGTGCTTATGTTTCCTTTTCTTCCCCAATTTTGAGGACACTTTAATAAGGTTTTAAATTGATTGTAAGATTTAAATCAGATTTTTTTTATGATCACACATAACACAACGCAGGCATAAGGACCATCAAACACGATATTAATCTCCAAATTAATTAAGAACTGATCTCATTTCTTATTATGTCATGTCTGTGCTTGATAGAGTTGAAAAAAAAACACCACCCACAATAAATGACTGTAATCCAACACATCACCATGACTATGTATCAGGGGACTATTTTTGCAAATCAATTGAAGATTTTGACACACAAAAGGCCAACCTGGCTATAAGTCTGTCAACTTTACACCTTACCTCCCTACAGATGACTTCACAGAGCACAACGAAGAGATTTAACATCTGAAATGCAGATGTTACGCATGAGCATAAAAGAATAGCTGAGTGTCACTTTTTATAGTAGCTTTGAACTATGCTAAATACCCGTTCCGGTTTCAACCAAACAATTGGCCATTGTCACCTTTATTCAAATTCACTCCACTCAGACTTTTCCTCAGCATTGCCTCCTTCTCCCTAATAAACCGGGATCCTTGCCTATGACATCATTAACTCACACATATCTTGAGTATCAGCTACTGTTACCTTCACTTTTATCACCCCCATCGACACGACTCTTCATCATCCAACCTCAGTGATGAGTCAAATACGATGCACTACGTCCTAAATATACTTTTTGTTACAGACGCTTGTTAGAGTAATACTCGTGTGGCTCAAACTACCGGAGACAAATCCCTCGTAGGTTTAGAAATACTTGGCCAATAAAGGTGATTCTGATTATTGATACAGTCATAGATGTGTACTCCCAAACAATGAAAAACTTTTTGTCTCTTTTACATACACCAAATGTTTCAATTAGTGTCTTAAATAAATAACATTTTCATTCTTTCCTACAGGGGGAAAAAAATGTTTTCAAATACGACCAAATTGGAAAGCAATGTGCGTCCTTAGGACAAACTGTGTTCCACTGCCTTTTTTTTTTTTTTTTTTTTTAAAGAAGTCCCTAATTGCCCTCATGTCTCATTCTCAACAGCAACCGGTGTACCTTAGATCAAACCCAAGCTGGGCTTTTAACAAGGTCCAGCATGGTCATGACCTGGTAGGCTAACCGAGGGGAGGAAGTAATGAATTAGAGTGGAGCTTGGTGGAAGACATAAGAGATTAGGCAGCGGAGAGGGCTCCACGCCGAGGAGCGCCAGCGAGGCCAAGGGTCAGGCATATTCTGGTGACGATTGTCAGGCAAGCTCAATGTGTATATTCAGCGAGCGGTGAAATCTGCTTATTGCACCCCGGGATAGGGAAGAAACGAAGAGGGTTTTACTGTAAAATACCACAGGGGTGTCAAACTTTTTTGTCGTGGGCCTGATTTTAGTTATAGTTTCCCTTGGACGGCCGTTACAACTGAAACCATATCAAGAAGTCAAGAATGACAGTTTATTCACCTATCGTTTACGTTACTGTAATGAGGTGTTTGGTAACAAGAAAATGCTTACAGTATCACTCATCTTTATTACAAATGAGAATTTAGCAAGCATCATGAAAGTTGACATCTATAATTTGCTTTTGCGGGACACATGAAAGGTTGTGGCGGGCCGGGTCTGGCCCCCGGGCCTCGAGTTTGACATCTGCTCGCCCTCCAAAGAAGCAATAAATGACTTCCGGGTCTATGATGATTGTACTGAGCGTCATCACCACCAAGTGGTGCTTCAATAGTGACTGACACAAGAGAGAAAAAAATGGTACTTCCCAACATGCATTCGTATTGCGGCATTTGCGGGTAAATTGGAGGGCCGGATAAACAAGACACAGAATTCAAAAATCACAATAATAAGAGAAATCCATTCAAATAGATCACATCCTCAGCAGCACACTTGTTGGGAGTCAGTTCCAACCAAGTTGTGCACTTATGTTGCCTCCGTTGTTCCAAGACCAACTTAATAAAGAATCCATTCTCCGCAAAGTGTATTCTTTACTCTTTCATCTGTAAAGTTGTCCAACACCGGCAACAGACTGACATAATTTGAAGGGATGGGACTGCAGAGTTGAAATTGTTTTTAACTCTGAAACTGAATGTAATATCTACACATGGCCCATCTCTCCTGCTTGCGCTTAGATAACCCCCATTTCCCACACACACCCACCTCTACCAGAAACCACTCTACCTAGCCCCCCACCCTCTTTTTCTCCACTACAGATCCACGAACAGGACGTGAGACGGCTCTTCAAGCAGCAAAAGATCAAGAAAGCTCCGGGGCCCGACAAAGTGTCCCCCTCCTGCCTGAAAGTCTGCGCTGACCAGCTGGCTCCGGTCTTCACACAAATCTTCAACAGATCCCTGGAGCTGTGTGAGGTCCCATCCGGCTTCAAACAGTCTACCATCATCCCAGTTCCCAAGAAATCGGCAACATCGGAACTGAACGACTACAGGCCTGTCGCCCTGACGTCTGTGGTCATGAAGTCCTTTGAACGCCTTGTGCTGAATCACCTAAAGAACGTCACTGGACCCCTGCTGGACCCTCTCCAGTTTGCCTACCGGGCAAACAGGTCTGTGGAAGACGCAGTCAACATAGGTCTGCACTACATCCTCGAGCACCTCGACAGCACAGGGACCTACGCAAGGATTCTGTTTGTGGATTTCAGCTCTGCGTTCAACACCATCATCCCGGAACTCCTCACCCCCAAACTACTCCACCTCGGTGTGTCCCCTACGATCTGCCAGTGGATCCTCAGCTTCCTGACGGGACGGACACAACAGGTGAGACTGGGAGCAACAACATCATCAATACGCACTACCAGCACTGGTGCCCCACAGGGATGTGTCCTCTCGCCACTGCTCTTCTCTCTCTACACAAACGATTGCACCTCAACAGATCCAGCTGTCAAACTCATAAAGTTCGCAGACGACACCACGGTCATCGGTCTCATCAAAGACGGCGACGAGTCTGCGTACCGCCAACAAGTGGAGCAGCTGGACCTTTGGTGCGGCCGACACAACCTCGGGCTGAACACGATCAAAACTGTAGAGATGATCGTGGACTTCAGGAAACATTCTTCTCCTCAGTTGCCCCTCACACTATCCAACTGCCCTGTGTCAACCGTCGAGACCTTCAAGTTCCTGGGAATCACAGTCTCCCAGGACATGAAGTGGGAAGTCAACACCATCTCCATCCTGAAAAGGGCCCGGCAGCGGATGTACTTCCTGAGGCTGCTGAGGAAGCATGGCCTGCCACAGGAGGTGCTACGACAGTTCTACACTGCAGTCATCGAATCAATCCTGTGTTCTTCCATCACGGTTTGGTTTGGGGCCGCCACAAAAAAGGACAAAATCCGACTTCAACGGACAGTTAGGACGGCAGAAAAAATCGTTGGCACCGCCCTACCCACTTTTGAGGACTTGCACACTGCAAGAATCAAGACAAGGGCACGGAAAATCCTCCTGGATCCCCCGCACCCTGCCCACCACCTTTTTCAGCCACTCCCCTCAGGCAGACGCTACAGATCCATGCGCACCAAATCCAGTAGACACTTGAACAGCTTCTTCCCTCTAGCCATTAACTCCTTAAACAGTCACTGACAGTCACTCTTCTTGCACCACGAAATGGTACTTCAAAACTAGTGGTTACTCTAAAATGGTTCAATGATTTTGTTGTTTACGATGATACTAGTGCAGCGTGTTACACCGGAGACAAATTCCTTGTGTGTTCTACATACTTGGCCAATAAAGATGATTCTGATTCTGATTCTGATTTCCTATAAATGTGCAATCTTCAAAGATGTTGAGTTTCCAGGAATCTTCGCAGCAGACTCTGATCAGAGAGACAAACGGCGTTCTGACTCACATTCTGTCAATCAGACCTTCATCAGATAGCCTGCTTTGTTGCGCAGATACATGCGCAGTCTTAGTCATACTGTGAAACATTAGCCGACGCAACCACATTGACAAAGTCATAAACAACACTTGTGTGGCTTCTGAGTAAACTTTCCCTATCGGGCACTCTTGTTGTGATGTCATTTCTTCTGACGATGACCACAACTGACGACAGTCACTAACATCATTCTTCCTTCTTTGTGGACATCCTTACTTTGGATATCAGAATAAATACTGAGGCGGGGATGACAGTGTCCGATTTTTTTTTTCCATCGATTCACGTGATCATGAAGATGGATGTCTGTTCTTACGGTAACAGCAAACTGAATTTGTATGATTTGTATACAGTCAGAAATGCAGTAAATAGTATGAGAAACACTTCTGAGCCATCATGAAGGATTCAATGAAAAATAGTATAGCAGTAACTGAGCAGGCCTCGATGTCATGACCTATTCGTACGCCGCTGCACAAACCACAAAGTTCATTGTACTCCATTCGTAACTTCGGTCGGGACCCTCGTAAACTGAGAACCCGTGTGGACACCATCAGTTAAGACAAGCATTTCCCATCAAGTGACTTTATTGTCTCATTGTGAGGCTTGCAGAATCCATTTTGAATATCTACTGAAGTGGCCGAATATGGTTCCCTTACTCAAACTCAGCCCCTTCAACGGAATCTATGCACATTTTTTTGTTCAGTGTTTGTTTTTTGTTTTGTTTTTATGCATGGGCCTTTTGTTCTCCGGTTGCAATTTTTCAAAAATAAAAGTCAAAAAGGTGAACGTCCACATCACGAGCGGCGTGACCCCTCTCTGAAGTGGCGGCTAATGTCAATTAAACAGAGTGGCTCAGTGCCTGTGACCCCGATATGATCTCCGGTGTCGGCTGTAGGCCAAGGTCATGCCACAGTGTTAACAAGATTTGATCCTCGCAGGTTTTTCTATTGCGCTCTCCTCGCCTCTCTCAGCTTATGCTGTCCAACAATATTTCACTGTCAGGTGATTTTTTTTAACCATACAATCTCTCCTCTTCCCCCTTCATGCTTCTCTTTGTCCCTCAGTCTCCCTCGTCTGTGTCCAGGATGGCTTTAATCAACAAAATGCCCAGTGACATTCATTCCGTCACCCATTCCATTTCACTGGCTCTCATGTTTTGATTTGTAGCCCCTTGTCTCTCCTCCATACTTGTAAACGTCAATTCATCTATCATCCTGACTGCTTCTCATTGTCTTGAATGTATTCAAATACACATTTAAATATGCGTATGCCAAAATCCAATATATTTAACTATATATCACTCGCTCGCCGCTCCGGATTACTATATAACCCACAATGTGTACATGGAATGCATTTGACTGATTAAATTACTACGGACGTGTTTCAGATGGAAATGACAGCCAAAGCACATAATTAGTGCTTAATTGTTCCATTAAAAGTATCAATCTTTATGCATCTTCGACTAAACTCTTTCAGCACGTCAGCGAATTGAAAAGATTTTTTTAATGGAGTAATTCTTGCTAATCATTATCTATCGGGCACTTTGCTACAATTATCACGCCACACAGAAATAAATCTGTATTTTAAGCACATGCTGCAATCAAGCAACGTCATCTGGTAGTTTTTGGTCCCTTCCGTTGCACTAAGAAGCGAATCGACCTGTCATTATACACTATGTCCGTTAGAGGCTATTTAGCGAACCGAACTAGCTTACAAAATGAAGAAGTTGTAATAAAAGGTCAGCACGTTACCTGTCTGAGTGCATGTAAAGGAGGAAAAAATACTCGCAGGCCCCAAATAAAAGTGTGCGATAGATCCGTCCATCCACTTATCATGAAATTATCATGAATGAATAAGGAAACATGTTGCATGACATTGCGTGACATGACAGTAATTCTATAGTGAGCCATTGCTCCTTTTCTCAATGCAAAACTATTGAATTTTTAGCAGAACCTTGTTTATCACCTTTCATGACGCTAACGGGTTGAAAGTGAGGTTTTAAAAAGCCTTTGGCTTTCACAAAACAAATAAAAGTCAATATACTGTATATCGAAATGGATTTTGAGTTCATAGAATAAACCCTCAAGAATTCTCACTGGGAATAATTTTGACCTTCACAAATCAACGACAGCACCTGCGGTGACTAATCTGCCGTCACAGCAAGCCCTTGATTTTCACCAGATATACATCAAGCTTTTGCTAAGTGTTGCTTAGGTCATTACTCAAGCTCAATACAATGATTACTCAGATCAATAAAGATGTTTTTCATATGGACGGGGTGGAACACATTTACCAATAAAGCTACTCTCTGATAAACATGCCAGCATATATTTCACACAGACTTTGCATATAAATACCAGCAGAGGGAGCATGAAAATATTGACGCAGCCTGAACAAATAGTGTGTCCATACATACTGGACATGACGCAACAGTGGTCTTATCAGCAGCATCGCCATCTGTGCAGGTCGCACTCACATGATGTGATTATCCGCTTCTCTGGCCTCGCTCTCCTGACTGGAAGGCATTAGCAACCGGGATATTTCTGCCTGGCAGAGCTGCTACCCCGACCCAGCCTCAGTGTGTGTGTGTGTGTGTGTGTGTGTGTGTGTTGTGAAAAGGACCGCATTTGTTTACTTTAAGCATCCATTGCGAGGTAAAGAGGGGAGATAAAAGGTGAGAATAAATATCAGGGTTTCAGGACAAAGTGCAGAGAGCAGGTGGCACCTTATGTATTTTCCACTGAATGCGCAGAGAAAGAAGAACCCATTCGATTTTGAGGGATAGCTAATTCAAAGTAATTTCCCAAAGGAAATAATGGAGCATTGGTCAATGAATTTGTACCAATAATTATTACACACTGTATACTAGATGGTACTCTAGTAAGAGCAAAAAAAAAAAAAAAAGAGGTACACTGAGGTATGTCGACGCCTCATCGCTCAGTGTGGCGGTCTGATTTTTGGAAGAAGAGTTGCAAAATAGCCAGTAGCATTTCACCTGTGATGATTTCTGAATGGTGTTGACATCACTGATGATGCCAATTCTGGTATTATTATTGCAACACGTGAAGATTCAATAACTTAGTGGGGCCCCAAGAAAAAGAAGGCCTACTTGTCCACGGTCCTCAATGGCAGCGTGTCCGGCATCCACCAGAGCCAGCTTGCTGTTGAATGAGCGCTGTGTAAGCCTCTCCCCCCCACCCCCCAATTATCCGCCACTCAAGCTTCTGGATGGCCTCCGCTTCACCACTGCTCCGCCGCTTCTCACGCCAATACGGCCGACTCCCTCGTCGCTCCTCCCTATGCTGCTTTTTTTACTCTTGAATTGATGCACCCGCCCATCTGAGGATGATTGAGCCACGACTATGTCAAGCGATTGCCAAGCAGCTTGTTGCCTAAGGTGAAAAGTTCGCACACTCGTCTTTTTGTCTCTTTCAGTTTCTTCACACACTTGGGGCTTTGGATTATTTGTTGAGAGGCAAAGGTCTACCAACTTTTTTTTCTTCAAAGGAACATAGAAAATTCGAAGCACGCAAGGGCAACTGACATACTTCACTTTTTATGTTTACAGTAATGCACCAAAAAAATGTGTTATAATGTTTTTAGTAGTTTAGGTAGAAACCCCCATTTACCACTGCACCACTATTGTCTTTCCTATGACATTTAATTGAGAACAACATTTCAAATATTTCTGCATGTTTAGGACTTACAAGAGTCAGCAGGCCCAAAAATAATTTGCAGTAGAATTTCCGAGTTATTCATACTATTATTACAAATGCCACCAGCAATAGTAGTGGACAAGAGCATCACACCCAAAAAGTCAAACAACAGCCTCAAAATCTATTGTGGTATACACAACAGGCCACTTAACATGGAGCGTGTGCCGCAAATTGCCCCAGGTCCATAGTTTGGATACATCTAATTTAATGCATTGAACAGCACGCATAGGCCAGTAAATCTCTTCCAGTATCTTTCTATGATACACTACATGCTCCACCAGGAAGTCCTCTGGAACATAGCATATGTTTGATAGCAGATGGTATGAATTATTTCCCAGAGTTTTATCCAAGCTTTTTTTTTTTTAATGTTCAAATATTTATGTCATTGCAGCCTAGCCATTGTGTGTGTGAGAGAGGGGGAATGAGGGTTGGAGTTGAGGATGTGAACCTAGACCACAAACTCAAGGGAGCAGGTCTCTGCTCTAGATGGGCTCTGACTGCTCCCTCACGGGGCTATCAGCACTGTCGTGTCAGTTATGGTTATGTTACCTGTCACAATGCTTTGGCTCAGGCCCTCCGTGCAGACCGAGGGTAAGAGATAGGCCATCTCATCATGCTGCAGCCCGCCAAGCCTCGTATCATCACTGCTGCTGGGGAAACTTTAGAACTACATCACAGTGGTTTAGAAGTGTTAGAGTGGCTAAGTCAGTTGGGACGACACTGCACTTTGGCTCTTTCTTACTGGGATTTCCCTTCTTGGTATCATATCACTTTTCAAACCACTAATTTGGTATTGTTAGACTTCATTAGCAAGGAATGTTTCACAATTTCTCAAATTGGAGAAATTGCACAGAGCAGTAGCAATAGCAGGGTTGTTTTTCAAGTCAGGACTTCTGAATTACTTTTAACACGTTATTATGTGGTTATGGAAAATTCCAAAGGTGTTTCGGAGGCTTGCTGCCAGAGCTGTGTCGGTTTGGTTGTGAAATGCTTATCCTTGTGTTGACAGAAGAGAGTGGAGTTGATCTGGTGACAACCCCAAATTTTCGCCCGCCCTCCCCCTCCCCTCCCTTCCTTGCTTAGACTACAATAGTCCTCTCGTCTGGTGTCTACCAACCGGCTGCAATAGGTCCTAATGAGGAGAGACTGCCCTCCTTCAGCACCGTGACCTTTTGAGGGCATTTACTGCATGTGTTTAGTGGCAACACCCACCTGATGAAATATTTCAAAATCAGTTCAGCAATTCTTGCTGCGATATTAGAGCAGTAGTCCCTGAAATTCTGAATGAGACTGACTCAAAATAGTGGCCAACCATGGAGCCTGTTTGGGTCATTTGAAACTTTATCTCTGACCTCAAGTATTGCATCAGAAATCAAAATCTGCAGGGGTCTTGTGCTCAATCTGTTTGGAGTAAACATTGCTTCCACTTATTTTGCACCACCTTAGAAGTGTATTGTGCTTGGGTGGTACTTACGAGGGAGAAGGCTTAAGGCTGCTGGGCCTGGACAACAGATTGGGTGTCCAAACCCACACTGATCGCAAAGAGGCAGAGCAGACTCCTTAGATTAGCATCAATCCCTGAAGGCTATTAAAAAGCCATTTGTCTCAATACAAATGGCAGCCAGTCATACACAGTCTAAGTGTTGTCTGTTTTATTTTAACCCTCAAGATTCTTCTCCTGAACACCAACAGTAGGCACGAGCCGGCAGTCGATCTGTCTGTAAATCTTACCAACCTGACTGCGGCAGTACCGACTCATCTGTCTGCCTTTGGATCCCTCCATACCAGTTTGCTTGTCTGTCCACAGGTCCTGCCCATCTTCTTTTGTGTCTGTCGAGTCTAGCTAGACGTCTTTCTATTTAGAGAGAGGTCGATTTTACCTCTCTTCCTAAATGTCCGTGCAGCGTAAATATCTACCTAACCACCTGTCTGTCGCTCAAACTAGCCTATTTGTCTTTTTTGTCCATCTGTTCGTTGGACCAAGCAATCGCCCTGCATGTGGGTCTTTTCTTCATACCGACCGACTCGTCTTCTTTGTCTGTGCATTTGACCAACGGACTGTCTGTATTCACACCTGTGCCGCCACACTACGTACATGCCTTTCCATCATCTTCAGGTCTTACCAACCAACCTCTTTTTGTCAAACAAAGTTACATTACATTTTTTTCCTCCAACCCATCTGGCAATTGATCCTCAATACACATTTGCCTGTCAGGCCTTCAAACAACTAATAATCTCCCTCCATACTTGTCAATCCATTTGTAAATACTACCTACTCATCTGCTTATGTGTTTTACCAACCGGTCCATCTCTTTATCAAACTGCCTTTTTAACTTACCGACACACATCTGTAAGTTTTTTTCCCCCCACCATATATCCAATGGCCCTACCTACGAGGTAACTTTTAGTCAGACCAGCCCACCAACCTATCTAGCTGTCTATCTATCTGCCTCAACTACTCACCAACCTTGAGTGCATGCAGTGCCTGTCGGAGGTTCCTCCTTACCTGCTCTTCTCTCTATAGTTCCTACCTCCCTCGATGTCTGCGGTTCTAAAACATCTCCCCATCTGTCGGTCCTATGTGCCCAACTAGTGTGTTTGCACAGCCGACCCAACTACCAACCGAATCTTGCGACCTGCCTTGTCATGCACGTCTCTATCTGCAGCCAGTCCATCCTACCTATTTGCTCTATCCATCTATCTATCTATCCATCTTTCTGGGCTCAATTCGTTTTGACGGTGACCAATGATAGCCGAGGAGGACTGTGAGACGGATGGACGGAGCAGAGGGAGAGCGTGATGGATCACAGCAGTTAGGAGAAGAAAATGAGATAAGAAGAAAGACAAAGGGATGGCGAGAGTATCAGAGAGCAGGCGGGTTGGAGCGTGCTCGACGGGCCCCAGTGGAGTCATCGATCCAGGTTGGTCTTACATCAGAGACAGGAAACCTGAGCCGGATGCTTCATCACCTTCCCTACGGAGTCTACGCTCTCTCTCTCTCTCTCTCCCTCCTGGAGACCGTCTTCTTTCCGTAGTCATACCCTCCCCATGGTTCTCTGCTGCTATCCAGAACCTGTCAGCTACTGCTACAAGCTGCTGTCAATTCATCATCTGTGGCTACTCGGGGCGAAGACCAGTTGCAGCCCTAAGTGCACACTGCCATCCATTCACAACCACTCATTCTTTATGCTGCTTTGTGGCTTTCTTTGTGCATACATCAGTGTGTCTATGATGCACAAGCTGGCCTCATACAGAGGGTGAATGTGGTAGCATGGAGGTCAGCGTCATGTGCCTTGGGGGTAACAAGGTTAGTTTATCGAATTTGTTTAGGCGTCACCGTCTCCTGTGAGAGACAGCGCACCCCATCACTCCTCCTACTCTCCTAACTTGCGCGAACCTCATCTCTCACCCAACTCAGTCTAAAGTATCCCTGTGTTAAGAAAGCCTCCGGTGGAGCGGCTATGATGTTTGCTTATAAACGCTTCGCCGTGAGACTCCATTTACCGTACGTTTTAAAAGATGCTATCATTTACGGGTCATAATTCGCTGGCGCGTTTTGGCTGCCGCTGCTCAACCCGTATTGTTTGGGTTTTTTATTATTGTCGAGTGT
Source organism: Hippocampus zosterae (assembly GCF_025434085.1). Lineage (NCBI taxonomy): Eukaryota > Metazoa > Chordata > Actinopteri > Syngnathiformes > Syngnathidae > Hippocampus > Hippocampus zosterae. The sequence goes on along the minus strand of NC_067454.1, from coordinate 10,369,897 downwards.
CCTTGGGTGTCTTGAAATGTGCTTATAAATAAAATGTATTATTATATTATTATAATTGGCCACAGCAACCAGTGGAGTGAGTGCTCGAGCAGTGTTTTGCAGTGTCTTAAACTTCACCAGTGGGTAATTGTTTTCAAACAAATTACAAATGTTGTACATCAGAAAAACTGAGATTTGATTTGAGCAATTTACACAATCATAATAAAATTTTGCAAATGCTCCTGAATTTAAGTTAATACATTAGCTTCTGAAATGAGGCAAAGCAAACTTATATGGTTTGATTAAAAATACTATTATTAGTTTAACCTTAAACAGATTTTACATCACCACTGCTGATTGAAAAAAATTTCAAAGGCAGAGCACACGCACGCCCTCCTGCAGAGCTTACAAAAATGATGTATGCATCAAACTATCTTAGAACAACTGAATGCACACCCTCGGTCGCACTACTGAAACTGTAATGGAAGTGGAAAGTCTGGTGTCCTGTTTGCAGATTGAAGTGGGATGAAAATGACGGAACGAGTGAAGAAATGTAGTGTGTGTGAGCGGTACCCGCCAGCTGCGCTGAGAGGGTGAGAGAAGTGTGCAATTGCTCACGGGCGCAGCTTAGAGGGAACATTGACCCTGGGAAACCCCCATTCAGAGCCATTCTTGTCTTCTATGGCGACTCTCAGACCACACACAGACACTCTCAGCTTTCAGGAGGAGACGTGAGCCAAATGAAGAACCCCAACAGGACAAACATGGCCCCCCCCCCACCCTCCACCACCAAACACGCGCGCGCACACACACACTTTATTGATTTGCACTGTTGATATCATTCTCTCACATGGATGCTTTTTCTGACTCGAACATCACCGCCATCAGGTTTTCAAACCTAAACGTTTTACAGTCTTAACTGAGACAAATCCTCTAGAATTCCCTGCTTTGTTCTTCTTGTCTTGTACATCCTGCATGTCTGTTATTCAGATCGATGCTGGATGGAATACCCTAAACCGGACGGGTGGAAGCAAAAAGGACATACTTTTTTTTTTCTATGAATAATACATAGAGTATGAACTGCAGAATGGCATCAGCGTATCAGTGTGGGTTGATCAAACCAAAGCTTTGAGGGCTACAGTTGGAATATGCATTTGTTATTTTTGTTTTAAGTCATATTTTATGTATTCATAGAAAAAAAGGTAGGATATCGTATTTGTCCTGGCTTATTTAGGGAATTCCATCCAGCATTGATCGGTACAACAGACATGCAGGACCTGCAGGACACGAAGAACGCTTCATGCTCCTGATTCCGATAGGATCGCCTATGAGTTCCGATACCGATACCCATCACATTATTTAGCTGCGCGTTTTTCAATTTAGAGCAGCTCAAAATCTTCCGTCCACAAAAAGTTATTTCTGTACCCGTTGTCATCGAGTGAAAGAGCATTTGATTGTTCTGCCTGTTACCATATCTGCTCGGCACATATCAATTAACAAAACACTTTTTGTTGATAGAAAATATATACATTTTCTTTCAAATAATTAACATTCAATCATTTCCTGTGGCACATCTGATGATCTGTCACGGCACGATGGATGGGAATCACTGCTCTCAAGCAGCCACACCAGCGCAAAGGCCTGGTCCAATCTCTGGCTGTCTCTGCTTACTTTTTTGAACCCCTTCTCACTCCTCAGTGTTTCTTTCCCAGACATGCATACACTCACGGCGAACAAGGAGCTTTAAAGTGGTCACCCCAAAGGAAGAAAGCATTGTCGGGGTTGTAGGGATAGCTAGCTAGCTAGCTAGCTATCTAGTAGCTAGCTATAGCTAGTACATAACAAGTGCGCCTAATTTATCACTGATGCGAAAGAAGTTCTTACACCGTTTAGTGGATGAGGCAAAGGCCCGCTTTAAGGCTAAAATGTCACAATTCAGTACTCGAGCTATTGTACACAAGTCTTTTTACGTGTTTTCAGGAAATATCTTCAACCATGTATACTTAGAAACAAACTGTTGACTTTACTTCACAGGGTCTTTCGAAATGAATATAAGTGAATAGCTGTACTACGGCACATGACCAGATTTACTGAGGCTTCGAATGTAGTTGTGCACCCGTTCCTCATCTCAGCATCTTCATAGAAGATCTTGCTTGTCCCCCCCCCCCCACCCCCCCACACACCATCCAGAGAGTGAGTAAATGGTCATCATGGTCAATATCTATTTCCTGCAGTGTCAGGTTTCAGAATAATGTCCATATTGAACCAATGTTTCAGCAGACTCCCATCACACCACCCCCCACCCCAACCCCAACCCGGCCGTCCACTGTTTCCAAAGGAGAGAAAATCCCTACAAATGCGATTAAACAAACGATTTTTGGCCAAGCCATCGATCAACCATCTCGCTCTGGCAGCCTAACTGGGAGATCCTAACAGCACAGGCGGGGCATCTGAGAAGGGAATGTGCCTTTAATCTGGTTTGTGATTCCTGTTTATCCTGCACAGATCAGCAGTGTTAACTTAATTGGTGGAAAGTCTCGATCTCGGAGCTGCTCTCAGCTCAAGAAAATGCACCCTGACACCGGAGTCATTGATGTACGTGCTAATTTTGTGAATTTCATAAAAAGGTCCAGTTTGTCAAGCACTGCAAATCCAGGAGGCTTTGAGGTTCGTATTTCCAAAAGTGGAGAAAATTTTGAAACATTGAAAATGTGTTCTGTTGAAGGTTGCTTTTGGTTTTCCGAAGAATCCAATTGCATCAAGATGAGACTCATTCACGAGCAGTGTAGTTGGCGCTATTGCGAATGTGAGTGAGAGAGTTCCTGCCTTCTCCCCACAGGGATTCTCAACATTACTACACAGCAGCTCATGTAAAATACATTTTACATTTGTAAACTGAGTTATTGCTCTTATGCTAAGCAAAAAGGCCAGACGTGATGCCAAGCGCTTGTGAGCGCAATCAATGTTTGGTTAGTGCTAAAAGCACAGATTTGGGGAGGGGCCACCTACTTAAAAGCTTGCACTTTGATGACTTAATCAATTTATTGGTGTACTGCTCATTCCGTTTAAGCCAATAAATGGCAGAATTACTTGAAAATACTACTTAGCCCTTTGAGCAGCCTTGTTTATGAAGCAGTTCACAGTACGTGTGCACGTTCATATGAGGGAGAGACAAAATGGTCACGGGTTTTCGTCCAAATCTCAACTATATGTCCGGCCCAACTGTACACTTGATATATTGTCTTTAAGGCATTCTAAAAGTGGTTAGAAGATAGAATTATTATTTTCAAAGGCCATCTTCAGCGGGACTAATACATCAGGGACAGAATATGCGTTTGAAAAAACTTTGATACATTCAAATTCGGTATTTAATTGAGAAATGAATGGGGAGAACTGGTGGCAGAGTCAACAAGGGTTTCAAACAAAAGCCCCACAGTTCTGAGGTTGGTGTTCGAATCCCGGCTTCTGAAATCTTGTTTGTCGTCTCCCATTCACTTGGGCTAAAACCTGTTTTGATCCTTTGGAACCAAGGTTGCCCATTTTTCCAAAATGATAAATTGGGGCAAACACAACACTGCTCATCCCCCTTGAGGCACTTTAAACGTTGGCAAGTGTGGGCTGACTCTGTTTTTTTTCTACTGTTTTATGCATAACGTGGGTTGGAATGAGTCTGTAATGTGGTTTAAGGTTGACATCTATGAGGTTTGTCTTTTCCATGCTATAGCCTTTGAAATGCAATCGTTGCCACATAAACATACATAGAACTTTTACTCATGATTCAAGTGTCCAAAAGTGATATTCATTTTTATTACATTGTAACATTTTTTTTCCAAATTTACTTAATTTTAATTAGTTTTTTAAATGGATTTGTTAGTTGTTGTTTTTTTAATAATTTGAGTTTTGGGGAAATGCTTAATTTCAGTTTGTTTCTCATTAGTTTCTGTTTTTTTGTTTGTTAGGTGCAAGATTAATGGCATATCTGGTAAATACTACTTGTTTGCAACAATTGTGGTCCCCTACTTTATGGCGAAACAAAGCTAACACCAGCATTAGCCACACATTATATATACTGTATACACTTTTTAGCCAGGGAAGTCGTTCCTCGTCTCTGGTAAGTGTAATACAAAAGAAGGTAATACATGCTAGGTGTGTACACCGCTCCCACGGGGTCAGCAGACTTTTTTTAAATATCGGAAATAAATGAGAAATCTGGCATGTGCCAGCCATTTTTGGCGAACTAAAATTGGTTAAAAAAGGGCATGCTGGGCATTTCCAAAACAAATTATCTTGAAAACTTGCTAAAAGGTATCATAGCTAGCTAGCTAGATAGATAGATGGAGAAGTAATACTGGAGGTCACATTTTATGGTAGAACACATTCTGAAATTACTTATTTTAGTCTCCTAGTTTTAAATCACAAAAAATGACATTTGAATTGTAAACTTATTATATCCCCATTACAAAGTATGGTTTCAGATGTTGCCAATTCAACATTTTCCCCTTAATTAATTACAACCTCTGTGGAAGCGGAACATGCTCACACAAATACATGCTGGCACACACATACACAACACATATAACTTCAAGCGGGTTTCATTTGAACCTTTTTACACTCATCCTCTTTCTCGTATCTTGCAACATAGGAAGTGTCAGGTGAGGCCTGGTTATTTCAGGCATAATTGAGAGATTGATGCCCCTCCAGAAACCTGGCACCTTGACAGGCCTTTCAGTCTTCCGCGCACACTTCCTCCCAAACGGGCGTGAGCCAGACATGATGACGGCTCGCTGAAACAGAGAGAGCCACTCGACATTTTGAGGAAGATGAGGATGACACCGGAGGTCGTAAGGAGGCAAAAGGTTACTTGTCCCCTTCCCGAAGCTACCGAAAGAAAGAGAGCATCCTTGATCGGCCTGGAGGAATCGGGGGAATCAGTATTTAGTAATGGGCCTATTTGTGGGGAATGTCTCGCGGCCGTAACATGAACCTCACTTGCAAACACTTTTTAAAACATAAGCAACAAAAGCACAAAGTCCGGTGGAGCATAAACAGGTCGGCGCCCTCGAACTTTCAAGTCATTTTCCCACACCAAGGTCAGTGACAGAGGGTGAATTAACGACAATCTTTCGACAGACATTAATATTACAATTTCAATCACTATGGTGGTCAGTGGAGTTCCACACTCAACGAACTGACCATATACAGTAGGTGACAACGTACATTTGTTATCTGTGTCAAATTTAACTACGAATGTAATGTTTGTTTCGGTTAATGTTCATGCTTATGAGTCAATGTGAGTTTCAGCTTGTGCAGCGCTTGATGCGGAATTTACGTTCTCGACGCCAGTTGGCTGTCGCCGATGAGAGGCGATGCGGGTCGACCTGAAATACCGGCAAAAATAGTGACCGTCACACATTATTATCATTTAAAATAATCTACGGCTGTGAAAAGTTGAGTTTTAGTCATACTAACTCCATTTTCTTAACTCTACTGAGATCTAAACATACTGAACGGCTTCACCAACTCCTGTTGGACTAAAGCCTGAATCTTCTGCTTTTCGATGACAACAAGGCACCAAGTGACAACTCTTCTCCCACAACCACATCATCCTCAGCGAGATACCCATCGGTGACTGGATGGGCAGCTGAAATTACCAATTAGTTGGCCAATTGGCTGCAGCCATTCGATTGGTTTGTAATTAATTCTAGTTACTGGCCCGTGGAGCAGGACGGATGGCGCCATCCCTTTGTCCTACTGACACACAATCCTGCCGATCTGGGCCTCGAGGGGGAGGCAGTGTACATCAATCCATGGCCCCACAGTTGAGATCGGTGCTCAAACACACACACACACACACGCACACACACACACACACACACACACAGGCTTCTCCCCTTCACACAGACACAGTTCGACACACAATATCTTTCACACACTCCGACACAAAACATTAAAAAAAACAGTGTTTTCAAATACACACACAAAAAAAAAATAATCTCATTTTCTGGACTAATTTTCCTAGGGCGTTGTTCTCCTCAGGTTGAGGCGATCATTGCAACCAAACTCAGCATTTTGACAGCGTGTCAAATCTTGTCAGGTTGCTAAATAAAGCCACCCATCTCCAGGACGAGCCCACCTGTTAAAATGTGGGGACTTTTTGAGTCTGAGAAAAATGTCCTTGAGATATCCAAGAGGCCAAAAGTAGAGCACTTGACTTATGATAACAAGCGACGCTTTTGCTGACTGGGGAGTTTTACAGCTTTTACGAGTCAGCAGACTTCACATAACTTCCTCTGTGCACGAAAGAAGAAAAAAAAATGACACTTTTGTTTTTGCTCTCACTTTTCAATAGCCAAATTTACTATGAATGCAAAACACTTCATGAACGCCAACACTGTTCACAAATCGAAATCTAAAGCTGCGTTTGTGCGCACATCTCGGCTTTTGCATAGCCGGCATACTCATGGGACGTGTCACGCGTGGAGCACGTTTGCGTGAGCATGTTTTAGATCTGTACATGTGATGACAGAATCAAAATATATAATGCCAAGGAGCAATAACGCCTCTTAAAAAAGAAAAAAAAAGGTGGTTCATCATACAGTAAGTGTGTATGTATTTGTGTGCGTGCGCCTGAGTGCTACCTCCCACACTGAAGGTCACAGCCAGAAAAGCAGGAGGCGCAGGGGGATGAAACAGATCGATGCTCCAGATAAAAATACACTGCATCTCAGCCATTGTCTTTTATAAAGACACACATAAACACACACACGTTTACACAAACTCTCAGCAAATGACTCGTCGGCCACTGCGAGCCTTTTAATGAAAGCGATATGAAAGGCGAGGCCCCGAAACAGTGGCTGCCGGCTTTTAGGATATAACGACGGTGTAATGGAAGACCATTAAAAGATCATAACAGCTTGAAACAACGCTTTTGTTGCTCTGACTTCAACTTCCCGCAATCAAGGCAGCGCTTGCGCTCAATGTAAAAAAATAGGAGAGGTTGGAAGGTAAAGTTACTCCCGTTCCACTAGGGGACCGGTGGGCACCTGTAAGTAAAGCAACTGTGACAAATGTTTTTTTGTGATTGATGCTACATGCTGATTAAAGTCATCCGACTTGCAATTTTTTTTCATGGGACGTGCCGTTGTTGGGCATCCCGGGTGGCAGCGAAGTAAACTCACCTCACTTCACAACAAGCAGCACTTTGGCAGAGAGGAAAGTTTTCACGGATCTCATCGGCTCGAGGGAATCAGCCGGGAGATACGTTGGCTTTTATGCAAATATTGCGCTGGGGTATAATGGCATAATTTGCTGAACCAATCAATGATACCATCGATCGGAATCACAAATTAAGACATGACAGCCAACACAATGTAATTTACTCCGGGGACGTTCCGCGCAGCTGTCTTGTTTGAATTTTAGCCTTGTTTTATTTACATTATCTTACATCCACTATTAGTGTCTACATTCTCTGGAGTGTGTTTTTTTTTGGAGTGAAGGGATAAATTGTAATTCATATTGCTGAGTTTTGTTGTTAATTTATGCAGGCAAATATGGTAGCAGCTATTGTGGTAATATTATTGTAGTCGGATGTCAAATCTCTTTTTTATTTCCCCAAGAGACAGTTCGGGCTATAAGCTGACTATTTAGTCATTATCCGAACCGCTTATCCTCACAAGAAACGCGGGTGTCCGTTTCTATCTAGTCTATCCCAGCTTTCTTCGGGCAGTAGGTGGGGGACACCCTGAACTGGTTGTCAGCCAATCGCAGGGCACACATTGACAAACAACCATCCACACTCACACCAGGGGACAATTTGGTGCGTTCATTTAACCTACCGTGCCTGTTTTTTGGAATGTGGGAGGAAGCCGGAGCACCCGGAGAAAACCCACGAAGGCACAGGGAGAATATGCAAACTTCACACAGGAAGCCCACAGCCAGAATCGAATCCTACGCCTCTGTACCGTGAAGCGGACATGCTAACCAGTCAATTACCATGTCGCAGTTGTAAACTATAATTATTCAAATGATACAAAATCATGAACTCTGTGTCTTGTGATATGTCTGCATATTATTCTATATTCACTTTTTAATTACATGACTAAAAAAAATGTTTCTCTAATTTATTGAAATACACCTGTCTGTCGAAAAAAAAAGAAGAATGCAATGATGGTAAAATGATGTTGCTTTAAAAAAAATGCCACTACAGTTTCTGAAGCTTTTATAAAGGCGGCAACTGAACACTTAAAGAGATTGTTTCTAGTTCTGTTATTTCCAATAGGAGAATTTTTTTTATATTGGAACAAAAAAGTAAGACTAGCTTCCCCTTGGCTGCTCAGATTGATTTCAGGGAATCCAGACTGAAATCACTCAATCTCGATATCACAAAATAGGAAAGCTTAGCGTTGCGTGCATGCTCCATAACAATAAAAAGCAAAAGAATCGATCGCGTCTTGTCCTGACAAGAGTCAAGCGCAGCCGAGGTTAAATACATCACATCAAACACTCCACTTGATGTCGAATGCGATGTGCCCCGTTCCATGGGAAAGCAGTGGAGCTTGCCAAACATAGTGGGAGAGGACAGAGGCAGGAGGAGGTTCGGAGCGCTCGGGGCATGCCTGAGGCAAAACCTCTGTCAGATATTGTTTGTGCTTAGTAGCTGGGGCCCATGCAGAATTGATGAAGGCTCTCAAGAAGGCTTCTATCGTCAGGGTAAGTGAGTGAGGTGAATCAGAGCATGGCAAAAGTGCATCTCGGCATCGCAAAAGCGTTTATGGAGAAGCATCCATTAGCTCCGGACGCTCCTCCTCCTCGTGGACGCTACGCAGGTGGATGCTAATAAGAAGACAATCAACCAATATGGCCGGAAAATGCTATGGATTCATACAAACATCTGCACCGCAGATGTATCATCAGTCACGCAGTAGGGCCATTAGCACGGATGCTAAGCCTAATTCTTTGAGGGCGCTCCGTTTAGAAATGTGCCGTTCGGTTATTCAGAGTGCACTTAAAAGGCGCTCCATCTCGGTCTCACAATATGGTGACAAAGGATTACTTTTGTCTCAATGAAGCTTCTCAATATGCCTCAGCACCAAGATGCCACCAGTGGGCACAAAAATAATACTAATATTGCACTTTTTTTTAATAGAGTGCTTACATAAATAATATAAAGTCGACATTTTATTGCTGTCTACATGTGTTGCTCCAGCATTTCTGTTCAAATGTCCATTACTTTACTTCAAGGGCACATTAAAATTTATACAATTCATAAGGCTCTCACCCAAATCATATTTATTTTTCCTTTTCTTTTCTAATTGACTTTTTTTTCCCAAACCAATTGAAACTCATCGTGGAAAAATATTGTGTTCACCCTTTTAAATTTCCACTGTAATTGATCAAGAGCTGCCGCCCAATAATATAGAGACAATGTGCAGGCAGACAGTGTACACACACACACACACACACACACACACACACACACACACACACACACACACAGCTGCTCCTTTTCCACATCCTGGGCCGCGTGCAGTCTAACCACAATCCTGCCTCCCTGCAGTGCTGACCGCAAAGCAGTCAACAGAGGCACAGTGGGCCTTATCCTGCATGACACGTCGGTCGATAATCATGCAAGTCGCAACGCAGACCAACACCAGTGTAACGCCGATACCTGGGGACCGGTAGCGTCTGCATAAACAAACACGCCTGCATGGAGCCATATGCACGTTTACAGTAATTAATCGTCGGGAAACAGAGATTAGACTGAGATTCTGAATGTTTGCTTCCTAGTGACTGTGGAATTCAAGTGATTCGTTTGCCTGGATAGACATGTTTTCAAGATAAGGAGGGAAAAGGATGCCCAGGAAAACAGTGTTTGGCTTCCAAACCATAACCTTTTCCGCGACACTGACATTGGATTTTAAGGTGCAGCCCGCAAGAAGAAGAAATCATTTCTGTGACCACCTCAAAATATTCTGATTTGTGTCTATATGTAGTAGAGTGAGAATTATATTCATTGCTTTTACTGAAACAATGTCTGGCCCTCTAACAGACATCAAGTCACGATTAATCACGATGTGCATCATCAACTGAAGACCAACAAATGCATCTGACTCCTTTTTCCCCCCACCTCGTGAAAAAAATAAATAAAAAGAATAGAATACGTTTCGTAACTGTATTTGAGTCGAAAGCTATTGTTCACAAATGGACGTTAAACAGATGCATCCATTTGAACGCTGTGTGTTTGTGGAATGTGGCAGGAAGCCAGACTATCTCGGAGAAAGACCAAGCTCCACACAGAAAAAGCCAGAGCCAAAATTCAAACCCAGAACGTCAGCGCTCAAGCAGCCATGCTAACCATTAACCCACGATGTGGGTGACAAGCTGGATCAAGGTCCACACACATTAATAGTTCAACATCAAATGCAATTTATTGAAAGCTTCCATCCCCCACAGAATAAGAACGGCACCACCCTGCTCTGAGTCATCCACCCTGAACCAGGAAGTGGCCTGCTAGCTAAGAATGAGTTGAATATATTTGCACATATGATTCATTTTCTACAGGCTTGGCATAGGCTGCGGTACAGTACTTGAGTGATATATTTTTACATGTTTAACAAAGCGATGTTCACGTGTGATGAAGAGTGAAAAGTCTATCTTGAATGTTACAAAACCTGAGTTGTTCACTTTTCAACGCGGCAGTAAAAGGTCTGACAAATCGCTAACAAGTAAGCATTACAGAAACAACATCAAAGACCCACTGCCACAGAAAGCATCCGTGTGCATCATTAAATTACCTCTGCGCCACAGGTTCAGCCTCAGTTGAAGGCTTTGGTGCAAAAATATTGACTGATAGGCCTTGGTCGTGAGAGAAAACATATGTGCATGCACGTTCAGATGCTTTCTTTGAGTTTACAGATCAGGAATGTGAGTAAATCACAAAGCATGGAAAGAAATCCATCCATGTTTTCTTTTTTCTATTGCGCTTCTCATGAGCGTCGCCAGTGAGCTGGAGACTATTCCAGCTGACTTTGGCCCGAGAGGCAATGTATGTGTGCTTGATGGACATGCAGCTTGGTGATAATTCTGTCAAAAGGCCTCATCAAGTTGGAGTGAGACTGAACAGAAAAAAAAACAGGGATGCGCACAGAGAGGACAAGCGTGAGCGAGCTGCAGGAGAATGGAGCCACTGGAGAAAAACAGAAGCTCAACACCACCACCTGCAGTTGAGGTACAGTTTTGCCATTAAATTGGATGATGTTGCAGGTGTAAAAAAAAAAAGTGAGCATGATAATACCATGCAGAAAAAGACCTGGTAGATTCATTTCATTTAACTGTTAAACTAGCAGTCAATAGAAACTAGAATTCAGTCATCTGCCACTTTCTAAAAAAAAAAAATACCATCCATCCATTCATTTTCTATGGTGCTTGTCCGATTTCTATTGGTCCCACAAAAGCATCTGGATCTAGATACATATTTGAATTAGACTATGCATTTACTTTGAAAAAAATGGCCTGAGGCGTGTGTTTTGTGTGCAACCATCTGTGTGTAAATTCAACACACCATTTTTTTTTTCAGTGTACTGTACCTCACTTCTCGGGATGAGGACAAGTGAAATAGAAATTAGATGGATGGTAAAAAAAAAATCAATCAATCAATAAATAAATAGATGTATCCAGATTATTTTATTTTGTGCCGTCACTTAATGAAATAAAATGGAGTAAATTCAACAGAACATGGAATTTATTTTCAGTGCATATTGTTAAAATTAATTCTCTGGCAATCTCATTCCAAACATATTTATCTTTGTAATAGCAGATTTTGTTTTTGTATTCAATACCAAATAATGCAGGGCCAATTAGTACAACTGAGAATACAGGATGTAATTAGATGAACCAATCAAACAGACAATACCTTTCAAATACATTTTTGTAACATGAATGCCATGTGACACAGCAACGGTCTCACGGTGTACAATTAAACCATTTCATCTTTAAAAATGAAGAAATACATGTCACTTTTGAAAACAAATCTCAATTTCACTGCAAATGCAAAAATGATGTATTTCTATGTAAACAGTAAACAATTTCTAAAATGGACAAGTTGGATGTTTTAGGTGGGTAGATGACAAAAGAAAAGTGAATATGAAATCACCGGCCACATTTCACCTGTGCACACAAAGCACATCTCCAAGAAATCAATAATAACGCTTTGGAAGAGAAACAACAAAGCAAAGTGTGTGACAGAGCAGAGCCGAGCAGAGCCACACCTCACGGCCACGTGCGGTGTGACCCTCAACTGGGCCCACTCGCACTCCCCTCGTGGGCTGGATCACAGAAGTGAAGCCAAGCAGAATCGTTGTCCTCTGTCAGATGGATGAATCCATTTAGCAAATTAGCAAAGCTCGACCATACTGCCTTTACAACACACTCACAGACACACACACCCAGACACACAAATCGTGCATGTAGGCACACCAGCGAACTGCATGAGTTGGGAAAGGCCTGGCCGCCTGAGACTTTCACACGCACAAACATGAAGATGCTGGAGAGCAAGCAGTTAGAGGAAAGAAAATGCCCAGGAGAGGATAGAAAAACAGGGTGGCCGACCAGGCAAAGAACATATGATATGTGGTAAGCAAGTGCACATTCGGGGACTTTGAATGCCTCAAAATGAGATACTAGTATTGGCAGCCTATGAACAGCACCAACCAACAATTCATAGAGTATATAATTACTATATTTCCCCATATCGTGGTCATGCAGAGGCTTTGCTGAAGTGCAGAGAGTACCCGTTACCTACACGTGGAGCATCACTTTCTCATTAAGCTTCATCTTTACAGACTCCATGTCAGCTCACAAAGCAGTGTGTGTCGTATACTACGACCCATAGTGCCATCAATTAACAAAAAGGGATTTCCGGGTGTGTTGGGATGTGGCAAAAGTAAAAACATGAGAATGAAATTGATTTATGTCGCCCCTCCCAGCACTAAAATTGAGGATTAAGGCTAATTTGTTTCATTTCAGGCCGACCCCGGATCAAGGGTGCAAACGGCCCCAAGGCTTGTTCTGTCTTTTCTCCTCCAGCTGTTGCCTTTAAACTATGATAGTGAGTAAAGATGACCTCAGCGTCAAGTATACCACATCATTAGACGGCCATCTTTCAACTTTCTAACAGGTTCTCATTAATACGGCCAAGGTCACCCTTCACTTGGCTTCTTATCGAAATGCAATAGGGTTATTCTGTTCAAACCCCATCATTTCTCTACTCTCTCATTCTCTTCTTCCCCTTCTTGTTCCCTGAAAGTATGTGGTGACGTTTGAGCTCGTGCTTGTGGCACTTGACAAAAGAGCAGGGGTTAAAAAGACAGATACAGAAAAACACAAGCGCTGGTAAAACACATTCTGTACATATAGACAAACCCCCCCCCCACACACACACACACACACAAACACACACAAACGCGCACACAAGCCTAGACATAAATCATCTTCCAAAATCATGCAAGGGTGCTATCGAGTGTTATCAGTACATTTAGAGCTGGGGTGGCCCAACGTTTTTTGAACAAAGATCTCCTCGATCAACCAACCACATTTTTACACATGCATGCCGTGATGAGCAATAGCCAAAGTGATCACGAAGATGAACTAAACAGAAAAATAAAGTATCCCAAAAAGTTTGTGAGTTGGTGAAAAGCAAATCGCTGCCTACCTTTTAGGAGAGACCTGAAGCTAGACATGGGACCCTCACGTGTGCTGTTTTAAAATGCTTCTCCTGGCATTCCTGGTTCCAATTCTATGCCAGTGGCCTCGATGAGTTGTCCATAAAACAAACTCTGAATGAAAATAATAACAATAAAAGATATAGCACAAACAGCTCTGATCGCAAAGTATGATTCCAGACTGCTGACTGCTAACAACTTCCGGCGATGCAGGTCGCACGCCACCGTTGGTTAAAGGGACCTGCTTTTTTATTTATTTATTTTATTTATAATACTTTTCGTGAAAGTGAGACTGACAGGCTGCTGAGGGTGCAGTGGGCATTAACACAAAAATATTTTAATAAAGCGCACACAGACACACAAATGTTTGTTTTTTTTTTTTGGTGTTTTTTTTGGGGGGGGGGGCGTTCCCCGCGATCGATTTGGGACCAGTCCGCAAGCAACGGGTCGATCGCGATCGACTTAGTGGGCACCCCTGATTGAGTGGAAGAAGCTCCCTGGCATGAAAACTCAAGCTTGTTACTTAACGTTAAAAAAAACGGTGACGATCTGCTTTTCTGTTTATGTACACTATGATTTTTTTCACACCTCAGCTAAAGCACTTGATAAATGAGGACACTCAGTGTTGAAGCTTAGTCGATGGAATTCTTATCTGTTTTTGCTTGAGGTAAAAATTTCAGTTGCTCAACAGTCCGGGGTCTACGTTGTCATATTATCCATCCATCCATCCATCCATCCATTTTCCGAACCGCTTGAGCCTCACTAAGGGGGTGCTGGAGCCTAACCCAGCTGTCTTCATGCAGTAGGTGGGGACACCCTAAATCAGTTGCCAGCCAATCGCAGACAAACAACAATTCACACTCACAATCCCACCTAGGAACAATTTCAGAGAGTTCAATCAGCCTGCCATGCATGTTTTTGGAACGTGGGAGGAAACCGGAGTACCTGGAGAAAACCCACGCATGCCCTGGGAGAACATGCAAACTCCACACAGGGAGGCCGGAGCTGGAATTGAACCCGGTACCTCTGCACTGTGAAGTCGACGTGCTAACCACTGGACTACCGGGCCGTCGTTGTCATATTACACACTTCATAATGGGTCACACGTTTTCAATGGGAGACAGGTCTGGATTGCTGGCAAGCAAGTCTTGTGTTGACACTCTTAATACAAAGCCCCGCTCTTAAAATGTATGAAGAATCTGGTTTGGCACTGTCTTGCTGAAATAAGCAAAGACGTCTTGAAAAAGACTCTCCTCAGATGGTAGGCCATGATGCTTGCAATTTGCATGGTAGAGTTTTAACTTGCGCTTGTAGATGCAGCAACAAACTATTTTAAGTGACAGTGGTTTTCTGAAGTGTTCCTACACCCACAATGGCAATATCCATTTCACAATGATGCTGGTGTTTTAATGCAAATCCGCCTGCTGGATTAAAGTTCACGGGAATTCAACTGTGACATGTGGCAGCACTTGTGACACTGGTTGAGGTAAGTGGGCTGCTTATGTGTGTGTGTGTGTGTGTGTGTGTGTGTGCCATTCTATCTGGGAATGGTTTGAGGGGTCTTCTATACAGCCAGTGGCTGGGTAATGAAAGGTTATTTAGCCAATTCTCCACTTGGGGGGGGGGGGGGCTGCTCTGACACGGCTCGTTTGTCACAGTTCAATAACTGCCACTCCAGGGAGTGTGAGGGAGGGGGATCCAACTGTGAAGTGTATGTGTCTGTGTGTGCGTTTGTGCACTAAGGCCCTGCTTGTGTGCACAGTTGATTCCCAAAGCTTGTCCTTCCATTAGAGGCCTCAAACGGGGTCACGGCAACAGCGAACATGTCACAGCACAACTTTCCACAAAGAAAACCGACAAAATGATGAGCCTGTGAGGACAAGCTATGCCCAAAATGGTGGATGTGTGCTTTAAACATAGTGCTTCGAACGTATAGCTGGATACTGTGGAACCTCTAAAGTCTGACACAATTTTCCGCATACAACTTAGCGTTCTAACTACTCATAGCAGAGATCAAGTCTCCAAAGTCTCAAATTATCTATAGGCATAAATATGAGTATGAAAGGGAGTTTGTCTCCACTCTACACTGTAAAGTGTAGACAAACTACAAACTGTAGAGTCTACAGTATGGGTGCCCTGTGATTGGCAGGTGACCAAAAGAATAGATTTGTAGTTCTGTTTTTGCTTCTTAATTGACATTTCCTGAAGTGTGGGGGGGGGGGGGGGGTGACTTTTCCACAGTTATTGGCCATCTCGGAGCTGTTGAGACACTCTACTCTCCTCCATTTGAAAATCAATATAAGTCTTCACTCTGCTCTGTGATGTGTCAACATGTCCTCCCAAAGAGACGCCCCAGGCACAAGGTGTTACTCATCCCAATTGTGTGCAGTGATTTGGGCTTTTGCGTCCAACACGACACCCCGACGCTCAATTACTTCTGGCTTTAACGTTCACGTGAAGAATTCATGGTCAGGTCTGTGTCGCCCTCTTGTGGCCATCAAAGAAACCAGTAGTACATGAAAAGTCAATTTGGAGCATCGTGAATAGTCATTCATTCATCTTCCGAGCCGCTTGATCCTCACTAGGGTCGCGGGGGGTGCTGGATCCTATCCCAGCTGTCTCCGGGCAGTAGGCGGGGGACACCCTGAATCGGTTGCCGGCCAATCGCAGGGCACACAGAAACAAACAACCATTCGCACTCACACTCACACCTAGGGACAATTTAGAGTGTTCAATCAGCCTCCCTGCATGTTTTTGGAATGTGGGAGGAAACCGGAGCACCCGGAGAAAACCCACGCAGGCCCGGGGAGAACATGCAAACTCCACACAGGGAGGCCGGAGCTGGAATCGAACCCGGTACCTCTGCACTGTGAAGCCGACGTGCTAACCACTGGACTACCGGGTCGCCCTGCATCGTGAATATATTTTATTTTATTTTTTTATGCTGGTGGAACGATATGACCACCATCCTCCTGGTTGAGAGTCGCGTGCACCCACTGCTGAGCTGAAAGCCTTGGCAGCTAGCTTAGCGGACAGCACCCAACCATACAATTGTATAGCACAAATGGGCATCTGTTATCCGAAGATAGGTGTGGATCTTCTCAATGAGTGTTTGATAAATAAACATGGACCAGTGAATTTGTCGTGAGTGAAGCGAAGGCCAGTTAAGAACTGCAGAACTCATTTACTGCTAAAAAAAAAAAAAAAAAAAAAAAAACGACTGCATATTGTAGCTTTCACTACACTGACCGTTTTCATGATTAACATTGGTCAGTAAAATATTTTCACTGTCAATCCTATCTAAACAATGCGTTTAACCAACGTTAATATTTGCACAGACTGCAAACAGTCCTCCCAGTGGGTGCTGAAAGAGCCCAAACATGCCTAACACGTGATTAGTGACATCATGGGATAGAAGCTCTTCCTCATTCAAAATGACTCACTGCTAGTCAGGGAGTCAAGTTGACCAAGAGCCCAGTGACCTTCAATCAATCATCAAACTAGCTACACCGAATATTTTAATTATTTTGTGAGAAAAGCTTCAAGGGAGAACATTTCATACTTCTTAAGGAACTAGACGATGACACGTTTAATGTTTAGAGATGCTTTCTGGGTAAGTCACATGTTGTGGTTTCATTCTTGAAAAGTTGGGCTAAATGAATGGGGCATTTTTTCGAGGTCTTCAGTAATATAGTGTCCACGGTCCTGTGCTAAAAATAACTCTTATACCAGGGATTAGACGTTGTGATTCCTTCAAAGTGTTGCAGAAGTGGTCATTTGGAAGTAATTCACAAAAAATGAAGTGTTGCACTTGAATATTTGTCTGCTTCCAACCTAGTAAAATCAGCGCTGGCAATTATTGTGAGAAATTAACATGAACAGTGTCTTGATCAATGAATATCATCAAATTTGGCATTTCAGAAGTGTGTATCAGACCGGTAACCCTTTCCATTGATCAGTACTCAAATGCTAGATCTCATTTTCAAATAAGTTGGTGATGTCTCTTGTAACTACTCAGGAGGCTGGATATAATGGAATAGGCTGTTTGTGGGCTGCAGGCCATACTTTGCCCATTGGTTTAAATTCAGCTTGCTTGTCTTAGCCGTTAAACACAATCACCAAAGCTGCATTGTATGGCACTGTCCCTCAAAGTTACTTTAAAATGCAAGTTCTGCTTTTTTTTTTTACCCAATAGTGGATTCAGAATTACTTTAAGGACATGTGGCAACAGCTGCTGAGCAATGCTCATCCTTTCACCGGTGTATTTACGCAACCGCACGCGTTCTGCGCTCCTCACAGGGGTTCGATTTTACCTGCCACGCTGGCTACGAAGCTCTGGTGCAACGCCTGCGTGATGGTAGACAAATGTGCAAAGATGTGGAAGAGCTGTTAAAGATGAGGTACGGATTTTTTCTGCTGAAAGCGCATGATTATGCACATGCACATTACACAGTAACATGCACAGCAATAGACAGAGAGTGAAACCTCTAGCGCCGCTGAAATTGTGCAGTTCAGAATCATGCATCACGTCAGACTTCATCTCACTGAGCTTCAAAAAGAGGTGAAGCAAAACCATTTGTACTTACCCGACACATTACACTTTTAAAAGGGGAGTGATGGGCCAGGTACCTGGAAATGTAAAAATAATGGCATCGTTTATTCTACAGTAACAGTAACATAATGGTCACTGAGACTCTCCATGCTTTACTTTTTCATCCATATAGATATACAATTGCAAATATAGTTCCGTTTGGCTGCCAGACAACATAGCTATGCTTAATTGGCATGGTTTGGCGGTTTGATGCTTCAAATTTGAGAATGTATTTTTTAAGATGAACATCATAAAAATAAATTATTATTGTAAAATGCAAAATACTGCACTGGTACGTCTCGGCGGCAGCTGGCGCTTCATACCTGGAAAGGTATAAATATTTTTTGAAACCTCTTGTGATACAAAACACTTATGACATCTTACAGCTGCAATTTCGCGACACCATTCACCTTTGATTCAAAAGTTTATTCCAAGATCAGTCCTCAAATTCTAAGTCAAAATGAAAATGTGCGTAATTATCTTTATCATGGCAGCATTTTGTTGGTACAACTCTTATTTTTTGGCCCATCATGCTGTGACTTTCCGAATGTAGCAAAATGATGAAGTGTCACAAGTGTTTACTTTTGTAGTGTTTCATGCGCAGGGCATCAGCAGAGGAAAAGTATGGGCGGGAACTGATGACCATAGCCCGCAAAGCTGGAGGGCACGGAGAGATCAGGTAATCAGGTCGACATTTTGTCCACTCATTCAGGAAAACAATACCACGAGAAACTACTGAAATATTTCTTCATACAATACTCCCATGCAGCACTCTAAAAAACTCCTTCGAGCAACTAAGAACACGTAAGTCCATCTACTATCAGAATACTTGTCTATCTTCGACATTGGCCAATGAGCAGGTCACTTCAGATAAAGACGTGACATTCTCTACAGTTGAGAGAATAAATAGCAAATGCCAGTGATTGAGGAAACTGTCTCATGGAAAGAGCCACAATGCTTTACATACTGTACCGTGCGTGTTATTTGTGGTTGCAGAGATGGAGAACATGGGGAGCTTTCACATCCAATTGTCAGAGGCAATGAAAGAGGAGGTGAAAAAGGTGGAGGCGTTCAGAGAGCGGCAGAAAGAGCAGAGGAAGAAGGTACGTGACCAAATGCTACGAGGGGATAAGTGACAATATCCCACGCGAGGGGTCGTCGTTCTCCTCATTGTGTTTTTTTCCTCCTAGTTCGAAAGCATCATGGAGAAAGTGCAGAAGAGAAAGGTGTCGTTGTTCAGGAAAACTATGGAGGTAATGACACGATGCGTTCAAGAGTCAAGAGTGAATGCTGAGTCACACATTTGTAGTTGTTGCCACACTGGTAGAAGGATGGATACTCAACTCAACTGTAAAAAAAATATAAAACGCAGCTGTAACAAAGTGCTGTAACACAAGTCACAGAATTAGGATAAGAAGCAGGTCTCTTCCGTCCTTAATTATCTAATCATCCTTAATTGACTAACCATCACAAGAATAATGGCTTGCTTTTAATGGACGACGATATCATGATTTGAATGTAGCCTCGCTTTCCTCCCTCCTCGCCACCTCTTCTCTCTGACAAAAGTGACGCCCCCCCCCTCACGAACATGCACACGTACCGTTGCCAAACATGAAATGTGACTGATTTCATACATTACAATGTTAATACAGTGATCCCTCGCTATTTCGCGGTTCGTTTATTGCTGCTTCAGTGCATGGCTGATTTTTTCAAACATTCATACAAAAAAAACCTCTTTGATCTTTAATCAGTGTCTAAGTGTTTTTTACGATCCGTGCTAGTGTGTGTGTGTGTATGAGTGCACTCTGCTCACGGGCGAAGGCCCACGTGGGGCAATTTTTATAAAAATGTTTATTAGTCGCTACTTCGCGGATTTTCGTTTATCGCGGATGGTTTTGGTCCCCATTGACCGTGATAAACGAGGAATTGCTGTATTTAAAAATGTATTGCTTGCCTTACAATAATTAATCTTGTTGTAGATTTTCATCTAAGCATGTATGAAATAAAACCTCAGAGGAGCTGAATCTTCAAATTGTTTAACCCACAAATGTTGAGAGTATGTAATATCGGCCGATGTTACTATCATTCATAATGAAACGCTGCAGTTGATCTTTGTCTCTCTCCAACCCCACAGTCAAAGAAAAACTACGAGGCAAGATGCAAGGAGGCGGACGAGGCAGAACAGACATCAGAGAAATCTGCCATTGTCGGTAAAAATGGTGAAAAGGTAATAACTTTGTGTTATTAACCTCATTGACCACTAGTTAAGAGATGTCTTTGACATCTGTTGCCGTCATTGGCAGTGAATGAGTTAAAAGGATGCCAACCCGAGGTCAGAGACAAGATCACACTGCCTGCATTCATTACATTGCGCAATGGGTAGGCAGGAAGCACACCAGAAAAAAAGGAAACATTAATGCTGCACGTTATAATGTAAAAAACATCTTACAAGGCAATTAAAGCTTCAGAAATAGCTTCTGTTGTTGCTGTGGCAATGTCACGTTAGCATTGAGTTGTCTATAATGTCATTGTACCAGCCAGGATAATGTTGTGTTCATACTAGAGATGGGCATTTGACTTCATTGAACTCGATGAACCATCCATTCATCCATTTTCTGATCTACTTATTCTCACTAGGAGCCTATCCCAGCTGTCTTCAGGCAGTGGGGGGGGACATCCTATACCGGTTACAAATCATTGTATTCATTCTGTTGGGCCGCGGTGGGCGACTGGTTAGGTTTAGCATGTCTGCCTAACGATGCAGAGGTCCACGGTTTGAATCCGGACGTGGATTTTCTCCCCGTACTCCAGTTTCCTCCCACATTCCAAAAACATGCCTGATAAGTTAATGGAACACTCTAAACTGTCCCGAGGTGTGAATGGTTGTTCGTCTACGTGTGCCCTTTGATTTACTGGCTACTAATTTTTGTCAAATGAATTTTGAAGCAAATTTTTGGATGGCATTTAATTTCTTGAGATGGACCTGTATTTGCAAAATAAATGTTGTTGTAGTTGTTGTTGTATGTTGTCTGACAGGTACGCCACAGGGCCAAGCAATGCAGACACGCAGCATGTGAAGCAGGTACAATACGGGCTCATCTGCCTAAATGTTACAGTTACAACTATTTCAAAGGATTTCTGAGTAAAAGAGCCTGAACATTTACTGAACTCAATCCGGTACCTTTTATCATAAAGCTGCCCACATGTGCACGCTTTCTAAATGACTTCCCAACTTTTTGACAGAGAACTTGTACTTGACCAACATCGACCAGCTGGAAAGTATTCGCCAGGACTGGGAGGAAACGCACAGAAGCACATGCGAGGTAACTCGACAAGTTTTACACACAGTCACAAGCAGGAACTTCCCACCGCTTCCTCTTTCTCAACACCATTCCGACTCATGTGGGGAAATGCGAGTCATGTGCAGTGAATCAGCTAAAAGTGGAACAAAATCATGATACTGAAAATGCAGACGTGGTCTTGTAGGTGTTCCAGCAAATGGAGGCCGATCGAATCAGCTTGCTCAGGTGCACCCTGTGGGACCACTGCAATCACATCTCCATGCAGTGCGTCAAAGATGACGAGGTAGGCACTACCTGAAACCGTTGAACTCCATCCACTCCTTTCAAACCTGTTCAAGCAATCTAACGGCCAAATTTGCTATGATGTTTTTTTCTGCATACATTGCATAATTGTAACCCGTGATATCCAATGAACGGTCTCTCAACAATCTCATCTCAGTTCTTTGAGGAGGTAAGGAAGCACCTCGAGCACTGTGACATCATCACAGACAACAACTGTTTCATAGAGATGAAAAGGACAGGCTGGCATCCACCAGGTGATTTCCTTCCGGGTACTCTTTACACAGACAAAAAATATATATTGACACTCACATTCACCCTATTGAAAATTCTAAGTCAAAAACAAACCGAACGTGCATGTTTTTGGTATAACACCATACACCAAGGATCCATAGTGAGCAGGTCCATAGATCCACCTGCTAGATTTGGTGGCTCGCTGTCACCGGCCCAGGAGACCCAAATATGAGCGTTTGTTAGACAAAAGTAGCGCTTAGCCTCTATCCTGTTGCATATGGATATAGAGTCATTCTAAACCCTTTCAAGAGGGGCATCAAATTCTATTCGGCAGCTCCTCCCTAACACTGTACCGTAGCTTCCATTACTCAAGCGGTAAACAACAAATTACCGTACATGCTCCTTAATCACAGTCGGCATCAAAACCAACCTCTTGTTTGCCGGTAATTGTCACAGAGCCCATCGTTTTTGAAAGCTATTACCAGAGGGAGACAAAGTCCAATGATGGAAATGGCCAAGCACGCTTAACAGGGGGCGGAGAAGACCTCATGAGAAGGACCTCAAATCCTCTTCTAGAATCTGCTACGGAGATTAACGTTGACAGTCGGCCCTCAGTACTGCCCTCTAGTGAGGAAGGTCAATCCTGTGCCGTTTACAGCTATGATGTAATGAAAGGACAATCGCTCACCATCTTTGCTGCCTTTTTTTTTCTCTGCTTCATGTGATGTCTTAAGATGGGTCGTATGCATCCCTGCTGGGCCTCCAGCAGCCAGCTGTGGACGAAGACGCCTATGTTGCGCTTTACAACTACACTGCACAGGTGCTCTGGAAAGCATTCATGAAGTAGTCTCTAATGTCTGTCTAGTATTGTCTTTTGTTTTCCTTTTTTCCTATTGGTAGTGTTTTTGGCCAATTAGTATGCAATTCAAACTTAATGGTAAACTACTGTAGTTGTCCTACGAGTGTGCAGAAATGTAATACTACATACAGTATGTGGAAAGCAGTAGTGGGAAAAATGTTACTGATAATTCACAGGCATTCTATTATTAGTAAGGCACAATCTTTCTTCTAGTGTGCTACATTGTCTTACTAGTAAGGACCAAAAAAAACCATACAAGTTGGCTCACTCACATCTCAACCACCATAGTGTTAAACATACCTGCGATCATGCTTGTTGTACGATCTATTCAGGTGGAGGACGAGCTGACGGTCCAAAGAGGTGACCTTGTTCACGTCCGAGAGCGCGGTGACGATGGCTGGTGGACCGTGGTGAGAAACGGACAGGAGGGGATTGTGCCTGGGAGCTATCTGGGAAAATTCTGAATATGCTCACAGAAAACGGACAGATGAAATTAAAATCGAGTGAGTCACATGCCAAAAGGGGCGAGTCCACTGGAAATTGAATCGGATTAACATACTGTACTCACACTTTATTGGTTAACCATGTAATCACCTGTTTCAATCCTTTCTAAAGGACGTAAAACTTCTCATAGAGTGGGGTGCGCCCCTAAGGGGCAATGGGGGCACGTGACCACAAGAAATTTTGGCCGTACGAGAATAAAGTGTAGTTGTACATCCACTACAGTAGGTGGCGGTGTTGCTCTCATTTAATTTTTGTTTGGATTTAAGGTATTATCTGGTACAGTTGAAAAAAAAAACAACAACATGAAATGTATTTGTTGGAATCTATATTTCATTTTTTTCCTTTAATAAAGATACAACATTATGGAGAGGTGTCCTTAAAAAAGGCAACACATGCACCAAGCTTATCTAGAACTAAAACAAGTTTGATTCAACAATGGTTTCAAAATGCCACATTGTCAGCAGTTGCCACGGTGACAATAGTATCCCCCCCCCCCCCCCCCGTCACCCAAATTTTAAGATTAGATGCCCATCGCGGTGAGTCAGTTAGCTTTTGTGAGCATTTGGGAGAAATCAGACATCAGGTTGACAGTTTTTTGTATCATATGCACATACTGTACTGTGTATATAGTGCAACCCTCCACTAAAAAAAACACCACACTGCAATTCGATGTTTCCTGTTTTATTACTCAGCTAAGAAAATAAGTGGTGGTTGCGGTAGATACCACGAGAACAACAGAAACTGGCAACTGTAAAGCTGAAGCCAAAATAAACAGTTAAGCAACGAAACAATGTAATGTCTGCTTGATGGAAAAGAGCACATTAAAAAGGCAAAAACCAAAACAATCTTGCTTGCTTAGGTCTGGAAAAGCGCTCCAGATTTTTATTTCATTTTTGAAGTTTTTGAATGTATTGTTTGCATGTTAAAAAATAAACAAACATTTCCATCATTGTCTCAACTCATGAATGAAAAAGAATAAATGAGGAGCAGTCAAATTGAAATGTAAGATTTTATTTGTTTCCTCTTCAAAGCTATACATAATATTGTTGTTGCTTTTTTTCCTGCAGCTCCAGCAAAGTATTTTGGGTTTGACGTAATAGCGCCAAGTAAATGAAAACATTGCAAAATATCACAGAAAAATAACTATGTATATATACAAAGCAAGTCATTCCTACTATTGGACATATGACTATGAAACTAAACAGACTAAAACACAAGGGGAGGCTTAATACTGACTTTACACCCACTTACAACATTGGGGATCCAACTGGCTCAGTGCTTCAACAGTGAAGCGGATTCGGAACTAAATTCACAGCATGAAAACAAAAAGGGAAATATAAAGTATCAGCTTCACTGCTAAAAAAAACCCCACTATTGGTTTTTGTTTGATTTGCATTAAAAAAAAACACAAAATGTCTTCAAAGCTCCAATCACAGTACAAAGTAGCACATCAGGAAAAACATTACCACGCACACCCATATCTCACACATATTTAGTAGGATTTTGTACAAAAGGATGAAGCTGCAGTTCAGAATACGGGCATCTCAATCACCCCCAACACGGCAAATTGTGGAAAAGAAAAATTGCATTTAATGTTGCTCCGCTTTGTTCAGCGAGTTTACTTTTGATTCTACGTGGGTCCCAAAGGAGGATGGACTCACCAAGGGCTGTTATGCAGAGTCAGAAGGTCGAAGACTCGACCAATGACATTAGCTGCTAGTGCTAGCCCTCATGGTGACTGGCTCCCTACTGGATGTATTAAAGTTATTTAAGATAGTGTTTTGTTTCATTTTGTCTTTCTCCTCTGCTGGCCAAAAATTCACTCAAATGCTTTAACACAATTTTAGGAGCGTGTGAGTCCGGAGAGGCAGAGCGCTTGGGCTCACATCAATTTATGAACGCAGCCTATGTTATAAAGCAATCAGCAGCTCCCGCTTAAACTGTTTCCATCTGCGCTGTCAAATGCACTGGATTTTGGCATAAAAAGTGACATACTCCGGAGTGGCGTCTATGTGGGTTTTTTTCTTATTCATTATGCATTTTTTTGACTGGTGTGACTTACACTCTGGAGCGACATACAGTATATATAAAGTTTTTGGCGTTGATATTGAATTTTATATTCAGAGTACTCATTTGCCCCACCCTCATACATTTCCAACGATGACTTAACCCTATTTATTTATTTTGGGTTATTCTGACTAAATGACCTAATTTTATTTTTAAATGACGAACTAATGCTGATAGCCATTCATACGCCAAACTTTTTAAATCATTCAGGAAAAGAACATAAAAAAGCTCACAAAGCATGTCAGTATTAAGAATAAATAGGCGGTTCCTTGTGTTGGGATCACATCATCAGTGTTTGCTACTTCATTGGATTGTGCAAGGTGTGCTTGAGTTTATATACCTAAGCTTAAATTTAGAACTACCGTTGCATGACATGGTGATGCTCGCCTTGCAATGCTGGCCACGCGAGTCCTTCAAGCGTAGCTGTTGGTGGTGACCAGCAGTTCGTACGCTGGGTCGTGACTCCGCCTACAGAGCACCACGCAAGCGCAGAGCATGCCGAGCATCTGCAGGCACATAGAGAGGGGGGGTTGTCCGATTTTGTGGTTTAGGGTTTCTACTTCAAATATGCAAATGAGTCATCCTCACCTGTATTGATGCAAAAGTTAGCGCAGCCCAAATGACATACATCATGATCTCCTTTAACTTCTTCACAACCAGAGCTTCACAACCCTAGAAGAAAAAAAATAGTTATAATAAAATAAAATAAAAGTGAGTAAGTGTAAACAACTTGAAAGAACACAATTGTTTGTTTAACATAAATTAAAAAAAAATACAAATCATTGGCGCTGTTGTTGCGTGTGCGTGCACCTCTTGGTATAAGTCTGCCGGTCGGGTGAGGGTGCCGGTGCAGTTGCTGATGTTGGGTTGGCAGCAGCTGACAGGGACGCTGTTGTTTTTGGACTCTTTGAACCAGCGAGTTTTCCTCCAGTCCGAGTAGTTGTGAATACCGCAGCAGTGAAGCTAAAAAATACAGATAGCAAACATTTTCAGACATCTGTGGAGTAGTCAATGGATACATAATCTTTTGGATGTCAATGATAACACACAAACATTAAAAAGTGAACTAGAGCTCAGGTCATTGAGGTTCTGGGGTGCAGTGTTTTAAGCCTCTACACGGCGACTCATCTGATCCCACAGGTTTTCAATAGGATTCAGGTCTAGAGAAAGTGCAGGCCATTCCATTTGCGCGAAGACCAGTCTCCAACAGCCCTTCAGCCCGGTCCATAGAGATGAAATTAGGCCAGTGTTGTCGTCGTGGTCTCATGATGTCAAAATGTGAACAGCATGGTGAGGACGACTGTTTAAAGACCAGCTCTAATTGAACAAGGAGATTCAAGATTCAAGGATCAAACACCTGTTGTGAATTTTGCTCCTTGTAAGAGAGCAACAACTTGTGTAAAAAGTCCTGAAACAGTTAACCGTTGGACACGTGCATTAAAAAGTTAGAGAAGGTCACATTAGGTTCACCTGTAAAGGTTTGAAGGCATTTTAGGCTGATCCTGAAATTTCACCCAAAAGCGAATCTTCATGTTATAATAAAGGACCCCCTCCTAATAGACACTTCCCCCTCATAGCAAAGTTTGAAGTTTAAAATGACAAAAGATCATTTTTGTTTTTTGTATCCCCCCCCTCTCACCTGTCGCTGCACATAGTCAATAGCGCGACTGGGAGCGTCCGTGTTGGTGCCGTTATACTCATTGTACACCTTCTGGATGGAGTGGTTCACCTCATCTTCAACCTGGAACACACATACTTTCTCAGCCAACCTCTTCTTTTTTTTATTGAAGTATTTTGGGTTATTTCCAGATTTTCAGTTTTGACATGAGTATTTCAAACTTTACATGCACAACAGGCGAGGAATCATTGTAGAAGCAAAGTGAAACTGCTTTGATAAACGAGCAAGAAGCTTACTTTGGCTCTGTAGATGTAGCCCAGAACCACCACCACACATTCTGTTACAAACACCAGCAGCAAGATGGCAGCAAACTGAGTAAAGGAAAAAAAGTTAACAATTGATCCTGGCTTCAGTCCGAACTGAAGCGGCAGATGCGCACTCACGGTGGCCAGGCCGCAGGAGCTTTCGCGTATGGTGGCACAGCAGCCAATCAGACCGATGACGAAGAGAAGCGTGCCCACGGCGATGATGACGATGGCTGGGATCAGAGTGTAAACGTCCTCAAAGAAGTGGTCGTAGTCATCATAGGTGATGAACACGTAGGCGCCGATATAGCACAAAATGCCTGCTGCCGCCTACACAAAAATATTTATATGGATCTTTAGTTCTCATATATCTCAAAACCTCGCTCTCAAAACAAAAGTAAAGTTGTGGAAAATTGCTCATCAGATGAGGCCGCTGACAAGCAAAACTGCTACACAAAGAAAGCTATTTCAAGCCTTGTACTGTATTATTCATGTTTTGTTACTGCAATGTCAGTTGAGTTGATGCCACAAGCGTAAAATTAGATGAACGCAATGAAGGGGTTCGTTTTTTTCCATTATGAATGATTTAGTATTGCAGCTTGCAACAGTTAGTTCAAGTCAAGTCAAGTACAACTTTATTGTCAAATCTGCGGATGAAATGTCCTCCCTCATAAACAGAGAACAAGACAACAAGAGGAGCCGCTGTGGGTGCCCGGCTGCCATAAAAAAACCACAACATAAAATTACAAAATAATACAACACAACACATACAACAGTCGTGCCATCTTAACCACTTTTCCTCCATTCACTTTATTGTTTGAAGCAGTAATAGATGAAAGAGGAGCAAATTAAAATGTCCTTTTCACAAGTCGATCAAAGACCTCATGCTGAAAATATGCACACGTCTGCGACAAGCTAAGTTTGAAAGCAACAAGAAGCTGTAATGTCCAGTGACGTTCTGACTCGCACCACGCAGTTTCACAGGACACGATCCTTCCATGAGTGATAATATACAGTAGAACACTCCCCTCTAGTGTGATATTGCGTATATGTTATTTGGCATTAAACAATTCCAAATAAATATATGAATCATAATAAACAGTTTAAAATGATTTTGCAATACATTTTATTGCAAAATAAAATTTTACCAGAAGGAATAATTTAAATGATAGTGTGTTCTCCTCGATGAAACAAAACAGGTAGAAACTGCATCGAGACCTCAGGATATAGTGCTTGGTGTAAGAATGCAATATAGAGCATACTACATTCTTAATGTAACGCAGTACCGGTTTCTGTTTTATATTTGACTCTAGAAATGATTTTCCACACAAATACACACCATTGTTGCCCCTCCACTACAGTGCGGCCTGAATTACGCACAAAGGCAGTACACTGCATCACCGCCAACTCTACAATATTAAATGCTCATGTTAATTTAGTATAACCGTGACCCCTAAACAGAGGATTATTGACACTGTATAGGTGGACTGGATGCAAGTCAGTGCAGGGAGCCGGTGAGTGTTTATATTATGGGATGCTGACCTGCTAGCGTCACCCTAGCTTAAGTAGCACAGCAGGTCAACAGCTGCCACGTTACGTCATAGCGGCTCTCGACGTAATTTTATGCCTCTCTCCTCACGTTGTTCAGTGTATGTACTGTTATATTATGAACTATTTTCCTGACTAATAGAACGCGGCTATACGCCAAATTGAGAACGTGCATCTCTGTCGCAATGCGCTAGTTTGCTAATAACATCGGTTCATCCTCCTCAGGAACACCGCACATCGCTCGAAAGTGCTCAAATTGTGCTTACCCAAAATATGAGATTGAGGAAAACCAGGACGGTTTTGGATGACGTAATCCCACACTGACCCATCGTTCGTTCGATATGAATAAAAATATAAATGTTGTGTAAATCGCTATTGTCTCTGTGCGAGGGGGAGAAAGCGACGCACCTGCTGCACTTTTTTTTTTACTGTTTTGATAATAAAATGGCTTCGGAGACTCCACCCTACGGTGCGGATTCTCAAAGGATGGACCAATGAAAACACGACAATCGAGGTGAAGGGGGCGGGGTGGCAGCACAACGATCACGTGGTATGGAATGTCACACCAAGTGGGCCGACCCGGGTTTGAAATGAAGGAATATCACATATTTGGTTAATTTTGTTTATGGTGATCTCACCAATGGTTAGTTATTTAAATAGTTAGTTAGCCATATAATACGTTCATACAAAATACTGAAAATTGTTCATTTGTTTTCTCTGTGATTTATCAGTCATAATTTTAGATTATTTATTTTTTTCAGATCTCATGAAATATGTTTAATTATTCTTTGACATTTTATTTCAATTGCTGGTAAACATTAATTAGCTAATAAAAATCCTACTGGTGATATAAAACTAACACACTAAATAAACCCTACAAATTCTACAGGTCAACTAGAAAAAAGAGAAAATGTCTGAATAATTTTGAAAGGGTATTTCGTGATCTCCCTGTATTAATTAATTTATTATTCAAATGTAAAGTGTTATTTCATGTGAGGTGCATGTTTATGATATTCCAAAATGAACTTTTTTATTTCTCAGTGCATTTTCAATCTTTGATATATTATTTTATTCAGGTCTCGTGTAACATGTATTATTGTTCGACATACTGTAATATGTTCATTGTTTACTCAAATTTGTTTCTGGTTTAAAAAAATATTACAAGCAATATAAAATCACTTTTTAAATTCAATATCATCGCAGTCAGAAGGTGGTAGTATCTCACCACAAGCACTCGAATAGCCTGATTCTTAAATTCTTAAATGATCTAACATTCAGGTTTTTTTTAATGGGGACAAAGCCCCTACGTCATCATAGCTAATACATATTTAACAACTCTCCTAATCTGAAATCTTTTATTCAGATGCTCAGAATGACTTGAAATATTCACTCACGTAGTATCCTGTCAGAAGATCAAGCTAACATGGACATTAGTATCCTTTTGGTGCGCTGTCTTTAATGTGTCACACTATTGCCAGCAGTAGTTTACTGAGTTAAACGATTCTCCATGTATCTGTGTCATCTTTGTGAAACTTGTTCAGAACTTAACTTTTACATTTGTCCCACGTTTCGTATTCTATTCTCAAAATTGCATTTTCATTCCCACAGTATTTAGTGAAATAATTACGGATCTAGAGAAATAGAATGATACGTTGACACAGTGTTGCCACCTTAGCAACTTAGTGTTCAGATGGCATTTTGAACCTTTTTTATAACTGGGAAAAAAATCTGGCATTTGTTTCTGGTTATATTGGAGAATTTTGAGACTCCCACCCAGACGCAGTTAGAGCAGGAGATGTTTAATTCCTCTGTGTCTTGACTGCAAATTTTTGTTTTAGGGCGTTGTGAACTTCACAGCTTAAAATGTGGTTTGTCTGATTCCATCTTTTTAATAACTGCACTGTTTGCATATGTACTAGCTTGATGGAAAACAGTTATTTGTGTTGAAAGTTTGTTGGATTGGAACAACACACCCGTCTCACAATACAGAGGTCGAGGTTTCAAATCCAGGCTCCGATCTCCTGCGTGGGTTTTCTCCCACATTCCAAAAACATGCACGGCAGGTTAATGGAACACTCTAAATTGTCCCTAGGCGTGATTGTAAGTGTGAATGGTTGCTTGTATGTGTGCCCTATGAATGGCTGCCAACAAAATCAAGGTGTACCCAGCCGCCTGCCCGAAGGAAACGCTCTAGCACACCCGCGACCCTCATGAGGATAGGTGGCTTGGATAATGGATGGATGGATGAATTTTCTTGTTTAATTAGGTCTGTTCTTTGATCAAAATCAACTTGAAGTGAAAAACACTGTCTATCCAGCCAAAAAATGGATTTTTATGGTATCGAAGTGGTATCGTTTTCCTTTCTCAAAATATTGTATGTCATATCATATACTGTATATCATTTTGTCGATGAGAATAATGACAGTTTCTACATGACGTAGGCAACATAAAATGTGAACAAAAAGTCATACATGCAGGACTAGCATTTTTTTCTCCTGGTACCCTGTAAATCTTTTTTTTTTCTAAAGCTGTCAGGCGACCCCGCAAACCCTGTGGCCAGTCACAGGGGAGTTGTGCCTCACAACAAAAAGTACTGCAGTATTTTTTTATCCATTCATGTGTTTTTATTGGCCACATTTTATTCGAATATCCCAATATCCGTCACATAGTGTGTATATGTAAATGAGATGAACGTAATGGTTACAGTAGCCAGTTAAATAGGAAGTTAATCCTCCAAAATGAACACAGGTGAATAGAAAAAAGACTTTACAAAGTGGTTTTACGGCTGGCTGCCCAATTATAACACACCTTTCAAGCACAAGCTCCACCCTTTATAATGCTATACATAATGTTCTTTACTCAGCCTAAAACTAGAAGGTAAGCTACTTCCCCATTATTGATCGTGAGGGCAGGTTGCTTTTTTGAACCAAGCATTTAAAAGTCCATATTGATTTCATACAACATTTTCAGGCAAGTGGAAACATGATTCATATAATCTGCCCACATTTATACAAGTTCTATTGTGGATGTGTTTTTGCAGAAAAATGGAAGAAGCTTATCGCTCACATAATAGCCAATGGATGATGTCACAATCTTTGCAGGTCTTGTATTTGCTGCATGTCAGCGTGGAGTGACAGCAGTGAAACTGTGAACTTTATTGACTACAAATAAGCAAACTAGACCAAATATTGTAGCAAAAACAAAAGAAAAAAAATTGTTTATTGTGAATGGCACAAAAATGAGGGTGGATTACATTCATTGTGAGAAATGTACTGTCCTTAATGGCGATCAAGGTGGATCATTTTCTCTGCGTGTACATTTCCAAAATCCTCATTAGCATCTCCGCCTCCTGTAACAGTCACACGTGCACAGGGACATACAAGTACTTTTGAAATACAAAATAGTACATTTTTTTTAATCTAGTTGATGAAAAATACCCAAAGTACACAAATAATATTAGGAGGGAGTAGGAAAAACACAAAAATAGAGAAATAAAAAATATTAACAGAAAAGAAGCATACAAATGTAACATATGTATATTGTATACAAATATTAGAAGAATATTAGAAGGGGAGAGGACAAGAAATAACAACAATACCAAAATATTAGGACAACAGAACCAAAAATATGGGGGAAAACAAAATTAAATAAACATAAAATGTGAAGAAGAAAATACAAAAATATGAAAAAAATAAATGCTACATACCAGGAATAAATGTAAAATATTTGAAAGAAAATGCAAAATTAAAAGGAAAAACAATACTAATTCTAGGTGAAAACACAATATTCTAGGTAAAAAAAATGTTCAAATGCAGCATCCTTTTTTTTGTATAATTTCGAGCAACAGACCTCACCTCAGTTTTCAAGCGACTCTTTTGCGAGTCCACCTGCGCTTGCATGGCCGCATGGAGGAAGTTCCGGAAAAGCTCGCTGAGGCCGCTGTGTCCCTCTGTCCGGGGGATCTCCAAGGCTTCCACCCCCTCGACCTCAGTGGATGACAGCAGTGGGGTTTCCATCACACTCTTCTTGCCCATGAAATGCCCTTCACAAAACGCAAATCATTATCATTAGACTGCCGAACTACATTTATGTATGTATTTTTTTCCCCAAAATAAAATAAAAGGAACACGAGACATACGGAATCAAAAATACTAAACGAGGAATGCATCGGCGAGACACAAGTGGCTGAGGAAGGTATCACCTTGAAAGACACAAGGAACCGGGCTGACGAAAACTAGTGAACACAAAAACCCAACCAAACAGGAAGAGACATGAATCACAAGCAAACAAGATATAACGAGAAACAAAACCAAAGCAAATCCAAACAAAAACGCGGTTCCTGGGGTAAAACAACAAATTAAGAACAGAAAAACAGTAAACACAATAAAATGTGCAAACAATGCCGATTCAAAAGCCAGAGAATAAAAATATGTTTATAGACAAGTTCTAAAGATGGACAGAGATGGCGAGAGGGAGTTTAACGGAAGGGCATTCCAAAGGGAGGGAACGACAACAGATAAATAGTTTATTGTAAAAATTAAGTGTTGTAAAAAATATGGTTTCATAAAAATCATCCATTCATCAGGAAGTTAAATAAAATGTGTAAAACATGAGTGCAGTACATAAGGTCTTGACTATTGGATATGCTCATAACTGAAGAAAATCAGTAGTAGTCAATAAAAAGCCAATTCAATAGGATTTTTTTGTTAACTTGGACAGGTAAAACTATAGCACGGAACAGGAGTTAAAAGAGTTTCAAAAAAGAATTGACTGATTGTAATATGAAATATTACATGAGCTTTGGCTCTTATACAAAATCAACTTCATGACTGGAAAATTAATAAACCCTTGCTCTTACCTGTCGCCCAAAGGTTCCCTCTGGGATTCACCTTAATTTTGGCCACTTTATTCCTCAGCTCGGTTAGGTCAAAGCTGACTGCCGTGCTGACAGAAGCGAGAGAGAAGATGACAAGGGAAGTCAAGAAACCACACCAGCACAAGTTTGCCGTCAGACCCTTCATGGTACACGTCTAACACGGTGTGAGCGTGAATGTGTGTGGTTGAGGGAGCATCATTCCCACTTTTATAGGCCATCCTGGCCAGGCCCCACCCCCTCCCACTGATGATGCGCGTTACTCACTGTGTGTGTTATGAATCATTTATACACACACACTCACAGTATCATTCATTAGTAGCCCACACTTTTATAAAAATCACAACATTGACACAACTCGAGACAGATTCATTAGTTCAGAAATGTTTTCTTCGTTAAATCAGCCAGGGCTAGCCTGGAAAACAGATCAGCAGAAAATAAGACCGCTGGGCAACAGAGGTGGCTTCGCACAAGCGGAGCTGCATTGAGTTTTGTTAGAGATGAGCATATTCTGATTAAAGTGACATTTACTCGATTACCTGGTGAAGTTGTTGACTTTGCGTGGGTGGGAGCATGGTTGTGTTTGGCGAAGCTGCACAGCAAGCTGACTTTGAGCAAGAGTAATGGGACACACTGGACCGGTTGCACAGACAAGCATCGACACTCATGTTTTCAGACCTCTGGACAATTTAGGCAGTCATCTGTGAACAAAACATGCATGTTTTTGGAAGGCAAGGGAGAGAGCCAGTGGCGTGCGGTGAGGTTCATGGTTGGTGAGGCACCGACTCCTTTAGTGTCAGATTTACAAATGTATCAACCAAAAACAGTAGCTTATTCAATTGGCTACTGGTTATTTCATATCCAAAATTTGACCCCATGGGTAAAAATACAACATTCTATTGTATTTTTCTTAGCCTAATTTATTATGTTATAAGATTTTGACAGGCTCTGCTGTTTGGTGTCATCAAAATGTTGTGACATCTCATTAAATTTTGTACAGTCGACCAAACCGAGGAAAGCTAGCTCACAAAATGATCAAACCTAGCTTTCATCTGAACACTGATGTTGACCATAATCTTGTCGAACATTTGTTTTCTCTCGTCTCTGACCGACTGATTTCTTCCACTGTTGTTTCGGCCAAGTGTGCTGCATTTCTGCTCAAATCGCTCATACAGTGTGTTAAAGTCCCGTCTCATGCGTTCAACAACTCCGATGGTGTCGTGGGTTCGCGCACAACAATATCCAATGTCCATGACTTTGTTTTGCAGCACTCTAAAAAGTGCATCAGTTTCACTGAAAATGCCCTCATAAAAAAGCATGTCGATGCTTCTGACAGCCATCGATCATATCCAGTGACCATCATTTGAGTATCATTGTCCCAGCGATCGGGATCATAAGTTTGCGCTACTAGTTTTTTAACACAGCTGTTTTCTCCAACACTTCCAAGACATACGCAGCTACAGCAGGGGCTCGCCTATCATCACTCATCAAATCCTAAAAATGCTTCCACCACCACAGTCTACTTCACTTTTGGCAACATAGCGCAAAATAACAGATCTGTGCTTTGTTTGTGATATCCGTAGTCTCGTCCAACTCTATGGAAACAAATGGGGCAGCATTGATCTCCCTTTTTAGATCATTTATTATCACATCACCGAAAGCTTCAATTATATCGTTCTGTATTCTATTGGACAAGCCAGAAAGCACACTGGATGAGTCCAAATGTCTAGCTAACCTCTCATCTTTCTCATCAAAAGCATGTGATAGTTCTACATAATCGCCACGATTAGCTTGCCCTCTCGTCGTGACCACGAAATGCCAACTCCCGTTTAGCGAAAAAGCAGGTTGCATGAATGAGGTCTTTCACAATCTCTCGCTTTTCCCTTACCTTGGCATTGCGGATGCTAACGTTGAACCTCCACTGTTCGTTCAATGCCAAATCGATCCTTGCGCTTTTTATATCACAATATCCAGACAAATTGAGAACAAAAGGCAGGGAAAACAGTAAAGACGGGTTTTCGAAGGACAGCCACATCACCGTTCTTTTCGGCTTTACCACTCCGTTTGAAAAGTTGTCCGGGCTGTCCCGTAGTTTTCACTCCGGCGTTGGTCTACCTGTGTTAATCACGTCCACTTTTGACTGAAAGTCCGGTTTTGAGAAGTTTTTAAGCTTCGATATATAATCCTTTTCTTCCATTTTGGCTGTCCGACGTAGCAAATTTAAAAAAGGATCGCACTTGACTCGCCTGGCGCCTCTGCACAGAAGAAGAGCGCAACGTACCTGTTTGCTCACGTACGCCCTCTTAATTGCGGCAGAGAACGATCTGCCGCAACCTATGCCTTTTCACTGCGGTTTTATTTCCCATCAGCAAATCTAAATATGTCACAAAAAAACATTAAACTTTAATGGTTTAAAAACATTAGCCAGACTCAGGAAAAGCAGTTCAAATAAATGTATCTGCAAATGTTATATTGCTGATGTGCAGATGTACGGCAAGCAGGACGTGCCAGTTGCATGTATCAACCCAGTTTGTGATGATTGCGCAATGCAATGCGCGTTCAGAGGTGCGGCACTGCCTCACCTGCCTCCCCTGACCGCACGTCCCTGGAGAGAGCGCACCTCGAACCCTTTGACTGTCAGGCAAGACTTCAAACTAACTTTCCCCCAGTGACAGTCACTGTGGTGCCAGCGAAGAAAATAAAATGAAAAATAAAATTGCACAATAAAATCAGTAAAGCAAGTTTCGGGATAAAACTAGAAGTGTCAAAATGTCATTGATTAATCAACAACCAATCGATTAACTTTTACTGATTAGTTTATTCAGATAGATGACTTTTTGGAGCTGATTCAGAATCTGCCATGTATTTTTTTTCTCTCTAGCATCATGTTTTGCATAATAGTAGTAATAAGATAATAACTGTGATATATTATTATAATATAGCAATATTTATTAAAGTTGGGTTAGTTTCAGCAAAAGGTGGATTATTTTAACATCATTAATAAATTACACCATATGGTAAAATCTGTTGCGCCAGCTTCTTTGTTCAAATTCAATACCAAAGACGTTTTTAAACGTCTTTTCAGAATTGGTAGAGAATTCGCTGGTACTGAATGAGTTAAAAGCCAAAATATCTAAAAAAAAAAAGTAGATTGTTTTCAGCATAAAAAGTGCTGAAGGACACTTAGTCATTTCAGATTTAAATTTACTGTTGACAAATGGGATCAATTTAATTGACAATTATTGTAATGAACCCAAAAATTACAATTGTTTCACTTACAGTTGTCCAAATCCTCAGATATTAGCCTCTCAACTGAAACCATCCTGATTTCTGTGGTCCTTCATGAAAGAAGAATGGTTATCAATTGTACATGATCAAAATAAGACATTTGCAAACATCTGCTTGACTTAACAAAACAATGGCCGAACCAGCCAGAGCTAAACATTGATTGGAAATCGTCCAGTCGTGCCCATAAGGCGGCAGCATCCATGGCTAACACCCCCACCGAATGAGCATTTGTCGCCAGGGTCCCTGACTGGCTCCGACAATGAGCCACATGACATTGGAGTGGTTGCAACACGCTGCTCTCATCCGCACGCTGCTGTTCTAAGGACACGAGAAGCTGTTAAGATATCCACGGACTCTTTGATACTTTGGAGGTGATAAACCAGCATGTTTCGGCTGTGTGCCTTGCTTTTTGAATAACCTTTGCCATTCTCTCTCACGCACACGCTGACAGACACACACACACACACACAATGCTGAATGTCAGCTCAATTAGGAAACTGGGGGGGATCACCGGGTCATCTTCGGCCACAAGTTGCCAGTTTCGATGAAATGCATATCCTCATTTTTAGTTTTAAACGTGTATGGTGGCCTTTTTTAGGGTTGTAGAGCAAACATCTGCAGATGCAGGTGTAAAAGGTCCCTTGAGACGACATCTGGATGATCTGGCGTCAGTTTTGTACCCCTGGGTAATGTGGCAAAAAATGGAAAACAAATAAATTGGGCTTCAATAAAAGGGACATTTTGCAAACTACTTTTTTTGTTCGGAAATGGCTTCAAAGTCAATTGTCCCGGTAGGAAAACATTTTAACCCTTAGTTTAATTGCTTGAAATGGTTTGGTTTGTTGCCTTTAAATAAGAGAGGGGTGGGGTGGGGGAAGGTTTGAAGACTTAAAAATAAGTCTTCAAACCATGTACATCATCGTAGAATGCAAAAATGTTTCCACAAAATAATACCAAAAGGGTACATTTTAAAAAGTACTTCAAAAATATATATATTTTTTTGACACGTCAATGAAAGGAAAACCTTTTTTTTTTTCTAATTACGCCGCAAAATGTTGTATGGAATTCTACTAAATGTGCCGTAGAAAAGGAAAATATCTGTGTAGATGTGCCAGAAAACGATGCCAGATATTAAAAATTAATCACAATACTTGACCAAGTTCTAAACTATTCCACAAACAGGAACAAAAAAACTTTTTTTTTAAATAGAAAAAAATGAATCCATTTGGATGGTAACCAGATTCCATATTTAATTCATGTTCCTATTAAGTTGTCATAAAATACTTCACATCTGTTTTTTTTTACCCCCAGAGACAGTAAGTAGACAAGAAAAAAAAGCAGTGCTTAAACTTAAAATATTTAAGAATGCTCCACTTGAAAATAATAATAGCCTTGTTCCCTCACAAAAATATTTTAAAGCTATTCCCATTTCTACAAAATGCTCCAACAAATGGTACAAAACGAAAAGATGGACAGAGAGGAACATATTTGCTGCGCTGGAGGCATCATGACTCTTTTTTTTTTTTTTTTTCTCATTCGTGGATGCAGATTTCACTCCCGGTGGATCAACACGAAGAGACCCAGCATGAAGAGAACGGCATACTGTGCAAGGACAAGGCAGATACGTTACAAGGTTTCCCGGAGGCCTACATCAAGTTGGCAAAAAAGTGGTCACTTACTTTGAACTTGGGGTAGTCGTTCATGAGGATGGTGACGATTCCAATGTATGGCACGAACCTGGAGAAAAGACAGCGTAGCACATTGATTCATTTGTAATGTATGGAAGTTGTCTTTTTGCAATTCTGCAGATTTAGTTTTCTATTTTAGCTCAACGTGGAGTCTCACTTGATAAATCCATGATAATACTCTAGGCTTTGGGAAATTCCTCATAAGAGGGTTATCTAAAATGAGCAAGCAAGGTCAGGCTCATCAAGAGTCCCTTGATTTGCCTTTTGTACATGATGGAAAACACACACGAAGAAGGCAGAGTATGAATCTACCCTTACCCCAAAGGTTGTTCAATGGAAATTAGCTATTGAAGACCACGGACGTTTAATCCCCAAATCTAGCGATGGACTCAAGACGTTTTGTGCGGTTGACCTTGCAGTGAAGTGCTGATATGAAATGTACAGTGTACAATGTACAGGACCATTTTGCGTTTTCTTTGCTTTTGTATGACACAAAAACAAAATGTTAAGAGAAGGTGAAGGCGGCGAATAAGGAATCTGCACAAGAAAATTTGTTATTCATTTTCCCCAAAACTTTTTAATTGCCTGTTCACAATGTATAACATTGTTGTCTGCCCAACTATCAAGGATGCCAAACGACCAAGTAAGGTAGTAAGAACGAAGGCGCCACGAGTTAAATTAGCGAGTGGTGGCTGCGCAATAGCACCGTTTATTTGCCATCTAGAGTCAGCACCACAATATTTATTTATAACAATAGCCGCTCTGAGTTTCTAACAAGTCACTAAATATAGTGACAAAGTCGGAAACACTAAGTAGAGACAGTCGCCATAGCAACCCAAGGCATACTCAGCATTTGCAGGAGATAGCGCTGCCATAAATAAAGAGATTTGAACTCGAGCGTCACAAGTGAATCTGCGAGCGTAGTGCCTTAATTCTTTATCGTTTGTGGATTTTGATCAAAGACTGTCAGAGACCATTTACGGAGCCACTGAGGAACAAATGATCAAAGTGCGTGTGTGTGTGTGTGTGTTTACGTGCACGCATGCGCTTTAGTTACCCCCGCGCACGTCCCACGACATCCTTTTTCTCCAACCAGTGTTGACCTTGCTTGTATAGACCTCGGTCATCCACAGCGTTATTGTCCCCTTTGGTCAAGAACTTAATGTCTCCGTTTTCCCTGCAAACAGAAGCGCAGGCACCATTTCGGTCCCCATCTTCTGCAGTTGAATGTTGGCATTCCACACTTCGAACTGAATTCAGTCGTACTTTTCATGAATCTTTAAGACTCTGTGTACTATTGGGATCTCCCGGCCTTCTATCCTGAAGACCACGATCTCTCCCACCCGGATGGGGTCCTCTACGCGGTTGGTGAGGAAGAGGAGGTCTCCTCTGTGGAAAGCTGGCTCCATACTGCCACTGAAATGAACCGGAAAGAGAGTGTTTAACATCATCCTTTTCACAGCTTCACGACAGGTGTGTCCTGTTAAACCTTCCTTTTTGACAGAACTCCTGGCCCATTGTCAAATGTCTGCCTTCAAGTGTTTTACAGAGAACAGGAACTGCATTAGCATGAATTGGCATAAGAATGTCACTGCTTATTCCTGCTGCTTTTGTGAGCCACCATGTAAACTAAATAATAAGAAATACCAGGAGAGATCAGTCAAACCAGCATTGGACCATGGTCAATACGTGGGTTTTAGCTAAGAGTAAGTGGGGAAAAAAAATCATCCTAATCTCCATTCACATGTCCCAATTGCTAAATTGCTAAATTTTTCAAAGACTAAAAAAGTAAACACACACACACACACGCACGCACACACACATTCAGTGCTTCTACAGTCACAACTGACAACCAGACACTCAACACGCAGACTGGCTAGCCAGTAAACAACCAGCCGCTACCGTATCAGGCAGACGTGCAACTCCCTAGGACACTGTGTTTCCCTTGACAAAAGTTTTTTTTTCCAGACCAGTGGGAAAAGCTGCGAGGGTGCTTTTCCGGACGTACCTGAGAACGACAACAATGGGACTTTCGCTGCCAGTGACCACCATTAGACCCTTCCAGATCATCAGAGCAGAGGAAACGATCATGCCAAAGTTCAGCACTTGGTAATAGAGCTGCAACACACATTCTAGTTTGTTACTTGATCATTGGAAATGCGCACAAATTGCTAAATGGTAGGCACTGATTGATCTTGTGTAAACGAGTTTGCCTTTGATTATATTCATGTTGTCTGTGATGCAGTGCATATCTCTGCATCAGAATACAGCATAGCATACGAGCAGTCTTGTTGAAGCATAGCCAGTGGTGAGCTGTTTATCATTATGTATTTTTATTTGTTTGTATGCCCGTCCATCAAAATGTCTTCACGTGGAAACTGTCAGCTGGCACAAAATGAAGATTCAGTGACTGGTTTGGTTTGTACCATTGTTTTGAAATGGCAAAAAAATGTTTATCAATCAATACCAATAATCACGCTATATGTATAATGTTATTATTTTAAAATGCTGGACCCTAAAAGTTTCTCCTTTATGACAAACATTTGGACGATTCTTTGAAGACCAAGGACAACTTCGAGGCTTCAACAATGCTGCAGGAGGTCGCGACCGGGCCGTTCCTCAAACCAGCTCGTCAACTTCATGTTAGCATCACACTATTTAATGTCCAGTTTATTTGATATCAAGAGCACCGAGGGTTTTTTTACGTGTGTTGGTGGCTAGTGGAAGTTAGCCCTGAGGGTCTTTTGCCTACACAAAGAATCAAAGTGAAGCCAATCCACCCACCTGCCGCTTGTTCATGCGACGCACGTCGTCGAGGAAATCAAACGATAACATCGTGTAGAATGAAAAGAGCGTAAAAAAAGCCCCCCACTAAAATTCACATGAAAACGTGTTTAAGGAGCGAGCATATGGATGCGGCGTCAGACGCTGGAAAAACTCGCATCCTGTCTTCGTCTTCCGGGTTTGAGCGACAAACGGAAGTCCCGCCTACTCGCGTCCGCTCTGTTGAGTTGTCACTTCAGGATACGAGGGCGGGAACAAGGTGGGGGAGGGGGAGACCTGAAAAAGCTGCCACGGGCTCGGTTCAAAGACAGCTAGGCCGTGTGTGAACGCGTTTGAAAAACACCGGAATCGAATTTTAATCCCCCCCACCCCCCTCAATACTGCGATCGTCATTTCATAGGCAATTAATTTTTCAAGGTCCTCTTCCATGGTATATTTTTAAACAATCACAAGTGAAAAATTAAGCAGCATTACAATAAAGAACATCAGATTTATTATGTTTCGGTTTTACAGGTAAGGCTACAAATTACAGTTGTTAAGTTACTAAATTATTTTGAGGGGGGAGGGCTCAAATCAAACATTTTCTTGACACCCAACCAAACATGTCCAAACGTGGCACATAATTTTTAATATGTGTCTTTTGTCATAGCAATAGCAGACTTTCTTAAAGCAAACATATGGGCTTGGTTTAATACAAAACGTTAATTATGTTTGATGTTCACTTTTACAGTAAACTTCAACTGGAAATGGCAGTGAACAGCTTGAAGCACTTTG
Source organism: Hippocampus zosterae (assembly GCF_025434085.1). NCBI lineage: Eukaryota > Metazoa > Chordata > Actinopteri > Syngnathiformes > Syngnathidae > Hippocampus > Hippocampus zosterae. The sequence goes on along the minus strand of NC_067454.1, from coordinate 10,327,486 downwards.
CACTTCTTTTTTGAAGAATTACTTTCAGTTTAAATACTCCCAACTATAACTAAATCTAACAAGTACATCTGACTTCTAAAAACAATCAAAGGTTCTGAGGAAGAAAGTCTTACTGACCAGTTAATGATTTATATTACTCCGAACCATTCCCGATCTAAAACCGATAACATAACAAAGGTTGTGATGTTTGATTATAATAAAACAGCTTGTATCATAAATCAAACATTGCCCATCACTGAAAGCAACCATAGCGAAATGATGTAGATGTCAGTTTAATAAAGTGGGTAATAAATACAGAACACAAAATAAATGTTCATTAATACACATTTGATCAGCCCAAGGAAAAACAAATGCAGTTGGGCACGTTATGTTCTCTTGTTGACATGGTGTAATTTCCTGGAGGGAGTTTTGAGGTTGCTACACTATCATTGTTTGGAATCGTGCTGCTCTTTTTCATGCTGCTCCTTTTCATTGTTTGCCATTCCCGTCTTTGTTTATACACGTGATTTTATGTTACTTTGATCAGACTCACTTTTGATTTTATTCTCATTCATGCATCCGTGCGCTTTAATCACAGCTAATTTCATATGTGTTTACGACGTAACGCCTATGACGCCCCGCAATGGGCCGCCGCATGTGAACGTGTGAACGACACATCGCTGAACAGAATTTCACAGTTGGTTTGTGATGACTTTACACTGTTAAAAAGACTCTCATGTTTCAAACACATAAGAAACACATGCGCTGCATATCTCATCTACAGTACGTCATGTTAGCTTAAGCACACCATCACTAGCCTCCACTGAGCACATAGCAAGGTTATGAAAAAGTTTTGGTCATTGAACGAGCTTTTTTTTCTTCGTATTTTGCTATGTGGATGAATCCCGATGGCAAATGTTAGCCATTGCACATACAACGCACAAACAGTTCAAATACTTTTGGAGGCTAGCATACATTTCAGTCATGTTCCCTAAGTGTATGAATGCATGTTAATCTTTCTTACGACATGTAAAAGTGAATGACTGTTGTCTAAAAGAGGTTCATCACGCACATGGGTGTGAATGGACAGTTAGTGATTACGCACTCACATTTGAAGCAATGATGTGTGATTACGCCTCCAAGTTGTCTTGTATTCAGAGTGGACAAAAGCGACTTTTTGCAGATAAAACTGCTGAAATGCCAGCTCGGCTGTGGCATTTATAGGCGCGTGTGATGTTTTTCACATCATCCGCCTGAATGCCTAACATGTAGCGCCAGTGCTAATTAAGGTCAATGAGACAGCAAAATGTGAGAGGACTCATGTTGCAACACACGAGTCGGCATTATCTTGTGAACGGAACCTCTGCTTCCTGCATCTATTGCTTGTGTTATCTGTTGGAAAAAAGAGGACTCAAATGACATGCAAATAAGCTCAGGGTATTTTCGCCACCTCATAACTTCTCAAATGTGTAAAACGATGACTTCCGAGTGATCGAATCCACATTAGGCCTTGTTCAACATAGAATGTCTTCATCTGACGACTGGCAATTCATTCATTTGCTGCTCTTATTATAGACACTAAATCTTCAGATTATCCCGAGTGATGTCTTTATTGCATTCCGCCAGAGCTGCTCGTGCCACAGCAACTTTTTTCCCTTTAATTTCCTCCGCTTCGCTAACAGCTTCCTACGTAATGACATGCGGGAAAATGAGTCTCAATGTCTCATTGTTTGACAATGTTCCACTCAGACTAATGGGACTTGTTTAAATACACTGGACACTGGAAATACGGATACATCTTCTGAATTGCGTGAATGGGAAACAGTTGTGGATCAAACACGCATAAAAATGTGAATTGGGCTCAGTTTTGATTGACAGTCAGAGTATTCCTTTAACAACATATTAATTATTGTATGTGATGGGCACATATATAGTATGTGATGTGCGCTTTTCTGTTTAGATGCTACAAAAGCCAACCCAAATATTCAAAATCATAATAAACATGTCGTTAAAGGACAGGGTAAATCAAACCGTTGTAGTTAGGATGACAGTTCCCTAAAATAAATATAAAGATCTAAATGAAATTTCCTGCCCTGAAATATTTGTTGCATTACTTCTTTGTTTGTTTGTTTTTGATTAGCTCATAATCATTTATTTATTTTGCCCCCATCACCAATATATTTTTTTTCATCTTGTCAAATGACTGAACAAACAGTAGGTGGCAGGAGTGTTCTCATCCGGTTTCAGTCACATATCCAATCAGACACACAGGTCCGTCTTTTAGTAGACGCAAGATAACGCTCAGCTAAAGCATAAATAGAAGACCTAATTGAAACTTGTTGATGTGCCAAATGTGAGTCTGTTATGTTTAAAGGATGAGACACTCATGCGGCTGGACATCATTAACAAGTGAACTTCTTTTTGGTCAAGATCACATCCAGTGGTCACACTGGAGCTCTTACATAAAGGATGACTCACTAATGATCAACAAATCACAAGTGATTATCATGATGAGATTAGCCTTTTGCATGGTAAACAAACACGCAACACGCAGATCTCCAAATTTAGCCAAGACATCGCACTGGCACAAAGTTGGTGCATCTTTATCATCTGGATCCCAATATGAAAAATATGTCATTCTGACTCATTTCTATCAAATATTCCTGATTTGCATATGTCTCAGTTCTTCCATTTGACGTGACGTTCCACTTTTTCTTTTTATGAATGATTTTTTTTCACCTTCTGCTCACCAACAGCCCTGTAGGTTTGAATTCAAATGATATGGAAAACACACACAAAAAATAGAATGGCACTGATACGAAGCACTGACTACATTTTTAAGTAGATGTGTAGGCTACTGGAAAAAAATGTATCTGAATCCAGATGATTTTGTTTTGTGCAATCACTTGACAAAATAAAACGGAATAAATTCAACACCCCATTTTTTTCAGTGTACCAAGTCGTAGTTAGTGGTAAGAACTAGCTCTTGTATTGACAGTAGTTTTTGTGATTCTGTAGTTTGATCATGTAAAGCTCACTGTGAGTACTCCGTGTACATATTGACTCAATTCCACATGAGTTATAAGGCAATGTAGCCTTTTTGGAAACTCAACTCAACTTTATTTGGCTTTTTGAACTTTTTTACTTGAATAAATAGCTAGCTACTGCATTACAACTGGCTGATGACCAGACCCTGGTGTGTATCCCACCTTTCACCTGGAGAGAGCTGGGGTAGGTTTCAGAAAAATATAGATTTTTTTTACATTAATTATCCCAAACCAAGTCACTTCATATGAAGTTAAGTACACAAAACCAAGAGGAACGTCAGTGTGGGTAAAAGTAAAATGTACAAAAAAACTAGGGTAAGATGTGATAAGACAACTGGAAAATTCACTTTTTTCCTCTTCTATTTTCAGACAGTATGATAATAACTGAATACAAAATATGCTCTTTTTTTAACATAAAATACATGACACACCCTCGCAAAACCTCTCTTTATACATACAGCTTTGTTTTATTTTACAACCAGCTACATTGACCATGACGCGGTTCTGAAGGAATAAACAATGAGTGTGTGTGTCACTGTACATCTGTCATGTGACAGCGCAATTTTTACATTCCTGCATGGTTGGCTTCCAGCTGTAAAAAAGTTGATTTGAACTTAATAATGGTAAACATGTTCAATATTTATGAATGTTGTTTTAATGCACAGAGGACGTTCAAGCCACTGACTCTGTGGTTGTCACGTGAAACATGGCGATAACCAATCAAGACAACAGAAGCGTATATCAGTACAACAATTCAGGCCAACCAGCAACAGTGCTTTGCTCAAAGTGAGAGAGACGAGTGTTTTTAAAATCGGTCCTACTATTGTAGAAATGACAAGAAGACCTGGCAAGACATTTTCACTGCGGTGGAGTTACCAGATAACCAGTACGACTTCTACTACTACTACTAATAATAATAATAATAACCATAATAGTATGTCCTCTTCTTTGTAAAAGTGACTTTTAATTAAGGGATGAAAATAAAACATTATAAGAACAAAATGTCCATATTTATGGTCTAATGTTGGGTCTCTCACACATTAGATTTCAGAAATTAACCACGCAAAAGTATTGTGAAACCATAAAGAAGTAAAAATAAAGAAAATATGGACATCATGTGGGAATACGTTTTATTTCAACAAATTAAAATCTCTGCTCTAGATTATCCCAAAATTGTTGGGTGGGCTTGTGGTCTGGGGCTTCCTCAGACTGTTTACATAAAGTTGGAAGCATGCAATCATTTCTCGGTAAGAAAAAGATTGATGTATCGTCAAGCAGTCCAGCAAGTTGATTAATTGATTTAATCGGTGCAATACTTAAAAGTAAGGGACTTGAGTCTTGAAAAAATAATCCATATAAACACATGGAATGGTATCTGGTAAAGTCATGTCATGCTTCACAATGAGACTTCAACAACAGTGTTCGGGCTCTTTGCGGCGTCTTGCTCAGCTTTTCTGAGCATCCGGGGGCTGCCGGTTGCTCTCCTGCAAGCCTGTGGGCTGCAGGGGCCAGGAGCCTGACTCTTGCGCTGCTGCAATGGGCTTCTGGAGCCTTTGGGCTTGGCTGGTGCCATTAGAGAGTCCAAAAATTTGAGCGACCTCAGGCCCAGCAGACCACAGAAATAGTTACACTGGTGCTGCGAGACGAACCCCTCAAATATTTGAGGCTTGCCTTCCATTTGTAGACCTTGATGTCTGCAGCAACATGAAAATATGATTGTGAGTCTAGAAGATAAATTGGCTATAAAAGAATTTAACACGCATCATTCACTGAAATAAAACTCGAACGAGATACCAACCCTGTATATTTGACTGTAATTCCAACGTTGGTGATCCTTGTATCAACCCCTGAAAAAGGAGCAAAGGTTAGTTTTGTCATTTCTCTAAGATTCATTCACATTTGTCAGGCTTTCTGTGGCAGACCAGATAGCCGGGCAACTTATTATGCAAAACAACCTTCAAAATCTAAAACGGTGATGACTAAATGTGTTTGTAAACTTTGATCTGATGCTATTGCAATAGTTTCTATATGAAAAATTGGAAACACTAATAGGTTTGTGTTTTTTGAGTGGATTTCTTGCTTCGGATTGTCTCCTGTGCTGCATCAGCCAAATCACACCCAAGAACGAGTCGCTTTAACCTGTAGTTGGGTACTCAAGAATCCCCAGTTTACCTTCAAGGCGGGTGATGAGCAGATTTCCATTGGTCCATTGAAAGATCCAGTGCTGCAGAGCACAACACTTGAGCTCGACCTCAGAGGTGGTTTTCATTTCGATCCTCCCCGTATGATCCATAACTACATATTTCTGATAGACTCCAGCCAGGTCAGTCTCCACCGTGGCATAAGGGATGGTGTTTGCTGGCCGATACATCAAGTAGACAGGGATGACCCTGGTGTGTTAAGGATCAGCGTGAAGCGAATGAGATAATGAGCAAAGACAACACACATTTCCACCAAACAGAGCGGTTGAGTTCGGTTGGGTAAGGGGTCATATCATGGAAAATGACTTTTTAATTGTTCGACGACAAAAATTTCTTTCAACAATCAAAGCTCCTCCTTGGTGAAAATGTGACTAAAAGCAATCCTTTTACATCTAGATCAATAACTAGCACACTCACACTCCCTTTCTCCAGTAATGGGGAGAACATATAAACGTGTGACCCAGGACCTCGTGACTGTGAACCGTATGCATTTAAAGTATAAGAGTCCATTGTTAAACTCACTCGAGAGGAGCCCCAAAGTTCTCGATAACTCTTGCCTCTGCGGAGAAAATTTTGCAGTACTCACGAGCCAGATTCTGAATTTTACAGTCCTGTGTACAGAACAATGGAAAATATCAAGTTAGAATTACCTACAACATCAACATTTCCATTTGGAAGAGAGACATACCTGCTTGACTAAGTCCAGGTTCCTGTCTGTGAGGCCGTGTTCCTCCTTGCCGCCGTAAGCGATGTGACGTTGGGCTTTGATGATACACGTATGACCGGATTCAAACACAGGCTCCAGGCCATAGATGACTTTAGCCCTCCACACCTTGCGGCCACAGCCTTTGCCAATACAGGATTTGTGCACCATGACACGGCCGAACAACTTGCTGCCCAAGACACCACTGTCGGCCACGCCCTTGCTGAACACCAATGGCGCCATTTCTATCTCTTCCCCAACTTGATGACAGGACAAAATAGTTGGTAATACGTTCATCTTTTGGTGGTATTGAATGTTAACGTCTGATCTTACCACTGTGGTCCTCACGGAGAGAAATACCTGCCAAGACTGAAAGAAATTGGGAAAGAAAACACACTTAGTGTTGTTGAAGTTAATAATTTCACATCATATATTGATGTGCCAAGTAACTACATACTGTCTGGACCAAGCAGAAAATCAGTTGAGTCACTTCCATAGTCATTTGTGATTGTGCATTTGTAAACTCCAGAGTCTTTGCTTGATGCTTGAACAACAGCCAGATTGACCTGGCTTTCATCTGCCGCACTGAGAGACAAATAGGTCAAACAAATACGGCCAATCGGTATTTTATTAAAAATAATAATGATTCTAGGAACATACCTTTTTGTAATCCGGGCAATCTCCAATTGATTTCTGTACCAAGTGATAGTCGAGTCGGTGAGAATATTGAAGAACTGGCACCACAGTTTAAGGTGCCCCGAGGCATCTGCAAAGCTCTCACTGCGGATCTTACGGATAACCTGAGGGGCTAAAATGAAGAGATGTGACCTTGAGAAGCGCGTTCGTATCTGTTATAAGGCTCCTGATTGCAGAGGAACGATCCATTCATCCCTTTTCTAATCTGCTTATCCTCACGAGGGTCGCAGGCATGCTGGAGCCTATCCCAGCTGTCTTTGGGCAGGAGGCGGGGTACACCCTGAACTGGTAGCTGGCCAATCATATGGCACATGTAGACAACCATTCACACTCACGATCACACCTCGGGACAATTTAGAGTGGTCCATTAACCTGCGTGGTTAAATGCAATACAATTCATACCATACAGAACTCAAACGCATTGTACCACTTGGAAATCGGCATCTAAAAGCTGAAATGATGGCAGCAATTAGTCAACAACTTGTCTATTTTATGGGTGGGCAGAACAATGGATGACTTGTTGACACATCCCAGGCTTTCTTCATTCTAAAAACATGCATTTTAGGTCCACTGACAACTTTAAATTTCCCAAAGTTGTAAATGGTTCTTTGAGTGACTGTTGGCCAGTCAAGTGTGTATCCCACCTCCCCACAACCCAACTCCAGCTCACCGGTAAACATAATGAGGAAAAAAAATCTATAGAGATTACATGGAAAGGAAAACGTTTGGATGTAAAAGGTGCTTTACCTTTGCATGGGTCCCGTCGATCCTTCTCAGTTTTATCACTTTGGATGGGTTCATTGGGCGGTTGGCTTGAAGCATTTGATTCAGCGGTCACATTCTTTCTTCCCAGCATTGGCGAACGTTTTTCTACAGGAGAAGAGCTATCATCCTTGGGCTGAAGAAGGAGAGGTGACCGTTTGGAACTGTCTGGAGATGAAACAATTGACACGGGACTGGTGGGAAGTGTGCCGTCTGGGGGAGAAACCTCTTGCTTCTCAAGTTGGTGATTTCTTCCCAGCATTGGCGAACATTTTTCTACAGGAGAAGAGCTATCATCCTTGGGCTGAAGAAGGAGAGGTGACCGTTGGGAACTGTCTGGAGATGAAACAATTGACACGGGACTGGTGGGAAGTGTGCCGTCTGGGGGAGAAACCTCTTGCTTCTCAAGTTGGTGATCAGATGTTAAGATGGTCTCCTCCAGTTTGTCCTTGGATGAAAGGATCTTACAACGGGCCCCTGAGGCCAATTCTTGTGGAGTCGCAGGAGTAAGCAACGAATCACACTCTCCCTTCTGCGATAAAGGACTGACTTTGAGATTTGAATTTGCGAAGATATCGATCCCTTCAATGTCTTCATCCATTGACCCCCGATGGATATGAAGGTTGTCTTCTTGTGTATCTTCACCATGGACATTTGTCCTGGAAATTCTCAACGCCCTCTGTGGGCCACTGGTTGGACTGTGTTGTCTTATCAGTGTTTGGGAAGTGGTTCCATTAATCTCCTCAAATTTAATGTCTGGGATGAACTTTTCCACAAGTCCCAATTGTTTACCTTGAATCGGATCACTTTTGGTTCTTGATGTGGGTCTTTTAGTTGCTTCCCCCTTCGGATTTACAGGAGCAGAAGGGTAAGTCTTTGAAGAACCTGCGTGGGGAATGGCCGCAACATCTTGATGGCATTGTATAATGAGGGGATCAATAACAGATGAAGGGCGGGGACTAGAATGTTCCTGAAAAGTACTACGCTTCCCCAGATGACTTTGCTTTACAAGATTGTCATTTGGTGAGGTTTGATCACCAACATGTTGAAATGTTCTATCAGGTACTCGTTTTTTCAGTTCATTTTCTACCTCTCTAGGATTAACAGGAACAGAAGAGAAGTTATTTAAAGAACCTGCATCGGGAACGTCTGCCTCATCTATTTTGCCTTCCATGCTAAGGGGATCTATGACAGACGAAGGACAAATACTAGGATCCTCCGGGAAAGTCCTTGTCTTTCCAAGAGGATTTTGCTTCACAAGATTTTCCTTTGGAGACGTTTGATGAACAGGCGTCCTCCCTTGAGTTGCAATCTCTTTCGCATTCACAGGATTAGAACCATTGTTCGTTGAAGAACCTGCATTGGGCAAGGCAATGACATCCTGAGGGCATTCTACGCTGAGGGAATCAGTGGCAGGTGAAGGACAAGGACTTGGAGGCTTTGGAGCAATCTTATTCTTTTCTGGATGGCTTTCCTGCATGAAATGTTCCTTTGGAGTAGTTCTAAAAACATGATTCTTGGGTATGATATCAGGTGCTGTCTTTCTCTCTTGAGCTGTAATTTTAGTTTCTTCATTTCTAAGGTCTTGACGTTTGTCTGCTGTAGTGGGACGTGCTACGGAATCTGCAGGGATGTCTTTAGCACAACTTGTTACCGCTGTGTCATGAGCCCTTATTTGGCCTTTCGTACGTTCTGCAACAGATACGACTCTGGTCAAAGGTTTGGGGATTTCTCGGACGTTTGTGGGTTGCTGTTCATTTAAACTGGGAGTTCTTTTGTATGGGTCAGCAATTACAACTTTAGTTTGTTTATTAAACTGTAATTCCGAGTTGAGTTTTCCACTGGATGTTTTTTTATCCTTATTAGACACAACCATGGGTTTAGGGACTTCAGTGCCTTTATCTCTGGTGTGTTCTAGTTGTTGACTCTTGGGTCTAATAGTGGTTTCGCTCACAGATTTAACAGTCTTTTCTTTTGACGTCTTCACCTTATTTTCATCTGCCTTTTTATAACCTTGTACTCCAATCCCTTCAACACATTTTACAAGTAAATCAGGTTGGCTTTGTCTCTCGGCAATTGAAAGAGGTTCCGATTTTTGTGGGGCCGCAAGGCTTTCCTTTAATCCCTTGGAATGATGCCGTCTGTGTTGTGGTGATTTGACAATAGGTGCGACAAAATGGAGGCGGGGGTCCTCTGTTTTAGCGGCTCCTTTTGGTGGGATTTTCCGCTGCGGTCGTGCATCTGCTGCTGCCAAACGCCGGTCAGGTGGAGCCTCCGGGTTGACAGGTGCATCATTCCCTCTCATCCATGTAGGGGCCTGTGTAACCTTGGGAGACAATACAAGCACATGTTTCCAGGCTGTAAATACTAATGATACTCTATCCCTGGCTGTGCAGGACTTGGGAAACGTGTAATTCCAACAACAGCAACAGTGTAACCAGCAACAAGCATGAGTACAAAAGCTACAATATTTCTCATTCACTCCCAAAGACGTATTTACCGGTAGATGTCTTTTCAGATGACACATTTATACCCAGCTCCTCATTTTATATTGACTGTACCTGAAAAGGGTCTGAAAATGGCTGGCTATTTTCAGACTGAAAAGACATCAAAATACGTCTTTGGGAGTGAATGAGTTAAGATGTGTCTTCTGTGATGGCTAATCAGAATGGCACTTTTTGCATGGCTCTTAGACCATGCAGATGTTTCTTTTTGTTTGTTCTGTTTATTTAGTGATGACTGTGATGCAAAACTGTAATGCACAATATCATCCTCAGGCTCATTCTTTATAGAGGGAATTATATAAACGTAATGATTCTTTTTTTTTTTTACCCCATTGCCAGCCTGTTGCATGTGTAAACATGAGTGCAATTCTCACATTTGTTGACTCAACTCAACTCACTTACTTGAAGAGGCGACAGCCTGATTTAAGAGGCCTTTATATGTACACATTGTCCATTGGCGTGACTGTGATTGTGAATGGTTGTTCGTTTATGTGTGCTCTGCGATTGGCTGGCAACCAGTTCAAGTCAAGTCAAGTCAACAGTATTTATAGAGCACTTTCAAACAGCCATCGCTGCATACAAAGTGCTGTACATGGAGCGATTTAACATACACAATAAACAGTAAGACGAATCGGTAATAAAGGCGGTAGAAAGCACCAAGCAGTAAAATCAAGAACAAATCTAAATCATGCTGAGTCGAACGCCAAAGAATACAAGTGAGTTTTGAGGAGGGCTTTAAAGATGGGCAGCGAGGAGGCTTGCCGAATGTTCAGTGGGAGGTCATTCCAGAGAGAGGGACCAGCAACAGAAAAGGCTCGATCCCCTCTGAGCCCCAGTTTAGTTCTTGGTACTTCTAACAAAGACTGGTCCACAGACCTGAGGCGCCGGGCAGGTGTGTCGGGGCGGATGAGCTCAGAGAGGTAAGGTGGCGCGAGATTATTCAGAGATTTGAAAACAAAGAGGAGGATCTTGAAAATAACTCTAAAATGAATGGGGAGCCAGTGAAGGGATGCCAGAGTAGGAGTTATATGCTCCCTCTTACGAGTACCAGTCAAGAGGCGAGCAGCGGCATTCTGGACCAGCTGAAGGCACTTAATGGAGGACTGACTGACTCCAAAGTACAGGTTCAAGGTGCACGCCACTTACCTTATTGTTTAAGATACTGTATACTCATGAAGAATTTCTTTTTTTTTAATGCAGTTCTCAGATTATAACCATTATATCGAGACTGACAACACTTTTAATCCTTCTCTCCCTGTGTGGGTTGCTTGTGAACCTCATCTGTGTTACCAGAGGCCACAAGTGACCTAGTGATAGGTGCAAGTTATAGAAACACTGAAATGGAAATATAGTCCGATTCAGAATAGGCCCAGCAGTTGAATTTTATTGCTGGCAAAGTAAGACGAGACAGTGAAGATGATCCACAAATGCAACTTTTCCATCTGGTAGCTCAGTGGTGGAAAACAATCACACGTTTTATATGAGAGCATTGATCAAGGAAATACAGAATTCCGATACATTATTACAAAACATCTTGCTTATGCAACATTTGAAACCCGTTCCTGTTAAGTTACAACAGGGTGATGAGTACAGCATAACAGCTCTCTGATTTGTGGTCGAGACAGTGTCAAATCCACATCATGCCCGAACATGAGCTGTACTCCCTTTTATAATTAGCAAGCGGTTCCCCGAGTCACATGACATTCCATAATGCAAAGCAGATGCGATAAGGAAGGATAATAATGTTCACTTCACTCATTTTATGCGGCAAAAATTGACCCCAAAAGCCTTTAAGAGTATTCTAATACAATTATTTGTTTTAAATGATGACCAATGTATCGCATGTTTTACCTCCTGCTCCTTTATCTAATCTAGAAACGCTCAGGTCTATTCACAAGCTCTGTGACTGTTTTGCGTTGACGTGCGATTACAATGGCATGTCAATCATTTTGAGAGGCACTTGAGTTGAGCTGCGTCTTGTCTCACTGATGTCAGTCAATGTGCACACGGTTGCATCAGACTTGCCCTTCTCCAAGTACACATTGGGATGGGATTTTGCCACACCACTTTAAAAGTGAAATAGTACAGTCCTGTCCCACTTATTAACTTCCTACTGCTTCCAGTAAACAGTGAACTTGCATCATTAAAAAAAACAAAAACAAAAAAAACCAAGTATCTGTACAGAAATGTATCCTCTTGCTTTAAGTCATGACACTGATAATGGTAAATGGAAATCAGTCATGGTGTGAATGTGAGTGTGATGGTCTAGCAAACAGTCCAGTGTTCACCATTCACCTTCCGTACCGCTTGATCCTCACTAGGGTCGCGGGGGGCGCTGGAGCCCATCCCAGCCGCCTCCGGGCAGTAGGCGGGGGACACCCTGAATCGTCTGCCAGCCAATCGCAGGGCACACAGAAACAAACAACCATTCGCACTCACACTCACACCTAGGGACAATTTAGAGTGTTCAATCAGCCTGCCACGCATGTTTTTGGAATGTGGGAGGAAACCGGAGCACCCGGAGAAAACCCACGCAGGCCCGGGGAGAACATGCAAACTCCACACAGGGAGGCCGGAGCTGGAATCGAACCCGGTACCTCTGCACTGTGAAGCCGACGTGCTAACCACTGGACTACCGGGCCGCCGTTGTCAACAAAAATAAGTACCTTCTCCCTGCGACGGTGTGGCTATACAAAACTGATTGGTTGGATAATTTGAGTCATTATAGGACTACCAATGACTTCCAGTTTAAAAATGGCAATGAGGTCATTGGAGATCTGCGCTCTAGTGGTCAGTGCTTTTACCAAATGCTGTCATACCGAAATAAGATAAGCGGCATATTGGAAACAGCTCACACTGTGATGCAAAACTGTAATGCACGATATCATCCTCGAGCTTATTCTTTATAGAGGGAATTATATAAACGGAATGATTCTTTTTTTTTTTATCCCATTGCCAGCCTGTTGCATGTGTAAACATGAGTGCATCACACAGCTTCCCATTGCCACTGGAATGCTCTGACACTGTTGCTGCCATAAATAGCAGCAGGGTGCCTGTGTTGCCTGGAATGATGCTCCCATGAGCTCATGGGAGACGGAAAAAAAAGCTCACCTCATTCTGCGTGGACGGATTCCTTTCTGTCACTTTTGTTTCCTTTTGCGGCGGCTGATCTGAGGTCTGGTCAGGTGAGGGACCCTTCTTCTTAAGGATGCCATCCACTGATCCAGGATCAGCTGTGTGGTGCATGACTCGGTTCGAGGGCTGTTGGGGTTGTGGCGCATTTCGAAATCTGGAGGGTCTGCGAGGGTCCATCTCTGACACTTTCTCGTCACGTTTAAAGACACTTTCCTTGTCTTTCTTCACACCTTCCGGAGTTCGAAGTGCCTCCGAACTTTTTTTCCTTAACAATTTTCCAAAAGGCGCTCTGTTTTGACGTTCTGCAATGTTTCTGCAACTCTCTACCTCTATGGGTTCCTCGGGCTTCTTCTCACTTCTGGGGAAAATCTTGATCTTCTTCTGGACAAAAGGAGTCTTGTCAATACCACCAAGGATTCCATTCTCATTTGTTTTCGCACAAGTCTTAGTCAAGGGTGCCGATTTCTCTCCCACCAATTCCTCCACTGGTTTCTCCAACCTCACCTTTGAATCATCACAGACAGACTCAATTAACTCCTCCGTGACCTTGTCCTCCGTGGAGCTCGGTATGGTCAGGAGGACCTCCGTGGTGGAGCGTCGCTTCCTCTGCGAGCGTTCGGGGCTGATTTTGCGAATTGGTTCCTGGTTCTCCTTGCCATCAGTTTCTTTGCCTCGGCTCTCCGCTTTCTGCTTAATTTTGGCAAAGTAGCGCTGGTGGATCTTGAACTCGTTCATTGCGCCCACCTCCAGAACCCCGGAGCACGACACGATGCCTTTGGCGTTAGTGGCCGATACCTGGTAGATGGCTGCGTCCTCCAAAGTACAACTGCGTGGAGAAGACCATTCGAATTTTAACAATATTATAAGTAGGACATGGGGCCTGATTCAGATACAGTAAACAATGTATTATCCCATTAATGTTAATATCTTATTTCACACTTTAATAGTACACATACTTGTAAATATGCAGAGAATGCGTTTGCCCATTGCGAAATATTTCATATTTGGGAAGTCCACAGAATCTGTCCAACTGTTTGTCATCCTTATACCAAGTAAGTTGAGGAATAGGATAACCTGTAAGAGACAAGAGGTGAAAAAAAAGAAACAAATCAAAAACCTCAAAAGTACTATTAATACCACGATAAATTAAACAATAATCACTATCACCATCATCATCATTTGCAGTCTAAACGCGAGGTTCTGATCAATATTGTGAGTTAAAATGAGTTAAGCAGCAAAATCCACCCATCTTTTTAGCCAACTTGGAGAGCGCCCATTTTCCCACATTCTGCCAAATGACATCATGGTAGCTCAGGGCTCAGGTAACAACCACCTGTTTTCTGAAGCTGAACCATGATTGTTTGTTAGCCCTTAGGAACTGTAATGTCATTTTCAGTTGACCAAATGTGGCAAAACGGCTGCCTCCTGAGATGGGCAAAAACAGGTGGATTTTGCTGCTTAACTCATATGCCAAAGACACAAGACTAACTTTTTTTATGTTGTAAGTTTGAGTGCATTTTTATGTATGGAAAGTGCAATATAAATAAAGTTTGATGAATTAATTGATTGATAATGAGAATTCTGTATTGAATTTATGATTGTCAAGAAAATGTTTGGGTTGACTTGCCCTTTAATACAATCGTTATAGTTATGATTTCCTCATTCAATATGCTGTCCATGGATGCATATTTTTGTCCCAACTTAGCCCGGAAGTCACACTTGACGAACAAATGCCGATGCTCACCCGTCACCACACAGAAGAACTTGACATTGGAGCTCTCTGACACAGCTTTGGACTTGAGAGTGGTCAAGAAGGCGGGCTGTGTTTCCTGTGTCAGTTGAGCTATCACGCTGCACAGTGTGCTCCTGTGCACAGGGAAGACGTTCAATTCGAATATCAATAATCAGTTCGATTAGAATATACTGTTTTGTGCTCTAGTCCCCCACTCCAGCCTTGTAGATGACATTAATGTGAATTACCATCTTGAATTTGTGAAAATGAATTCTTTAAGCCGTATGGTTATTCTTGCTAATTTACAGAATACACTGTAATGATATAAACAAATCGTATTTGCTTGTTCGACTAGTGATGCCTGCCCACTGGTGTTGCTCTCCTTTGTGTTGGGGTCAGTGGACGCTTTCAGAGCCCATCACACGCTACTCATGAGCGAGAAAACCAAACATGACACAAGTGCGTTTCAAGAGTCTCCATGCACATAGCCTTTGGCCTCCAGGCACCGCTTCATGTTGCTGTTTGATTTAACCCTAATCGATTACACATGAAATACAACGGCTCGTTGGCTTTAATGAACAACATGAACAAGAAAATATCTGGTCTCTTCATCTTATTATACATTGCAAAGAGTACACAAAGTGTCTCGCTACTATGCTTGACAAACAATTTCTCTGTTAAGTAATAAGGCATGTTTTTCGATATCAAGTATATATTTGCCTCAACTTTTTTTCTGGGATTGTTTTTCCCTAAACATTTTTCCTTTTAGCTAGCCATATTACAAATTAAAAAATGGTCTCCCCTGTAGATACACCTATTTTATTTTGCCTCTTTTTAAAGAACAACAAAGTCAAAATCAAAACACGCATTTCTGGTGTATCATTTTTAGGAAAACGCAGGGTCCAATGAAAACGTGTATCTCCAAATTGTATTTGACCCCTTTTAATTAAACATTAAGTGTAATAGAAACCTTGTCATTTTTTTCCTTTCTAATTTTCTAACTAACAACGTTAAAAAGTTGTAATTGATGTCGCTTATATGTATTTTTCATATAATAAACTAGTATTTCTCATTAAGTAGGGATTTTTTTCCTTTTATATAATTTTTTTTCCTTAATTAATCACCTGAGTACTCTCTGAGGAGATAACCCTAGTATGCGTTGAGTCTAATATTCAAAAGAATCTCTCTGTAGCTGAGGTAAAGTGCATAAAGTCACAATCCCACTGTACCTGTTCTCTGGCCTGACGTTGGAGATGTAGCTGCAGCCTCCAGGCCGGCTATTGCCAGTGATTCCATTCCCGTGGCCGAATCTTCCATTAGCGGAACGGGAACGTGGCATTGTCCGCCGTGAACCCATTTCAATGTGCTCTAAAGTTCTAGTCCCCTAAAATATTTTCCTTTTTTCTTCTTCTTTTTAATTCCTTTAAGCCACTGTAGAAAGGCAGCTGAAAAGGAATAACGCACATGCTAACTGAGACCAAACGCTATAACATAAAATCACTGCTCTGTACAGTATCCTCAATGCAGTGCACTTACCAAGGAAGAGGTCACGTCCCTCTTTGACAGATGCCCCACAGTTCTGAATTGAGGCTCTGTTTTCCAAGCAGACACAAGCATGTGTACACATAGCCTGCTCCTTCTGCACTATTTTTAGTGGGCTCTCAAATAGGCACAAGAATGCCTTAACCGCCCCCCCCAACCCCCTGACCCATCACCACCCGCCAGGACCTGCCACCCACCCGACCTGCCTGTACATTGTATACAAAAGGATGCACCAGACGGTCAAACAGCACGTCAACGCTGAACAAAGATACACTAAACAATGATATCAGGGTGGAAGTCAAGTCAAGGACGTTGCATATTTGGTAGCTTCCAAAATAGAACAACAAGTATTGGTGAGCATGACTTTTTTCCTTGAATCACTTTAAGAACCTAAGAAACCATGTTTGGTAGCTTAAAGTGGAGTTTACACATGAACTATGAGCCAGTAGATCGCTACTGGCCATTTAGAAAGTGATGCATCATTATTATGAATCTAATGGTAATGGCAAAAAAATTTTAATTGGATTGGAGGGTTACAGTTTTGATTTCAAGGAACACCCTGTAAATGGTTGTTTTGACAATGAGGAGGTATAATTCATTCATCTTCCGAGCCGCTTGATCCTCACTAGGGTCGCGGGGGGTGCTGGAGCCTATCCCAGCTGTATTCGGGCAGTAGGCGGGGGACACCCCGAATCGGTTGCCAGCCAATCGCAGGGCACACAGAAACGAACAACCATTTGCACTCACACTCACACCTAGGGACAATTTAGAGTGTTCAATCAGCCTGCCACGCATGTTTTTGGAATTTGGGAGGAAACCGGAGCACCCGGAGAAAACCCACGCAGGCCCGGGGAGAACATGCAAACTCCACATAGGGAGGCCGGAGCTGGAATCGAACCCGGTACCTCTGCACTGTGAAGCCGACGTGCTAACCATTGGCTACCGGGCCGCCGAGGTATAATTCGTTATTTCTAATACAAATATTATTGTTAGGCCTCTATTTTTTGCATTATTATTATTCGCAGAATTATTACATAAATATTAAAATTTTCATTTTTAGCCATGTATTTATTTTTACTTTTTCATGGTTTATAGATTAAAATAAACACAAGTTGGGGCTGTACACACTATGTCATTCAATCAAGTTATTTGATTAAACAATGCAAAATATAATAATAATCAGCATTATTTGAGAAGCAGTTTTGGACTGGATTGATTAAGAAGAAAAAAAAAATATGGTTGGGGGGAGTGGTTTTCTTTCGTTAAAAAGACAATAATTTGGAGTAACACGGTTCTCATACTGGTCTAACTTTTTTTTAAATACATAAAACGAGAAGGCTTCATTATCAACCGACAATCATTTTGTATCCCAAAGGAGAAGCAATTGAAATAGAAGAGCCCTACAAGGGTACAGCTCACTAATGACCGCATGCTTCTCATCTTGACACACACACTCTTTAGACTTGCATGCATGTACAATGTGATGAATTAAAAAGTCCCTCTCTCCCTTGTGTGTATGTGTGTGTGTATTGCTATGCTCATCGGACTTCACTTATCACATACTGTAGCACGTATTCACATTTATTTTCTGGACCTAAAAGCCACTATTATCAAAATATAAACGCGACATTATAATGACTGTGACTGATCTCCACTGCGGTAAACAGCTGCCACTTTATTTTGTAAGCACAGTTACCTCATCGTGGTCGGGATATTTAGGACAGGGTGTGTACTGATAGATCAAAGCCCCCGAGTGTGGAAACATCACTGATGTAATGTGACCACCCTCCCTTTCTATACAACGAAAGAGGAACACAAACTATCTCACCAGACATCGAGTGCTGTCTTTTTTTTTATTATTACTGGCCAACTGACTGTTAACCCTTAAAATTGGGACTAAATTTCACATGGAGTTAATCAACTTGTGAGTGAATCTGGATGATAATTTCAGTATTCATACTTTTTGTTTGGCGTGTGTCTCGGCTCAATAAAGGTTGGCAAACACCACTTTAGTGCGTGATATGTAAAACCAAAATTCGATGCAAATATGCCCCCTTGTGGCTATGATCAATATACGAATAACATGAGAGCAATCTGATTGGATGCTTCGCAAAAGCTGTGATGACATCATTGTGAATGTCAAACGTAAAAATTGAATGGTGAGAACGGGTTTGAACATCACAGCAATTATCGTTAATAGCAACTCCCGAGATACTCCAGTTGATTTCGAATGTAATTTTTAAAAAAAAAATCTCAACATTTTCCATGTTTCTCGGAGAAACGTATCTGTCAAAACTCAAGTCGTATGAAGTCACAATTTCTCTATCACATGGTTGTTGCCTCATAATGAACTATGTATAGCCTGCACTCTAAATCCCACCGTGGTTTAGCGGGGTAGATTTATCGTGGGGGGGGGGGGGGGGGGGGAATAGACAAGACCCCAGGGCCGAGATACGGCAACAACACAATGAAGCAAAAAGCAACAACACCCTAACACTAACGGGAGGCATCAAATGACTCTCTCGAGGAAACTAACCTCTGTTGACCATGACACATCGGTCAGAGTGAACGTCAGCAGGGTTTCATTTTGCTGTACAATTAAGCGACCGAAATTATTTCTGTGTTGGATAACTGATTTCATACAACCAAAACCGAGATGATGGATTATCGTGTCTGCAAAGGCATTTACGCACAAGTCAATTCAATAAGATTTAAAACAGTGGGTGTCTAACATGCAGTGGAACTCTTCCCCTGCGATGCTGATAAATCAGCAGTGGGGTCCACTATTCTCTGCTGTCTGCTGATCCAACCGGGTTGTTTGAGCACCACGCTGCCAAATGTTTGCAATTGTGACGTGTCGACGCAGATAAACAAGGAGTGTCGAAAGAGGAAAAGGAAAGGGGATCCGCTCGCATACTTGCACACTGTTTGTTTGATGGGTCTCTCTGGAAACTGAGCTGCATTTTGTACATCCGCCGAGGCAGTGATATCATCTTCTGGATATTCACACCAGCGTCATGTCCAAGGAAGCGGCAACGGGAGAATACTAGACTTGATGGGACAGCTGACACACGCATACATGGAATGCCGGCACGTTCCTCAGGATTGCATCACTGTTGTTAAATAAAGCACGGTTGTTCTACACCACATTATTGCCATTGCATCTACCTTTCTGACACTAGTACACATTGTTATCGGCTCGTACCTCATTTTACAGCCAGTGATAGAATAAGCCAAGTAAATGATCTACAAGTCCATTGAGATTTTAGTTAGCGCAGTAAATTTGCAGTGGCCTAGCCGTATTTTTGAGAAGCTTTTACGTGTAAAAGTGAGTCACACGACCATCATGAAATATTCTTTCAATTGCAAAAGAAAAGACGATTTAGACCAGTGGTGGGCAAACTACGGCCCGCGGGCCGAATCCGGCCCATTGGTCTTTTTAATCTGGCCCGCCGAAGGTCGGTCCACAATTCAGGTTCGATGTGAATGATTGCATTCAATTCAATTGAATTTGTAATGACAGGCATTTCACCGCCAGGTGGCGTATTGACTTGAAGTTGCAGAAAACGGGGGGGGGGGGGGAATCTTTTCGACCACCTTCTAGGACCTCTGTATCGCTCTACTTCTACTGGTCTGATCATAACCCATCTACAGCAATGCACAGGCTAAAATAGGTCATCAACAACACTGTTGTCATTTAAAAAAGTATATTAATACAGTACTTTCATGCTTTTGTTCTGTTGATGTTTGATATGGACTGTCAACAAATGCAGTTTTTTTTAAAATGTACCATAGCTCGTGCTGACCTGTCAAATTTTAAAAGTCAATGCGGCCCCCGAGCCAAATAGTTTGCCCACCCCTGATTTAGACTGTTTGAACATGGTAAAAATCGTCAATGCTTTCAATGTACATGTGGACACAACCATTACAGTATGGAAAGAATAAAGCTGACATTTCACGGGTACAGCAATAACGCATTCATCCACTTCCAGCTCCAAGCTCCAAGACGTCAGAAACACACCGGCAAGAACAACCTCTTCACAATATACCTCAAACAAACAAGCAAACCGATGCCACCAATCTAAATAGGAGATAACCAAAGAACTGTAACAAATGTAGCAGCTGGACTCATTTCTTTCCTTTCTTCCTCAACATGTCAACAACGGAAGGCGCCTTTCGCTTCACACCTGCAAGATACAACACCAGAGGGAAATGCAATATTTGATATGGGTCACAAAAACGGTTGCAACGGCCACTTCATTAGGTGCGCCGCAGTGAACAATGCAACATCATCTGACTTGTCGCCCCGTTTTAATCCGTTGAAATATAAATACAAAAACATTTCTGAACATTTCTTTGCAAAATCCTGATTAATTAATAATGTCTAAAATAAGAAATTCTTTTTAAAAAATTGATCTAAAATAAGAAATTCCTTTAAAAATTGATTCCATAGTCAAATGATTCATTGAAGGCATTTTAACATTCTGAACGAACAAACAAGTGCAACAAATAAGTTCACCACGATTGATTTTCACTCGCAAGCTTTAAATGTACGTACAATGGTGGGTGTGCCTAATGTTGTGTCCCGTGAGCGTGTTTTAAAACGTGTTTGAGCACCTTGCTTCTTGCTGGACGATTCGTCGGCGTCGGCGGACCTCTTGGCGTACGCCAATTTCATCCTCTGTATGTTCTTCTTGCTGATGACTTCGTGTTCCACAATGGGATGCGGATAGTCTTTACCCACAATGCACCCTGCTGCCTTCTGTACGCTGCCTGGTGCTTTCCAAGGCTCATAGATGTACTGAGCGGGGAACTTCTTCAGGACGGGAAGGTACTTCCTGAAATGAGTGAAAATGCCAACACTTTGTTTTGATGATAATTGTACTTAAAAGCATCACAGTCAGCTCGTGGTTAGCGTGTCTGTCGCGCGGTTCTGAGTTTCAGTGTTTTAATCTACACTAAGAAGCTTGAGTGGGTTCTCTCCGGGATACTTCGGCTTCATCCCATATTCCAAAAACATGCATTTCAAAAGTTTTAAATTGTCCTTAGCCGTGAATGTTGAGTGTGAATGGCAGTTTGTCTAAGTTTGTCTGACAGGTGACGAATCCAGGGGGCACCTTGCCTCTCACGCCAAAAGCGCTTTTGAAAAGGAGATGGATAAACATACTTGATGTAGTCGCCATTTTTGTCAGTCTTCTTGCCAAACGCCACGGGAGAGTAGACTCTGAAGTACTGGTGGAAGAATGCGCTAGCTGAGAGCCACTGCCAGTTTCCCGCATTGAGAGCCCAGTCGCCATCTAGCAGCAACGTCTCGAAAACCTTCAAGAATGAATAGGAACACACAAAAACGGCAGCCATCAGTGCTGCTGACCTCTGCCGAGGCTTGAACGTGATCTTTACCTGTGAAATCAACAGGTTCCAATAGGAGAATATCAATCGCTTAAATAAGGTGTCGTTGTGAGGGAACAAAAGGCTTCTGCGATCACAGTAAATGATGTAAATTACATTTCATGATATGCGGAATTTATTATTTGGTTATTTAATGTGACTACTTATGACGGACATCATATGTGACGAAATTCGGGTCAGCTTTGTTTGACTTTACACATTTTGACCTTGCACAAATGTATAAAAAATGGTATTCAATTTTCGTGAGGGTAACAGTTGTTGAGTTTTACTTTTTTTTTTTAATGCTCATATTTCACACCTTTTTTCCTGACTTGAAAATCTGGAACAGAACCAAATCAAACAGATTCTGACCCTGTATACACACGGTAACTTTGTTGAATCGGATTATTTTTGAAAGAGATATTACAATTTTCAGTTTGCACATTTTTTTAAAATGACGTCCCACCACCAATCATTTTTTAAAATTCAGTCATGATGTATGGATTCAAACAAACATCTTGATCAGCTCTTGTTTGATTTGACAAGTTTTGATCTTGCAGATTAAATTCTCTTCAGATTGGGTAAAATCACACAAATGAATATAGATTTGTGGTTATGCAAATTAGCTTTTCAAAATGTGAACGTCACATCAAAAAGAAATCAGATTCGAACCCCGTCGTCAATCATTTTTCCTCATTTTGCATGTCATGATTAGTTCTTGGAACCAAACCAAAATTTCACTCAAATCCGGATCAACTTGGTCTGATAAATTGACCTTCTGCCCTTCCTCCCAGCTGATCCACAGGTCTCCTCTGGTGAGAAAGCAGGCCACGGCATGTCTGGCCAGGTGATGGATCCATCCTTCTCGTCTCAGCTGGGTCATGATGGCGTCGATGAAGGGGAAACCCGTCCGAGCCTTTGCAAAATAAACGCCCCCGTGACGACTTCCAAAAAAAGTGATGCCGTTGTCGTCGCATCGATAACACGTGACATGATTCTCATACCTCCCTCCAGGCAGTCAGGTAGTCATGATTCGTGTCCCAGTCCACTTGAGTGCACACAGGGTTGCCCTCCATCTTGTTAAAGTTGGGGACGCCGACACTGGCCGTGTAGAAGAACTCTCGCCACAATAACTGTCCGTGCAGGGACACTGGCGGATCGGAATGCTTTTTCTTCGAGAAAAAGTTTAGTGGTCAGCATAAATCTCAGTTCAGGGTGTACCATGCATCTGGCCAAAAGTCAGCTGGGATCAGCTTCAGCTCATCCAGGATCCTAACGTGGACAAATGCTCTAGAAAAATTGATGGGATAGTTTGAACCCTAGCCCCTTGACTTGAAACTTTAAGTTTGACAATCCTATCAAAACCTGGTCGGATGCTCAGTTTCATGACGACAATAATAATACTCACTCCCTTGTAGACTTCGGTCAGCCTCCACCAAAAGGTGCGCGCAGACAGGCAGCCGAATGTGACGTAAGGGCTGAGGACCGTGGTGCTCGGGCTCAAAGAGTTGGGGGATGTCTGAGGTTTCTCAAAGCCGCACACCCATCCCTGAAGGTCACACATACACAAGCCGGCAGATTAGTGAATATTAACCATTCTAAGAAAAATGACACTTCTGTCTTTCTCATGAAGAGACCATGTGTCAACTGGAACGATGACAAATTTGACAGGAATTACAGTTTTTTTCATATTTTCCTCCAGTCGCCTCAAAGCTTCTTGCTCTCCTCCTGGGAAAGGCTCCTCTCCGACTTCCGATGTATCATGACCAAGCTCATCCATTGACGGAATCGGATAGTTGTGTGCGTCATCTTCTAATTGAGTGCTCTTCACATCTTTTGAGGATAGACTCTCATTACTTTTTGTGCTGTGTTTCCATGAGAACTATATGACAATTAAAATGAGTGAGATATGTGACCTTTCATGTCTTCTTCAGTGGGAGCGGGAATTGGCTTCTTCGGGGGCCCGAGGGTCTTCACTAAAGCCTGCATGCGGTTGTATGTGAGGGGGGCTTTCCCATTATTTTCCTCGATTATTCTGGGAAAACAAACAGTAAGAAAAAGGAATATCATACAGAGGGTCGTTTATTTCTGTAGTTCAATTTCAAAAAAGTGATATTCCTACAGATGTTTTTATAGAAAAATAAAAGTATTGTAATGTCTTGAGATGCACCGATATATCACAGCATAGGCAAAACAACTACTATACCGCGACTAGAATTTCGCACAGGGCGGCATTGGAAAGAAGATTTTAAATCACAATGGTTCTTTCTCCTTGTTAAATAAAAGGGGGGTGGGGTGGGCGGCTACTTACCGGTCTATGTCATAAAGCGTGTGGGACACTTTATACACGACTTCCACCCCATGTTCTTTGGCGAGTGCGGCCACCTTCTGGTCACGGGATACGCTGTAAGGCTCTGTGTCAAACTCGTAGGTCAGCTTTGTTATTTTCCACTTGCTGAACAGTTTGGGGAACATGTCTTCTGGCTTGCCTCTCACAACAAACAGCCTAAAAGATAGGGAAAGAAAAGACATCAGTGACTAAAATGACCTTTAGCATGGTCATAGTGTTATTGCTGAATGTCTACCTAGAGTTGAGCAGTCTGAGGCTGCAGTCCAAGTCTTTGAGCGCCCCCAGCAGGAACCTCCAGCGGTTGATGCCCACCCATCTCTTGTCAAAGAGATGTGGATCGAGGATGAACACCGGATAAAGCTCCTTGCAGTCCCTCAGAGCGGCCATCAGCGCCGGGTTGTCGTGCAGCCGCAGCCCTTTACGGAACCAGTGGATGCATCTATGACCCATTTCTGTAGACACGAGACAAAAGGCTGTCAAAATACAGTGGGGATATTTTAAAAATGCGTCACTGTTATTATTGTAGTAAGCATAACGTTAGGTACACCTGCAACATCAAAACAGATGCTGAATAGCATAAGGCGGAGTGTCTTTTAATCTCTCAGTGTTATATCCAAAACTGTAGAGTGTTTACGTTGTTTAGTAACATTTATATTTTATTAATTTTAACAAAGCAATAAATGCATTTTTGCAGCTTTAAGCAAATGTACATAGTGGATCAGTAACTACAGTATTAAACAAATAGTTTTGTACGGCAGTTTAATCTGATGTAAATATCCGGTTAATGTAATTTCCTTTTGTTTTATTGTTTCACCAACAAAAGTATGCAGTTTGATCAATTGTTGTTGGTGTGAAGAAGAGTGCAGACGTCAAATTTTAAACAGCATCAACTTGGGGAGTTACCGCCACTAAATTAATTTGTCAACGTGCACACAGACTGGCCAATGACAACAAACATAATGCAAAGTAAATGAATCTACCTTAAAGACGTCGTTTATATCTCTCAACCGATGCTTGTCTCGATTGGTGTTTGGTAACAACCACGTTGAAGAGTTACAAAACAGGAAGTGTGCTAGCCAATCAGAGGAGGACAGAGGCGGTGCGTCAGAGATACCTACGCGCGCTACATTTGTGGTACAGTACACACAACGGCCACTAAATGTCGCCACAATCCATGCAAAACACGTGAAGAAATGCTGCATTCGAGGGAGGTGGAAAGTCGGTAAAATCCCTTGCTGATATTCCCAGTTCCGACGTCAAAACCTTCTTGGCGGATGTAAACAAAGATGGTTGATTCCGATCAATTGTTTGTTCTTCTGGTTCATCACAACATATTTTGACCTCCAGCAACTCTTCTTAATAATTTATTTAATGTATATACATAAATGAATGTCATATCGTCAAAGGTTTTCATTCATTTCAACAAATAATGCATGGAGATAACGGAATATCGTGTCAGTGTCAGTACAATTACGTCGTGTTATTTCGAATAACAAAATTAATGTAATAATAAATATACCAATAAATATATGCCTACTCAATGAAAAATCATGTTTTTATGTTTTTGTGCTCTCTACTGTCTTTGTGATTGATTTATTGCAGGGGTGCCCAACCTTTTCTGACCAAACATCTACGTTTCATGCCAACTAACTTCTACGATCGACCGTCGTGCACGCATACGTATGTATTACATACATGCACGCGCACGCACCATTGCACACGTGCGCGCATACGCACGCACGCACACACGAGTTGAGTTGAGTTTCTGGTTTTTTTCCGTAGTTTTTTTACAACTGTATTTGCTCCATTTACATAGCCCACACCCTCTAGTGTTCAAACTGTGTTACCACAAACCTGAAATACCTGCATGCTGCCTCTCAGTAAAACGCGTGGCAAGATTTTGGAAAACGTGGGGTTGGATATGAAAACCATCAGTAGTGACAAGTTGTTACTCTAAGTATTGCATTTGAATGAAACAGCCTATGCAATGTTCCATGAAAAGTTTTTACTTTGTGCATTTTAAACAATATTCGATTAAAATGAAACACATTTTCATTACAAATGCAAGACGCAATGGCATGGCACCCAATGTCAACACTTGTAGTCGCATTTGATCTAAATAGTGTCCCAACCCTTACATTGGCTCCACAATTCGGCACACATGGGGTAGCTAAAGTATAGCACTTGAATTAATTGGCATTCATGATGTGATCGTTTAAATGCCTTATCCATATCAGCAAATACGGAGACTTGTGCATTCATTATTTGGACGTCGGCTAACTCCCGACACGACTTTCCGCATTATATGTTGTTATTGTTATTAGTATCGGCATGCAGGTGGCTTTCAGTCACGACTGTTAGCTCCGTGATTGGCGACTGCAAAGCCACCATTCAATCGTGGTGTAGTGAGGAGGGGAAGGTGTGGTTTAAAAAAAAAGGGCCAGGGGAGGAGGGTGACACTTGAACGTGGACCACTGAGCAGCAGTACCTGCGGTGCTCCTCACCCTGTCGAAGATGCTCCATCTGCGGCGCAGTTCACGGCCGCCTCCGCCGATTAAGTGTTGGAGTACGGTGCGGGCGCGTCGTTAACTCGTATGCATGCGCCTCGCGTCGTCCTCCCCGGTCCGGTTCGCAGACCGCTGGGAAGATGCTGAGCAGACTGATGAGCAGCAGCATCCGGAGTCTGGACCGGGAGTGTAACTGCACCGTGCGGCTGCTGGACGACTCCGAGTACACCTGCACCATCCAGGTTAGTACAGTCACCACAGGGAGCAACATCTCCTTCATTTCAACAAGGCCACCACTTGTGACGCCTTTTATTGACTTAAATGTGATTTTTTTTTTTTTTTTTTGTGGAGAGGGTGTCTCTGTCAACCGGAGGATGATTTGGGGAGGGGGGCAGTCATGACATCACTGGTGTGGACATCCCATCACCAGTTATGCAGCAATGTTGGACACTGACAAAGCTGGCAACCGCATGCAACATCATTTCAGCCTTGATTAGAGGTTGTCAGAGCAGCTCAGCGGGGATACGAAATGCAGCCTTTTTCTATTTACTCTTACTATTTATTTTTTATGAACTGGATTATCACGCATGAGCAAGGTGATTGCTTTTCCAATCATTGGCATGTTGGCCATATAAATCGATTTGAACAATAACACAATTGCCCTTCCCAAAGATGAATATGGTTGATGCAATGTGATTGCAATTGATCGCCACTGATTCTCTCAGATGTTTAGGCATCATATTTGGTAATGTAGTGACTTCTACAATTTCCACAGTAACTTGAATTTGGCTCGTAATGGATGTAACATGCCCAGCACGGTGAGAAGTGGTAAAGATGTCTGCCTCACACTTCTAAGGTTTGCGGTTCAAATCGCCGCTATGTGGAGTTTTCATGTTCTCCTCACGCTTCCATGGGTAGATTCCAGCTGTAATCTTCCTCCGACATTCCAAACCAATGCATGCTAGCTTGCAGTTGAAGAATTGTCCATACTGTAGACAGGAGTTTGAGTGTATGTTTGATTGGTGCCTTGGGAATGACTGGCGACCAGTCTTGGGTGTAACCCGAGGACTTCTCCAGTGATGGGACATTGTCATTTCCTTGGGATAGTGTAGAAGTTATTTGAACATGTAAACACATGACTAGAGCTGTAAAAATAAACGTTTGCATATTGTTATTTATGTTTCCTTCCGTGATGCGTTAATCATTAGTACCATTATTAACTCTTTCAAAATAGGAACCTCTTGAGTGCCAGCCAATTTAGAGCATTCTGACTTTCAAGGCTTAGAGTATATTGTGTTTTATGACTAACTAGCTGGTGCGCCGCCCTCCGGGCGGCTCATCAGCTAGTTCCTGCGGAAGGCTGGTAAGGTGGGCCTTCGGCCCACAAAAGTGTTGTTGCTTGGTTCAACCTTTTGTTCATCTTCATTGCTTATCGCGAAAATAAAGAGATGTTTAGCTCTACTAAATAACTAACAATTTCATTGCAATGCTTGTGGGTAGACAACATTTTTTCGCTAAGATGCCCGCGCGATCGTAGTGAGCCACTGCCTGAGCGGCGCAGTGGCGGCGCGCTGCGGCGCGGTGAAGTAGGTACGTTTTGAAAAGGGACAGACGGAAGGACAGACCGCGTGCGGGACGACGCGCAATATATATATATAAAATAAAAAAATATATATAAAAGAAGATGTAAACACAGAAACTGCCAAACGAAGGGTTGGACCAGAGGTGTCAAACTCATTTTTGTTGAGGGCCACATTGCAGTTAGGGTTTCCCTTGGAGAGCCGTTGTGAATTTTGGGAAACCATATCAATCATGGGTGTCCAAAGTCAGTCCTCAAGGGCCGCTGTCCTACCTGTTTTCCAGCTCTCCCAGGAGCAACACACCTGATTCAAATAATCAGGAATATTCTAATGCTGCTTCAGAGCTGGCTGATCAGCTGATCATCTGAATCAGGTGTGTTGCAGCCGAGAGAGATGGAAAACAGGCAGGATGGTGGCCCTCCAGGCCCGGAGCTGGACATGCCTGATATAAATGTTTAATCCCCGCCGCATATTACATACACAACGCACAACAAATCGATGAATAACTTTTTTTTTAATCAGAAGTTAAGAATAATGACTAATACAGCAATTTGAAATGTTGGTTCAGACTTGAGCAAGCATCCTGGAACTTGACATGCTTGATTTGCTTTCTTGGGCCACATAGAATGATGTGGCGGGCCCGATCTGGCCCTCGGGCCTTGCCTTCACACCTGTGGGTTAGAGTCTCTTCTTTTATCGCCCGTTTTGAAAAAGTTTCCGGACGCTATATATTAAACTGTAATTCGCTGCGCTGAGCTGGTTGATATGGTCAAGATGTTGTAAATGCATTTTCTTCCCCTTTTTAACGTGTTTCTAAAGGGGCTTCTGCGTTCCATTAACAGGGAAAGACGCACGCTCAATTCCACCCAAACGTTCACTTACTCGGGCTTTATTTTAAAGCGTTCCTTCTTCCTCCTTGCACTTGTTTACTAAGTGTTAAAGATGCAGAGCGGTGAGGAGAAGAGTTTATTATCCGCCGTGTATTGAAAGTCACGTGACTTAAAGTGCGGCTCGTCGTGGCTGCGATTGGAGCTTCCTCGCATCCTTTGGGATTCCGCTTCTCTGCTGAATTAAAGACGATGACAGCACGCCGACTGTGGCGAGTACAACGCTTGTTTTTTTTTTCCCCGAACGTCTATCACGATAGCAAAGCCCTTTCAACTAGAGACAACTTCAAGTGCTTTTACTCTGGGGATTCTTTGTAAAGCTGATGTGAAGTCACCTCGAGTCATTTTCCTCCTCAGTTC
Organism: Hippocampus zosterae; assembly: GCF_025434085.1. NCBI lineage: Eukaryota > Metazoa > Chordata > Actinopteri > Syngnathiformes > Syngnathidae > Hippocampus > Hippocampus zosterae. The sequence continues at coordinate 10,298,113 of NC_067454.1, read as the reverse complement.
TCAGTTCATCAACAAGTGTGAGGGAAATTGTTTTCCATAAAATTTCACGCAAAATAGATCACACTCACCCTCTCCCAATAGAAAATAATGGAAATGGAAATAATGTGCTCCATTTTGGCAGGACCGTAAAATAGTGGTAAGTAGAGCAGTTTCAGAGATCTCATTTCCGGGTTCAAAGCTCCCCACAGATTATCTCCAAAACACTGTATATTTTCAAAGTAATTCTAGAATTCCTGATTGCAAGAGCTCCTTTTGGGATACTATAATAGAATATTTAAAAAGAACCATTCGATATAAAACTACCACTCAGAGGCTTCTTCACCCACTCAGGATCCAAAGTTTGGAAATTAAAACGAGCCGATTTAACACTAACGAAAACAGCACAGCAGGGGAGAGATATTTAATTTCATTCAATTTAATCATTGGGGAATAATGATAGGTTCAAGCTTACCGGATGGAACCGCATCGGTGGTGAAACGCCAAAATATCACAAGTGGGCATCAAACGCATCAATTTCTCCTACAAAAGCAATGTTATGAATGGCATAAAATAGGGGGAATCAAATTTTTACACCTAAAAGATACGCCAAGTACCATCATAATGATCATCAATAAAATACAATAGTAGAGTAAGTCTTGGGCACATCCAAAAAGTACATCGTGTGACATTGAGGTTTTAACATAAATGCTGTGCTTGAATTGAGCAAAAACAAACAAAACAAAAAACCTGTGCCGAGATAATGAAGTTTATCGCGCATAAAAAAAAATGACCTAAATGAATGTAAATAAGCTTTTCAGAAACCAACAGTAATGGAAAGTTAGATGCAAATGTATTGAAATGAAAAATTAAATACAACTGAAATGTACTTTGACAGCAGGCAGTGATCATTTTACATACCACTGGAGCAAGCCCACACTTCGAAAAACATCTGGTCATTTGAATAATCTCACAACAGTGAACCGCTGCATTTGTGTCGGGTTCTGAACCGAACTGAAAAATGTTTTTGGATTCCAGGTTTGTGCGATAAGAAAAATATGTATTTCCAGAAAAAGTAAAAACAGAAATCGCTGGTCGCAAGGGGGCAAGAGGAACAACGCATAAACAAAAATGCTTGTAAAAAAAAAAGTCAAAAAGCCAATAATGTGAAGCCCAAGATCGAAAGCAAAAAAGAAAAATATGAACAACAATCTATGAATAACGAGAGACTACGGAGATGTCTAGAAAACAACACTCTAAGCACAGTAGTGAGCAAGGTAGGTCCATAATCCGTCAAGAGACTTAGCAGCTTGGCAGTCCTTAAATACAGGGCAGACTTGATTGCTAAATGCGGAACAGGTGCGCCTGCTGCAGGGACACGCCCTTCACTCCAGCTGGGGCTGAAAACAAAACAAACAGACAACAATTTGAACTGCGTTGCTCAACAGAACAGCAACCATGACTAAGATATTCAACTTTGACAAGTTCTTTAGTTATGATAAGTGTAAATTTTAACATGTGCAGTTTCAGTCATCATACATTTTTAATAAAAAATGTCTAACAAATAACATTTTGATCCCAAACCAATTCTCACGGGGACGCCGGGGCATTCGATTCAACAGTCATGACGTCGTTTGCTTTTCGCAGGATTTGTGTCGAAGTTTATTACTGCTCCTTGATGCATCGTTTTAAGCAGAGGATACACGTGGTGAATTTCAACATGTTAACAGTTTTCTAAAATGTGACATAGGTCATGCTTTGGAGGGGGCGGGGGGACTATGTGTGCGTACTGCTCTTGCAATGCTCTTGATGCATCACATTTTGTCTTCATCATCAAAATTGGCAGTTTCATTGTTTTTGTAGATTAATATCAGCAATGTTGAGGTATTCAAAGGTCTCTGATGATGACCATTTGACCCTGGAATGCATGCCTTGAGAACAGCAAAATACCATGGATGGGGTAACGAATGGTATCAGTATGGTACTTTTATAACTCTTTAAGCAATGTAGAGTTGAACAGAAATAGTAAGCAACAGATGTAGACAGATAATATAGCGACACTCTGAGGCATATATTCTCTATCCTCTGTGAAGAAAGACGTATATGACTACTACTGTTGTTTATTATTCAACTTTATATTAATTGTTTTCATAAGCGGTTTGTTACAGTTGCAGCTGTTGTGACAGCGCTATATAAATCAGGATTGTGATTGTATTGTATTGTACTGCTTACTGAGATATTGTAACCATCTTCTTTGTGTTTTTATGATGTACTGTTCATTACTCTTGTGGTGTTGGAATCCCAAAATTAAGTCCTCATTCGGAAAATCCCACAAGACGAATGCAGGATCTATTCTGCACTGAGTGCGAAAGTGTACATGTGTGTATGTGTGTGTGTGTGCCTGTGTGTGTGTGTGTGTGTGCGGACACAGTGGAAGTTAGGAGAAAAAGGAACATTATGCCGTAAACGTCTAATTAAGCTGCGAATGTGACAAAATGCAAATGCACTAACGATGTCACCCGGAGACACACAAGGCTGATTGAACACACTAAATTGTCCCGAGGTGTGAGTGTGAGCGTGGATGGTTGTTCGTCACTGTGTGCCCTGCGATTGGCTGTCAACCAGTTCAGGGTGTCCCCAGCCTACTGCCCGAAGATGGCTGGGATAGGCTCCAGCACCCCCCGGCACCCTTGTGACAATAAGCGGATCGGAAAAATTAATGGATGGATGGATATTTCCATGCTTTTTGTTTTCCATTTTGGGGGGATTTTGGAAAGTAAATGATTAGTGTAGAATCCTCTTATCCTGCCTTTCTGTTTCCTTGCACTTGGGTCTTCAACCATGCAAAACCACAACAATCTGGTTTGCAGGAAAATGAGCTCAAACTAAAAAAAATCAAAACAACCCCCCCCCCCCAAATTCTCCCAAGTCTCATGAGATTTGAATCTCTTTGTTCTGCATTCTTGGCAGTTTCCAACCAGGTTTGCTTCAATTACAATTTAGTAATGACTTATAGACGCAAATCTTTCCACGTCAGGATTTGAACTATCCAAGGTCAAACCCATTCGGCTCACTTTCCGGTCCAATCTACCCCCTCTCCCTCCCGAACCCCAGTCCCATTAGCTCAGTGCACCGCAGTCTATTTTTAAACTCTTGCTATAGTGGAGCAAAATATATGTGCATGGAATATTAAGCAGTCTTCCTCGATAAGCCACCCATCGTCTTTCCTGTAGTAGCCAACCGTGGTCGTCATCCTTTCATTTGCGCATCTCATACATGTGCACGTTTTTCTATGTGAGGTGTCTGTAAATGAACAGGAGGAAGAGGAGCTTTCCAGCGGGAGTTCTTTGTTCCTCTTGTCTATTTTATTTGATTTTTTTTCTCCAACACACTTCAGAGGTGCACCGCATGCTAATGACCGATATACTTGCAGGAAATCGACATAAAAAAGCTGCTGGAGATTCTTCACCTTAACCAGCACACTGCGCAGAAGGCAGTGAAGCCGGGAGATTTGGAGATTTCATTGAGATGGATTTCAATTAGATCTGTCAAAGGCGCGCTTATCTATACACGGATGGCGGCGCGATGATCAAACTGGGTAGGAAATGAAGTTTGGGGAAAAAAATAGAATGGAGGGTGAAACAATCGATGAAATAGGGAAATAATACTCGTTGAAATAATATGTACCAGTCATTAGAAAAACTTTCATTCACTGCTCTGAATTTGACGTAACATTTCGACATCCACAATCGTTATACGGTCAGTTAACCACTCTTTCGTAAAAAAACATCCATTGCATCGAATTTTCGGCGCTTACATGTACAGTATTTCAAGCTTGCAAAGGGGCAGGAAATCTTTTGATGGAAATCCTAATTAACTCATTCAGTACCAGCCAATTCTGGAGCAAGTCTCAAAAGACGTTTAAAAACGTCTTTGGGAGTGAATGAGTTAAAGGCGTATTTTAGTGCAATTTTGTGAGTTCATGCTGGACGAGCTGCTTAGCGGAACCAGATCAAAGTCACCCAACACTTGAGGTAATAGGACACATAAATGAGCAAACAAACGCCCACAACACAAATAATACATAATATATATACAAGGCATTCAATGCTCTTTCCAAACGTCTGACTACAATCTGTTTAGTTTTGTACTGTGCATGTAATTTATGATATGAAAAATACATTTGGCATGTGACGGTGCGGTGGAAAAGCAGCTTGTCGAGCATTTTGATGCCAATGGCTGCGTCTCATCTCAGCCCACCGTCCCAGCCAGCCAGCCAAGCACAGTGACTTTCCACTGCCCTTGGATTTTTTTTCTTTTTTGGGGGGGGGGGAGACCTCAGGTCTCCATGGTAACAAGATTATTGCATCACTACTGTCCAGCTGCTGTCGTCAGGCTGCTTCTTTGCTCAAGCTCTGCGGCAGCCACAAGGACACACGCGCTGGCACGCGCGTGCATGCCGGCGTGCATGCCGGCGTGCATGCTAATCACCTCACTCTGAACTCTTATTAGATGGAGCGGCGAATGTCCCTTGTCGGTTTCTTGTGGCCCAGTTCAGCGGCAGCCTCTGGGATGGCGGGTTCTTAAAGCATTTGGCACTTTTTAAATTGGGGCTAATGGCCCTTTGGAGAGTAAGAAGGGGCACTTGTGAAGGGTGGATTCCGAAAAACAACTCACCTAGCTTGTTTAACCCTTTCAGGGACAGCGGCCTCTCAGGTTATCAGGTTATCATTATTTGTGCATGAAAGGGTTCAATGCGCATGATGTTTTAACCATTTCTAAAACGGACCCCCTGAATCCCTGACTGACCCAGATGCGAGGAGCGTCTCCTCCCGCAAAGCACTTTCCGCTTCACTAGAGGTCACGGTGACCTTGCTGCCTGGCTGAACATCATGCTGATTCCTGAGTGCCTTCACCGATGACGAGCTATAATGCGCATGCTGGATGATGGTCGCATTGAGATGAGGGAAGGAGGAAGAGAGGATGTGGGGGGAAAGGTGTGTATGGACTGATGGAAAGTAGATGCGGTGTCATGCACTTAGCTGGAATTAAACGCCATGAATTGAATAGCTATCAAATATTTGGCGAGGATGTTTCAGTTTTTATGAAGTCTGACGAAGGCCATCTGGGATGTCTGAAAAAATATAACTCATATGCAAGTGCGTCTCCACAGGCGTACCCTGATGGTGATCGGCCCCTGCCCTAAACATAAGCGGGGAATGTTCTGGTTGGTCTGCAGAACACAAGCCAGTTGCTGTTCTATGGCTTTTTGCATTGATGTCAGAAGGGAGAGTAAAATCGTAAAGATCTCGATGTGTGCTCAGGAATTGTGGCGGGGAAGTTCGTCTTTGGAAAAGCGGGACATGTTGGTATGGTCAATGTCATTTACGTGAAGGAGCTTGCTGGCGAGCTACCCCTTCACCCCCTGGCGTGACACTCGTTTTTCCTGGCTTTCCCTTAGCAAAAAGTAATTTATTCAAGTATACTATTCGTAAACTTTTATGATACGAAATTGGAGGCAGCACACTTAAGTGTACTTTTTTAATTTGATAAACTTCACAGAAGTATGTTTATATATACTTAGCTTGGACTGAAAAGTATACAGACTAGGGATGTGAATCTCAGCACTGAAGACGATTCGATACACATCACGATCCACTGCCAGCGATGCGATACTTAAACGATACATGGAATTTTCTGGCGATACGATGCGATACGATTCACCGTCGTCACGATGCGATACGATTCGATACACATTAAGTTCAAATCAATGCGATCCGATACGATACAATGCAATTTGTTGCGATATTGTGCAATTAAACATGATGCAAATAAGCAAAGAAAAAAAGCTTTTAAAAAGATGGAATTCAGTATGGTATTACAAAAAGGATACCACTTTATTCCTTATAAAGAGTAGAACTTGTAAAACAACTTATTTAAGCCCTTTCACAATTGGGTTTTGTGCAAAGAAAATGTAAACAATTTGGCACCTGAGACTCACAGCTGTTGCTATAGTGTAAACACAAACAGACTATTCTCACTGAGTGTCTTATATGAAATATAATAATAATATATATATAATATATGAATCTATAGCGCAAGATGTCCACCCATCCACTGTAAGTGCAACTCTTTGCGCACTGTTCAGCGACACAGTAATCTCACTTCTCACTTTGTTGTACACATCGGGAATATGTTTGTAAGTGAACACAGACCTGTCTGGTATTTTATACCTGGGTTCCAAAACGTGCACGAGCTGTCTGAAACCCTCGTTGTCCACCACGCTAAGGCTGGAGGTCTTTGCATATGAAATAAGCAGTGGCCTTAGTTATAGCCATTGCGCGGTCACAGTGAGTTGCAAGGGGACTCACAAAATAAGAGGCAATTTTTTTCTGATCCTGACCTGGTTTACCAAGAGTTTCTCCGGTGTCCGGCGAGGAACTGGGCGGGGAAGCGGGAGGGAAACTTGTCGGTGATCTGGTGCCATCGGTTTAAGTGGGTCTGCATATTTGTGGTGCTGCCGTTGTATGGCTTCATAGTGCGACATTCCTTGCAAATTACGGAGGTTTTATCAAGCTTTCCGTCGTTCTTTTCGAAGCCGTAGTATTTCCAAACATAAGATTTGAATGTTGCGGCTGCATTAAATATAGTAGTTTCCTTGCTGCTGCGTGCGCTAACTTCCATAATGTTTCGCTCGTTGTGTACTGGACTGTATGTGACGCACGGCTACCGTCCGTATTCAACACAAAACGCAAAGCAATGATGGTGCATTCATTGCGCCTAGGAAAGGGCAGGTATGTGACGTTTAACATGAATAAAACGGCGATTGAATCGGATTTTACCAATACCCATCAATGCATCGTGATGAATCGCGATTTCACCGATACCCATCAATGCATCGTGATGATTCGCGATTTCACCCGTCAATCGCGTCGTACCCAGTGAATGAGCCGATGCACTCGGATCGCGGACGTGCGCATCGATGTATCGATTAATATCGATTATTTTCCACACCCTTAATACAGACACACACTTATATTAAATAGTGATGCCTCACTTATCGCAATTAATGGAGACCGAAATATGCATGTAGTACTGTATATGTTGCTCTATGTGACTCGCTGCTGTTTTTGCTGACTTTTGCAGACCTTTTGCGGCATTTTCGCGATATAATTTTTTTTTTATGAATACTTTTGAAAAGTCCGCGATGCATTGAAACCACGAGAATTGAACCACCAAGTAGCGAGGGACCATTGTACCTTTAAAATGAATTGTTTCCAATTTAGTAGACTTTTTATACTTATACTCAAGTATACTTTTTAAAGTATATTTCATATATAATACAAATTGTCTGCTCTCAACAATGTCGTGTCATCCCTCACTCCTCATCGACTGGGAAAATGGATCATGATCACACATCTCAAGCCAATTAGGGCTTCCCAATTAGGTCCCCAATGATCCAAGCATGTCAGTTTCCAGTTTTCAGCCGATGCCGTTACAAAAGCTACTTGCTCATGCGACATTGCGGCGCTCTCCCCGGTCACATATATAAATGAGTCAGCTCATTAATTAGTCATTGGCTTTAGAATCTCATCTGACTTTGCACAAATGCCGAAACAGACTCCCTTTGTCAGTTCCTTCCTCTCCTCGGGGGAAACTCAACATAACGCGTTGTTGCGTTTTCTAGGTCACACTTCAAAACCACCACAGCCTGACAGATAAAAACATTCATGACAGTCTAGTCTAGTCTCATTAATCCTTCTGAAACGGAAGCGGTCACTTTCAGAGTTGTTAAAATAATTTTATACTACGTGATGTTTTGTGTTGGACAATCAGTCCTCGGGATGATCAGCGTGGTCAATTAACCGATAGCTGAGAATTCTGGAGAGTGTGCGGAATTTCAATTGAGGCAAACTGGAGTGCACTACTTGCCTGCGGCGCGACCATCGGAGAGAGCCTCTTGAGTGACTTTCAATTGCTTTGCGATCCGAAGGGGTACATCGTGACGCCGGATATGCAAACAAAAATTACAAACTCGGTCAAGTTTTGAAACAAAAAAAAATTATGCAGAATACATCTTTCCACCAGCGAGGGTTGTGTGCGAGCACCGTTGTCGCGTGACAGGAATAAGAAGCACTTGCGTTTGCGCTCCCGGGGGCTCGGTGAATCTGTGCAACTAATTGTCTCCGCCACTGTGTTTGAATGTTGCGGCAACGTTAATCATGTCACTGGCTGCTGTTCGGCCTCGGGCGCTACTGGACGAGACAGCCCCACATCACCTGCGAAGATTCAAAATTGCATTTCATGTTTTTGATATTCACGAGTGCACTTGAGACTTTGCTGTCACTTATCAGCCCAGCTCATCAGACTCACGGAAACGTCCATATTCATATCCAAGCGAGGCAGTTTGTGTGCAGTGGGCCATTCTAGACATCCCATCACGAAGGCCTTTGCTGACTTGAATTAGGTCGAGGGAATCGGGTACTCAAACCAACAGGCATTCATTCTCCTGTGGGACAGAACAAAGCATGAGAGGTTGAATAAGGCTTTACAGACCACAGAAGACAGATTTTGTTTTTGGATGATGTGAAGCATTTCTTTATTTTGACAAAACGGTAACAGAGAGCACGCTCAAGGAGAGTTTCACTAATACGACCTTGCAGGCTGAATATATTGATGTGATGAAATGAGACTTTTATCCAGTAAGATGTGTTGGATTGTCACTAAAGATAGATGATGCTCATGTCGGGGATTGTAGCGTGACAAAACTAGTTGGAGTGAAGATTTTGACAAAGAAAAATTATGTGACAACTCATTATTCTAGGTCAGGAGTGTCCGAACTTTTTCCTATGAAAATAGAGAGAAAAAAGGGTTAGTTTGATTGTTTTTCTTTTTTTTTCTTAATTCTAACTGACAACTGAAAACCTAGATGATAGTTCAAATTTTGAAACTATTCTTTGCTAAGAATGCTAAAAAGACATTCAATTGTAGTTTATTTCCGGTAATTTGAACATCAGGCAACTTTCAAACGCTCAACCTTTCAGGGACAACAGCGCTTACAACAGTGTACATCTTATCATGTTATCGGGTTGCAGGGTGCATGAAAGGGTTAAATTAATGCTTGTGGTGGATTGTTTTGCATTACAAACAGACTGTAGATCAGTGGTGTACAAACTACGGCCCGGGGGCCATATGCGGCACTCAATTCATTTTTCAGCGGCCCGCGACATGGCAAAAAAAAAAACTATATAACACAAACAATTATTTGTCATATATATATATATGTATGAAGATAATGTGATTATCATTGAGTGAACATCTGCAAAGTTGTTACGACGGTCTGTCCGGTCTGACATATTTCACTGTGTGCTTCTCTCCCATGTCCTCGTCGACATTAACGCATCAGGTGGAGGGGGGGGGGGGGGGGGGGTAAACTTCTCTGCAATTCCATTTACAAAACCATTCATGCAGCCACTTGGAAAGGCGCACTGAGAATGAAATATCACGAGGAGGAAGCATTGTGTGAGATTACATCCGTGGGAGTGCGCATATCAATTGGCACTGGCTGATGAAAAAAAGATCACCTTAAACCTGAGCGCAGCGTTTCGGATCTGAAACTTCACACCGCCCTTCGGAAAATACTTGTCGTCAGGATGCAAATGCAGGGCGCCAGGCGCCATTACGGGCTGCGATCAGTAATGCGTTTAACCCAGTGGGATGCTCCGTCAGGGTAACGGCATCGGCGGTTCGCACTTTTCACAGGGCAAAACCGTGTTTGTGCTGTCACAGCTCAATGCCGTTGTGGTACAAATGCTTGCCAGAGGTTGCTTTAATGGGGCTGAAGTCAAGGCCCTTCTATGAAAAGGTTGTGTCATGTCATTCTTAAACAGATATTCCACTCGACTGTTTTGGCCGTACATCCTTTTTCCACAGCTCATGATCTTGACACCTCTCTCTATTCAGTGTCGTACTGAGCAAATTAATTTGTCATCCAAAATCAATTCCACACAATTGACTATATTCCAAACCATCAATTAATCCGAAATGTTTAGATTAAGAACTGACAGTGATGCAAACAAATACTTATTTGATTGTTGAAGGATTCTCATGAAGTGGTGGAGTGTTCCAGATTTTTGGCACAGATTAGCGGATCCAATTAAGGGTGCCCTCATTTCTTAATGAGGTTCCTTTTACGGAAGCGAGCATTTTCCGAAGCAAATCGAAGTATTCATCAAGTCATTCACATACTGACCTGTTATCTGTCATCACTAAAGTTCAGGTGAAACTCCAGAGTAGATAACTACCAATTATTTTCATACTTGATTAATATGTAAATTATTTTGTCAATGAATCATATAACAATGTCTTAATTTCCATCCCTTTATTGAAAATGACAGTGTGGGTAACAGGGTTGTTGTTGAGTTAGCATTGGGGTTACCCTCACAATGTTATTTTTCCCCATTTTGATCAATAGGAAAGCTCACCATCTTAATTTAATTGAAGAATCAACCAAAATGACTTTAAGTACACAATTTAAGTCAAGTGACTGTTATTTACATGGTACCGATTCACTGCACAAGTTATCTGATGGTACTTTGCAAACCTTGAACAAGACCCATTGGTCTGGGGGGTGGTGACCGTCTGCCCCGACTGGTTGGTTTGAGATGAGCAGGTCGAGAGAGAAAACAAGACAGGGTGAGCGAGTGAGGTATAGAGATGAGAGACAACAACAGCTTAAGTCGAATTGGCGATTTCAAGTGTTAGACGGGAGTGAGTGTGTTACAATGGGTTGGAGAAATTGCAGCTTCACACAAATGCAAAATAAATAAATAACGTTAAAAATTATTGGCAGGAAGCAAGTGAAGAGATGGCGTTTTATTGTCGGCCAAATACAAAGTGATTCTGGGACATAACGGCACAAAGGGAACTGCAACGACTGACAGTATAGCACTAAGAGGAGAGTGAAAAGAACTTGAGAGTAATCTTGCCAAGGAGCCAAAAGTACAAGAAGTACAAGAAGCCTCTTTAAGAAAGGATCATTTGTTATGTTCCTGCAATTTCCATCTTGCACAGCTTAAAACTATTGACAGCATCATTTATTGATGTGGTGTTTCCCAAGCTGTTATTGAACCCCTCTCAATAATTAATCTGGTGTGAGACCTGACCGGGTGGCGAGAATGGCGCTGGGGTGTAACAGCAAAACCCCCCAAAACAAAACAAAACAAAACAAAACAAAACAAAACAAAACAAAACAAAACAAAACAAAACAAAACAAAACAAAACAAAACAAACCAAAAAGCAACAACAAAGCATTTGGCCTAACAATTCTCGTTTATTTCATCTTTTTCTTTATGGCTTTTTCTTTATGGCTGTAATAAAAACGCAGTACCAAATTGTTCTATATTTATTGGAGACATTTTCCTGCCTCTGATTGTTCCGGTTTAATATATCATGATTTAAACTGTCTATTTTTTGTCATGACTTTTGAGGCATATTTTTTTGTCGGTCGCCGTGGCCAATTAACCGAATAGGGTCATAACTGTTGTTTTATTTACAGCCATTGGGAACAAAGATTTTCTCTCTCTCTCTCTCTCTCTCTCTCTCTCTCTCTCTCTCTCTCTCTCTCTCTCTCTCTCTCTCTCACACACACACACACACACACACACACACACACACACACACACACAGTATAATTGTAGCCCTCAGGAGGAAACATGCAGCAGCAGTGATGATGAACTGTAGAGTGTGGCGGTGCCAAATGTAAACAGCAGATGCTGAAGGAGATTTAATGCAGTGAAAATGCTGTGGATCAGGAGTTTTGTTGACAACAAGAACTATTACAACTTAGTGTGTGTGTGTGTGTGTGTGTGTGTGTGTGTGTGTATATGTATGCGCGCGTCTATTTTTGCTGCTGGGCGAGTCAGCAGGTCTGTCCCCGTGAATAAGGATGCTGTGAGAATGACAAAGAGATCCGCTGACAGAGTGGCCTTCGCCCTTCGATGTAGTTTGCAGTCAAGCTCTGCTCCACAAGAGCGCATCTTGAGAGAAAAAAAAAAGTGGAAAGATGCGTCGGAGGGGAGGTGAGAGCAACGTCGAAAGCCCAAATGGCCCTTTGTCATCACAATCTAAATTAAGTTCTCGAGGGAGATACCGGTAGTCCTTGAAAGTAGCACAGACATCCAACTTTGAAATGGCGTCAAGCTTCACTAGCAAGTTGACATCAGCAAATCTCACGATCCAAAATCAGCGGGAAGGATGGATTGCAGAATCATAAATAATCATTTCAATTCAAAGTACTGTATTGAGGCAAAGGTTGACTGGATGTCGATGTATTTTAGTCTTCGTAAGACATTACATGACTTTCAACCACTTCTACATATTAAATAAACATTTCAGACAACCGTCTACTTTAACAAGATTTGGCACAAACAGTGAATATCTCCAACATGAGGTCAATCATAAATAAATGCCAAAGAGCCAAAGAATGCGGTTCCAGTGCATCCTTTTCCCTTTTCCTGGCACCTTTATCCACACCTATTTTGTCCTATCTATTTGGTATTGTTGCAGCCGAGGCATCGCAGATGGCTGCCGCTTCAATATGAATATTTGATTGCCCTCATAATCCTCCCTTGAGAGTGGTGAAATATTTAAACATTGTCTGGTGGCCATTTTCTCCCTTTTCCAAAAACAAAATACCGAGCAGAATCAAATCAAAATTACCTGTCCATGTGTTTTATAAACATTGTGTTGCAGGTGTATGTCCTTTTATTAGTTCTGTTGATGAGGTATGACTTGTGAATATGTTTTTCCACTCATGGGGCAGCTGCACGGTTTTGGGGCAGTTATGTCAAATTGGTACATCATAATTTGGAAAAAATCTGAGGGACAGCTCAGATGCACTTTGAGAAACAGCCAGATTAAAAAAATTATTTGGTTGTCTCATTTCACACTTGGGCCTTCAGAGTCCCAAATATTTACATCAGTGGTTCTTAACCTTCTTAGAGGTACTGAACCCAAGCAGTTAATATGCCCATTCACCAAATCCTTCATTCGTGGAAAAAGAAATGTATATATTTTTTACAAATTCAAGATATTAGAAAACACATTTCTTATAAAACAGAAAAAAGTAAATAAAATTCAAGGGATAAGTATACCTTTTTAAAATTGTACGACGTACTATCACAACGGTCACACGTTGACGACCGAGCGAACTAAATTTCCCGCAGCACTGATAGGACAAGCAATGTCATGTGATCATCTGCAGCCGGCGTGTCATAACTAATTGACATGTTGAGTCGGGTGTGTCTTAACCTCCCTGGCAGAGGCTCCATCGAGCCCCTGAGACCGATTCACCGAACCCTTATGGTTCGATCGAACCCAGGTGAAGAACCACTGATTTACATACAAGCCATTCAAAACTAAATTCTCCATATAATGTTGCCTTTAATAGCCAGTAATAGCCAGTGTCTACGTAGAAGAAATTGTGTGTGTTGCTCTCTCTCTCTCTTGTAGAGGGATGCGAAGGGGCAGTACCTGTTTGACCTCATCTGTCACCACCTTAACCTGCTGGAGAAAGACTACTTCGGCATCAGATATGTGGACCTGGACAAGCAGAGGGTGAATAATAAAGATGCTAATATTTATGTGTGTGTGTGTGTGTGTGTTATATATATATATATATACAGTATATGTGTGTGTGTGTGTGACTATCAGAGCAATGACAGCGAAAATGCTAATTATACATGTCACAAAAAGGTAAGGATGTTGAGATTTGGAGTGATAAGACAGGGGAATTTAATTTTAGCTTTTTTTTTCAATGTACATGTACAACTGCTGAATTTCTAACAAGGCGCTGAATGACAAAATTCACAACAGGTGTTAAATCCAGCTGTGGAGCAAATAAAACATGCGCTTCAATTAAAATTACAATTTGAACAGCCCTCATGCCGGTCACAATTTGACATCTCGCATCTCTGTTGCCTCCGTTTAATCAAATAAAATGAGAAAAAAAACAATGCGAAAAAAGACACAGAGAAACAGAAGAAGATAATGAATTGTCAATGTGACTTGTCGCTCCCTTTGCTGTGTTGGGATTAGTCTCACTAATTAACAAAGCATGATACTGGAAAGGAAAAAAAAAAGAACAAAATTCACCAAAGGTGGAGATGTCTGCTTTTGTATTTGAACTTTTCATGTGGCCACTGAGCATAGTGTCAGTGTCATCAGCAAGTTGCGGTTATACAAAGAGATACTAGAAGAGTCACAGAAATGCATCGACGTGAATATCATTGGATATGGGGGGTGGGAAGTGAATGATATCATGATACCAAATATGATATAATTTGCCGTGAAGGTCCTTGTTCGAAAACAGCGAGCTGTGTGAAGCGTACTGAAACATTCAACAGCTGGACATGTGCCTTTAGAGGAGGTCAAGTTCAGTGTTTTTTTTCCTGAAATGTCACTCAAAAAGCCCAATATTCCTCCCATTTTGTGCGTCGAGTTTTTGACCTTTTGCTCTCTTAGACAAATCCGATGTCTGTTCAACTTAACAATGTGGTCGCTTTGAATATAAAATGAGCTCCTGAAAAAAGGAAAGAGTTAAATATGACGAGTCTAAGTCAAAGTCATTAGTGCCTTACTCATATTTTTTTTGGACTCGCAGCTGTGTGGCCGGCTGGCACAGGGACTCCTTTCAGAGAGGTGTGGGGTGTACCAGAGTGACTCGAAAGTGCTATTCTTGTCATTGATTCTATGTCAGCGTGTTTACTTGCTGAGCAATCACAGTGCCGAATGAAAGGAGAGCAGCCTAATAGTCTCCATTTGACTTTCCTTTCTTCCTTGCAGCACTGGTTGGAGTTTTCAAAGTCCATTGCCAAACAAATGAAAAGTGAGTATTTGACAAACGATGTGTCACTTTCATTCTTTCAGAAATGATGAAGGAGAAAATTGGGGACACAGAAAAAGAACAAAATTTGTCATGATTGTGTATTCAAAGTTTCACTTTGACAGAAAAAATGCATTGGTTTTCAATTTTAAATGTCTGTCTCACATTTCTGGGAAACTTTTTTTTTGCCCCCATTAATTTTTTTTCCTGGTTAAATTAATGAAAAATTATGAGTTTCCTCTATTTCCTCCACCCAAAAATCATATGCTATATTTGGCAGGTTTTTTTGTTTTCATCACAGTAGTCCAACCTCTTGTTTCTACAATGAACATTTGTTAGATATTATTTTTGCCACAAAATTATGATGTTTCCGCAAAGCATTTTCACATACTATCTTGTAGAACCAAAACCCTTTTTTGCAGCGTTATTAGTGTTTTGCAATTTATGTATAGGTACTGATTCTTTTTTGCAAATGTCATTTTTTTAAGAACAAAAATAGAATTGTATATGTATATTTTAACATTATTTTCTTGTACAATTAATATCACAGTACCCTTTTTCTCATATTAGATTTTTTAAAAGTTATTTGTTGCAAAAAATATTTTTTTATCATTAAATGGACGTGAAAAGTTACTCTATTTCAGCATTATTTTTGTCAGAAAATTACTTTTTTCTGAAATATATTTTTTTTCCTGAAAAACATTGATTGATTTAATTGTGGAAACAAACATTTTTTCCACCCTCCTCCCTGCCCATATATTAATTTCGTTTGTGTAGTATTACATTTGTCTTTTTTTTGTTTTTTTACTCACAGGTCGCCATTTCAAATGAGAAAATTGTTCTCATTTGCCCTCCCTGGATAAATTTGGGTGAAAATAAAACAGTTATAAATTTACAATTTATTCTGTTGCTTTTCCTCCTATTGCCATCATACTATGATTCAAGTGTGGTGCAATACTAACCCTCGAACCAATGTCTGTCAAAGTGACAAAAACAATGACTATGCCAAAAGTCAAGCGTATGCGCCATGTTGACTTCCCAGCTCAGCCTCCTTTCACCATGTGCTTGCGTGTCAAGTTCTACCCGCCTGACCCTGCTGCCCTGCGGGAAGAAATCACCAGGTAGGACATGACGAGATGGCAGCGTCTTCTTCGCATGCCTGCTCGCTGTTTTCTCATACGAATGCACATTTGAACCAGAATGAGGTGACATGTTAACGCCTCGCTGGCTCCATCTTGCAGTGGAGCTTTGCTCAACTCCATTTAAATTCACTTTTATAATACGTTGTGGGTGAGTAACGACTTATTATCGTGACGTGTTTTCTCGCTGCTGCAGTTACAGCGCCTCGAGGATGTACATTTACTTTCGATGAAACTATGATTGTGGCTCATGCTGGGCTGTTTCATTTGTCGCAAGCACCTTTGGATTGAGCTAACTGCACCCACAAGGATGATAAAAGGCCAGTGCCTTCAGACTTCTAATTAAATTCATTAAATGATCAGAGCACATGAGAATTTTTAGATAAAGGACAGCGACATGGCGGAAAGCATGCACGTTGGGTTCATTCAGTCCTTCTCAAATAGTAGGGCTGGCATCCTAGGGTGCGCTGAGATGTTGGGGGTCAACTCAGAAAATATGTCTTTTAGAATGTACTGTAATTACACATCCACTACAGTAGGTGTCAGCAGCACTGTCATTGTCAACATTATATATATATACCGCATTTTCACGACCATTCGGCGCACCGTATGGTTGGGCGCAGTCTCATTAATGGGTGCTATTTCTGTATGTTACACATAGACAAAACACACTGTAGTTTTATAGTGGTAAAACATACGCCAGCTTAAACATACGGCATGCATGCGCGCACGCTAACAACACATTAGCTTGAAGCATACGGTAGCATGCCAAGACATACAGATACAAGCTAAAAACACGTTTTTAAAAAGGCAACAGAAGCAAAACTGAGTTCCGTTGTATTTTATTTAGCCATCGTACAATGTACTCACGTTTTTCGATCAATCATCACCCAGAAACCCATCAAAGTCCTCATCCTCTGTATCAGAATTGAACAATTGTGCAAGTACCGGTAATCCATAAAAAACGCCGCGTTCCCTCTCGTTGTCAGAGTCACTCTCATTGCCATGTGGCTCCACAGAAATGATGCCGGCTTTGCCAAAAACTCGAACAACAGTGCAAACACGTTCGTCCAAGCAGCCACAATCCGTTTGCAAATTGTGGCGTAACTCGTCCAGCGCTGCCTCTCACTCTTTGTAAAGTTGTGTTTGCCATCGATCATCCATTGTTCCCATGCCGTTCGCAACTTTACTTTGAACGCCTGTTCGCAACTTTACTTTGAACGCCCGGTTGATGCCGATGTCCAGCGGTTGGAGTTCTTTAGTCAAGCCTCCAGGAATAACGGCAAGCTCAGAGTTCATTTGCTTGACTTGGTTTTTCACCGCTGCTGTGAGATGGGCACGCATGCCAAAAGCATAACCGATGGCTTGAAGTTTGAACTGAGCTTCGTAGGCGTGTCTCTTTATAGAATTTATTTTTGGGGGTTCTTAGAAACCAAAACCGAAGTTGTTTTGCAACAATGCACATAGCCACACTCTATACAGGTGTTGGTACCTGCTTCGGGCGTCCCTTTAGCGTCGATTTACACGCCCACCCTTCACTCATTGGCGGACTTCTCCCCCGCATGCCTGTCCTCTCTCACGTCTGCCGTCTCTCTCTCGTCCCAATACGTTTGTCTACAGCAGCAGCCGATGTCTCTGTTCCACTGTTGCACTGTGTGAAGCCTACCTGACAATTTAACAAATGATGCACACAGTCTCTGAGCTCATGCCGTCCCTCTCTAAATCAAATCCCCCCCCACATCCCCCAACACCAGCACCACCACAGTCTGCTCACAAATAAATCTCACACAATACTCACAGCTTGGTTCTGCTTTGACAGAGCCAACAAGGGAGAGCAGCTCGCCCACTCGAATTGACTTTAGTGACACCAATAAAAGCCTGCAAAAATAATTAAAGGAAAGTAGCACTCTGTCAAGTCAAAAGACTTAATATATGCACCTTTTATGACCTCACTGCACCGAGAGAGGCACGGTTTAATGAACAGTCTCCCATTGGACAGCTGAGTGAAGCTGCATCACATTTTGCATTATTGGCAAGTTCATTCTGGTTTTAGATTAACCCTCAAACATGGAATGCAAACTCAGTGTGAACCGCATGTTCAAATGTGGAACATCAAAGGACGAGCTCAGACACCGCAGCTGGTCGACCTCCAAGTTCACACCGATGATAGTGGAACACAATCTGTCAAACTGTGACCATCCATTACTTTTTGAAACGTAATTTGATTATAGAAAGAAACCGTAAAACTAATCACTTTTTAACTGTAATACAACCTACAGTGTAAGTAGAAGATAGGTTCAATATAATCAAATTAAATCAAACTAAAGTTAATTAAAAAGACACTTTTTGTCTCTTTCATACAACTGGAAATTGAAACTAAAGAAATGAAAGATATGAACTCATTCAAGACACCTGACTGGAAGGGTAACAGTTGTCTTTCAAACTCTCAATTTAAATCTACTCTCGAGCACTTTCAAAACAACCACAGATGGAGGGGGGGGGGGGGTTCAGTGCAGTCAGTCAGTAAAAGGGAGGCAATCTATACATGCTAAATAACAACCCCAACCTGTTTTCTTCCACGCTGCAGATATCTGGTCTTCCTGCAGGTGAAGAGGGACCTCTACCATGGCCGCCTGTTGTGCAAAACCTCAGACGCCGCTCTCTTGGCTGCGTATATCTTACAAGGTAACACATAATGGCATTAATCATGCAAATTAATTCAAACTAGGAGTCCAACAAGCATAAACAAGAGTTAACTACGGGAAAACAAAACAAAATAAACGTACAGCGATTGGGTGTTGGAGTCCAGCGGTCCCTAACCTTTTTTGTCCCACGGACCGGTTTAATGTCAGACAATATTTTCATATGATATGCATGATACTGTGGTATTTTCTAAACATACTAATAAACACGAATCATGACATGAGGAACGCCCTAATTATCTGCAACACTCACTGGTCGCGATGGTAATGTTTAAACCTGCCTTTAAAATAAGATACAAAGTGCATGAAAAATACGACTCACCATCGCCGCTTATTATACAGAGTAGGCTTGGTGCGTGTGAATCTCCCGATGAGATAAATCCATATTTTAAGTAGGACTCCTGATACTGTCTATTAAATGGGGCCTTCTATTTCTTGAAAGTCGTAGCCTCCTCTTCTGTCTCCTGATTGGGCCTTTTCCCCTTCCCAAAGAAACTTTCCAAAGATGTCTGTTTTTTACTCATTTTGCTCATTCCTGGGTTTCATTTTAGCGGTAACCTATCACATGACAGAGAAGCACGCCTTGACCTGCGTCAAGAGTAGCATATTGTTGACGGATGCAACAGAGAATCCGGTAATTTTTCAAAATAAAATATCCTTCAGAGTGCAAAATAAATGAAACGGAAATAATGTATGCTACCTATTCTTTCTGTGCGAACCGGTATCGGTCCGCGGCCCAGGAGTTGGGGACTATCATGAACATTTCAAGGTGTTTGCTAGCTGCTCAATACATTAGGGAAGACTGACAGCAGGAATAGGAGGCTAAGGCCTAAATGAAGTTCCTCCTCTGGCTCCGACATAGTTCCCTGGCACCAAGAAGCCACAAGGTGGTGCCAAAGAAATACTTATCTTAGACAGCCCTTGGCATGAAACAGCAAATAACGGGCGATAGTTTCCCAAATAATATTCTCTGAGCAAGTCAAGAATATGCAGGGGAGCACAATACTGTATACTTATTCGAATAGCGATTGAGTTTTTATCTTCCATGCTTCCATGTTTTGTTCACTCGTCGCCATTGTCCAGCTGAAATCGGTGACTACGACCCCGGAAAGCACCCCGAAGGCTACAGCTCAAAATTTCAGTTCTTCCCCAAGCATTCGGAGAAGTTGGAGAGGCGGATTGCCGACATCCACAAGACGGAGCTGAGGTAAGTTGACTCTCTGATATTTTGGCAGCCAATGTGCAGTGTGCGTGCCGCCTGCCAATCTTTCAGAGATGATATACGGAGAAGGTTAAAGCAGCAGCCGTCACCCTTATGTTAATTTTAACCCTGTCATCACGCCGTGCCTTTGCTTGTCAACCTTTACGGATGATGCATCGGGTTAGAGACAGATCGTCTCACTGAACTGGACACACACTGAATCAGCACCCTCGTACAGCTGCGTGTGTACAAAAGAGGCCTGCAAAGGGCTGAAGAATATGGAAACCTTCATTTGGCTGAGAATCTTAAAAATTATGAAAGTTGGACAATTTCAATGAGAATTAAGATCAATGCTGTCGAGACAAAGACATTCACTCCCGTGTGAATGAGCCTAACATGCATGTTTTGGGATGTGAAAGGAAGAGAGAGTACCTGCTAGGGGGGCCATATAGAAACATGCACACAGGAGGAATAAAATTCAAATCTCAAACCTCAGAACTGTGAGCCAGTAGGCTGATAATACTGTGAACACTTTTAGGACAGTACTATACAAAATCATAATAATAATAATAATTTTGAAAAACAGACATAAAAAGATCATATTTTCGATATCATCGTAGTCATTTTCATTTATTGGTTATAACACTGGCAGCACAGTTTACTTATGCTGGCGAAAACCCATTTTAACCCTTTCGGGGGTTACTACAGTGGACAGCCTATCATGTTATCAAGTTACAGGGGCCATGAAAGGGTTAATACTTCTTCTGATTTGGCTGTTGGTCCTCTGCTTTAATTCCATAAATATTAACACCATGTTTGTGATACATGACAAAGTGACTGACAGAGGTGGTTCATTGTTGTTGTTGTCGTTGTTGTTTTTTTTGCAGAGGCCAAAGCCCTGAAACGTCAGAGCTCAACTTCCTCCAGAAGGCTCAGATGTTGGAGACGTACGGCGTGGACCCGCATCCATGCAAAGTACGCAGCAGCTTAATGTTATTCATCAGGCAATGTGTCATCTGAATGTGTCGACTGATTATGACCCAACAACAGGTTGATCTTTTAACCGAGACAGATTTATTATTATCTATTGATGATAAATTGTTTGTTTTTTCTTGTTTTGGTGTCAGGACGTGTCTGGGAATCCAGCTTTCCTGGCCTTCACCCCATTCGGATTCACTGTGCTGCAAGGCAACAGGAGAATTCATATCCTGACCTGGTGAGCGCCGCTATTGCACAACAGTGGACGGAGATTAAATACCAACTACCCCCTGACAGCTTCGGATGTTTTCATGTGTCATGCTCATTGTCTTGGCAGGGATGAGGTGACCAAGCTGAAATTCGAAGCCAAGACATTCCATATATATGCAAATCAGACGGAGGTACTGTACACAGGATTCAAATTAATGACGATGGTTGAACTACAGGACGTACGCATATCAAGCACAAATCAATATCCATCCATCTATCCATTTTCCAAACCGCTTATCCTCACAAGGGTCTCGGGGGTGTATTCCGGTAGCCTATCCCAGCTGTCTTCGGGAAGTAGGCGGGGGACACCCTGAACCGGTTGCACAGACTAACAAACATCCACGCTCACACTCACACGTAGGGACAATTTAGAGTGTTCAATCAGCCTGCCATGCATGTTTTTGGAATGTGGTAGGAAACCAGAGTACCCGGAGAAAACCCACACAGGCCCGGGGAGAACATGCAAACTCCACACAGTGAAGCCAGAGCTGGAATTGAACCCGATATCTCTGCACTGTGAGGTCGACGCGCTAACCACTGGACGACCGGGCCGCACAAATCAATATATTTTTTGAAATTTAAAGAAGACCAGTTTAGAGGGTTTTTGACTCCGACTACCGAAACAAGCTTTCTGGATGTTAGGTCGCTCAAAATGGATTTGATTCGCCACAACCGAGCATTATTGCATCATACAGTCACTTGCATGTACACTGGCCAACAGCGACTGAAGTAATAAAAAATCAATGTTTTAAAGTACTAGCTGGCCCGGTAGTCCAGTGGTTAGCACGTCGGCTTCACAGTGCAGAGGTACCGGGTTCGATTCCAGCTCCGGCCTCCCTGTGTGGAGTTTGCATGTTCTCCCCGGGCCTGCGTGGGTCTTCTCCGGGTGCTCCGGTTTCCTCCCACATTCCAAAATCATGCGTGGCAGGCTGATTGAACACTCTAAATTGTCCCTAGGTGTGAGTGTGAGTGTGAATGGTTGTTCGTTTCTGTGTGCCCTGCGATTGGCTGGCAACCGATTCAGGGTGTCCCCTGCCTACTGCCCGAAGACAGCTGGGATAGGCTCCAGCACCCCCCGCGACCCTAGTGAGGATCAAGCGGCTTGGAAGATGAATGAATGAATAAAGTACTGTGTGTGTGTGTGTGTGTGTTTTAGGATCAAAAGATCATATTGACCTACTTCGCGCCAACACCTGAGGCCTGCAAGCACTTGTGGAAGTGTGGCGTGGAGAATCAAGCCTTCTACAAGTTAGAAACTAAAAACTGTTACAAACTGTCCAATATATATATTTCATGTCCTCGTGGCTGAATAAACTGTCGCATTTGTTTTATCAATCAGGTTGGAGAAATCCAGCCAAGTGCGTACAGTGTCCAGTAGCAATCTCTTCTTCAAGGGTAGTCGCTTTAGATATAGGTACCATAAATGCTTTTTTCTGTATGTATCGTAGTCGATAACATGCACGCAGCCGTCCAGTGTGAATATGACAATAATGTGGCACCAATGTTTTCTCAGTGGAAAAGTTGCAAAGGAGGTGATGGAACAAAGTGCCAAAATTAAAAGGGACCCACCTGAGATCCACAGGTCAGAATTCCTACAAATTAACCACCACACACCAACTGTTGGGAATTTTTCTTTTTTTTTTTTAAGATACGAGTGTGTTTCCATATGTTATATTTGTTCAGGGCGGGCATGGTGCCAAGCAGGAGCTGTCCGTCCATCACGCACGGCCCTCGTTTGACGAGCGTGCCTAGGACACGACGGAGAGCGGTGCATATCTCCATCATGGAGGGTAAAAAACATGCAAGCAAACACACATACACACACACACAAAAGAAAAATGAAGTATTGCATGCGCAAAGTTTAAGAAAAATGAACTGTACCCTGTACAGAATGCAATATAAAATATGAAATATAGATACAAGCATATATGCAACTACATACTGTATATGCTGCATAAGGTGGCTGTGCTATTTACAATGGAGATTTCCGGAGACTTGAAGACTCTGTTCACGCCTCCACAACCAGACCGCAAATGAATAGCCACCAGTGACGAATTTAACAGTGAACTTTAAACTGACTTTTTTTTTTTTTGTCCGGATAGGTATGTAACAAAATTTACTTTGTTGTTTAATTTCACACTTGATGGTTGGGCAGGCGCTGCCGTCCCCAACTATTAGCAAACAAGCCATCCGTCAGCTGTCCATAGTATGTCCCCTTTAGTCAAACTTCACCATCTGCACCACTGTTTTGCCCTGATCAGGACCTGACCTTGAACTGAATCTGATCTCTGTCTGGGGTTTTGTCATGTCGCGCTGGAATTCTCACTGGTAATAATCACTGTCCAAATATAGCTCCTATCGTGAGAGGGCCGAGCCGAATGTGTCATAGCCAACAGGAGAAGGATGTCGGCGGGAGTGGAAAGATCAGGGCTTTAAGTGGACCACATTCCCGGGCCTTAACTTTTCCATAAGTCTGTCAGTCATGCTGTGGCTCTTAACCTGGTAGGGAGAACACGAGTAAATGGTCGCTTAGATCCTTAGCCGCAATCACGGGAACTTTGAGAAGGCGAGACGGAGTCAGCTGGAACTCTCAAGTTCATATCGCTCACCTTGAACCATGGTCAAGTGTCTGATCCGCATCGAGACCACGGTGAACGTTCACTTGCGCATGGTCAACCACTGCTATCGCGACACGAAGGTGCGCGTTTTATCTCTGGGACCTCGACTGCTTGGCAAGGCTCTGGGAGCCCTTCCACTCTTCCCCTCCCTCACCGAAGGGCCTGCACCAGAACAGAGGTCCGAGGCTTCTCTCCGACTAGCTGTACCCCCAAATGGCTGTCCAGGTAACTTCAAGATGGCTTTTTCTGAGCCACTTGGAGATCATCTCTTGGTTCCTAAATGTTTCTGGTGATATCATTAATACGAGTTTCATTTTGGGATGTTGGGCTCTGATTTGCACAGCGAATCTTTAATGCATGAGGTCATCGATTGCGTTCTGAAAACCTTTAAAAGCTAATGGAGAGTTTCCTCACCCCGAATGAGAATCAACCCAACACATATATTGCTATGCAAGATTTATTGGTCCCAGTGCTACACAGATCATTAGATTATTCAAATGTACACAGAGCAGACAAGAACAATCTGTTAGGTGGGTGAATGAGCTCCCTAATGGGGGCCGTAAGTAACAATCATCACATTCTATATTTTTGTGCAAGAGCTCCTGCTTCATCTCAGAAATTTTTAATTGCATTGTATCATTTTTGCGTGTGGCAAAGCATGTACAAACACTACATGCAATTCTGAACATTAAAGTTTGCGCTGATGCTAGTGTCAAACATGAAAAATTTCATGAATTTTTAACTGTTTTATGTGTTTTGATTACATTTTCAAAATTAATTTGAGTAAATAATCGTATGTACTTGGCCGTGCTTCAAAATTAATTTGGTATTTTTGTTGTGTCGAAAACGTTCTGTTCCCAAAATATGATTGTTTTAAATTAAACCTGGAGTTTGCATGTTCTCCCCGGGCCTGCGTGGGTTTTCTCCGGGTGCTCCGGTTTCCTCCCACATTCCAAAAACATGCGTGGCAGGCTGATTGAACACTCTAAATTGTCCCTAGGTGTGAGTGTGAGTGCGAATGGTTGTTTGTTTCTGTGTGCCCTGCGATTGGCTGGCAACCGATTCAGGGTGTCCCCCGCCTACTGCCCGGAGACGGCTGGGATGGGCTCCGGCACCCCCCGCGACCCTAGTGAGGATCAAGCGGTACGGAAGATGAATGAATGAATGAATGAATAAATTAAACCTGTTTTAAAAGTAGTTTCATGAATTTTGTAAATTGAAATTATTTGTTTTTAAAACGATCTACTCTTAGGAATATTTAAACTGATCTAAAATATAAGTCGACTTTTGAAGAACTGCAACCACTGTAATGATTTTTGAAATACGTTCAATTTTCAGTATCTGTTCCTAAAATAATTTCATTTATTTGGGACATTAAGATAACCGGTCCAATCACATTTATTTAGCAGTTAGAAATAATCTGGTTTTTAAAATGGTTGTTTTAAATAATCAGTTTGATTTATATAAAATCATTTTTTTAATTAATTTTGTTATTTTTCAAAATACTTAGTTTAATTAGTTCTGTATTTTAAATGGTTTATCGTCCAAATAATCATTTTTTTAAAATTCCTTTTAAAATAAAAGGATTAGTTTATCTAAAATAGATATTTTTAATTCTTGAATATTTTCTGCCTTGTTATTCAATGTAATCTGTTTTTGTTATTGTTTTTAAACAAATCAAAATATTTAGATAACCTGCTTTTGAAATAATTTAATGACTAAATTATTTGCTTTCTCTAAGTTTAGTTCAAATTTCAATGCAACTTTTTTTTAAAAATCAAATTTTAAAATAGTTTCCCTAAATTATTTGGTGTATCACTTTTTCATGCACCAGCTTTTTTGTCCTATTTCTTGTCAGGTCTGGAGTCTCTTCGCGACAGCGCCCACTCCACGCCGGTGCGCTCCGTCTCCCACGGTGACTCCTTCCTGCCCTCCCAAGGCCACAGGGTGGACGGCGGTGAGGCGAGTGTGTCCGCGGTCATCTCCGACGAGGCCTACAGCCCTTCGGACAGCGTCCTCCCTACGCCCGTGGCAGAACGTGGGCTGGAGATGAACCTCAATGGCGCCCCCTGCAGTGTCGATGAGGATGAGGGTGGTGCGTCGCTGGAGGCAACCCACAAAAGAGCCGGAAGAAAAGCTCCGCGGGTGCTTAAAAGCCGACCGTCGCCCCCTAGTGACGCGGAGGAGCTGCACAAGTTCATCCTGAGTGTTCTGCGCCTTTTCCTGGTCACCATTGGACTTCTCTTCGCCCTCCTGTTGCTCCTAATCGTGCTGACAGAGTCCGATCTGGACATCGCCTTCCTGAGAGACATCCGCACAACACCAGAATTCCAGCAGTTCCACTTTGAATACTTCTGCCCGCTGCGGCGCTGGTTCGCCTGTAAACTTAGATGGATGGGAGGGCTCCTTATCAGCAAGTAAACATTGGGAAGAAAAAGGAAAAAAAAGATGGCCATCCTTTTCCCAAGTCACGAGCCACGGATTTCCCTGTGTAGGATCTCCCTCTTTAATTGCATCTGCCACTGTGGCAGGGATAGATTTCATTGACTTGACTTGACTTATATCCCAAAATTCATTTAACAAATTTTTGTTAACACGAAATGTGATTTATCAGTGAAATTATATTTTAAAAAGTGACCGTCTAAATAGATAAGAATGATCACTTTGGATTGACTCTTTCAAAAATGCCTCTCTGACAGTTTCAATCAAAACCCAACATTCTATTCTTCATTTTTTGTTATAGCTCTTGTACTGGAGCTCCTCAGATTGTGTAAGTGTACCTAATGTTGTG
This sequence comes from Hippocampus zosterae, assembly GCF_025434085.1. Taxonomy (NCBI): domain Eukaryota; kingdom Metazoa; phylum Chordata; class Actinopteri; order Syngnathiformes; family Syngnathidae; genus Hippocampus; species Hippocampus zosterae. The sequence continues at coordinate 10,271,554 of NC_067454.1, read as the reverse complement.
GCCAGTAAGTGCTGTGTATGTCAGGATATCATCGTAGATGACAACTATGTGACAATGATGCGGAAACCAATCTAAGTAATGCTGTGTTCGCATTTCAAGCAAACAATGAGGATGATGTTGAGGGTGAGAAAAGTGTGAGATGAAGGGTATTTTGATAATAGAAATTAAAGTCTGATTTATTTCATACAACTTTGGGTGTAGCGGCATGGAGGGTTTTTTAGTGCCATGGTGGAATGAACACAAATGCAAAATAAATAAATATAAGGTGGTTTAAATTAGTCAACATAGATTCATGCAAAATGAAAGGGAAACAACTTTCATCTGAAATAACTCCAGCTGCTTTAGTTATGTATATACTGTACATATATAAATTACACACACACAAATACATCTATCTATATCTAGCTAGCTACATATATCAATCTATCTAGCTAGCTATCTACCTACCTAGCTAGCGATATCTTTAGCTTGCTAGCTTATATGTATAGAGTATATGTACATAATGACATGTACCGTATGTACAGTATGTATTTATATATGAAATTTACCGTAGTTTATAAAAAGTAATGTAGTAATTACGTTTCATTTGAATTATTAATCGATTTTATTTTTGGCACTAAAAACCCTCCATATAACGAATGGAATTAGGGATGTTAAGGGATATTAATAAATGTAGCACTACTGTTCAAGTCATTTTGGCTGATATGAATATTGGTATTCTTTGTGTACGTTTTGTCATCAACGTTTACCATCCAAAGACTTTTGATGAAGATTTTAGATGAATAAAATTGTTCTTTTTTTTAATTTAAATAAACTAGGAGTTAAATAATGCTCACGGATACAGTGTAATATACAAACATCTTGTGTAATAGGCCGATGTGAGCTAAAGCTGGTCTTGCTAGTCAAGTGTTTGACTTCTCAATGTGCAATACTGGACACCAACTCATCTGACATTGCAATGTGCACAGGTGAGTATAAGTGCAGCATTTTGCGTTAGTTGAAGGTTTTTATGCTTTTTTTTAATGTTTAATGTGCTGCAGAGACTTTGAATGGACTTGCAATAGAGGCTCAGATAAGTCCTGTTTACTGTACTGCTACTTTCATCACCACACCAACCAAAGAAACCTGTTTTGTGTTGCTTCAGCCTTAGCCTGCAGTGTCTTCGACTGGACAAATGGAAATACTGTCGCCTGTGACTATTGTGTTTTGCTCCTCAAATTAGGCGAGTGTGACAACATCGTCGATTCTGTTATGTATGCAGCGGTAGGAATAGCCCAAGATGTGGAAAATATAATAGGACACCTCACGCTCTTCCATGGTCATACTAAATATTCGGTGTATGCTTCCAATGTTTCTGTTCTTGCAGAGCAAGGTCCGTGAAAGCGCACTTGAATGTTTTTGGTGTGGAAGAACATGCACTCTCAAAATTTCCGCAGACACATGTCAAGATGTGGACAGTTTTTCCAGAGAAACTGGTGCAACTGTATTTTCAGCACTCTCAATGACCTGCCCAGGTGTGACATTACTTTTGTCCATATGCCGCATGTTCAAGATGCCATGAGTAAGTAGAGTTAAGCTCACACTGCGCCCCCCTCCAGCAAGCAAGCATCGTATGAACTCCCTAATCACGAGCCATCCCATAATAAAGATAGGAAATGAAGCGAAACAAATAATGAAATAAAGCTAACAGTTTTACCTCATTTTGGTGAGCACGTACATTGTAATGACACGTACAAATGATGAAACAAATGATGAAACAAAGCCGTTTTTGACTCCTTTCTGAATGTGAACATCATCCAGTGATGTACACTAACTCCCAAATTGTCGGCACATCCCACAAAGCATTTGGCTTCAATGACAAAGGTTAACAAAGTATTGTGTTTTTGCTTCACTATGGCAAACAACCATCTTGTTTGAAGTCGCTGGTTGCTCCCCACGCTATTATAAATTCAGTACGATACTAACGGAAACACATGAAACAAGAGCTGACGTTTTTTTTGCCTCATTTTTTTGATGAGTGAATAGTAGTCGTTGACATGTATGAACTCCTGCGAATGAGTCGCAATCAGTTCAGGGTGTACCCCGCCTACTGCCCGAAGACAGCCGGGATAGGTTGCAGCATATCCGCGACGCTTGTAAGGCATGAACGGCTTGGATAATATACCGGTATGCATGTATGTATGTATGTGCAGTATGAACTCCCTAAACTCGAGCTATATCATAATGCATTAGATTTAACACTATGATAAACAAAACAAAAAAGAAACAAAAGCTTATTTTTCTGTTTTCTTTTGGCAAGCACCAGGCTATCACATCACACATTAGATACCACACTAAGGCAAACAATTGTTGTATCCAATGTTGCATTGCATCTGGTAGTCAAGTCAGCAAGTTTCGTCATAAATTTTTGCTGTACCCCAACGCGAGCAAATAGGAGCACTAAGAAAACAGCTTTTCTTTTATTTGGACTCGCAAAACTTGATTAGCAGGGTCTTGCGGTATGTGACACAAAGGGAAACAAATACTAAATCATAGAAATTAGGTTGACATTTTTGCCTCATTAGTGGGATTTCTAAGTCAAGAGCAATAAATAATGCGGGTTGAACCCTAACCTTCAGAGTAAGGTTTTTATTCCCAAAAGGCCTGCAGATGCATGTGTGAAGGATCTGTCATTGCAGTGTTTTTGAAATTCAGATCTGCTTGTTGCCCGATCGTTGACTTACTTTGGTTGCAAGCTTGACACTGGACACATGTCAGAACAAGTGGCAAATCACCTCCACGACTTCTTCCTTGACTGCAGATGTTTCATTGCTGTTCATGTCACCATGGAGACCGCAAAGTATGATTGATGGGATGATTTTACAGCGCATGCGTTTTCCAAACCATCATGGCTCGAACAGTGTCTGTAAGCATGTTTTATGCATTTATTGCCTCCTGGCCAGACAGGGAGATTCAACTGAAAACTGGTGTTCTCTGTTTATGAATAAATATATATTCTTGACATGTGCCAACTACTTTAGTCTCCATCTTAAATCATGCAAAACAAAACTCAAATGACCAACAAGCAGTGAGGTACAGATTATAGAAGTGGCAATTTTGCCAATCTGACCTGACCGAAGTCATTTATAGGATATAACATCTATGTAATCATACGTGATGAAAAAAATAAGGCCTCAAAAAAATCAATTCATTAAATGTTTCTTTATTAATATATATGACCGATGGATGGATAAAAAAAAGTAGATACAGGTAACAAAAGCTATAATTTTCACCAATTAGAAACCTGAATAAAGTCATTTCCGGAAAAGGCAACACTCAATCCTGTAATTGGTGCGCTCTGATCAGATTCTATCTGGAAAAATAATCAAGAACTAATTAATTCCTGGAGGCTTACAAACTTAAATGTGGCTTAAATAGCCACTCCCCGAATATTGATAGACCTCTGATAAGGATGTCATATATGAATACCTTAGTGTCAATCAAAACAGATAAGTACCTGAAGCATTTTCGAACCAGTTCTCATGATTGAGCAGATGCAATGTTGTGCCGAGGAAGCGTGTATGCCAACACTGCCATCTTGAGCCTGTCACTTGGAATGAACGCCAACGACAACTGTGAATTGTAACATTTATTTGAACGGTTTCAAAGAGAAAAAGATGAGAAATACGGAAATACATCTTTAAAATAAACATATATTTGCATTGCTATAAAACTCAAAATATTTATCTTGGAACAATTGCCACCTTTGTCAAACTCTGAAGGCAACCAGGAGTGGAGGGAGTGTCAATCTGAGAAGACGTGCAGTCGTCCGGACGCGTTGCCGCCCAGGATGGCGTTTCGGGACGGGTGGAAGGCCGTGACTGACAGCACCGTGCTGAGATGCTCATCATCTTTGAATATGTGCAGAAGCCGACCGCTCTCGTGGAACACCTGCACTCTGCGAGGCCTTGACATGCTGCCTACCAAAAGGCAGTCCTCCTGTTTGGGGTCCCACACGGCCGATAGTTTGGACAGCCAGCGACCAGTCCTCATGTCATGGCTGCGAACGGAAAGGTGGAAAAAAAAATTCTTCACACCAAGAGAAACATTTTCCAACATTGTTTCTCACAGGGAGAGAAACAATGTTACACTGGGGACCAAAACTAGAAAAGCACCACATTTGATCCCTTCAGACATATTTCAAACTTTTCCCATCCGATCCAATTCACAAATGTATAAAAGTATCATAATCGCCTCTTTGTACTGCACTGCATCCACTCACTACTGTGGCTCAACTCACAAACTTTTCCACTGGCAAAAAAAAAAAGGAAAGACCTGGTCTGCCAGGGGTTCAACATTGTAACATTTGAGGATACATGGCGAGAAATTAAACACACGTGTGGATGTTAGCTCATGATCTGCCTTAGCTGTGTTTTGCACTCTAGTCCTATTTTCTTATGTTCATAGTACTCTTAGTTAAAATATCTTCAGTAGAGATGTTCAATACTACTTTTTTCTGATCTTAAAAAGGCCACAAATGGTTGCGAATACTGATACATTGAAATAAGACCAGGTATCGGCCGACACCGGTACATAGTATCGTTACATGCCCATACATACCATTCCTGTGGTGTTGACGCAACCTGAATTTGAACTTAAATCAACTGAAAACATCCGGTAGTTTATCACTAACCGTTGCAAAGGAAGCAATTGGGGAATTGGGGAATATTTGAATTAAAAAATACTTCTATGCCATAAACCAAAGACATTAAAAACACTATATAAGGTGGTTAGTAAGTCATGGTTGTTGTGCAATGTGACCACAGGTATGTAAGATGGTTGTGTAATGCTTGTAAAGTAGGTACCTGATGGATGTCATCAGGGGCGCTTCGGTCATCATGGCGGATGTGTCATATATTCTGTTTACAAATAAATAAATAAAGGATCGACATGAGCGCTGTCATTCCACTGCATGAGCGGCAAGATCGGTGAATGTGCTGATGAGCGCGCACCGAATATAGTTGTCCATACAAGAAGTGACCACTCTGTTGCCTGTACATGGAGAGAAGTAACAGCTGGATATGCTTAAAGAGTGACCCTGGAGCTGTGAGACTGGTTGGCTTCTCGTCTTTTTCAAACACCGAGCGTCATAAATGCTCACCTCCCTGAGGATCAATAACGTCATTATTCTGATCAAAGCCCAAAACGAACACATACGAGACATCTACCATCCGCACCTGCTCTCGGCCACGGCAACATATTGTTGTTGTAGCGGGTGAACACTGACACAGCGTAAAACCTTGGGGTCCAACGAGTGAAGGGACTCGTGTGAGGTACTGCACAGCCACAAGAGTGTTGAATGACCAGCGCAGCCCAGAGAGCAGACGACTACTCAAAACGATACCCTACCCTGGTGTACGCCGGTCCACAATCGCGACGTTTCCATACCAGTCTCCGACCACGAGTGTCGCACAGTCATGTGACAGGAAGTCAAAGGTTTTTAGGCCGTCTTCAATGCTGTACACCTACAATACAGGCAACCATTTCATACATAAGAGTGGGTTGGTCTAAATAATTAACTTTGCAGGTAGGCTGGGCCAAGACGGACAGCCACGATCAAGAAAATTCAGGACTTGCCAGGAAGCAATAATGTGTCAAATACAAAGATAATCAGAGCTGCAATACGAGCGGATTTGTGCTGGCGGCGTCAAATTAGCTCATAGAGTTTTGGTATTTATTTTGTAACGCGTAAGAAGAGCTACATGAACCTTTGTTGGATTCACAAATCAACATTAGTCAACAGCATTAGATCATAATGAACAGCACATATGCGATTGCTCCGCTTCTGGAATCGTCCTGAAAATTCAGGTTCAAATTGTGAGTGGCTGCTTAACTGTTTTGAGTTGTGAAGGTCTACGTGTATGTTTTGGGAATGTGGGAGAAAGCCACAGAGGCCTACAGGTGGAGAACCCCAAAAAGCACGGGAAGGGCATGCACATTCCTCACAGCCACCAGTTGTTGAGTCTATCAAAATGCCTTTGCCAAAAGCGTCTTGTAGTTTAACTACAAAGGGATTAAAACGTAACTCACATCATCAAAAGCGCCCTTCTCCACATCCATGCAGCGCAAGGATCCATCATAGCTGAGACTCAGCAGCTGAGCGGGGTGCGCCTTGGAGAAGGCCAAACAGCCCACCGGGCGAGTGTGGGGCTCAAACAGCAAAACGCCGTCCTCACCCCAGTCAACACCCTGGGGGATGAACGGCAGAGGAATAGAAGAGCCGACTTTGGTCAAAGACAAAGAAGGTTGACATTGGCAACACAATTACAGAAAACCCACCACACTCCAAATGCCCACTTTCCCATACTTGTCACCCGCAGCCATGAGGAGGCTCGTGGAGGCGGGATGGAAGGCTGCCGAGAAGATGCGCTCCTTCACAACTTTGGCCACTTGGTCTTCACTTATCCTCATTTTCTTCAGCAAAGAGCAGTACCTTGGACAAAGCGTTTACTTCTTAGTATTGGCTTGGCCAATTTGGAATCACAAGAGTAAAGAAGCGTACTCTTTCAAATCGAGTTCCACTCCTCTTTCTCTGGGAGACACCTGGAAAGATAAAAATAAAATTATTTTATTTCAAATGTATTTGGAAATGAGGCAATAAGGTACACCAAAATATTACGTTGTGAATGTAATACAACATGATAGAGCTGAGGAAGAGGGATGAAGGTACTGTAATGCCCTTGCAAGTGGGCAAGGAGAGACTTTTAATTAACATGGATGAGTGCTCTATTATCATGTTGGAATGTCTTTTCATTCAATTAGCCTCAATTCCCATGGGAAGTTTACAATTTGGAATATTTCCCACCTCAACTTCCCATGCAAAATTCCCATGCTGGGAAATTTCCACCCTGTTTGGAGTCTTTACCTCTGAGCAGAGTTGAAGAAATTGAGGTGGGAGCGGGCTTCCTTCGGCCATGTTGACTGGCTCCATAGGCAGAGGACCCGGGGGCTTCTTGGTCTGGAAGGTCATTCAAAATAACTGATGTCAGATGGTGGAAAAGAAAGCGCAGAGGTCAAGTGCAAGAAATTATTTTTCCGGCGCTACCTGCTTCACGACTTCTGTTTCTCTAGGTTCTGGGGGAAGAGTGAGGACCTCTGCTTGTTTGTTTTGGAGACGCAGGGACCTCCGAGATGGGAGGACGACTGGGGGTTTCCTGCCAACACAGAAGAAGAGCATTGCAGATGCAATAAGGTGACGCTCGAACTTTGTTGGTTTGAAATGAAATCAAGGAGCAAATCGCAAAGTCGAGATTTAACCCGCACCTTGTCAGCCCCCTCTTCGATGGCTGCCGTCTGGCTGACGATTGCTTTAAGTCTTTGGATGCCTTCAGGGAAAAATGTCAAAGATTAACCGGGGATGATACTTGTTGTCTGATGAGGGACAAAATCCTTGAAAAATCAGGCACGATGGAATAACCTGGCATGTCAAATTGATCTGCATTAGGGCTGAAACTAACAATGACTTATTTCTGTCGATTAATTGGATTTTCATCCATTTATTCAAAAGCGTGACATTTGACAGTGCAAAATATGCACAAACAAAAATTCTGAACATCCAGTAACTGGTTTGGTATGTGTCATGTCCAAAAACATGAAAATGTTCTTCATTGTCTTCCAAATGAATTGGATTGGATTAATTAGCTGGAATGTGGGAGGAAACCGGAGTACTCGAAGAAAACCCAGGCAAGCACGGGGAGAAAATGCAAATTCCACACAGAAAGGCTGGTGCCGGAATCGAACCCTGCACCTTTGCATTGTGAGGTCGACGTACTAACCAGTTGATCACCGTGCCACCCTGTTTATGTACTTAAAGGGGACAAACTAGGGCGAGGTGCTTTTTTAATTGTACACGGTTAAAAGTGCTGAGTTTAAAAAAAAAACACGCAAGACAGCCAACTCTACACTTTCATTTGCTAATGCCAACACCACTCACAGGGCAGGACTTCAAAAGCCAAACACTAACTCGCACGCACGTTGTGAAATAAAGCAAAAGCAATGTTTATTCAACTTATTAAATCGATCGGACAAGCTGTCAATGGTAATATTTGTAGAATAATCAATTCTAAATGTGATCGTCGCAGGTCCGATTTGAGAGGCTTTAATATAAGATGGGGAAATAGACACGTGGTATCGTTTTCATGTCACATAGGAACTAAATGTAAAACTGACATACAGCAGCAGTTTGTAACTTACTGGATATCGTTCAAAGCAATTATGTCATTTCTGGTTGCTTCATGCGTAAGATTCCACAATGTCAAGAGCAAGAGACGTAGCCTGAATTCACATGGGAAGAACTGAGATTGAGCTGTAGACATGCTCGAGCCGTTTACGTCTGTTCACGTCTGCACTTGTGGCGCAGCTGTAAATGTGAACGAGCACATTTGTTTGTATGCACTCTTAATGAAGTGATTTGTGTCTGTCAAAATTGAGATGGCTGTTGAGATATGTCATGTGCTGAGCTACCTGAAACAGTTTGAGAGAGGAGAGGAAGGCTTGATTCTTTCTGATATTCTCCAGACGCTCCAGTTCATAAGCCGAGAGTCCTTTAGCCTGTCATGACAAACAACGTTGAGATTGTGCACAAGTTTGATCGCCTTTGAATCAATTTGATTCACACTTACGTTTGAAACTTCTGCGTCACTATTTTCAGAATGCGAAGAGTCCTCGTTTTCTTTTCGTTGTATGTTTTCCATGATGTGCTTCTTAACATGTTGGACAAAAATGAAATAATGTCACTCTGAGAAGGGGCTTTTTTCCATACTACACCTGCGCAATCTATCCGATCAGATCCAGAGACATTTGTGCCAACCAACCTGTTGTATGATGTAATGTAAAAGAAATAATGCTCTGTAATGATTCATTTGGTGTGGGTGCAGGGTACATTTCTACCTTCTTGTTTCTATATTGTGTATCTTGTTTGTCTATGCCTGAACCTTGAATCTGTAATAAAACAATTATTTTACCCATTCATTCATTCCTTCCTTTTCTAGAGCATTTGACCTTGGTGTGATTATGAAAGGTGCTGGAGCCTATCCAAGTGCTGCACTCCACCTTTTGGATTCCCCCATTCCGTTTCTAGCAGCAGGTCCTATTAATGGGAGCTCACCTTACTCCTGTGTCGTGCTCCAGCACGAGGAAGAGGAGGAGAGTAGCGAAGGCACTTGGATGCCAGGGCGGTTGGAGATGATTTCTGGACGAGTTTCGTCTGGGCTGCTACTTCCTGCCAGGTGAACAGGAACTCATTAATTGAGCCATCTCTTTAATGAAAGTAACCCTCGGGAAAACCAAGACCAATTGTTCTTTCGCCGATAAAGCTCTCGACAAGCAAAGGCACACGGACAAAGCAAAGACAGCCATTTAAAGTAACCCCCAATAACCATTACCTTGTCGCCGGCGTTGCGCTTTGAGCGTCTTGTCTCCATTGGAGTTTTTGAACACTCGGCTCGACGTTCCTTCCTCTTAAAAAATCCACTTTCGGAACTGAAACGCCGAGTTGCCGCGTTATACGTTTTGTAATAAACTGGTGTGGTGTTGTGAAACAGAATGCCGGTAGTTCATTGGTCAATTTTAGGGTGTCGTCATGAAAAAGGTGGACTTTTTTGCTGTCCATAGCCAATGGACTTCCTAGAAATTGAGCCCCACTTCCGCATGCTGCTTGTTCGCACGTGCGCGTGTTCTGTCGCCACTCCTGCAAAAAAGATTGTTTTCATATTATGGACGTACTGGCAAAAAAGTAGCAAATGTGGTATTGAAAAAAATATTAAATACAATTTTAAATTAGTGATTGTTTTAATTATAAACATTTATATAATTATATAAATTATAAATCCATTCACCCAGAATCAAACTCTGCACCTCTGCACTGTAAGGCCAACGTGCATGAATCAGTCGACCACCCTGCCAGGTTTGTGATAAACAAGGTTACCAGTGTGCACCATGACGTTCTTCCCAGCATCCACAGAGCTTTGAGCTTCAAGACCAGAGGTGCCCAACCAGTCGACCGCGGACTGATACAGAGTCGACCTCGAGGTGTGTAGGAATAAGAAAAGTAAAAAAAAAGGCCCGACAGGAATTCAGTGTTGCCAACTTAGCGACTTTGACGCTATATTTATATTATATTATTAATAAAATATTATTATATATATTTTTTTCCCACCCCTGAACAAACCCTCCTTTTGACCCCCGCCCCATAGCGTACTTGAGTGTGAGAAACAAACACAAAAGGCATTCTCCCCCTGAGAAAGAAGAGATTTATTAACAAGAGGTAATCAGGAAAGGAAACACGTTTTTTCTTTTGGAAAAAAAACAACAACCAAAAAAAAAAACTTCAAATACTGACTCAAGCGGTTGGCACACAATTGGTCGTCATAGTGCTGCATATTGCAAATATCTCATGTGCCTTTTGGGAGGACGACTGTGCTGCTAGATCGAGATGTTCAACACGTGATAAAGTAGCAGATATGTGCCATTTAAGCTTCAGGCGCTTGTCTAATCAAAGCCTTTAAATACATATCAGAAATATCCAGAGAATAAACACAATTTTACTACCGTATAGGTCCTGCTAATATAATACTGTACATGGCAATGGACAGCATGTGTTACTCTTAGAAGTATCATACGCAGAGAAGTTATTACAGTTTGCTGTACACAGGGAAAACATATCCATCAGTTTCATTGGCAAAATAGTTCAGCAAAATAATTGACATACATTTGTGTTGTACAGTAGAGAGACAAATGTTATATATATAAAGCTAATTTCATGATTACGGCTTGAAACTATATATAACACTGGCCAGGCAGAGTCATCTTCCATGAAACACTGGGAGTTAAAACTTGCTACATGATTTGCATTGCGTCCACAGTGGGAACAAAAGTCAACCGTGTTTTTCCCACAGGTAAAATGCGAAAAGGATCATTCGGTGGATACATGAAACATCCCAACATTTGATTTGGTTCAAGCAAACAAGAATATGTACCGGATATCCTCATTTAGTTGATGGGAGTGTTTATTTACTCAAATGGCTTCTATTAGGGAAGGCGTTTAATCGGGCGTCGACTTTGGCTTGCACAAATTAATAATCGATTGTCATTGTCCAATGTAGTTATGAGGAGTGTAACAATGCACAAAATTCATTATTTAGAGGATTGGTCGTCAAATTTCAGCAGGCAATTGAAGGGTGGAAACCACAACCGAGGAAACAAGATCACTAAAATTTTCAGCATTCAATTAATTAATTGTAATTTCTGTTCTCAAATGCAATAAAGGCTTATGCAGTAAATAATTGTGTATTGATATTGATCATTGATTTGATGATCACAAAAGGCAGCTATACTTTTAAGGCAAAACTTTCATTGCTGAACATCAAGGCGACTGACCGAATTTGGAATTTACACGGCATGGTTCAAGTGACACAATTCAGATTTTCATGGTCTCAAGTTGCACAAATGTCTTTTGAACCTGATATATAGAACATAATGCGAGTGCAGCGTAAATACACAGATCGGATATACCCAGTCAGTGCGAGCTCGAGGTCATTGACTTCAACCAAATCCCGTCTGCTGAAAAAGCATAAATAAACACATGAAAAACACCTGTTAAAAATCGAAACTACACGTAACCTAAACGTAGCCAGAGCTCATATTTGTCACTTAAAATGTACAACATGGAAATGGAGAATCTTAAAAAAAAACAAAAAATAACAGATATTTTGTCGGAATTAAACTGGAACTTTCCACTTGGACCAACAGTGTAAATCCAGCCCAAGATATGTGAATTATCACACTTATATACTCTCTCTTCTGTTCAAATAAAAATTCAAAGTATACAGTAGATAAGACCATAAATAACATATACTCTGGCAACTATATAAATAAAACCTCTGGGTGTCTACTTAGCCTCTATATTTGACATTGAGGAGAACATACTAGAAGAGCGCGGCGTATATGTGTATGTACATCACAATAGAATAGAACCATTCTGTACACTTGCTATGAAAGTTGAACGAGCCTCTTCACGATGATGTTTTGGGTTCGATCCTCAAGGACGTTTCGTAAAGACGCTCCTCGTCCAGCACGGAGCTGTTGTCCAGCAAGTACTTGGCCACCTGTGACGACAATAACAAATATGGAATTGTGCTATGCCCTGTCATCGAGTATAAAAAACACAGTGGGGTTAGGGTTTCAGAGTAATGCTTAAAATTTTAAAGTTAGTGCTTCAAATAAGGGGTTTGGAGTTCAAAGAAGGATTTCAAGTTATGGTTTCAAGATCGGGTAGAGTTTCAGAGTAGGATTTCAAATTTTCATAGTTTCCAAATAGGATTAGGCCATCAAAGGATTCAAAGCAGGGCGAGGGTTTCAAAGTAGGGTTTTAAATTTGGCTTCTTGTTTCAAAATAGTGCAAGGATTTCAAAATAGTGTTAGGATTTCAGAGTATTTCAAAGTAGGCTTTCAAAGTAGGGTTAGGGTTTTAATGTTGGGTTTTAAATTCAATTTTGAAAATAGGGTTTCAAAGCAGGCTTACCGTTTCAAAGTAGGTTCTCAAAGTACATTCACGGTTTCAAAGTAGGGTTTAAAGTAATGGTAGGCTTTCAAAGTAGGTCTATGGTTTAGTAGCCTACTTCGAGGCTTAGGGTTCCAGAGTATGGTTTCAAGGAGGAGTTGAGCTTCGAAAGTAGGGTTAGGGTTTTAGTGTATGATTTCAAAGAGGAGTTAGGGTTTCTAAGTCCGGTTAGGGTTTCAAAGTTGTTATATTTTCAGAGTACTTTTTCAAATAAGCATTAAGGGTTTCAAAGTAGGGTTCTGTTTTCATAGTCAATTTTAAATTTGGTCAAGGGTTTCAAAGTAAAGTTTTTAAAGATGTTTTTTTGGAGTAATTTATTAGTCGCACAACATGTGCGCGTCGATGAAAAATGTACTTGTACTGTTTCATATTTTAGGGACAAAATGCCTGCATTTATCGGCAGTCTGGAGCCCTGAAAGGACACACAAATGTTGCCTTTAATGCTAAAAATACACTTGATAAGGTTTGTAGTAGTGCTACAATTTATTTCTAGTCACACAGAGTGAAATTGTATTCCGTTCATCTCCAATGAGCCGAGGAGAGAAAAAACCCCAACAAACAACAAATCACCTTTGGTTGATTATCGATCTTGTAGGCAGTCTGCTGGAACTGCCGGATTTCTCTGATGATGTGTGATATCTGAGGACAAACAGGAGAAAATGATTGCAGTCATTTTTCGAGAGACAGTCAATTTGTTGTCCTTTGTAGAGCATATCATGGAAAACAGCGAGACGATTCCATGAAGATGTCCTTCACCATCCTCATCTTGGAAAAGTTGACCAGGTTGTCCTCCGTGTAGTTGGGTGTTCCTTCCTCAATGAAGGCCAGGTCGGTCAAGTACATGCCCAGGTAAGGAACACAAGGCGGGTCGCAGCTGAAGACGCACACACACACATACACAGTAGTAGTTGATGTGTAATAAACTTGGAATAGTCATTAAAAACAAAACTAGTTGTCACAGCATCTTATGGGGCCAATAGGCTGACTCACTTCTTGAGCGCCTCCCTCAGGTTTTTGAAGCGGCCCTCTGATGATACCAACTTCTGCAACTTGTCAATCACTGTCTTCGTCTAAGAAAATCAAACAAGAGTATTGTCACGTCGCGTGTCCGCCAGCAAGGGGCGGGTTTTCTCCTCCGCCATCGGCACACCTGCCCGTAATTTCGGGCTGATTACCCCCCTTTATTTAGAGACTCCGGCAGTCATCTCACTGCCGGAGAATTCCACGCCGCGCCATTGTTCCTTCGCGAAAGAAAACCCTAAATTAATATTACTCGTTGCTTCCTAGCCTTCTGGCAATTGTCTAGTCGTTCAAGTTATTGATTGTAAGTAAATTATTCCTATAGCCTATTCAGATCTTCCTCGCTTTTGTTTTCCGCGAGCGTTTTCTGTTGTTACCTTATTTTTACCCTGGTCCTTATTTGACCAGCGCTTTTTGTTATTCTTCCTGTCGGGTATTTTGTGTTTCGTATTAAAGACTCTTTTTGTTCTTTGACAAGATCTCGTTTTCTGTCTGCTATCTCGGGGATCCACTTCCTTATTTTTTGTTGTGCACGAAGCGATCTGTCTATCGCTTCGGGCACAACGTGACAAGTATCACTGTTATGGTCTGACAATTGGATTACATTTTTACAAAAAGCATCAAAAGTGCCCAAAACAACATAAAGAAAAGGATAAACAAAGCCTCCCAGAAAAAAAGTTTAGGATTGTCAACATATGCCACAAGATGGTGGCTAAATACTACTTTTGTCTCAAGGAAGCTCTCAATTCACTTCCCCATAGTTCCTTGTCACAAAATGGAGTCCAAGTAATACTTTTATGGTATTGCGCAGAACATAATAACAGTAAATGCTGTGAGCATTTTTAAAAACTACACCTGGAAGACTTTGCGTCCTACCTGCTTGGAGACCTTGAGCCAGGTCCTCTTGAGCCGGAAGATGGCGCTGCGGTTGAGCGACGACGTGATCTCCAGCACGGCGTTGTAGTTGTGCAGGCAGCGGCAAATGTCCGCCGCTGCCACCCACTTCTCGATGGCCGCCACCCTCATGTTGACGTCATCCCACTGCAGGATTTCGGTGGCAATCCTGTCGCTGATCTGATTCAAATGAAGCACATAAATCGCGGTCACTCTTTTTTGAGACTCCAACGCGTTAGGCTTGTTATTGTTCTGGTAGACGCACGTCGTTGAAGTGCTTGGTCGTTTTCATGATGTACGGAGTCCTTTCACTCTTGTCATTCTTCATCCAGCCTTGACCAAAGAACTCCCTTGAGAAACATCAAACATAGTAAAGAGAACATGCAGCGACTGTTACACTCAACCACAAACAACAACGAACAATTTGTGATCAAACACAAAATACAAAAAATGTTGCTAGGCTGTTGGATGCCAAGGGTCGACTCCTCTAATGTTTCAGGAGGAGTTCAAGATCCACTTTCTGCACATTTTAATTTGTTAGCTGCGCTAAATCACCCAAATCAGGTTATGTAAAAAAAAAACTCTGTTCCCGCTAAACGTTTCACAGATACAATCGGTTGGATTGGATCAGCAGATACAGTATTTTCATGCAAAATCGATGATTGGTTGTAATATTATAATTTCCCAATCAACCAACGATGTCATTGATCGGATCCGCAAAATAAGACATAACAGTAAACACAATCGTGCTGACTTCATGGATGTTCTGCGCTGCCATGTTTAACAATTAAAATTTTGTCAACATATATAGACAGATTTATTTAACATTTTCCCCAATATATTAAAACATAACTTTTTTCTTTTAGGGTTGGGGGGTTGTCACGTTCCCCGCACCCCATTTTCCATGATTTATCCATTATCTGATCGGAATAGTGAGTTATTATCATTTTTTTTTAATTCTCTAATTGGTAATAGTCTCAAAAACTCTGATCGTGTAAAGCGTACCAACGTTGCCATTCACGTTCCCTCAGTTCAGCATGCACTTCCTGAGATGTTGCATCACCTTGCATTTCTTGTTGTAGTCCCGCAAAAAGTGCATCCACAAGGAGGTGCAAATTCCCCAATAAATTTACGCATTAGAAAACTAGAGATAGGTTTGATTTTTGAGGTTGTGAAGGGGTGGAAAGGGGTTGCTGCCTCCACTGCCTCCACATTGATACCACCACTGAGCGCGTCAGAGGATTTTATGGGGGCCAACATCAATCTATCCAAGAGTCCATCCATTTCCTAATATCGATCTAATAACATTTGTCATATGGCTGAGCCATATTTTGTCAGGAAAGACAATGACCAAAAGTGTATTTTGTTGCACTCACTCATACGGGATGACCTTGAAGACCAAGTGATCGAGCAGAGTGAGCTGTTCGGCGATCTCCAGGGCAGAGTGGCTCTCAAAAGGCTCGTTCCTACACTCCTCCATCGCCTGAAATACACACGCACACATACAAACACGATATTGTAACACGGGAGCCGAAGACGCAGGGCGAGTGGGCTGGATCTTTTCCTCTCACCGTGTGAATGATTTCTTGCAGGGTCACTTGGTTGTCTCCGGGGTCCTCCTGTGTGAGCGTCCTGCATGCAGAGTGAGAAATGGTCTTGAAATGTGTCTGTGTTTTGGTAGTATAAATGAGCCAGTATCACTACTTTTTTTCCTGAGAAAACCCCAATAGGAGCTCCTCAGTTGATCACATTGTTCCATCCTTAGTAGGATACTGCACCTTTATTTGTCAGTGAAGAATTTCATGTCATGTGTCAACATTCAGATCTGGATCCAGATCATTTTATTTCATGCAACCGCTTGAATTAAAATTGAGTCAACACACCATTTTTTATTAGTGTGTAATTAAGTGTTAAAAGAAATAAACCCACCTAATAATGTTAGCAGCCGCCTTTCTTTCCTGTGTCAGGAGTTCTGGGTCATGCATCACCTCCTCAAGAAAGCCAATGACCCTCATCTTGAGCTCTGAGTTCAACTCAAAGTCCTGCAGATCAATAACAAGCGGCATTGAGATACACACACACACACACACACACACACACACACACACACACACACACACACACACACACACATATATATATATTATTTTTGTATTATTTATTTATTTTTTGAAACTGAAAAATGTGTGTACCTGGGCGTGTTTGGACACCCAATGACGCAGTACATTCAGGACTCGGTTTGTAGCTGCTCTTCTAATAACAAACTCTTTGTCTCCATTCCTCTGGTCTGTCGAAAAGCCTGCCAACAGGTAAAAGATACAGATACACCTCAAGAAATTCCAGTATCACGGTGAACTCAATTTATTTTGGAGGTTCGAATCAAAAAGTGAACCTGACATGTTACGACAGAGATTCACGTTACACAGAGGGAAATATTTCAGTATTCCACTTTTTTTTCATTGTATAAGATAAGATAAGATATCCTTTATTCGTCCCACACTGGGGAAATTTACAGCCTCCAGCAGCAAGAATGTATGTAGAAAGAAGAAAGAAGAAAGAGAAAAAAAAACAACAAACATCTTTCAATTAAATGCAATATGAACACAAAATGGATAGATCGCAGTACTATTTACTGTATAAATATAAATTTGTTGATTAAAGCGTGAAGTGTATAATAATCCCTAATTCTGTTGAGATTAGAATATTAAGGAATCAAAATTATTTTAAATCTAGACGTTTGGTCACAAATGGCATTATGAAAAGTATTTTCCTATAATATTACAATAATAACTCTCTCTCCCTGATTAACATTGTCAAGGCATAATCTTTAGTGTTTCATATGCGAGCCTGTTTGTTTTTGCGTGAATTTGTGATGCATTGTCACCCAAATTCTGGAAAAAAATATGCTCAAAAATCTTTTTCAAAACCTCATATGTGACGTTGTAGCATTTTGTATTTCTGTAGATTGTCTGACCTGTGGCAGCGAGGGACATTCGGCGGTACTTCTCCTTGGTCGGCGCCCCCTCGTTGGCACCAGCTGTGGCGATGGCGAAGGCCGACGCCGCAGAGAGTGCGCTGCGGTTATTGTCCAGCTCCCGACAAGATGACACAACCATGCTGTTGTTGAAGGAGAACAGCGTGAATTCTGTGGGCCAAGAAGAATTGAAAGTTACACTTTATTACATCCAATACAATTGAAGGTATTTATTTATTTTTGATCTCCTCTAATGTCCATTTGAACCGTGACCTCTCAGTGTCAGCCCTATTATAAAACCCAACCCATTTGTGCGAATGAATAATGGTTTCACTGCTCAATCGGAAAACCTTTAACTGCTCAGTCAATGTTTTAAGGAATAGATAAATACAACGAGCTGACATACAAAATGTATGAAGACAAAACCATAAAAGACAATAGTCAGAACTGAATTGAAAAGTGACCCGTGTGGCAGATGGACACAGTGGTTCATTTTTGTCAAATGTAAAAAAATAAAAAATAAACCAAAAACTCCATCCACCCATCCATTTTCTGAGCCGCTTTATCCTCACAAGGGTCGCGGCGGATGCTGGAGCCAATCCCAGCCATCTTTGGGCAGTAGGCAAGGGACACCCTGAACCGGTTGCCAGCCAATCGCAGGGCACACAGAGACAAACAACCATCCACGCTCACACTCACACCTAGGGACAATTTAGAGTGTTCAATCAGCCTGCCGTGCATGTTTTTGGAATGTGGGAGAAAACCGGAGTACCCGGAGAAAACCCACGCAAGGCCCGGGGAGAACATGCAAACTCCACACAAGGGAGGCCGCAGCTGGAATTGAACTTTTGGAATAATTAACTCTCCCAAAAACCCACAGAAAAATCAGAAGACATGTATTAATCCGTTAATGCGCTTGAATTAAGCTCTTGTAATGTTCCACTTTTTTTTTTTTTACTTCAGAGCTTACACTGTATAAAAAACGTGTTCATTCCACGGTATCCCCTGCTTCTTGCCAAAAGTCAGCTGGGCTCGTGACCAGCACACTCGTGAGCATAATAAGAACATGCCATTATTGTGTCCATTCCAAATGACGGGGTTGCCGATCGAAGGGCGGCATTGAGCCGAGGCGGACCAAATCGTGCGCTCGTCCTGCGGCTTGTGTCAGTGGCGGTGTTTGCCTGTGCCTCCCCCTCACATTTCCTCCCTGTCTTCCTCCATCAAACCGGGGGCGGCATTAGAAGAATACGTACATGGTTGCTAGGGTACAAGGTTTCCTTCTACCCACACTCGTAAGGCACTGGCTTCCCTTGTATCCAACACCGTGGGAGGAGAACACACTAGGGATTAATTGTGCTTGACTACCAACAGGGTGGATGCTCCATCTCCGTGTGGTAGCAGCGGGTCCGAGAAGCTGTGGGTGTTTATTTGTTTTTTCTCTCTCTCCCTACAAGTCCTTATTTGGTTGCTGCCAGACTTGATGATTTCTACTTTAAAAAGGTGCTACTTGTGCACTGTTTCTGCTGTCATGTTAGCTGACTCCTTAAACGGCTGACTTCGATGATGCAGTGCCGCTGAATTGAACAATGCTTAGCTTTGCGCTTTAATGTTACGTACTTGGGTCCAAAAGTATTCTTTTGTCTTTACCGCTTAGTGACTGGCAGAACAATATTGGCACAAGTCACAAAACTGTGTATGTTGGACAACTGAATAGTAGAGGTACTGTCAACAGTCACTGAATGGTGTAGGCAGACCGTGCAGGAAGGGACGCCGAAACCCAAGTCACAGCAAGAGTAACACATGCCAACTGAGTGCATGGAAAATATTTTACGGATTCAAGAAGTAGACATTTCTTGAGAAAAGACTCTGGTCACCACTTGGTTGGAATAGTAGTGTCAAAGTGTCATTTTCATCATTTGACGAGAATAAACATAGGGTTTCTGTTGTTATTTTACAAATCAAAGCTGTAATATTGGAAGAAAAAAACAGCTAAATTTTATAATAACAGTCAATTTATGAGATAAAAATCTCAGAATTTTATAAGGTTAAAGTCAACCGAATCGAAAAAAAATCATAATACTGTGAGTATATATATATATATATATATATATATATATATATATAGTATTCTTTTGTCTTTACCGCTTATATTATGATGAGTATTATGATTTTTTTATATATATATTTAATTACAGCTTTGATTTGTACACAAATATAACATCCAAGCTCCACGAATACATCAAGGAGAAGGCCCCAACGGATAACGTACTCAGAGAATGTCTCAGACAATGGGGAACAGAGGATGAGGTGCTGGAAGAGGGACCATCATGGGAGGACAAGCCCCTACACGGGATGTACCACCGGACCATAACTGAAGTGGCTGATCTCAAGAAGTCCTATCAGTGGCTAGAGAGGGCTGGCCTGAAGGACAGCACAGAGGCACTCATCCTGGCAGCTCAGGAGCAGGCCTTGAGCACCAGAGCCATCGAGGCCCAGATATACCACACTAGACAAGACCCAAGGTGTAGGTTGTGCAAAGAGGCACCTGAGACGATCCAACACATAACTGCAGGGTGTAAGATGCTGGCAGGGAAAGCCTACATGGAACGCCATAACCAGGTGGCTGGCATAGTCTACCGAAACATCTGTGCGGAGTATGGACTGGAAACCCCAAGGTCAAAATGGGAAACACCCCCGAAGGTGGTGGAGAATGACAGAGCGAAAATCCTGTGGGAGTTCCAGATCCAGACTGACAAGATGGTAATGGCGAACCAACCAGATATCGTGATCGTAGATAAAGGGCAGAGGAAAGCCGTTGTAGTGGATGTAGCGGTCCCAAGTGATGGAAACATCAGAAAGAAGGAACACGAGAAACTCGAGAAATACCAAGCGCTCAGAGAGGAGCTGGAGAGAGCCTGGAAGGTAAAGGTGACAGTCGTGCTTGTTGTGGTCGGAGCACTCGGGGCAGTGACCCCCAAACTGGATGAGTGGTTGCAACAGAACAACATCGGACATCTCAGTCCAGAAAAGCGCAGTGCTGGAAACAGCAAGGATACTGCGCAGAACCCTCAAGCTTTCTGGCCTCTGGTAGAGGACCCGAGCTGAATGAGGGACGGACACCACCCGGGGGGTGAGACGAGGAATATTAAAATGTATATATACATATATCAAAAGTCCTATTCTATTAAGATCAATTGTAATTTGTATGACTGGGTTACGTACCAGAGTTTTTCGACTTGACGTTCTTGGGTGTCGACGGCGACTTGGGAGGAGACATCTCCACTTCAGTCTCGTCACTCTGACACGGTTCTTCGTCACATTCCTCTCTCACTGAAACATCTGGATCGAGATGAAAAGAGCAACGTGCAGATACGCACGGATTTCTGAAGTTGTAAT
The DNA here is from genome assembly GCF_025434085.1 of Hippocampus zosterae. Taxonomy (NCBI): domain Eukaryota; kingdom Metazoa; phylum Chordata; class Actinopteri; order Syngnathiformes; family Syngnathidae; genus Hippocampus; species Hippocampus zosterae. Next base: position 10,250,672 of record NC_067454.1, on the reverse strand, counting down.
TACCACCAGTCCATCCATCCAGCTCTAAGAGTAAATACTGTGATTTTTTTTTGTTGTAGTGGTTTTCAAAATAAAACAATATAAATGATCTTGATTCATAGTTTGTAGCGTCTTGAATGATTTAAAGTTAAATTAGGCCACCCGTTATATTGCACATACGGTAAACGTGCGATAAAATGGACAACGGTAGCATTCTGACCTTGCTTGTTGAGGACAGGCTCATCGGCCTTGCTCTCAGTCTTGGCTTCTCCCTCATCGGTGTTCTTGTTGGCCATGGTGCTGGACACAAACAACTTGTTGATGTCCAGAGCGGTTTTACCGAAGGGGGACATGGCGGTGTGCATGCTCGCATAGCCGTTTGGGGAGCAGCTGAGCGCGGCCAGGTCCAGCGCTTTGCCTCCCGTTATAATGGGAATGTTGAGCGAGAGCTTGCGGCGGCGATTGGGTGACGACGTCTTGGTGATGGCGAGTGGTGGAGGGGAAGAAAACTTGCGACTGACGCGTGGCGATGTGGGCGGCTCGCCATATAGAAGTTTGTTGTTCTGGCTGCTGGCGAAGAAGAGCTCCAATGCACTGCAGGCAGGGAGAGCTTATTTCAATATGAATATATACAAATGTATATTGTATTGGATATTGTATTGGAACACTTTCTGTGAATGTGAATTCAGGAGTGTGTATGTGGCCTTTTAACTGTTTTTGTTGTGAAGGCTTGGCTTAAAATATTTCACCTCAAAAGCGTATGATTTCTCCCACACTCAATCGGTTTGATTGGTTTCTCCCAGACTCAAACCAAAACCCAAACATGCCATTTTGGATCCCGCTTTGTGCACTGGGAACAGAAATTGCCTTTCCCCAAAACAAAAATGAAAAATGAAAAATTGGCTTTACACTGGTCATTTACATCGTTGATCAAATGTAATGAAACTCCCACAAAAGGAAAGATTTTGTCTTATTTTTTTTTCATTTCCAACTTCAGATCTTTATAAATGTCAATCATGTTCTTTTTACAAAAGACTGAGCCTGTGAAATCTGTCGGAGGCCATTTTCAGCTGATTAAAAGCCATAAAATCGAATATGAAAAACATTTAAAAAATAGCCAAATATAGTGTGTTCAAAATTCCGCATGGATGGTACACTTGCTGTGTATGCGTGTCGTGCATACAAAGAGAGTGCATTAACATCAGGCCCATTTGGGAGCTCCAGCCACCTCTTCCTTTTTATGGGAGCAACATTGTTTAAGACAGTATCCTCCTTGCACTGAGAGCCACCCCCTCTGAAGGCCTATAAATAGCCTGCCAAGTGACAGCGGTAGAAGGCACGGGCGCTGCCAACAGCAACCAGCCCAGAGGAGGTCTACTGAGACATGGGGAGAGTGAGAGTGAGAGAGTGAGAGAGAGAATCAAGGTGGGAGAGTTAGGCTGGAGTCAGTGACATAGCGGATATGGATTCCTTCACGGTGAAGGCTGCTGCATGAGAACGGGTGAGTGGGGACTCTATCGCCACTCCTACAGTATGCGCTGCGTCTGACTCCATCATTTGTTAAGAAAGGCAAAGAGGATAGAAACTGCAGACAAAAAAAAAAAAAGAAGGGGTGGCGATGGAGTACAAAAACACCACCATCGACATTTAATACTGCTGCAGATGAGAGAGGAGGGGGCAAGGGAGGTAGAGGATGAGGAGAGGGTGGGGTCCTGCAGCAAAGTACGGGGTTGTCATGGCGACAGCGCGCCGAAGAGAGGGATGGTCAGACTTGTGGAAAGAGAAATAAAAAGCAAGCCGAGGGTGAAGGAAGGAAAGGTGGGTGGGCTTCAATGGAGCGTGATGTCCTCGCCTGGATGGACACTGGAAAGAAAACTTTGGGGCTTTTCATTGCAGGGGAGAAATATATGAACTTCTCAAACTTGAAAACATTGGCACCCTCGTGGTTGACACTTGTCATTATATATAGAGCATGTCAAGGGCAAATTCAACTTCTCTTTCTTTTTGGTACTTTCGTAGACCCAAGCAAGACAATGCTCACCGTGCAGGGATGGCACTGATGGGCTTCTTGTAGATAGTGATGAGCTTGTCCAGCACAACGTCCGCGCTGGTGAAAACGCGATAGGAGTGAAGGAAGGTGTTGAGGAAGTCGATGGAAAGGAAGCGTAGGTCGGTCAGCCTCTCCAGCAAGCGCTCCACGCTGGCATATCGAATCTGCAGCACCTTGCAGGAGTTCATCATCTTGCTGAAGCGGATGTCGACGTCGTCACAGTACAAGCTGGTGTCGGACCTGCAGGGGCAACAGGATTGAGGCCGGCTTGAGGATGTTTTGTGTAGTTCGTTGAGAGGAATACAGAAGATTTGATGGATAAATCACGAGAGCTGACACCACTGTAACTGTGATGTATAACAAATGAATGCACTTTTGTGATTACCGAGAAAGGCAAATGTTAAACACATTGGGGTGGGTCCTCGGGAAATAACACGCAACAGTTGTCCTAGTGTGCCAAAGTTGTCCTATCAGTGTTCAGAAGTGTCACTCAGTAGTGGACAAAACGTTCCGAGTATGACGCAGTCGTTCGAAAAGTGCATATGCCATTTTACTTGCGTGCTCAATTGTCTAAATAGCGAAGCTAAAGAGCAGAATGTATCGGGAAAAAAAATCACCATGGCGATATTGGCCCATATATAAGCCACGCAGTGAGTTTCTTTCAGAATTGTATGCTTTTATTTTAATTTGACCAGTCAGACGCCAACTTGAATGTGCATCGCCATCAAACAGTTGAGATGTTTTCTAAGGTACTTAGAATTCATTAGTTCAGAACACATTGAGCTTGCTTATTTATCCCCATGAAAAAAATTGGAATTATTTCATTAAATAATAAAAATATCATTTCTTCAGGGACATGTTAAATATCACAATAATATTGATCTCGCTATATTAAACAACCATATCGCATGCTTTTTCCAATATCGCGCAGCCCTACTATCATGGATAGCGATTAATTCCTCAGCATAGAATTAGAGGATGGAGAATAAAGCATGTGGCTTATCGCGGCCCTTTTTCAGTCCTCTGACGATCATGTTTGTGTGTTAGATGTTATTGTAGCTTTGGAGTCCATAACGCTTCCTCTGAGGTTTTATTCAGGATTGCATAGGGAGACGGCTTAAACGCCCATGAGCAAAGGTTTTGGGGATTCATGTGATACGTTAATTTATCTGCAATTGTGCATGTGTACAATGCATGGTGTGACTCTCACTTAATCATCTGTGGCACAGAGACTTTACTGTTTTCTTCAAAAGCATTCATCATCAGACCATTGCAGCGGATGTTGTCGATGCACTAGGAGACGGATGGACAAAGCAGAGCAGATGGAAGCGCAAGAGTGTTAGCGGGTTCTCAGTGGTGAAGTCTGGGCCGCTCTCGCCTCCTCACAAAGTATACGTATGTTTAACATCGCCCCCCGCCCCCTGTAAAAATGTGTTTATTGGTCTTCACCTGGCTGATGTCGCTCGTCCACGCCGACTTCTCTTGCCGTGACGAAGCCACCAGGATGACAGTGTGAGGCTGCCCATCTTTAGGCTCCACGATCACTTTAAAGTCCAGGTGCTCAGTGTCCTGGCCACTCCGCTCCCCTTTGGCTGCAGTGTACACATTGGATAAACCGATCAATCGCCTGTGTACTGTATTCGGTTTGACTAGAAAAGGCACTTAAATTACTTTGCATGACAGAAAATGGATTGCCTAAAGCCTGATGAAAATATAAAGGACCTGCTATATCCTTTTTTTCTTGATTAATTATAAAGACATGAATCAAAAATGAATATTAATACGTTTTTGATCAACCAGGATGTCCATAAACAGACTCTGCATGATTTGCTCCGTTCAGTGCGCGAGAAGAGGCGAGAGTTGTGGCAGCACAACTTTATTTTCCTCCTGTTGCAGTTTCTTTGGAGAGTGTCAGTGGGCAGAGTTTCCTGCGTTGCGCCTGCTGGCGATTATGATTAGCCGGTATATATGTCTTTGTTTGTAAGTACAACACCACACCAGTGACACCAGTCCTGGAACGCACAGTATCTGTCATAACTCGTACACTAGCATGGTAGCTAATTTATTGAGTCCATTATAACTTACACTCATCATCAGTGCCCTCTGGATCCTCCATCAGTGTGCAGTCAATGAGAGACACCACACCATTCTGTAACACAAAGTGCATATGAATTAGATGAGAGAGAGAACACATTACACTTCCAGCATTTATTCCAGGGAATAATCACCGAAATCTCACCTATTTTCAGCGTTTGTCTGCCTCTTGTGCATGTACATGCACACCTCCGCTCCATTTTTTTGTTTATGAATTGATTTATTTGTTTAGAATGATTGTGTCATGTTTCGGTTTGTGACCAACAGGTGGCACTGTGGGGCTTTTCCCTGCAGCTGCATACCTGTTGGTCGTTAAATAATCAGTGGCTTTAAAAGGACTCCCAGCCCGACAACTCATTGTCGGGTCTTTGTTGCTGTTTGCTCTTGCTACTGTCATGTTCGTTTGTTTGCTGTTCCTTTGCTGCTGTCATGTTTGTTGCTGTCATGGTTCTGTTCCTGTTAGTTTTTTGCTGCAGCCATGGTTTTGTTTTGGGGTTTTTTGCTACTTTGGATTAGTTTTGGTTGTTAGCACTGTGTTTAGGATTTAATTTTAGGATTTAGTTTTCTGTGTTTTATCAATACACTCATTCAAATACACCCTGCTCCTCTCTCCTGCCTGCTTTTTGGGGTCCACCACCATCGCGTTACGTGACAGATTGGTAGCGTTGTAAAGAGAGTTTATAATAATATGTAAGTGTTTTGGGATCATTGAAACATTATAAAGGTATGTTCAGAAGAGGGACATGGATTACCGACAGAATTTTGCTATTTGCTACAGGGCTCTGTTCTCAGCCCCCACAAGTAGCAGGGGTTTACTACACTGTCAGCCGTTAAAAGTGGATTTCAAATGAAATAAAAAGTACTATGATGAAAAAATATAAAGAAAGAAAGAAGAATCTTGGCAGAATGAGACCTAACATAAACAGCATGATCATATGTCTGAGTCCACAGAAGAGTTATTACATGTATATGTATTCTACATAATTTAACATTTTACCTTGGTGACGTGCAGTTTCCCCCCTGAGCCTCGAGTGCAGATGATGAGATGTTTGGAAAAGAGGAAGCACTGTCTCTCGCCTTCCTTCTTCAGGGACAAAGAACCCATACGGCCCCTAGTGATCTTGCCCTTCTCACTCATGGGCACCTGGATCAGAGATCCTGTGGAAGGGCAGTCATATCAGAAACACAAACAAATACGGAAGCGCAATAACTCCTACGATGAGAAGAAACTACAGAAATAAAACAGTCATCAATGAGTTTCTGTGTTCAAAAGTGGTAACTGGGAATGTATAGCCATACGCTACAGCAATAACTTTTTTGCTCATGCAGAGAGTTTAAGAACTGTTTCATAAATTTGTTATTTATGTTAAATCCAGCTTCTTTCACCTTAGACAGCTGGCCAAAATAAAACCTTTCCTCTCACATGAACACTTTGAGACAGTAATTCATCCCTTTGTCACATCCCGGCTCGATTACTGCAACGCCCTGTACTTTGGAGTCAGCCAGTCCTCCATCAAGCGCCTTCAGGTGGTACAGAATGCCGCTGCTCGCCTCTTGACTGGTACTCGTAAGAGGGAGCATATAACTCCTACTTTGGCATCCCTTCACTGGCTCCCCATTCATTTTAGAATTATTTTTAAGATCCTCCTCTTTGTTTTCAAATCTCTGAATAATCTCGCGCCACCTTACCTCTCTGAGCTCATACGCCCCTACACCCCTGCCCGGCGCCTCAGGTCTGTGGACCAGTCTTTGCTAGACGTACCAAGAACTAAACTGAGGCTCAGAGGGGATCGAGCCTTTTCTGTTGCTGGTCCATCTCTCTGGAATGACCTCCCACTGAACATTCGGCAAGCCTCCTCGCTGCCCATCTTTAAAGCCCTCCTCAAAACTCACTTGTATTCTTTGGCGTTTGACTCAGCATGACTTAGATTTGCTCTTGATTTTACTGCTTGGTGCTTTCTACCGCCTTATTACTTATTACTTATTACTGATTCGTCTTACTGTTTATTGTATATGTTAAATCGCTCCATGTACAGCACTTTGTATGCAGCGATGGCTGTTTGAAAGTGCTCTATAAATACTGTTGACTTGACTTGACTTGATAAAACCACACACCATAAACATGACACTGTCTGTCATAACACCAAGACCGACCTTTGAGAGACAGCTTTGGCTCCACAAGGCATTGGAGTAATCTTAAAGTACTGAAAGAAGCTAGGCTAACGGGTAGCTTAGCTGGTAACTTAATTTCATGGCAAGCCCTTCTATCTCTCACATTTATTCTCGTGAATGACTTCAATGACAAACAGCCGCGATTGTAAATATTGAACAGGTTTAAAATATGAAGATTGTCCAGCCCGATCAATTTGCAAACAGATAAGGGAGGGAAAATTTGTCTTCTTATACACCACAGAATAAGTTTAGAGACATCGTTCCATCAGGCCATTGCTGAATTTGATTACAAGGGAGGTAAAATGCTAAACCTTTTCCCGAGTGTTGGTTAATGTGTACCACAGTTTAGGTTGAAAATATCAAATCAGTATGGATGGATGAACGGATAAGTAAATCATGCCAGTGAGTGGTGACAAAACAACCCTACCTTGCCTGACAAAGGTCTGGCTGGTGTCCAGCAGTACTTCACATCCCTCCACAATCATTCGTTCAATGGCCAGATTTTTTCGAATGTTCTCTGTCTCGCTCACCTCGTCGTGCATTACTCTGAAAAAATAAAACAGGACTAGCCACATGATCTTGCGTTCTGTGTAAAAAAAAAACTATCTAAGGCTAAATATACGGTCCGTTGCATTGGAAATGAAGCGATAATCTCCCTTCAAATGTTACAGTAGCTTAAACTGTGATGGAGTCTTGTTTTCTTATAAACTACCGGTACGCCCACCAGGTAGAGTAAGTTGGGTTAAATGTAATGTTGGGCAACATATCTATATATCAAATAATTTAGCACAGTGCAGAGGTACCGGGTTCGATTCCAGCTCCGGCCTCCCTGTGTGGAGTTTGCATGTTCTCCCCGGGCCTGCGTGGGTTTTCTCCGGGTGCTCCGGTTTCCTCCCACATTCCAAAAACATGCGTGGCAGGCTGATTGAACACTCTAAATTGTCCCTAGGTGGGAGTGTGAGTGCGAAAGGTTGTTCGTTTCTGTGTGCCCTGCGATTGGCTGGCAACTGATTCAGGGTGTCCCCCGCCTACTGCCCGAAGACAGCTGGGATAGGCTCCAGCACCCCCCGCGACCCTAGTGAGGATCAAGCGGCTCGGAAGATGAATGAATGAATGAATGAATGAATGAATGAATGAATGAATGAATGAATGAATGAATGAATAATTTAGCATTTAAATTTATGTTGTATATGTGCAATTGGATGTTGAATTCTCAAATAAACAAAATGGAATGTGTTCCTTGGCTGCAACCAACCGAGGACTTGTCAAGGTAATGGAAAGTTGTTCTACATTCACGCAGATCTCCTCATGAACACCCTTTGCAAACACTGTCATGGAAAAAGGTGTTCAGAACGGTCTGAGAGACATTCCGAAATTTAAAACGATATAAAAAAAAACAAAAACAATGCCTGTTTTGGATGGCCGCATTACGGAATGCGCTTATCCCTCGTTATTCTCGGTCCGACATGTCTGTGTTTGAATGACTGAGAACGTGAAGACGTACCTCGAAAGCTCTTCGAGTTTGGACTTGGCGTAATCCAAGCTATTTCTCTCCACATGCTCATGAGGAGTGTGAGCCAGTAATTCATGGAGGGTCAGGATATAACGAGGGATCTGACAGAGAGAAAAACAGACTCATTAAAAACTTCTAGAAGTGACAAGATATTCAAGATGTGCTCTCTGTACAAAATTATTAATTGGCCGGGATAAATTTCACTGCATTTACAGTCCAGATGGATCATGTCATTGAACTAGTACGCCACATCTAGATCCTGCCGTTTCTTTGATCACACACACACAGAAAAAAAAAAAAAATTCTACGTTTGATACGACAGCTGTTGTTTGGCAGGTATTGTAACTTAAGAAGATGTTGAAACTCATTACCAAGCGTTGAGAACCACAGGCTTGCGAACTCAAACAAGCTAATAAATATGATTCATTAAGGTCCATAGCTGCTGCATTACTCTTGTGATGATGATGATAAAAGTCTACCAGCGCCACAAATGCTGTAATTAACAATTGAAATTTCTATACTTGAACTCCATACTAAACCCAGAAAGGGAATATTCACATTGCTAGCACTTTAAACAACTATGGGCAGAAAAAAAGTCTACACTACCAAAGAACTAAAATCTCATTGATGTTATGAATGTTATTTGTGGGGAGTCCATATTCCGGTGCATTTATAGGTGGTGGTTCTGTTGTGCATACCTGAAACATGGGGTAAGTTAGGAAAGTCTCCAACGTTCTTTCCTCGCAGTCGGGCTTCGTCTCGTACTGCTTCAGCAGCTTGTCAAAATCTCGGTTCTGTTTGCAGTGGGCCAAGATCTGCAGGCTGTACTGATGATTCCGCACAAACTCTTGGTAGATGTTTAACATGGGCAGCAAAATGTCAAAGAGGTCGGCTGTTAGGAGGACAGAAAACATACTTTGCGACTGGCCTGGAAGGTGGATTTAAGTTTGACAGCAGTAGCAGCATTGTTCTGCATGTGGCAGGCTTTACAAGCATAGACTGTGGACCACGGAGAAATTCTGTATACTCTGGGAGCTTTGCAGGGATCCAAAAAAATGAAGTTGAAGTAATGAGTCAAGATATCAATATCAATAAAGAAAGGAGAAGAAGACGAAAGAAGGACTAGACAGGAAGCTATAAGTGTCAGTGACAGAAAAGCCTTCCAGCTCATGTCCCTTTCAAAGCTCCAAGATGCCCAGTCTCACTGTCAGCTCCAAGTTGGCAAAGGCCCGTGTGACTTTTGCACACATCTCCAGTTTTGAGAGCTTGATTAAATTCTCCGTCAAAAAATTTGTCTGGAACAGGAGAGGCAGATTGGATATCTGTCTGCGGGCAACAGAGAGAGGCTCAGTGACGATTTCTTACGATTTGTGGACTTGCACAACTCGAGACAGATTTACAGAACAAAGACTGTGGGCCAGATGGCTTGCACATCATAAATGTTTTATCTGAGCATTATTCAAGTGGTCCTTTATGGAACAAGGTAGCGGAAGGTTGAATTCACATGAGAATTATAGCACACCTTTTACTCTGCTTGTACGGCATTCCTTACCAGCAGTTTTTGCCATCTTGTTTTTGATTCATCTACCTTGTATGAGCTTATTACATGACATTCCAAAAAAAAACAAATTCAATCAAAGATCATCTCCCTTATTTTCAGTAGCTATTAAAAAAAGTATTTTACAGTGACAGCAGAATCTGAGTTTGGATACAAAGTGTGGGCAAACCCGTTCCTATTCAGCATGTAATGTTTCACTGTTTTTTTGGCAACATAAATAATTACCAATAACACTTGCCAATTTGCAGTTTCAATTTTTTTTAATGTGGAATCTATTGAAGTGTAATTTGGAATTCCCTCTCTATTCCTGTAGGTGGCCTTAGAATGTCCACCTGGCGTCAGTAACACGATTCTATTCTATATTTGCTGGTCAGGGAGAATCCAGTTTCAGCAATGTGTGCAATCCTATAATAAGGTAAAGTGGCTGTTGCCGTCCATCACCAACAGCGCTGGTCAAGATCTCCTTTTTGGGACTGAAGTAAACTAGTAGATTGAAAACCGCAGCTGGTGCACAAAGCCATGACATCAGCTCCTTGCCAGGTATAAAAGATACGGGCCTGACAGGGGAGGGGGGCTTTTTTACATCCATGCCTTGGGCCACTCAACTTTTTGGAAAGACTTCACTCTGACATTGGTAGAATAAAATCTTTTCCCAATCAGCCGTGGTCCCTGAAGTGCTCATTCGTCGGGAAACAGCCACCGATCACCGAGTGTTGTTTGAAGACCAGCGAAGCAGCAAAAACCATATACCACACTATCATTAGCTATTCATAATTTTTTTTTTAACTCACATTTTTGTGGGACCTCAACATATTTTTGCCTCTTTCTGTACCGTCATAAGATTCCAGGAAATGACCAATTTCACGTTTTACCAAAAACGAGTAATTGTAGTCAATGAAATATGCTGAATTAATGAAAAAATTGCTTTTTTTTTTTTTTGCAAATCAAAACAATATATGGGCTATAATGTTCTAACATACTTTAAAAACATTTTTTTTAATGTTATCATAGTTTTTGGGATAATTATAGTAAAGTTTAAACTGTTAACATCAGCAGTTACTTGGGGCGAAGCTCTGCCCCATATAACTTCTGAAGTATGGGGGTCTACTGTATAACAAAAAAAACCCTCAACATCAGAGTGGAGATGCAGGATTTTCATCAGACAGTGATAATAATTTTTTTTAAAGGTAATCTTAACAAGCCTGGGGGCATTGCCGCCGTCTCTCTTACCCAGCACCAGTGTGGGCCAGCTAGCTATCCTGGCCTTTAGGCCCTGGTAGAAGATTTGGTGGAGGAACATGATGGTCTCGCTGCCCCAGAAAAAAAAAAAGACAAATGCCGTTATCCGCTTTTCATATTGAAAACGATTGGGTTGAGGTTGGGATCCTGGAGCGGTCTTACTACCTGTTGAGGAAGATGCTGCTGACGTCATCATGGGTGATGGGCGGTTTCTTGGAGCTCGCAGCCATACGTAGCGGCCGCAGGAAGTTGTTGACCAGGATGTGAAGCTGTTGGACGTATTCGGCCTCGGCCTCCAGCATGCTAAACACAACTTGGTTCCTCTTCCTCATGCTCTCCGCGTGGGGTGAACGGATGTAGTCCTGGATGATGGTTTTCCACTTCCTACGGCAAATCCAACCTCGCAGGAAACTCTGGACCTGCGAGAGTAATCCATGACGCGGGTTGTGAATGCAAATATTTAGCACAATCAGTGCGGCCTTAAAAGTTTCATGTCCCATTTGTAAACGGTGAACAGTTAACTTAATCAGCTGTGACGTTGAAATCTACTGATTGAGATGCGCGTTTCAAAGGAGCCCGCAAAGGAGAACAGCTGCTCTACTAGACGCAGGCTGAAGAGCTCTCGACTGTGAGACAGTGTGAAGTTTCTTTCATTCTTTGAATTATTTTGAACTGCCTGTCAAATCTGACTGCACAGTTTCCCCACCTTTTTGATCTTGTGGATCTCAGTGTCGTCATCGCTAGGAGGTACCTCCGGATTGGACTGGATCTTCTCGTTGTCCTTCTGCAGTGACGCAATCTAACATAAAAAAAAAAAAAAAAAAGACAAAGGAATTATTATAACGTGTGTCATCAATTTGTATATTACAGAGATGTTAAATTCTTCTCCAGTGTGCTGGAAGATTGAGTTTATGATCCAATAAAAGATTATAAATCCTTTATTTAATGTTCACGCCCTGGTAGCTATAAAGATTGCCATTTTAAATCCCTTTAACTTGAAAGGACTTTCATAAAAAGGGTGCTTGGAAGTTACATCTTTAAGCATTGACTGACAGGAAAGGGACTTCATGAAACCTTTCAGTATTTATTGTCTTGAGGTTTTCCTTATTCCTTTGTCCGTCTCCTTTTAAGATGTTCTGGACAATTACACTTGAGTGTTACCTCTGATTTTAGCCGTTCTATCTCGATTTCCCCGTCCTCTATCTGTTGTCGAAGTTGCTTGGCAACGGTTTTCTCTGTCTCCACTATTTGTAGTAGGTGCAGATACTTCTGCATGAGGGCCTCGTGCTCTGTAGCTAGGTTCCTGTAACTACAGTGACAGACACATAAAACAATAAAAATTTTAAAAAACCTCCTCGCTGAATGTTTCAGTGGTCTTAAATTCTTATATTTAACCATGGAGAAACCAAGAACCTTTTTCTTCTTTGGAAAATGATGAATTATACATTAAATGACTGCTATATGTTCACTGAACACCAAAATATATGTTTTGTTTAAATATTCAATGCTTCAATTCTAATTTAGGATTAGAGCCAAATCTGACCCTTTGGGATTCAATAAGTAATAAGTAATAAGATATCCTTTATTCTTCCCACACTGGGGAAATTTACAGCCTCCAGCAGCAAGAATGTATGTAGAAAGAAGAAAGAAGAAAGAGAAAAAAACAACAAACATCTTTCAATTAAATGCAATATGAACACAAAATGGATAAATCACAGTACTATTTACAATTTTCCTTCACATCATTTAATTATTATTATTATTATGATTGTCATTTTTTATTCATCAGCCTGACAGCAGTCGGTAGGAACGAGCGTCGGTATCTCGCCTTCTTGCAGCGCGGGTGTAACAGTCTCTGGCTGAAGGAGCTACCAAGTGCTGTCAGGGCGGGCTGGAGGGGGTGGGAGGGACTGGCCATCATAGCTTTTAGCTTAGTTAGCATCCTTCTGTTGCCCACCTCCTCCAGAGTGTCAAGGGAGCAACCCAGGACAGAACTGGCCTTACTGACCAGTCGCCCCAGTCTCTTTCTGTCCCGGGCTGAGATGCTGCCTGACCAGCAGACAATGCCATAATGGATGGCCGAGGCCACCACCGAGTTATAGAACGTGCCACAAGGGCAGCATTTAAGTAGCAGAATCTATAGGGGCCAAATTTGACCCCGTGGGTTCTCCAGGGTTAAAAACAATAACAATAATAATAGCAATAACGGCACAGCCGGCAAACCAATACTACCGGTACATAAAATGGAGAATTATATACTGTATGTCAGCCTACCAATGGATGAAGTAGTGAAGTGCAAATGCACACAAGTCAGAGAATGAGGGCGATCCAATGTGCACAGTGGGGATAAAAATAGGTGATTGATCCAGTTCAGCAGATTAAACAAACAAAAAAAGATTTAATCTTAAAAAAAAAAGCAAGAATGTGTTGATTTAATCACATTTATTTATGAATTCTGTACTGGTGGCCCAGTCAGGCAAGCGTCAGTGAACTGCATGTGGTGGCTACAATCCGCAACATCTGTGTGAAAGGCACCGACGAATGCAGTTCACTTCTGACCGGCCGATCGGGTGAAAAAGGAAGCGTTGAAGTACCGTGTACTGACTGGACCTGAGTGTTACCTGGCCTGCGTGATGGCGGCGACCCACTCATCACAGTCCTTGACATCTTCCGTGCGCAGCTCCAAAGCCTTCTGGTTGTCATGATTAAACGTGACTGTAAAGTAATACTAGAAAAGACAAAGCGAAAGATCATATTTTCAAAATGCATTCCTCTGACCGCATTATCATGAAGGGGAAAACGTTCAGCGTGAACTATGCAGCGTTTTCTCGCGAGAATAGTACAAAAAGGTTAAGCGGTGTATGGCACTCCACTCCACAACAAGTTAGAACAACAAAGGAGGGGTATAAATGACCCCTTAAAAACTGCTCATGGTTTTTCATTCATCCCGAAAGCCAAGAGTGAATCATCGATAGAGGGGTGCAACAACAATTTCATATTCTATGACAATGACGATGATGGATGGATGTATGGATGGATGGATGTGTGGAAGCAATATTTTTAGGTTTATTTCAATTCAGTTTTCATGAAATCAGTTTTTGGCTGATGATAAACAACAATGCTATGAAAACTATATAATATCACAGAGGATTGTTCAAATCAATTTTAGCCTTTCCTGAAAGAGCCCCCCCCCCCAAAAAGCAGACTATTAATCAGTCACGAAACTACCATTGTTTGTGACATTATGTAACTCCGCCTCACTTATTCTTGTCCTTCTTTTTTTGTGCGACCCACTTTTGCCTTACCACAATTCTCAGTCACCCTTCGCCGCCCGTCATGTTTGTCACATTTGTCTCGTCTCTAAGTGCGCAATAACTGCTCACATTTCTCTGGTTTTATTGGCACCTTCAAATGCACTTTCCCCACCCATGCAAATACGGGGTTGCCATGGTAACAGCGGCACGCATGGCATTGAGCTTAAATGTAGCTTGCCTTCTAAATGGGGAGTAAGAAAGTGGAACATTACAAAAAACACAATTGAGGAGGGACGGCGGGGAAAGATGCTTTTTTTTCCTTGTTCTTGTTTTTTGAATGAGTGTGCCTATAAAAAGCAGTGGAGGCCCGCAAGGTGCCAGTTGGCTTGGCATCGATTCACCGTGTTGTCCCATTCCCTGTCACACACTGATAGGATCTACTGGCACAGCCCTACCTCCCGCAGCTTTTGCACCACACACACACACACACACACACACACACACACACACACACGCACACACACACACACACACACACTTTTCACGCAATGGGCATGACTGAATGATGAATCAAAGCCACAGAAAAGTCTGGACAGTGACAGGAGAAGACGCCATACTGTCACCCGGCTTGACATGACATCACTCGGCAATGCAACATAATAAACTATGTTCGGGCGAAAGGCAGACTATACCCTGAATTGGTCGGCAGTCAGTCGCCGGATACAAATATAGAGAAAACCAACAAGTCACACCCACATTCACACCACCACTGAGTGGGAATCTATCGATGAGCGCGCATAAGTCAGGCGACTGTAGCACAACACCATCAGCGGCTTTTTTTTAAAGAAACTAATTGATACTAATATGACTCCTACGACTGATAATAACAATATTAACAACAATAATAATTTACAGATTTTTAAGGGATGGCTTGGTCATATAGTGATTTGTACACGCTTTATTATTCTGAGTTTGCGGGTTTGAACCCAGCCTGCGGCCTCCCTCCGTGGACTTTGAATATTCTGCTTGTGCTTGACGAGGTTTTCTCCGGGTACTCCGGCCTCCTCCTACATCCCAAAATAATGCATATTAAATTCATGGAAGACGGAATTGCAACCCTTATAACTGTAAAGGAGGGATCCATCTAAAGGTCCATGTACTAATTTTACGAGTGAAGCAATTACCGGATATGTGCTCGTTGACATCTGTGCGCTATGAGCCCTACTAGTGAAGCACTGTGAAATGATAATTAAAATTTCCTCCCCAAAGTGGTTCAGTGCCAGTTGTGACAAATCATCCATCCATCCATTGTCTAATCCGGTTATCCTCATGATGCCATGTTCCTGTTCTGGGCCTGGCCACCAGGTGGCAGACTGAGCGGACTTGCTGGCTGCACACCTGCTGCCAATCTGTCAATTATGGAACTGTGTATTTAAGCACCCGCAATCTGTCTTCTGGTTGTCGGAGTATTGTTTATGCCTTGCTGTTTCCACTATTCTTGCTATAGATGTCGTCGTGTTTCGCTTCTGAACTCTCGGTACCAATGGTTTTGTAAGTATTGGATTTTATTTTGTGATTTGGCTTTCGCTTGCGTGTATTTTGATACATTGTTTTTGTTTGTCTTTGCGATCCTTATTTTCCTCCCTTGGCTTTTGTGCAAGGGCTTTTTGTTGTTCGTTTTTTGTGCCCTCCGGTCCTTGTTTTGACCAGCGCTTTCTCTTAGTCATGGCGATTTTTGTATTAAAAACATATTTTTGCAACGGAGACCTGGTTGACGTCTACACTTTGGGGGTCCAAACTTAATTCAGCTTGTCCGAAACGTAACACATGAGGGTCGCGGACGTGCTGGAGCCTATCCCAGCTTTCTTCGAGCAGTAGGCGGGGGACACCCTGAACTGGTTGGCAGCCAATCACAGGGCAACAATATTGTTTTACGTACATTATATCACCCCAACCATGGTGTATAATAAATAGCATGGTGCATTGAGAAATCGTTAAAGGTGCCACCTGAAATGATGTAATTCCAGTAAATTTCCAGACCGCCTATCTAATTCCATTTGAAAATGTGATATTTATTCATTACAAATATATCTTTGTTAATCTATCTATGCCAGTGATGTATAGTGACACGCAAAAGAATTAACTGGCACATTAAGACTGTGTATCAACCTGTTGCCAGTCTTACAACAGCTTTGTGTTCAATTATGTAAAAAAACAAAAGTGAGTACCTTTAGAAGAGATCTACATCATTGCTTCAGTATTCATACATTTTGTGACAGTTTTATTTGGTGATATGTTGCGAAAAGGTTGTAAAAGGTCACTTAAAACATCACGTATGCATGTTGGCCTCACACCAGCTCCTTGCGAGTGCGTGATCTCATTTTGCATTTGGGTGTTTGACTGTTCACCCTGGTTACTAAAATGTATTGCTCAATGTGGCTCTCCTTGCCCACATGTGAGGGCATTACTGTGCTTTAATCATAGTTTTTTTTCTTCACTTCACTTCAACGGCAGTATGACCAAAGCATTATCAAAATTTGCCTCGCGACAATTACTGACCAAGCTTAATTGGGGGCACTTGAACGTCCAGATACTGTACAGTTGATGGTTTGTAGCGATGATTGTGATTCGTCGCCAGAGAAAAATAACAAGCTCGTGGAGACTTTTGGCTTCATTACAAGCGGTGCTGCGGAAGACTGCAGCTGGCAGCGTCGCTTTCACACAGGCCGTCAGACCCCCTCATCACTCTCCTCAAGCATTTGTTTGCAACCAACCGTGCAATTTGCCTTACATAATCTCCCTCAGAAGTGCTTTGCGTTCAGTTAAGAGTGGGGAAATGCATTTGAAGTATTTTATCATAGTTTTGGTGGCAACGTGAGCGCTCTGGCCGCAGATTCGTGCCGCCACGAAGCCTTGCAGACGCGGTTGCCAAGGTAGGCTGCTATTAATATCAAGACAAGGAGTTCAATCAATACGTCAAAACCGCAGGGGAAGGGGCCTCCGCCTGCCTCCGCCAGATGGCAGACTACAAAAAGTTTCCATGCAAGTTTTTGTTCTGCCTTATTTGCTTTGCTTCAGCGAGAAAAGCGGACGACCTCAAAGTTCGTTTTTGAAACCTAAAGTGCACTGGATCAGGATCGTCGGTATTACATGGACAGCAGTACTGAAAACTCCTCACTCGCAAATTCCAAAGCAGATCTCCCGCATCCTACCTGCTTCTCCAGCAATTCCTTAGCGGAGGGGGGCGACTTGGGTGAGGGCGCCCTGTCGCACGCGCACCCCTCCAGCAAGTAGAGTCCGGAGGGGCGCGAGCTGGAATCATTCTCGAAATAGAACAGCATGTTCTGCAGCAGGCAGAACCATTTGGGGTGCCATTTGGTGTTGTCCGAGCTCTTCTTGCTCAGGCACCCGCGCCTGGTACCGTCCTTCCTGGCCAACAGCGCCAGATAGGTAACATGGCCATCGTTGAGCCTCATGCCCTTCTGCATGTTTCAGCCCCCCGCCCCCGGGAGGATGTGTACTGGCGCTTCTTACATCTTTCTCCTCTTCCTCCTCCTCAGCACCTCCGAGACACACAGTCACTTGGCGGCAAATTGCGCGGGCGCCCCTTCTCTTGAGGGAGAAGCAAGACCACACGCGCGTTCAAGACTGAGATGAAACCAGAGCATCCGCGCGAGAGAACCCCTCATTGCGAGGGTGGAAGTGCGCGCGCGCGCGCCTCGCTGCATACGGGCGCAAGGAAGTGCAGTCACGTGACTTGCCCCCCTGAGCGGCAGCTTTTGGGATTTTGGACCGAAGCTCATAAAGCATCACGTACACGACAGACATGAACAAACGCATATAAAAACTCTTGCACTGAATTATCGATAATTAATTGGCATTGCTTTAATTTAATATTAGGTACACTTGCACAACACACTTTGTGAGAGTGGTACTAAACCTATGGCAGGTGGACCATATATGGTCCTTGAGAGGATTTGATCAGGTCAGATCATAAAAACCTGACTGTGATTTAAAAAAAAAAAAACACACCTTCTGTTCATACAAAGAGATAAACAATTATTTGATCATTGCATCAAAATTTTCCATACTTTGATGATGCTCCCTTGAGAACAACATTGCAAACTGTTCATTGCAAATGCTTCTCTTGCAATAACGCTGAGCAAAGGTGCCACAAAGGCGCACTTCCTGTGGCGTTGCCCATATTTGCACTTCCTGTGTAATTACTGGCCTGAAAGAGAATTCATCTGTCATGCTGTCAGGGAGACAGGTATCAAGTGCTGTGATGAGTGTGACGTCAGTAATCCAGCAATAACCATATTGAAACGGCTTTGGGTTGTGGCGCAGCTTTGATTTTAATTTCAGTTTTTAATCATCTCCGTCACTGGAATTCCTAAAGGTGAACTCATATTCATGATTACATTTGCACTCATTTCTATTTAACTTTCTTGACCCAGCGACAACACGAGTAGGTTTTATCATTTAAATTATTCTTCAGTCATTAGTGTCTGTTGTCCTATCACTCAATGGAAGCATACAGAGGCTGAACAAAAGCCCCACGGCCGCACCGTCAACTGCTGGATGCATTTCCACATCTAACCCCACAAGAGAGACTCTCATTAGGGCCGGCCCATAATTAAACCCGGTTTAGCATATTGGGGCGAGGGCACACAATGGTTTGTTTCATCGCAGAGGGATCACAGCACTTTGCCTGGGCAGGATCATTAAAGGCACACAGCTACGTCACGGGGCCAAAATAGAGAGATTTACTGACCAGATTTGGCTGGTTCTTGATTGGAAAAAGAAGGTTTCTATGATGCATTTGCTTAGCAACAGTTGAAAATTTAGCCCCAGAACTTCATGTGGAATTTGGATTTTCTCTCTGCCACTTCTTTGAAGACTCAAGATTGTCCAAAGATGTGGAGGAAAACACTACATTCAGTGAATGAATGGATGATGGGATACATCCACCAAGAATTAAATGTGAAAGAGAATTGTTGTGTCACCAAGAAAGGCCCCAGCTCAGACTACAAATGGCACAATCCCATGCGTCAGTTCATGAGATTTCACAGCGTCCTAACCACCAAATCTCACTGTACCTTCATCTGGCAGCATGTTACCGAACATATAGACTCTCAAACAGTGGTCTATGGCTTCAATTCCTTTTGAACGAGTACCAACACCAGGATGGTTATCAGGCCGATACCGGTACCCTTATTTCAACGTATCAGAGGCTTCTCACACCAATACCGGTTTGCGATGCCAGTCACCGGCACCCTCTCACAAAGTAAATAAAAGGCACGCAGCGCTTACACAGAAATCTTTCAAAGTGAACTGCATCCAAGTCAGTCCTCTCAAATGCCCATTCGATTGCAAATTTTAGTATTTGTATATTTATATCAGGTCTACATTCATGCTGAGAGTGCATTAGAAGCCTTTGATAGTTTATTATTTATATGAATATGTATATGTATATATGTGAATATGTAGCAGTTCTGGAATGAGCCATATATTAAATACCGAGAGTGCATTATTAGTACGTTGCGATTTATTTGCTAGACCAAATATGGCACAGTGGCTTTTTTTTTCTTCACTGTACTTAACAGTTCAACCTTGGTGGAGGTCTGCACTCTACTGAGTGCTATTCTAGTTTGACTCTGACAAGTTAAAAAAAGAAAGCGTTGGGGGGGGTGGTGGATGACAGGGAAGTGAAGCATGTACCTGTGTGTAGGGATTTATAATTTAACCTTGCCCCCTTGGCAACTCAATGATGCCCCACAGGCTCCAGCTCTGAGCTTTTTCCATCTCATAATTGTGCCCTCAAACCGCGATGGTAATGAGGTGGTGATTCTCCTCCATGACTGTCACTAATAGTAAAGCAGATTTTTTTTTAATGACCTCTTATTATAGACGCCATGAAACGAGAGTGAGGCGGAAGATTGGTGATGCATTCTGCGGGTGACATTTGACAAAGGTCACAGATGAGATTCAAACATGTACAACGGACGGCCCACCCGCCCCACAGGTAGCAGTGATTTTATTCATATTAGGTGGTAGCTTTTTTCAAACATCCTGTAATCATTGTTCAAGTGGATGAAAAGGAAGCTGGGTTCACTTTAACTTCAAATGTCTTGTGACGTTAGTCGGTTTTGGGGTGGGCTGGCGTACATGCTTGTCCAATTGGTTCTTATCTGACATTGAATTAGATTATAAACAAAATTGGTTAAATTACACTAAACTAGAACCCAACAGAATATGGCTGATCAACATGAAAACAACTGTATGTGAAAAATAAAGACAATTTATTTCAATACACTGAAGTACATGTAAATGGCAGCAATATTGCGCTTCAATTTTGTAAATCTGAAAAAAGAGCATTAATAAATAAGATTTAGTTAAGCGGTGAACCATTAAAGCTGATGTTAGTGGCCAAAGTGCACATGATGCTAAAAAAATATATAAATAAAATACACATATCAATACATTGTCTAACTATAAGCACGTACCAATGGTAAAACTACACGGATAAAGCAAACACAATAACATTTTCATGCTGCCATGAGGGGATTTTATTTGGAGCCATTAAAATGTGCTTTTATTATTCCTGCCAAGATATTTGCGTCAGATTGTTCGGAGTGGGCAGCGCTCAGGCTCTGTGATTTTTATCTGACGCCAAGTTCTCTGCAAAGAGGCTGCTACCGCATGCCGGGTCCCCACCTGGTTGCAGCGTATACACGTAACCGCCTGGTTCTTTTTGACCAGCGATTTCGACTTTGTCGGTGCGTTTCTGTGATGAAATTAATATTTTTTTGGTACGAATTTTGTTTGTGTCTGCGATTGTGGGATCCGATCGCCATTCAGTTCGTCCCCGAACTGTGTCAGTTGATAGCACGTAATGACCATGTAGATCACCCAGTCGAGGGTATACCTCTCCTCTTCCTTAAAATCAGCTGGGATGGAGTCCAACTCACCCGCTGTAACCTTAATGAGGACAAGCACTGTACATCAACTAACTTTATTAAAAATGATACAGTGTGACAACAGTTTAAACGTCCGATTGGCATGAGTGCCGCCGCTTGCGGGTTACATGATGGATGCTTATCAGTAAGGAAATGTCATACGACCAATCTGAAGGTGTGGTATATCTCATCCGCAGGTATGGGGCAGCGGCCCGTCCTTGCCACACATCTTAAAATGTTTTCGAAAGGTGGTCTGTCATCACCCGAGGCTTTTTAAGCGACATCTGCCGCTGTATACACGTCAACCACGTTATGGTTTGGGAATGCGGCGTGCTGAAAGACATGTGTTCATTATGGTAATCTAGTCAGTGTGCATGCATTTTTAACAGATCATATTTTATGTTTTGGGGTCAACCGGTGTTAGAATTACAGGACAGACTGTACTCGGCAAGCAAAAGAAGTCAGGTCAAATCTTTCGAGGCAGGGCAGCATGGCACATTGCAGCGTGAAAGTCATAACCACTGCCAAGTTTTGACAATGAAGTTTAGATGTTAATTGAAAGTTAACGTTAGACTGTAAAATATCGACCATTCAGCCGATTTTTATGGGGCTTGTCCTCATTAGGTGCAGATGAGATGGTGCCTATTCAGAGCTGACTGTGGGTGAGAGACAAGGTATGCCCAAGAGTGGCATTCGTTTCATACTCCTCCACCGCTCTAAAAAAATATCATTGTCTATTGATGCCTTAAGTGTCATGATCTGTTTTTCTGTTGACTTTAGTTTGATTAGTTTGAGTCATGTTTTCCTCATGTGACTTTTTTCATGTTGTCTTGCTTTTTTGGTTTTTGTTCCTACCAATTTTTTGGTGTCAACCAATCAACTCGGTCCATCCACTTGTGTCTTGTGCAGGTGTACCTCATTCTCTCATCAGTTTGTTTGTATTTTAATTCCCTGGATTCTTTCAGTCTTTGTTGGTTTATTGTTGTTTTTGTTGCTAGCAGTTCACATCACCCTGTCATGTTGTCAGTCGTAGTGAGTCATTCCTTGAGTTTGGAACTTTGACTCTTGCATTTTTTTTAAGACTTTGTCAATTTTGTATTTTTGGTTGTTCCACGTACCTTGCTTGTTTTTGTCATGATTCTGTTTGTGACCAACAGGTGGCACTGTAGGGTTCTCCCTGCAGCTGCACACCTGTTGGTCATTATGTAATTAGTGCTTTAAAAGGACTCCCAGCCTGACCACTCATTGTCGGATCGTCGGTGCTGTTTGCTTGTTTGTTTGTTATGTTTCAGTCATGTTTTGGTCATTATTATGTTTTATCTTCAGTCATGTGTTTTGTTTGCTACTTTGGACTTTATTTGTTTTGGATTTAGTTTTCTCTATATTTTAATACAATTCTTCAAGTACACCCTGCTCCTCCTCTCCGCCTCCCTCCTGCCTGCTTTTTGGGGTCCACCACCACCTCGCAGACGTGACAGTTTTCATTTATTCTTTTAACCCTGGAGAACCCAAGAACCCTTTTCTTCTTTGGAAAATGATGAATTATACATTAAATGTTTTTAAGTCACATTAAATGACTGCTATATGTTCACTATATGTTCTATACTGCTATATGTTCACTGAACACAAAAATATATGTATTTTCAAATATTCAATGCTTAAATCCTAATTTAAGATTAGGGCCAGATTTGACCCTTTGGGATTTAAGTGTAGCATTTGAGTAGCAGAATTTATAGGGGCCAAATTTGACCCCATGAGTTCCCCAGGGTAAAAAATAAATTGTTTTTGGAGATTGCTCCTGGTCCCCTGTCTAGCCTCCTTGCTTCCCTAAACTTGGGTCCTCCATTCTCCCCCATACAAACCTTCACAAAAACATGGTAGCAAAGCACCAATTTTTGATGAGAGAGTTTTTTGGCCAAAGCATATAAACACTAAAAACTCAGAATTTTCAGATGGATGGGTTGAAAAAAAATATTTTCAAATACTGTAGGTAGTAGGAAAATAAACGGGAACACTGGATTGCACTCCCAAAGTGTACACACTTGAACTGTCAGAGCACTTTCAGCTTTGACTTTAACGTCTCGGACAATTTACTCATGCAGTGTGAATGTAAAAATGTCCTTTCTAAAATTGTACACTGTATGCCCATACGCACATCCAGGGTAAAACACTCAAGGCGTATACAAGCACACTCCTGTGGAACGTGTCGTGAGCCATTCAGCTTCTATTTATTCTCGTTCCTTTTTAGGGAAAATTCGATCGTGCCTTTTCTTTCTCTTCCGAGGCTCTCCGCATTTAGAGAGTCTATTTGCGTCTCTCTCTCGCTCTCACCCCGAGTCATTGCTTCCGCCATGCCCTGAAGAGGACAGTGAAATTCTCCCTCAGTGAGCTTCGTTCACCACCGCCGCTTGTGGTGCGTATATGAACACGACGGGAAAGTGAACTAAAGCTAAGGGTCGGCATCCTTGGGGCTCAAACTCAAACGTGACCTTGGAGCTCTAGCCAGGAGCTTTCTGTACTGTTTGGGAGAGTACCGGCACTAACAAATCGGGGAGCTCTTCTGATTTAGTTGGTAATCATTGGGTACATACTACAGAGTGTTGTTACAGTCTAATCATGTCTACATGTCAAATCTGGCTTCAACTATCTGCTGTATAAAGGATTACGACGGCATGACAATGATGTTGTGTGTTGGTCCAGCTATGATGTTTGCATCATTTGTTAGCATTAAGCTAAGTGGACTTAATGGTATTGGATTGTTTTAAATACACGGGATCGGGACTGGGCCACCCCGCATATAAGTGACTTCCATTATAAATGCAATGAGAAAGAAAACATCAACCACCAAAGAAAAAACACCAATATATTGGCATATTGGCAACAACAATTTTGCCTGAAAAGGGGAAGTTGCCCCCCCCCCGAACAAAACTTAAATTATGTTCTTAAAAAATTGAAAAAGAAATGTGAACAGGTGTATCGTGGGATCCACTTTACACATATTGCCTTTGTTATATCTTTAGTTTGACACTTAACTTCAAAAGTCACTTGAGTTAAGTCCTACCACCATACCGCAGTCTTATATCCACGCAAAAAAAAATGAAACAGCTCATGTCTTGAAACAATGGTACAATATTTTGGGTCGCTTGTATCTCAAGGCCCCACTGTCTACCGGTATATATTATTCAGTTGCACTTCCTTTTACATCCTAAGTTTTTTTTTTTCTTTTTCTGGCCCCTCTGAGTCATACTAATTGTCATCTAAATTTGAATTTCTTCTGAGGGAAAGTTGAAGTTAATGGTTCATATCGAGTTCCTCCAAGGGCTTTTAATGTGCAAAATGCAGCAATGTGGATAATTTTGTTCATGAAGCACAAAATTTCATAGTCACGTGTGCCTTTAAACTGGCCTCGGGGGTGTTATCAACAGACTGTGTGAAAGAAATGTTCTTGTGTTTATCTGGAGACAGCCCTACCCCAATTTGTTGAGATTTATAGTAATTTTGCCTCTGAAGAAATCACACAAATAGAACTGCTAATCTCTGTAACATAGCAGATGAGTGGTCAGAACATCCATACGCGTTGCAGTTATGAGGTTGGAGGTACTCAGACTTCCTCCTACATTCCAAAAAATGTCTGAAGACACCATATTGTGTGTAGGTGTGAATCGCGGGCTAGAAATAACACAAGTAATCAATTTCAAGAACAAGCCAATACATTTTCTGGTTCAATTTAAATTAGTGTTTAAATAGGCCCCTTCGTCATAGAAAAAAAGGATCAAAAAACTAAACTTTTTTGTGAAGGTCAAATGTAATGGTTTGAGTGCATTTTAGGTCTGAGACAGAAAAAAAAACAGATATGAAAGAAAACTTGGCACATGGACCTGCAGTGTAACTCTGTAACTCTTGTGAAATTGTCTCTCAAAATGAAGATGCGATGAACAATTCCACTCATGCAAGACCACAAGTTCAGGGTCCCATTGTGTTTCCAAAAAATTGTTTTATTTCATTTATATTGGACAAATATTAGCGTTGCAGAACGTTTCCATTCTCGACGCAACCTCTCTGACTCCAAGTAGGACAATGGCGTCCTCTAGTGCTACATTGCACTCAGTGACAGTTCAATGACATTTGGTGGTTTTTGTCATTTTCATGTCAGGTTTGCGCTCGTCCTCATTTGGGTGACAGTTGACTTTGGGCGAGAGGTGCGGTACACTGGGCTGGTGGTCAGCCAATTACAGGACACGTATAATCCAGCAAAAAATCTAAATCTTATTTTCGCCATCGGTGGCCACCGACTTGCTACAATATTATGACTACTATGAAAATGTCTGCCTTAGCAATCAAAATGTATGTCAGTTTATCCCAAAGTATTTTGGCTCATTTGAAATTTGAAACACGACTTGTCACTAATGTACTTGCATTTCATATATTATGGTGGTTAGGTTTTCCTTTTTAACCTGCTTAAAATGTTGACAATAGGTTTTTGTCACAAGCAAACATGCAGAGTCTGCCCCTTTCTCGTTCAGCCCAACACGGAGATGCTAACGCATGCTAACACTAAGCCAATCGACTTCTCTAATGTGTTGCTTTTTGTTCTTCCTAAAAAGAGTATTTCATGTCTACATTTACTCCAACATTCAGCAGCACGTCTCTGACTAAGATTGGAAGGCGGGAAGGAGCACATTGCAGTACACCAATTTTAAAATGTCTTCCTTGGTTTTAAGGTATGAGACACGTTTGAACATTATCAATTTTGTATTTTTGATTCCTCCAGTGCCTTGTTTAACTTTCAGGTTGTTTTTGGGGGGGGGGGATATATACCTGTATATAAAAAAAATCCTCGTCTTCTTGAGATACTAACGCATGCTAGCGCCATATATATATATATATATATATATAATATATATATATATATATATATATATATATATATATATATTCATATTGTATTTAATTGAAAGATGTTTGTTTTTGTTTTTTTTTCTCTTCTTTCTACATACATTCTTGCTGCTGGAGGCTGTAAATTTCCCCATTGTGGGACAAATAAAGGATATCTTATCTTATATATAGATATAGTATATATATAGTATATATAAATCCTGCTTCACCTCCCTGCACCCCCACACTTTACATTTTACAAAATTAAAAAGTGAATTGATGGGGGTCAATTACCGGTAATCTTATTTGAGGGTTTTTTTCATGCCGATTTGGGGGAAAATTCAGTGCATGAATGATAACCACATACACAAAACATGACAAACATAGCATGAAGCCTGATCGGTGAGAGCCACCGAGCAAAAGGGTCCCAGGAATGTGCGCACTCTAATCCCAGAAAGAGACACAAGATGTTTTAGCAGAGCTCCTCTGGTCCACATGAGTGGTCCCGGCATCCGACGCTGCTGCAAAGTCCGGAACCGGATAAAGAGAAGCCGACGCCTGTTTGCATAGCAGCAGCCTTTTACACTAACGAGAGCAGGTCAACTAAATAATCGACAACAATGCAGGCAGAGGCGCTTACAGCCCTTCCTGTCCCCGTGGTATGCTAAGACATCACTAGAAGTTAAGAGCACACTGGCAAGCCATGTGGAAAGAGGGATGGACGTTTAACTCTTTGTTGGCTCGGAAATGTCTAAAATTAGGTACACCTGCACAATCAAATGAAATCCAGCACAAAAATAGTCCGTTTTGGTTAACTCCCACTGTGCAAATTGTGTAGAATTGTGCGTTTGTGTAGCTTGGATCAGAATACAGTGGTGGCTTGAGATTTTTCAAACTGCAAACAGTCGTTAGTGGATTTTTTCCCCCTTTTGTTTAGTTTTTTTGTCTTTCAGTCATGAATGTTGATACAATGCGGTCATAATCCTATTTGGTAAAAATGCTGTCAAAAATATTTCATCTCTCAATCTTCTTTATTTGATATTTGCAACCCTTTTTCTATAGCAGTTGAGCGCCACGTAGTGTCAAACAATTTGGCAAATCGTAATCAATTTGTTCACATTTCAGATACAATGTGCAAAAAAATGCATTTTTGTCTCTATTCTTAAAAAGGTGCTTCTATTTTATTACTTCTAAAAACGTAAATTTGCCAGTCGATATGGCTTTGAGAGTGCACCGGCTCAAACTTGAGAAGCCGGTGGGAAGTATGCTCCGCGTTCGGAGCGGGTGGGGAGGCTCAACGTAGCGTGCGCTGAGTGGATGTGAAGGCCGTCTGACTCAGCAGCTCCTCTGCTGTCTGTGTGCTCGCTCCACAGTGTCTTTATCCCTGGTGACGGGACATTGCCTCAGGCCTGCGAACACACCTCGCAGTCAGCCCCAAATCCGCCCAGACTGAGATTTTGGATTTGTCTCATTGATCCAGATGATTGCACCTCCATTCATTTGCCTCATACCAAAAGTGAATGATAGGAGAATCATTCAATGTCAATGGAATGGTTGTATTTTTCTTTTCGTAAACAATATGGAGATATTTGACCTATAACTCATAAATATATTTAGGTGGTAGACTTGGAATGAGGGGATTAGACAGACATTCCCAACCTTTGTGCCGCGGCAGTTTCAATGAATTGGTTCAAAAATTATTATGTAATTTGTGTATTTTGCATGACATATCTTTGTCGCTTGACGTGTCGTGACAGGCAGAACAATGAAATGCTCTTATGGCAGAGGGTAAACTAAACCTGTGTGTCCGCTTGCATTCACCACGAAGGCGTAATGATAGCTTTGCGTACAACTAAACAGGAGCACGTTTCACACTAGGTCTAAGTACATTTGTGAGAAAATAGAGATAAGAGTAAGAGAAAGATCAGCAATTTACTGGTGTCGAGTGGAATCCTCACATCTCCAATACGTGTCTGATGTATTTTCCATCTTAAACATTGAATATAAATCCAGTGACATCTTGACTTATGTCTTGACTTTAAGTTTTTTTCACGTTATGAGACATCACTCAGGTGATTTTTGTTGTTTTTACTTTGAGTTATTATGAGCAAGTTTCAGATATGCCAGCACTGATGTGACGTGGGGGTGGGCGGGGGAATGATCTTTCAGCTCTTTTCTGCAGGACAAACTGTCAAACACACAAATGCAAAATGAAAACACACGCAAGGAGCATGGATGGAGAAGATGCAGTGGCATGGGAAATCTAAGTTCCTGATCTTACACACTAGGCCACGCCTCTTAAAGACATACTTTAACACAGTAAAGGTGGTTGATATCTCACGAAAGGGTGAAGGCTTGCGAGTGTTTGCGCATGTAGCGAATGTTGTTTTGTCCTCAGAGTTCAATCTGGGATGCAAAAGGTTGCCAGATATTCGCAAACAATATTAATGCTCACACACAGTTTTTCTTGTCGTCATAAAATGTTCAAAATGTTTTCAAGAAAAAAATGTTGTAAATGCAACCGCATTTATGCATTTTATTTCCTAGGGTGAAAATAGCACCTATTCGGATACATGGCCCATCAATATTATTTCAACACAGTTAAAAAATATATGTAGACAAAATAATGAACAATAAACTATTTCCATGCAATTTTCATTCTTCTCTGTGATTGGTTACTGGTTACGTCACACATTCTTGGAAAGAACACTTTTAGTTTGGTTTTAAACTTGAGTGCGATGGCACTCAAGGCCTCGGCTAGTCAGTCTAATTGCCAGAGGGAGATCTTGACCATTTAGGAGAAGAAAAAAACTCCTGGATATGCTTCTAGGAGGACAGTGTTAAACAAAGGTGCAATTTAAATCCAATGTTGAATAAATAGGACATGACTGTGTGTAAAACGGTGCATGCCAGACAGTTACCACTCCAATACGACAAGACCAGTACAATAAAGTACCAAGTGGATTATGGTATGAGGGTGTGTTTGTGCCCATGGCGCATTTAGGCTAAAAGGCACAAACAGGTTCTGAGAGCAACGTGTTCTGTCACCCACTCGCCTCTTTGGGCTTAGTCACTGGAACCGCTCTGATGGAGCTCCACGCATGCACAGGCTAGTCCCACAGTCAAGACAACCACAACGTCGGCCCTCTGCGTTCACTCTGGCGCCCGTGAATGCAGGAAACCTGCATTCCCGCACCTGCCTCGGGCGATCATTGCTATGTTCAAAGAAGGGAATAGGGTGGGGGGAATATATTGAGAGAGGAAACAGTGCAGGATGGACGAGGGACTTCGACCCCTTAAAAAAAAAAGAAAAAAGAATGGACATAGTGAGGAGGGAGGACATACCACAGGGCCAGACAGGACAATCCTGGCCTTCACGCACATTCTCCTCCAAACATTATGATCTCGAGAGAAACAAGCATATATTCTTGGTGGAGAGGAAAGGGGCCACTGCCTGCACCTGTATACTATTTGAAAATGAAGAGCTTATGTGTGCTGCATAGAACTGAATAGCATGTATGAACTATTACTTATATATATACTGTATATATATATTTTTTTTCTTTTTTCTGTAGAATGAAGGTACAATATATAAGAAAGTGATATTTAAAAGAAATGTACATAGCAGCTCGGCGTCATCATTTGAATTCACATACCAAGGAGGTGACAGCCGACCTGTTAGCTTGCGAGTTAGCTGGTTGTTAGCGTCTCAACTTGGTCGGGTAATTTCCAGCCACAGCAGTTTTAAGCGGCTGTATTTTTTATCGCTCAAACACGGCTGTGTAGGCATAGGAGTGTTGTGAAACCAAATGGTACTTATTTTTCGTCAAAGCGGGGTTCAACACATCCACAGTGTTTGAGAGTGGAGACAAATGGTTGATTTTTCATAATCTTGAAGCTTCATTTTAAAACTCATTCACTCCCAAAGACATATGTCTTTTCACGTTCCACACGTTCAACCCCAGATACTTTTTTCCCCCAATTTTTCCAAGACTTAGGGTAAAAAAAAGGGGGGGGGGGTCTAGAATTGTCTGGTACTGAATGAATTATAAATTTGACATGTTTTTTAAGCCAATTTAGTTTACCTGACCAGGGATACTAATGATTAACTAAAACTGAACTGTACTTGGCCAGTAATTTTTTTTCATGACATCATTTCTTGCCTTATTTTTGTGCACTTGTACACATAAAGACTTGGGAAGTACTAGAAGTATGCGTCCAGTCCAGTGTGGCTGGTGCACATAATGGCAAAAGATCTCTGAAAATGACTCACATGTGTTTACACTTGCAAGCTGCCTCGAAGGCACAAAGCAAATATTTCCAATGACATCTCTTCCTGTGACGCTGAGCTCCACCTTTCTTAAGCTCGCTTTCAAAAGAAATAATGCAGACAACGTGGCTATAATATTGCATTTGCGTGCAACTGGGCCTTGCGTGGGCTTAGAAAAGCAGGAAAAAGAGCGGCGCCAATGGCCAGGACGACAGGGGTCTCATTTGGTCGGACTCCTGGAGGAGCTGACAGGTCTGCGCATATTGGAATTTGCACGTCAGCATGCACACCTGTGAGGAAAACGCACCCGCCGAGCCTGTCCTCTCTCATCCTGCTGACTTGCATGCGTCAGACTGACAAGGAGTGAAGTACTTTTTTTTCTTCTTTTTTGGGGTCGGTGGTGGGGGGCAGCAAAGGGGCAGGTTGGGTGACCCTCTGGACCAATGGCATGGAGTAGACGTCCTTACATAGGAGCCAGGCGGGGCCATGCTGAAATAAAACTCCTGAGTGGGGTGTGTCTTCAAAAAGTTTGTCGACAGTCAAACTGTGAAGAGCTGCAGACTTTTTTTTTTAATGGGAACACCTTGGCAGCCTCGAGGAGCTTCTCGATGGGACTCCAAAGCCTGAGCTCGGACCACTGAGAGCAGGGATGGTGGCTCCAGAAGGGCCCCTGGTTGGGAAGACTTTTTCACACTTTTACTTGTTGGTCACTTTCTCAACACGTGTGTGTGACATTGATGCTGTTGTTTTGTAGTCGCTCACATCTCCTTATCACTTTTCCAGCCCAGCTATTGATTCTGTATCCGTTGGACGGAGAACTGATAAGGGCATGTGCATGACAATGCCATCAGAGAGACAACATCAGGTCCGAATTGGTCACCAGAATCACAACCACACGAGAACCACAAAAATTCTTTGGTTGTGTAATCTAGAAAAGGATTTTCTAATGTGAGGGTCGGGTGCCAAAAATGGGTTGTCGGTCGTGTTAAATGCTGTAAAAACGTGATCATCAAGTTATCTGGGCAAAGGGCATGTTCAGTTGTTAGGCCTTATGTATAGTATATGTTGTTGTAATAGCAAAACGTGATCTATTTTAGTACAGTATGTTTGGGTCCATTTGTACAGTCAGTACAACTTAACGATTGTGCGTGTATGCTGTGACTGCACTCGATCATTGAAATTGTTTGCATTTGTGCACTGAGAATATTATATGATGGGGGAAAAAAATCCCTTCAGGCAGCTCAGGACACACCTGGCGCTTTGCCTCATATTCGTCCCAAAAATACAAGCGGAACTCAAGCAATTCCTGAAGCGAACCGTCCTTAGAGTGTGCTTTTTTTTTCAAGTTGAGTTGTGCAAATGTGTTTCTTTAGAGTCTAACATATCATTGGCTCCCCCTTGCATAAAATAGAGCATGCTGACATGATGTAACATGACCACCGTGACACCTTAATGTGACTATCACTGTGCACTGAGTGCGGGTGATGCAACAGGGAAAGTGGAGTGCAAAAATTAGGTGAGTCACGTTAATATGAGGTGCAGAACGCCGGCTTGCGTGTTAAGTTTTTTTTTTACAGCCAAAAGCGCAGTCTTTGCATAGTTGTGCTTTTTTAACGAGCGTGCATCTCATACTTTGCCTAGCGTGCAAGAGCGAGCATGTTAAATGGGTGCCAATTCACGCCAGACCAGTTAACTGACATGAGATTCAACTAATATTTTGTGTGATTTTGGGGGTGGGGGATTTTCAAAAAGGAATCAGATTTCCCAGTAAGGCCCGGACTCCTCTGTATGTGACAAGACATTTTTTTATACTTGATGGTATTTCTAAAAATCAGACCATACAGTGGTTTGCTTTTCGAATGTTTTGCAAACTCAAGATGAAATGGCTCTCCTCGTCCTTCTATTTTCCTATATGTCACCTTCAACGGAAAAAGTTTGTAGCCCTGATTTGGATACCAGTATCTAAACGCAGGGGTTCCTAAAGTTTGTCGGAACCCCAAAAGTGATCTTAAAATCAGTCTGACAAGAGTCAAATCCGGTAATCTTGTTGCCACACATTTTGGGTCTGATTCATATTTGTTGAATGTCTGTTGTGGTCCATATCATGAATTGTGAACGCTATTCTTATGACATCAACCATCCATCCATTTTCCATCGCGTTTGTCCCAATTAGATTCACCGGTGAGCTGGAGCCGATCCCAGCTCACTTTGGGCGAGAGGTAGGGTACACCCTCGATTGGTCAACAGCAATGTTGGCACTCCCATTCACACCTCTATACAATTTTGAGTCTTCAATGATCCTCACATGCATGTTTTTGGAATATGACAGTGAGAAGAAGTTGGAGAAAACCCACACAACCATGAAAAGAACATGCAAATTCCACACAGAATGAAAGGCCCAAACCTAGATTCAAACCAGCAACATTGGTAGTTCTACCTAATGAGGACTAGTACGACAAATTCATGGAGGGTTCCTATCAGCTTGGGAAACATAGGTATACACACCGAGTATGACAACTCCACAATAAAGGGTTTTTTTCTGTTGAAATGGTGACGTGTTTTTATTTCAAACTTGGAGCCCGTAAATCGTCATAGCACGAAGCCATCACAGCCTTAAAGCAATATAAAGTGGTTTATAACATCTGTGCACCAGCCAGGAATCTCCTCAAGTGCAGGTATTGGCAACTTACTGTAAATGCTGGGGGCTACTTTGGGAGCAGTGGGGGTACATAGAAGCACACACTTCCTAAGCAGATGTCTTGACAAAAAAAAAAAAACGCTATTTCAAATATGGACAAAATATGTGCAGACAGTGCATGCAAAGTACCGTAGGTGCTCTAATTATATATCATTTTTGATCATACATTGATTGATATTACACGATCCACTATTCCAACATACTGTAAGAACAAAGGGTTTAAAGTTCTCAACAAAATAAACACATCCCGTTATTTATTAGTATTATTTTTTTGCACAAGGCTCCTTGCAGGAAAATTTGCATTCGAGGACAGCAGCACACAACTACTGAACAAGAAACTAACATTAAGCGCAAGGACTCATTTTTTCCCCCAAAAAGTCACTAAAGTATGATTGAGGTACCGT
Source organism: Hippocampus zosterae (assembly GCF_025434085.1). Taxonomy (NCBI): domain Eukaryota; kingdom Metazoa; phylum Chordata; class Actinopteri; order Syngnathiformes; family Syngnathidae; genus Hippocampus; species Hippocampus zosterae. Next base: position 10,217,607 of record NC_067454.1, on the reverse strand, counting down.
GTTTGTCCTGCATATCAATCCAAATCTGCCAAAAAAATGATTAGGCCAACTCACGTAATATAGGGTTGTGCTGACCCAGTGTCAGTGTAACAAAGATATGTCTGCCATCTAGTTGTGATTGGTGGCATTATAACTTACTACATGTAGTCCACCCCCTTAAGATTTCCAGTATATTTTCACTTTTTTTTCCAGTATTTTTTCATATTTTGTATGATGCTCTATGTCCCCATTTCGGCAAAAGCATGTATTGGATGTTAATCAATGTTTTTTTTTAAAGAAATTTGGGGGCATGTCAATTTTTTTTCTTGTAGGCTTTTATGGGTGTGTGTGTAAATATTTCACCATAATTTTTGTTTTTTCAATGAACTGAGGTGCCACTCAGATTGTGGTGACGGGCCAGATGCCACCAGTTGCCCACCCCTGCACAGAAAATACTGTTCAGTCTTACTTCTTGTATGTTCTCCACTGCTTGTTTGTGTGCCTGGGTTTTAGTACATCAGGATTCATGTTGAAACTATGTAGCTTTTAGACTAGTTTAAACAGGAACTGCATGTTGGCAAATGCATACAATATAATGCACAGGAATGTCAGTACCTTTAATGGTTGGATTATAATCAAACAAACACTAAAAAGGTAATAGAGGTGATATAACAAGTCTATAGATGACTGCTCAAATATAGTTTTGTATGTTGGCAAATACATGCAAAATAATGCACAGGAATGTCAGTAACTTTCATGGTTGAAATATAATCAAACAAACACTAAAAATGTAATCGAGGTGATATAACAAGTCTTTCGACGACTGCTCAATTAGTTTTGTGGTATAAAAATGAGATCAACAAGAATGATTTTTTTTTTAAATTTGGGTTCGTATAGCCTGCACAAGTCAATTGAAACTAATTTCAATTAATACAACTTTTCAAGTGTCAGTAATAATAACCTGAGGCAAAGTGGCTGCAAAAGTGTCCACACCCTCTGAGCTGGTTATGTGGTGTTCAGAATTAACCAATCACATTCACGCTCATTATGTCAAGTCAGCACACACCTTCCACCATTTAAAGAGCCTCTCATTCAAGTTCATTGTCCTTGGCTTTCCCCGACTTGCATTTGAACAAAGGTTTCAGGCTCCTTGCTAACAGACTTCTAATTGGAACTGTTCATAATTCTCTCCACCGGGACTCAAGACCCAGTTCCAGCTGAAGAAAAACGGGCTGATACCACCACGCTTCACTGTAGGGATGGTGTTCTTCTGGTGAAGACCAGTGTTGTGTTTGCGCCAAACATGCCTTTTTGTATTATAACCAACCAATTGAGGATTGGTTTCATCGGATCAAAGTCCCCATATGGAATTTTTTCTTTGATCTTGCCACACAAACCGATAACAGCCCGATGAAGAAAGGTGAAAGTCGTCATGTGTTCAAACAACTATCACCCTTGTGCAACCACATGACCTCAGTTTATTTTCACTTCCCTTTTCTCATATTATTTTGTTATTGTATGTTAAGAAACGACTGTGTTAATATTTTCCTGTAACTACATTTTTGGGGGAGTAACTTTTTTTGGCCTACTTGTGTTTACTTTCTCTTCCAATAAAATTAGGATTCCTTCCACATAATACTCTGACTTCCTTTTCATATGTACACTTTAATAATTCTGTGTTTATTCTCTCGTCTTTTCTTTTCAATGTGACCCAAACAATTGCATATATCACAGACTATTTATAGGTCTCATTAAAATGTCAAATTCTTAATAAAAAAAAAAGCAGTGTGTGATAATAACTCAGAGCATCATGAATGGAGATGCGGCAGGACACCGACTTCAGACCAGGCCGACCATGGAGGAGCTGAGGGCCCACAGTCGCTTGGCAACACTATCATCCATGGCTGCTGGAGCAGGAGTCTTGAGGGCACAGTCACTGTTGAGAATACGAGGAGAGGACTACTTACGCAAACAGTAAGTTTCCTTTTTGCTTGCTATGTTATGTTACCTTTATAGTGCGTAATTCCATGTTAGGCAACCATGTGTTTAGAATGAGGATTACATAAAACAGATGTGAACATGGACCTTGGATACCAAAATATAATGCGCAGGCCTATTTCAGAATCCTTAGCGGAAAAATAACTCTTCAAAGATGGCGTTTGGATTGATTTAATATTTTCATATATTGCTATTTTTATCACTTGCCTGTAGTAGAGGCCAGTGACATTGGCCAGACTCTCGTCCACGGCGCAGAAGATGGAGGTCTGAGCTCCTTCCCGGGGAGTTTTGATCATCATCAGAATGGGGTAAAGGAGCGGATTCTTCCACAGGGACGTCGGAAAAGTGTGGCGGCCCAGCTCGGTACGGACGACGCCGGGATGGAGGCAGTAAGTGTTCACTCCGGTGCCTGATGATGGAAATGCGTCTTTGTTAGAGCAAGATAAAAACACTACATGACAAAATGGATCAAAGGGGACGTTTATTTTAGCGGACCTTTCATCCGGATGGCCAGTTCCCGGCAGAAGAGCACGTTGGCCAATTTGCTTTGGCGGTAGCTCGCAAGTGGTTGGTAGTCTAAATCCAAGTTGATGTCTTCAAAGTGGATGCGGCCTGAAAGAAGCCACTCTTATAGCACATTATAAGCAAAGGAACTCGGTACCTTTGGAGAACCGCAGCAACTATTATCAAAATCGGCTCATCGGTAAGCTCTGTAGAAGCCTGATAACAATCCTGATCATTTAAATCAAGTGTGTCAGAGGAAGGGAAGCTTCTAAAACATGTTATGTGTATACATATATAGCTAATAAATGATGATGATGATGATGAAACAGGCAGGACAGCGGCTCTTTAGGAGCAGTGTCGCCTACCCCTGACCCCTCAATTTAAGATAAGTTATCCTTTATTCGTCCCACACTGGGGAAATTTACAGCCTCCAGCAGCATCAAGGCCAAATGATATTCTTCGGCGTGGTTGAGCTTTCACGAAGACCAGGAAACTTGGGGGTGATGTTTGCAGAGCTGAACTTCACATTCCCCTCCAAAAGTAGTGGAACAGTGAGTCCACTTCCTTCACATTCATTGGAGACTATAAGCATTTGGGTCACATCATTTCAACTTTCTCCCCAGGCATCTCAAATGTTTTTTTGTTTTGCTTTATTTTCTTAAGTCATTCACTCCCAAAGACGTTTTTAAACGTCTTTTCAGACTTAGTCCAGAATTGGCTGGTACTAAATGATTTAATAGAACACCAATTTTGGGGGTGGGTCAGTTCGACGCAAATGATTGGATTGAAAAAACAAATGTACCCTTCTCATGCGCCAAGCTGGAGACAATGACGACTCGACTCGGCGCAGACTTTTTCAGCATGTCAATAAGAAGGTTGGTGAGCAGGAAGTGTCCCAGGTGGTTGACACCGAACTGCATTTCGAAGCCGTCATCAGTCTTCCACTTCGGGCACATCATGAGACCTGGCAAATAAACAGGAAACTTGGAACAGTATTCAATGGAGTGCAGTCCTGAAAGTGATGGTACCACACATTAAGTGAAGCGGGCACCATGATGGGGAAAAGTTTCAAATTTGCTTCACGAACCAGTTGATGTGTTTTGGATTCGGGAGTAAGAAAGTCACACCTGCATTGTTAATAAGGATGTCCAAGCGGTCCTCGTTGAATATAACATCTTTGGCCAAGTCCCTGACTGACTGCAAGGAGGCCAGATCCAGCCTTTTCACCACCACGTTGTTGTTGCCACTCTGCTGGCGGATGTAGTTGGCCGCCATGTGGGCTTTGGTCAAGTCCCTACAGGCCAGGATTACTCTGGCCCCTTAAAGAAAAAAGAGGGGTGAAATCAAAAGACACATAAATTGTTGAGAAGAATCAACAGATGGTCAACACTCACCCCGCCGCGCCAGATCCAGGGCTGTCTCCTTCCCGATGCCTGTGTTGGCACCCGTGATGAGCACTGTTTTCCCATCCAGCCTGGCCTTGCTCCGGCACACTCCCCCCGCCATCCACCTGCGCAAGGCCAGCAGGCTTGCCCCTGGAAGAGGGAAAACATGCTATTAAAGGGTACAGCAATGTTTGTCATCATTTGGACGTTCCATTGCATTTTTATCCAAAATAATCAAAGGTGACTCTTGTTAAAGGAAAATAAAGCAATGATGTGCAAATGATGTCACAACACAGACGGAAGATCAGATCGATTACTGTTCTGATGTCATCCCTTTTAAAAACACCTTCGGCTGTCCGCTTTCTCTACATCTGGGCTAACAGAAATTGTTGAAAGCAATGTTGTGTCTTTGTTATTGTAAAACACAAATTTCCCCATAAGATCACAAATTAAAATGCACACGGCGTGGTGTTTTGTGGTGTCCACAATGATTCTCACAGCTTGACATCGCATATGGATAGTGCTCTGATGTGCTGTGATGTATCACCTAACAGTGTGCTCTCAAGGGGTTCTCTAAACCAAGGCAATGCGTATAGTAGTTTATTTTATTGTTTTTAAATGTTTTTTTGGTCTTTATCATGCGTCTGCTCGCTTCTACGCGAGAGACCAGTGATTAAATCTGTTTTGCTCCCACAAACTCGCGTTGACTGTCACCATGGAAACGTATTACTACACAATGTTAAGCAACAAAAATAATTCCGTTTTACCTGTAACAACTGCAACGGTGATACCAATGGCGTGCGCCTCAACAAAATCTCTCGCTGCTGCGACGTAGTGTTGCATTTTGATTGTTGTTGTTTTTAAACTATCATACAATTAAACAATTGAAGAAGTATTGTAACTCATTTACGGTTGAAGAGACGCTCCCTAGCCACGCTCCTGAAACGCACACATCAAATCACTACCTGGGAGACCAAACACGATATATCTGTAGGAGCTGTAATTTGACGTGACGTGACATTGATACATATTGCCACACGAAGCGGAAATGACGTTTTAAACAGCTGTTTAGGCCAGAGGCTTTTATTTTTAACAAGTTGCCTTTGGAAGCTAAAAACCCTAGTCCGTTTTTTTTGGTTTAATTTTTACATGTTAAGAGCAGTCTAGTGAATCTGAAATGGGACACGGAGGAAAAATACTCCCTGCAATGCTTTGACTGTCCTTTTATTTATTTAGCTTTATATCCTTTTCCGGTTTAAATCTAACTTTATCATTCACGATTTATATCATTTAAACATTCTTTTTAATGTGTAAATATTGTTTTGAATCACTATTTCGCTTCATATATATTTATATTTATAAAATATAAATATTTATAAAAAGTTGTACATCGTAACCCGGAAGAGTTGAGCCGCCGTGCCACGTCACGGTTAACCGTCAAGTGGTTGCTGTGAATAATCGCGAAGTTCACGCGTCGCTTGTTACTGTGACAATGCAACAGCTGGTATCGCTGGGCTGTCTGCTCTTCCACGTTTTCGTGGTGTTCGCCACCGAGTTCACGTTTGAGCTCCCCGATAACGATGAACTATGCTTCTACGAAGAGATGGAGAATGGTGACAAGTTTGATTTAGATTACCAAGTAAGTCTTGAAAACTGGATTAAATCACCAACTGTTTAGCGTGCTAGAGCTGAGTTTCAGCTTCACTTTTTGTTATATTTAATGCACTCATCACTGTATCTGCATGGCTTTAGGTTGGACATTAATACAAAAACCGGACCAAACTTGTTTCCATAGTTTTGTGAGATTGTTATCTGGACAGCTGCCAAGCTGGTTGAACCTAACTGATCGGATCAATACAGTGGTACTCGTTTTTTTACGACGCAGCGACCTACGTAACGAATGTGTATGTAAATCGGAACACGTTCAGTACGGTAGTCATAATTATATTCAATATTTGTATGAAAAACAATTAAATACCATAAAAATCTAATAAAAAAAACAAATGGGTGCTAAATGAGTGTCTTGCTTTTAGTGCATGCTTTGCCATCGTCAAATAATTAACCAAACCCCAAAATGGTTCTTAACTTTGTTAGAGGTACCGAACCCAACTAGTTTATATGCACATTCCATGATCCTTTCATTAGTGAAAAATAAAAAATCTGATTTTTCAAGACGTTAAAAAACGCCTTTGTTAAAAACTGAAAAAAATCAAAAACTCAATAAAATTTCAAGACATAAGTGTAAGTTTTATTTAACTGCACAAAATGAACCAGCCACTGATGGCCAAGCGGGTGTGTCATATCTAGGTGACATGTTGCGTCTGTGCCTTAATTTCATGGCAGAGGCTCCGTCGAACCCTTGAGACTGATTCAATGGAACCCCTAGGGTTCGATCGAACCCAGGTTAAGAACCACTGAACTAACCTAACGCAGTAATAAAGACTGAACATTTGAATGAAAAACACATTTTAAACAAACAAATGAAAACCAGTTCCTAAGTAAATAGTTTATTACATGCTAACATCAAAACATTGTTTGTTGGTTACACTGTAGCCTGACGCCTTTGTACACATTATGCAATGGCCACTCATAATGGCTTCTGTTTTCTTCCTTTGAAAAGGTGATATCAGGAGGCAACTATGACGTGAACTGTTTTGTGGCGGATGCTAACGATAACATCTTGTACAACGACGAGAAGAAGCAATACGGCAGCTTCACGCACACCACCAACATGAAGGGTGCCTATAGGGCCTGCTTCAGCAACAAATTTTCCACCTTTTCACACAAATATATATACCTGGATTTCCGGCACGGTGACGAGAATCTTCTCCTTCCCAGTATGACCAGAGCCACAGCGCTAACTCAGGTAAGACAGTCTCCTGAAGGGGATACTGAAGGGCTAAACCCCCAGAAACAAATGAGCTGAAAGGCTTCAGTAAAGGCCTGGAAAAATGAACAATGCAATAGTCTGTTCCAATACCTTTGCCCACTTGAAAAGTGGGTGGCTTCAAACTAAAATTGCTCTGTACTGAGTTGTTTAACACATCTAGATGTACATATTCGGAACTTTTGTTTTATCCACCTTCCTCAACCTGAAACCCAAATGTCGAAAATAACCAACAAACATAGGGATTCATCTGTTGCAATACTTATGGAATGGACTGTAATTGAAGCACTGGTAATGATACTGAGTAATAGTACTTGACAATTCCATTATGTAAACCAAATATAGTTCAAAAACAAAATGTATCTTGAACATGTCATTGTTAAATCAATTGTGCAGAATCCCCGTGAAAATGGTCATCATCATAACAATGTAAATGTTTTTTTAAATTTATTTTTATTTTTTCGTCTTCACAGTTGGAATCAACATGCGTGTCCATCCACGAAATCCTGAAGGTGGTATCGGAGTCGCAGACCTGGTACCGGCTCAGGGAAGCGCACGACCGCATCAGGGCGGACCACATCCACAGCAATGTCACCCTCTGGTCCCTCGGCGAAACGGCCCTGCTATTTGTCATCGCTGTGGGTCAAGTCATGTTGCTCAAGAGCTTTTTCAGTGAGAAAAAAGGCCCGGTGGCCGTCCCAACTTAGAACACGTTTCCTCCATTGCATCAAGAGTTCAGCATTTTTTCCTCAATTTTTTACAAAAAAATATTTTGAAAGAGATACCACTCAGACTTGCTTAAAATTATCATGCTTGCAGATAAAGATGATTTATTATCCTTTACAGTGCCGTGAAAACGTATTTCCCCCTTTCTTGATTTCCGTGTACTTTGCATATTTATCACACTCAAAGATTTCAGTTCATCGAACCAATGTTAATATCACAAGAGACATGTCAAGGAAATACAAAATGCTGTTTCTAAATGCCAATTTAATTCATTTAATCACAAAAAAAATCCAAACCTGCCTGTGCCTATGTGAAAAAGTAATTGCCCCCCTCCTTCATAAATCACAAAGTAACTGTGACTCGACAGTTTTGGGAAGCCTTTGTATGTGATAATTATGCAAAGAACACAGAAATCAGAGGGTGGAGTGGCATAAAAAAATTGGCCCTAGTGCTTTGGCTTAGACCGGGCTCGCGTGTGTACAAAAGCAGGATCAAGTCTAAGGAAAAAGCAACATTTTGTTAACCTGAATTTATGAGATAATGCCCTTTTATTTGTAATTGCAATGCTTGTGCTGTACATCTGTCATGTACTATTTGCGTTAGCCAGCTACACCGTTTTGTATTAATGACCCATTCATTCAAATTGAATCCAAAAAGCACAGTGACACAAAAACAAAAAATCTTCCCAATTCTAAACAACGTTTTTAGGTTTGTTTCTGCGTGTGTAATTGATGTTGAGTAAGGTTCTGGATATGCGTTCCTGCTTGTATTTTGAGCAAGGTTCTGGGTATGTGTGCATCAGACATGACTCCTAACCATCACTGGCAACGACATGGCACAGCCACTGATGTACAGCGGTTAAGTTTGCTGTCTATATCATAAATGGATTAATGGGCTGTTCCCTCTCAATTGTGGGCTGAACCTTTGTGTAGAAAATGGAGGAAAATTATGAAATAGCATTGCATTGGACTCACAAGATGCCAGCCCCCCAGGCATCTGACCTCTGCCACATGGCCCTGAAAAGGAGACTCAAGTAGAAACCGGTAACTGTTTGTCTTCATTGTTCGTCCTAATTTATATGGGAAAAGTTGTTACAAATTTTGAAATCAACATTTTTGCATTGTTTTTTATCATTGTCTATAAGTTTTAATTTTACTGTATGTTGGTGACTTCTTTTTTTGCATATAGAGAATACAATCAGTCTTGGTTTCCTACCCCTTCAAAAGATTCTTAATTACTAATGTTACACAAGTGAATCTGTTAAATAGAAATATTACAAATGAACGATTGTCTCCATGTTAGTAATCGTAAACTTGCTGAAAGTCCTCATTAATAAAGATCAGATTCATGTTCAACAAAAAAGGCTGCATTGTTTTTCTGCATCTCATGAGGAGTTGGTGGCCAAAAAAGCGATGAGAGTGGATAGCGGACAGAGTGATTGACAAAACGAAACGTGAGGTCGGGACACATAACTTTCCTCAAAAAGTCACCCAGGTAGACCAGGCCATGGCACATCTTTTAGCCACTAATTGAATCCTAAAACTGTGATTGCTTTTAAAAGTGCTCAGCACAAAAGTGATCATCCACAAACGAAAATCACACACACACAAAAAAAAAACTGAAAATGAAAAATCTTAAACAGAACTGCAAATGGGGGTGGGGGGGGGGGGGCAAAAAAAAACCTAATGACTTTGGAACAAAATGTTTTAAAGCAGCGGTCTCCGGGCCGCGGGGCGGTACCATTACGTGGGTCATTTGGTACCGGGCCGCACAGAAACAAATATCTTACATTACTTCCATTTGATTAATTTTGACTCTGAATACGTTTTATTTTGAAAAATGACCGTATTCTCCGTTACATCAGTCTACAATAAAAAAAGATACACACAGGAGTTCAGTCAAGTCGAACACAAGTCGAAGTACTCAAAAAATGCCTGCAAATCACAAGGAACAAACAAAACTAAGACAGGAAACAAAACGTGACAGGGGGCACACACATACACACATGCTCACAATGACCCGACCAAGACTGACAGAAACTCAGGGAACTAAATACAAGCTAAGTGACGAGACAACGAGAAACACCTGGACAAGACACAAAGGATTGAGGGAGCTGATTGGTTACACACAAGGAACACTGATAACGAGAACAGGTGGCGAAAAAAGGGCACATGAGGAATCAAAACCAAACGTAACCAGACCGAAACATAACAGACTGATCTCAATGGGAGATTCCCACACAGCAAGCCCACTCCGCATAATATGCGGTGAGTCGTATTTTTCATGCACTTTCTGTTTGTATATGTGTCTTATTTTGAAGGCACGTTTGAACGTTATAATTGAGCTTGGCGAGATAAGACGTTCCTCGTGTCATGATTCGTGTTTATTGTTGTGTTTAGATGAAGATATAACAATTTTCATGCAGGTCATACTATATTATTTTGTTGTATTTATCCGGCATTAAAGGCCGGTACCTGAAAATTATTGTCTGACAATAAACCAGTCCGTGGGGCAAAAAAATGTTGGGGACTGCTGTTTTCAAGTACTGTACAGTACTGTACTAAAGTGATGTACTCCCTCTGGTGGTAGGTTAAAAAATGCATGTTAAATCTAGTACAGTGCATTGTTTAACCTTCATGGCTTGCTTGGCATATACTGCTTGAAAGAGTAAAGTACCCCAAGTTTGGACTTTGATCATGAATGAGTGGCAGATGCTTCACTCCATTTGTCCTGACACTGCCTGGTCTTGTACGTTGGAACCCTGGCATGGACCCTTTTGGGACTGGTACCAAAAGTGCCCCTTTGTCCAATTTTTATTATTATCATTTTGCATGTGAAATCCATTTAGTTGCCTTTCAAAATTTTAATCAGCACAATTTAAATTTAATCATTAATATTACGCTACCCTTGGTCCAAGAGGTGAGTTTAGTGTCACACTCAAGTGTTTATACTGATGACATTGATGTTGTCACTTCTAAAACTTGAAAAATGCAAATAATAAGGCAACAATACGGTTTTACAATTACAGATGTTTATGTAAAACTGTCAGGGTTTTCTCATATTAGTTGTAATATACTGTAACTTTACAAGTTTCACTTTTCTTGCAACATTACTTTTTGTATTCTTACAATTGTACTTGAATAATTCAGTTTTATTTTCACAACTTTTTATTAATATTTGACATTTTAGTCTTCTGACATTAAACATTACATTTGTCATGTTGTCAATTCACTATTCATGTATTGAAAGGTGTGACTTTCAACAGATGAATCAAATTGAAAAAAACATTTTATCAAAATCTCCATCCTTTATTCAGCAAACCCAGACATTATTTCAAATTGACAGTGCAGAAAATGGATGGATGGATGAAAATGCACAAAAATATTGTGACTCAATTATTGGCTTGGTATGTAACATGTAGTGTTAAGCAAAGGGGGAAGGGATGCGATACAACACACGGGCTGATCTCTAGTTGGCTGCAGGTTGCAATATACGAGCTTTACTGATCGGCGAAGCTGATCACGTACTTTCCATGATCACAGGAGGTGGCGATTTATTGGAGCGCCACTGCTTTCCAGAGTGCCCCATGTTTTGTGAAAATGGCAGCATAAAGAGACCGACAAATGTTCACTCATTTTTAAATGAACCTGACTTGCATCTCTGAGTACGCACGGAGAGTGGATTTGATTTTATCAAGGGCTGTATAGTGGAAGTCGTTACTTATACAACTCCTCCAAAAATGAAGACCAACATATAGGAAGGACAGAAAGCCTAGTCATTTCAACAAGTTTTTTTAAATTGTATTTTATTAAATAATCCATAGTCAGTTCCCATGATGCTTCAATTCTTCATCAACTAGTCCAGTGATTCCCAACCACAGTGGTGTGGCACACTCCTGGGCCTTGAGGCATCATCTGGGGAGCTGCAGCAAGTTGTCAGAAAATTATTTATTAATTACAAATAAATGTATCTATGCCAGTGACATATTGTGACAAGCAGAACAATGAACTGCTCTTGCATTAATTAGATGTCGGAAGGTACAATACACCGTGTATCCATCCGTACCATTTATACAATAGATTACATCAGGCCTTTCGACTACTTAATTAGATCTGGGTAAGTACATTTGTAAGAACATTTAGACAAGATCGTTATTTCAGTATTAGTACGTTTTACGAAATTTTTGATTGGTGCCGTGTCATGAGATTTCTCAAATGTAAAAGGTGTGCCTTGGCTCAATCAAGGTTGGGAAACACTGATCTAGTCTACTGTTGTGGTTGAGTGTGCATATCAAAGCTGACTGACCTGCATGGCAGGACAGGGGGAGCACACCTCCCCACAACAGAATCGTCAATACAGTATAAGCAAGACTTTCTTCAGTCCACTTTTAACCAACAACTTTTTTTTTTTTTAACATGTACACAATCCACATTTTAGGAGCTTTTTCAATGAAATATGTTTCTGCTGGAACTAAAAGTTAAAAAAAAAAAAGTCTGCTGAAAACAGAACCCCTACTGGCTCCAAACCGCAGTTTGAACAAAATTTACAGTACAGGAAATCATATTGCCAGAGCTTTTTACAATCTCATTTCCTCCAGCTCAATGAACACAACCTTCTTTCGAACAGAAACAAACTTGCCTCACAAAAACGTCATGTGATGTTTGCTCTATTAGTGAAAAAGTTAAGAAAACAAAACAAATAAAATGTTAGAATATTCATTTCACCCTAACCTGCATATTTACTTTTTGGGGTGGAGATCTGATTGGTGTAGAAAATGGGGAAAAAACAAGGTGCTTAAAGTACTTCACTTCAGTCCCGACACAACAACGATTGCTGGACCTCTCAAAAGTATGAGAGTGGAAGCTCTAACAAAAGAGGAAAAATATGGTACCATGAAATTTGGACTTCAGGAAAGAACAAAAATATTTAGAAAAGAGCAGGGAAGGTTCCGGGGCAGAAAGAAGACTATGACGAGCTGACTTTGCAGAGGTCCAAGTATCGTTGGGGTGTGATAAATTTACCTGATTAGATTCTTTCAGTGCCTACAACTACTTGTTGTAGGTTGAGGCGGAATTGCGTCGACAGAACTGCGCATAAGAACCGTAATGTTAAGTAAGTGCATTCACACCTAAGAATATGTGTTGACTATGTATTACACATCTATATGGCGTGAGTACGTAACCGTTTCAGTCCAGACAATAATAATAGGGTTGCTTGTGCATGACATGAATCACATCGAATGTTACTGATGGATGTGGAACTTTTTTTTGTTGTCGTTTCTTTTTTTGTAACAAATCCACACACAACAGACAAGGTTTGAGCCAGTGGCGTCCCAAAAATGAGCAGCTCAAAGTCATTATTAAACTTCGGCCACCACACCCCAGCCATCCACACACACACACACACGCACGCGCACCCTTTTGTCCACTCAGGGTGTGGTGTAGGTGCTGGTGTCTTTGCCAAAGTTGTAGTACTCCTCCATGTCGTCCATGTTGGCTGTGGTCAGCTTGGTGAGGTTTTGCGAGCCATTATTGTCCATGTTGTCGCCTGATGTGAAGCTGAAGTTCTGGCCTTCATACTCTGCCTGGCTCTCCATTTCAGGAAGTACTTCTGCGTAATAGAGAAGGGCGGGGGGTGGGCGGGGGGGCACATTTTTATTAGCAATATAACAAATGGTTGCCTGCTTTGTGGAATCAGCACTTAGAATGCCCCTAAAATCTGCCCACACTGCTGCTGTCACAGATAATTTTCCAAATGTGCAAGTTAAGTCCGGTTTTTAGAGCGGGTTTCAGCGTTCGACTAGACATCACGGACATTTGGCAATCATGACGTCTCGGAATGTTGGCCTGTATGAGCCCCATGAAATGCATTGGAGAAATGAGCACGCTAAAGGTGATTTTCTAGGCGCATGCATTGGCTTTGCCTTCCATGGGAGCTAGCGTCACCGCCGGCAGAAGGCTAGCATTAGCATCTGGCTTCATTGCGTTCATCTCAAACCGTCGATATGACAGCAAAGTAAACTTGAGCCATGGATTAGTCAGTTGAACCCCGTGCGGGTCGCTCACCTTGTCCTTCAGGTGACACATCCATGCCGTGCTTGACCTTCATGTGCCTGCTTAGGTTACCCTTCAGATTGAACTTGCTGGTGCAGTAGGGACACTTGAAGGGTTTACTGCCAGCGTGCAGATGCATGTGGCCCAGCAGGTTGTACATTCTGTTGAAAGACTTGCCACACACCTGCAAACAAAGCACAAAAATAATACAAATGTGACTTCATGAGGTACGTTACCGAACTACGACATCTGTCACCCCACTGGGCAGATACTGGCCTTGCATTTGAAGGGTTTGACGGGCAGGTGGACGATCATGTGGGTCTTGAGCGTCTGCTTCTGAATGAAGCTCTTGAAGCACACGTGACATTGGAAGGGTCTCACGCTGTTGTGGATCAGCATGTGTCTCTTCAAGTTGGCCGACAGCGTGAACTCACGTGAACATACTTCGCACTTGTGTCCTTTCATGCCCTGCAAAAGCGCCGAAGAATTTAGGAGTGCAATATCAACTGGCTTGTACAAAGACAACACAAAGTCACATTGTGGTTGACTCCTCCATTCTAACTTCAAAAGGCTGGGTGGGCTATTTTTCGGTACACACTTTCAAATAACTATTTAAGCTTGAGTGAAAGGAAATAAGACTGGTTAAACAAAAGTGGGGGGAAAGGAAGCAAGGAAGACTGAAGGAATGAAGAACAGGGTGGTATGAAAGAAAGAAAGGACTGAAGGAAATAAGGATATATATATAAGGAAGGAAGCAAAGAAGAGAGGAAAGGGCGTATGAAGCCATTACCAGCTTATTTTTCTCTTCCTGAGGAATCTAGCCTCGGCTTTTCCCCGAAAACCTCACCAATTCACATTGTGTGCGCCCAAATTAAAATGCCTAAACTGCCACAAGGTGGCGCCAAAACCCAGTCTAAATTGGAAGGGAGGACAGTATGTTGTACGAGTATATACGGTTGTTAGTCCAACTGTATATACAGTACTGTACGTCTGTGATCTCAGCGGGCGGCCATTTTGCCACTTTCTGTCTCCTGAAAATGACATCACTGTGTATAAGGGCTCAGCTAGCGAATGTCACATGACCATACTATGAAAACAGGTGAGCCTCGGTTGCTCGTTACCTTATGGGTGAGCGAGTGCTGGCGCAGGTGGTGCAGCTGCACAAACTCCAAGCCACACTGGGAGCAGGTGTAAGGTCTGGGGCTCTGGTGCTTCAGTAAGTGGTTCTGGAGCTGACTGCGGTAGGCAAAGGACTTGTTGCACTCCGTGCACTGGAAGGTGTGGGGCCCCTGGTGGCTGGTCTGGTGGCGTTTGAGGTGGGCGTAGGTGGGGAACTCCAGGCCGCACTGCGAGCAAACGTGGCAACGGCCGCGCTCGTGCTTGACCTCGTGTGCCCGCAGCTCGCTGGGGTAGGCGAAGCCGCGGCGGCAGAAGCGGCAGCTGTACGGCTTGACGTCGGTGTGCTGCAGCATGTGGCGCTTCAGGTGACTGGTCTGTGTGAAGCCCTTCTTGCACACGGCGCACTTGTGAGGCCGCGTGCCCTGGTGCGTCAGCAGGTGAGTCTGGAGGTGGCTCGGCTGCTTGAAGAGCTTGCCGCAGTGCGGGCACGCGTGCGGCTTGATGCCGTTGTGACCCAAGATGTGCGTGACCAGGTTGTACTTTGACGTGTACGACTTGTCGCACATGCGGCACTTCCAGCGCTTCAGGCCGTCGCCCACGTCCACGCAGTACGACTCGTCGATCTGGATGTTGATGTCCAGGCGGTCCACTCTGCGGCCGCCGTGTCGCCTGGGGGGCTGCGCAGCTTGTGGCTGCCCGCCTCCGCCGCCGCCACTCCCGTCTGTCCACATCATGCTTTGGCTGCCGTCTTCATACTCGGCCCCCATGGCCATTTCCCCCGAGTCGTAGCTGCCCACTTCGCTCGTTTGGAAGTAGCTGCTGATGGCTTCATCTTGCGGGTTGGGCTTCATCATGTTGTTGCCCTGGTGAGCTACCTCCTCCTCACCCTCGCCTCGGCCGTGGCCCCCCAGGGGGCGCTGGCCCTGCAGTCCTCTGTGCTCCGCTCCTCGGTGGGCAACTTGCGTGGGAGGAGTCGGGTGCACGTGGGTGCCGGCTTGCTGCTGGTTGGATGCCTCCCGCTCGCACTCGGAACAGTTCTTGTTCGTTCCTCTCAAGGTGGCCGGGTCCACTTGAACCAAACCCCCTCTGGGAGCCATATTGTTAAGCATGTGGACGCACGAGGTCAAGACAGAGTTCATCGCTTCCCCTTTGATGTGAGACACGGTGCCGTCACCACCTTGGAGGACGTGGCGATCGGGGACCGCCATTTTCACGTCAGGGTGCTGAGGTGGCCCCTGCTGCCACCTTCTCTGACTGCAGCTGGGTTGCATCTGTCCGTCCTCCGCCAAGTTTTCCCCGAGGTAATCTCCGTTGGCGCCGATAAGCTGGTCCGCGTACTCGTAGTCCACTCCGTCTACCGGTGGCGCGGGTGACTCCTTGGGCTCACCGGTGTAGAAGCCGTTGGGTGCGATGGTTGCGCCGAAGACTTCATTCTGGGAGATGAGACCGAGCACGGCAGCCTGGGCCAAGGACAGCACAACCACCGGATCCGTTTGTGTGCCTGTGTCCATCAGCCTGGCCATTACCTTGGGCTCACATCTACCCAGGCGCCGGCTCGCCTCCTCCTGTAATCACACACACACGGCTGCTCAGTCTTGTGGTTCCGAACAACACGAGTAAGGAATTGTTCTTTTTGTGTTACGGTTTTTCATTTCATTGCTTTATGAGCTTTTCACACACAAGGATGTACACATCCTTCCGTTTTCTACTTCACTGATCCAGTTCAGGGTTGCAGGGAGCCGTTTCCTGTCCCGGTTTAATTAAAAAAGGCGAATTAAAAACTTGACTTGTTTGCCAGTCAAGCTCCGGGCACGCTCAACAGAGGAATTCAAACTGGCATGACTTCAGATGTTTTTGTTAAGTTGACACAAATGTGACGAAAGTTGAGTTGGTATCAACTAGTTACCAATGACAACATTGATATTTTATCAGCACAATACTTGTGATGAATTTGCAGCGTTTGGGGATTAAAAAAAGAATGAGCAGGAACTTCCTCACGTGCTGTGGCATCAATTCCCACTCACCTTCCACTTTGAAAGTGTGAGCTGAAAAACTGCCCAACATCCCATTCAAGCGTAGATTCCCCCCACCCCCAATCCCTCTTACTGGTTCTCCCTCACCTACTAAAGATGCACATTCCAAATTAGAAGACGATTTCAATCAACTAAGGTTACTGACTACATTCATTCATAGGGTTTGTATGGTCTTCAAAAAACTGGAAAAGTTACCGAAATTGAAAAGGGAATTTCTCTGTACTTGAAAAGTTACTGGGGGGAGGGATATTTTCTACAAGGTTTTGAATGCAAGTGTGAATAATCTTCCCACCTGTCCACATTTGCCCTGTGACTGATTGGCTCAACCTTCCATTCAACTTTGTGCAAAGCACTTTAGAAAATGGAAGGATGGAAATGTTTGGTGTCACGAGAATAGAGCTTGGTCTTAAACCAATAACCCCCCCCCCCGTATCATAATTAATCTGTATGACGAATAGTGTGATTATCTTGGCCATAGCGCCCTCCTCTATTGGTTGCAAGGATGTAAACAGGAAGAAGGTTTGCTCTAGTTTTCCGATCACAATTTTTGCACTCGGCAGGGAGGAAAACAACCTGGGGCTCATTCAGGTAAACGATAGTAATGAAGACGTGCATATAGTAGATATTTGTTCGAGCACCAATACATGAGATGACAGCCTCCATATATAGACACGACTACTTAAACCAGCCAATCTTGCGACTGATACTCCATCCCTGATCCAGTCTGCTTGCAATGTGTTTAGTGTGTGTGTGTTGAGAAGGGGATTAGATGACCCACTGAGCTACACTAATCAACAAACGGCATATGTGGGAAGGAAGGGAGATGAAGATAAAAACAATGAAAAAAAATGTAGCAAAAAGATGACAACACAATAGATGGACGGGAATAATGAAAGCAGATGGAGGGGAAAGGTAGAGAAGAAGAGAGATAAGGAGAGCACAGGGGGGAAGGGCAGAGAGTGTGAGGGAAGAGAGGAGGATGAGATTCATGCCACAGAAGGAAGAAAGATATGTAGGGAGTTAAAAGGGAAGCGGGAGGAGGGTAAAGACAAAAAAAACAAGCAGATTGAAAGAAAGCCCTGCTTGAGGACCAATTGGAACAAACTTTGAGAGCACCTCATTAAAAAAAAGCAGCCATTAATGAAGCCACTGTAAACTCACCACAATCCGTCTGCTGTGAGACTTCAGGTGCTTTAAGGATCTCATCCTTGAGAGCGAGAGTACCGAGTGAGATGAGGCTCACTCGCTATTTACACGCCAAGACAAATGGGAGGCAGGACCTGTTTCGGCCTGCCTCCCTTCATACCAGCCAAACAAACGAGCCGCTCATGTTTAAAAAAAACAAAAACAAAAAAACAAACCAGAAGTAAGACCGCAGCCTCAAGAAACTCACAGAGGTGCGTTTTCTGTATTGCCAGCGTCCATCGTGTATCAGTGTGGAAATGTGTTGGGAGGCTGCAGAAAAATAGGAGAGCAGGAGTATGCTGTCAGGTGACTGACATGTGGAAGAGCAAATGAAGGATGAAGCAGAGAGGGAAAAGACAGAGGCAGAGGAAAGGAAGCGACTGGGAGGAGGGGGGAGCAGGATGTGGTTGAAAAACAATAACGAAAGGGAAGACTCCTGCCATCACACCGAAGTCATGATCAACTGTCAGCCAAATAACGCAGACATGAAAGAAAAAGGTGTTAAAACTGCGAAATGGTGCCAACTGTAGGCCGAGAGGTTTGTGTTTATCCTGCCAGTGAATGGAGCTGGACCACAGCAAAAGGCTTCAAACGTGTCGCTTGTCGGTGGTGCATGTGGAATTATAAATACGGTTCGGTACTACTGTTGAAAAACACATTTATGGCCGCTTGGGTTTCAAACTATTGTCTTGTATTCAGCGATCGCTCATTTAAACAGACACCTCTCGCTTTCACTAAAATGTGAGATACATTCAAATAGAATCTGGCATTTCCAAACCATTGTTGCAAATAAAGTTGTCCTTCCACTAAAATATTTTGCAGACGTATCTTCAGTCATTGTCAACCTTTGAATTATGCGAAACTGCAGAATGAAGTGCTACGATCAACTTTTTCACTTGATGCCACCAGTGCTACGGGTGCAAAAGTTAGCCTCGAGTCCTGCTGTACGCCGCGTTGTGATTATGGGCACCAAGTCCAGTCTCTCCTCATAAGTAGGAGACCGCTGTCTTCCTTTTGGTCAACGGCGAAGAAATAATCGAAGGACAACATGGCACGTTGCACTACGCCGCGAGACGAACAAAAATTCGGACTTGCCAGTCTTTGGTCATTGTGGTCGTGATGCCCATGTGTGTTGGCTCAAAATCGGGCTACTCACTGGATAAACCCTGATTCTCATCGTGGTTCCATTTGGATTTTGCTCTAAACACTTGTTGAGTGCATGCGCAAACGGCAGGCAGATTTGACCACAGAGGGTTAAATAAGGAGACAGATATGCACAAAACTATTTAACAATGTGTCCGAATCTATTTATTTATCCAAGTTTGTATTTTGAATATCACACATTGCGGTGGGGGAGGGGGTGTCATTTGCACCAAACAACAGGATAGAGAGAACATGGAGGAAAGAGAGGAAGGCTGCAGAGGACAAAATGGGGGCACAATAGCGGAAGCAGGGGAAGAGAACAGATGACTACACGGAATGAAAGAGGGATTGAAGGGGGAGGAGAAAAAGAGAACAGGGCTGGGAGGAGGGAGAGAGAGAGAGAGAGAGAGACGGCAGTGGGGGAAGGGAGGATGGAGAGGAAGGGGAAAAAAAATCAAAAAGGAAGGAGGGAGGGTGGGAGATTGGAGAAGAAGTGTAGTGTTGGAGAGATGGGTGACATGATGGAAATGGAGCGAGAGAGGAAGGGAGAAATGAAAGAAGGGAGTCAAAAAGAGGGGGGAGGGAGAATAAAAAGAGGAAGGGTGCAAAACGTTTGCAACAGAAAGCAAGATGAGAGAGAGAAAACAAATCAAAGCCTCACTCACAAAAACATGGCTGCAGTGAAGGGAGAAGGGGGTGGGGGGTGGGGGGTGTTGGTCCTTTTTTTTTTTCAACACGCATCACAATTAAGCATGTGTCACCTGTCACCACCAGGCTGGAGTGCCATTCGTTGGCATGTGTTCATACACCTTCAATGGACACATTAGCTACACTAGCACAATCTAAGAGGTCCAACAAAGAGCAAAACAGTTTTTTTTCTAATCAGCATTAGAACGATGCTGATTATTTGAATTGGGTGTTTTCTGACAGGTAGGACAGTGGCTCTTGTTAACTGTCACAGTTTACCATACGCAAACTATTACAATAGTTTTTTTTATATTACCACACACTATTACTACCATACACACACGCTACGCTATTTTAACATTTTGTATCCTCACTGCGGCTCACTGCAAGAAAACCTGCTCTGTTGCAGTATGAGAAACACACACTGTAAAAACAGCAAATGTGTTATGCTAAAAACACTACATTTTGCTAAAAAAAACAATGTTTTGCCTTCCTTCAACAGCTCGTTATGGGACTTCACTTTCCCACAAAAAACAAACGAAACAAACAAAAAAAACCATTGAGACACCAATTACAATTGGTCATCTTTCTATCCAACTACATCAAGTTGGAAACTCAACCTGAATGAAACCAAACAAAATGGACCCAGACCAAGTCAATGTTACCAGTGATACAATGGATGATTTAAAAAAAAAAAAAGGCAGTGTGACAGAAAAGAGGAATAGATAGGAGTGGCAGAGTAACAAACTGTTAGGTACAATGCATGATCTCTTGCACACTCATGCAAACACACAGACACACACACACTCAACCTAAAATTACACTGAAGAGGGCACAAAGTGGGCCAGGCAAGCAGAGGCTAAAAATACTCAATAAGGTTTTGTCATTGGACAGTCTAATCCAGACACTGCATGCTACATGACAACCAAGAATTGGTATTAACATTTTACCCAAGTGAACTGTAGCAGGCAAACCCCAGTATGGTTTAGATTTAGGGAAATGTTGACAAAGCCAATAAAATGATGGGTTATCTTGCTGATAGTTAAGATCAGGCATATCCAGCTCCAGACCTGGAGGGCCACTGTCCTGCCCGTTTTCCAGCTCTCTCGGCTACAACACACCTGATTCAGATTCAGCCAGCTCTGAAGCAGCATTAGAGCGATGCTGATGATTTGAATTTGGTGTTTTCTGACAGGCAGGAGAGTGGCTCTTGAAGACCGAGTTTGGACACCGCTGGTTAAGATGGTAAGCTTCAGAGCTACTGATTACGTTTTTAGCAGGCCTCTCCTTAGCCTGTTAGCTGTCTGCCGGTTGCCTTCTGAGACTGTTGGTAGTTAGCCTGTTCACTTACTCCCTAGCAAATAAATTCATAGCTGGTTGGTTTGCCAATTTAGTCTGGTTAACTTATTCACTGTCTGGGTAACTTTAGGAGGTTGGTGATCGTGTTATCTTACTATTGGTGAGTTTCTAAGCTGGTTGCTTGACTTGTTATTAGGTTGCTCCTTAGCTTGTTAGCAGCCTGTTGTTGGGCTTGTAAGACCATTCCACTGAACCGCTGATGGTATGGTAAGCTTCTTGTTTAAACTGCTAGGGCCGTGGTCCTTGACCCGTTTGTTGACCATTGTGTAGCTTTTAAACTGCCGGTTTGCTTTTTAGAATTTTACTCGCTTAGGACACTGATTGGTTTATTGGTTGATTGGTTAAGTGATGGTAGTAGTTTATCTGTCTGGTACCCACAGTAGATTGCTTGTAGTTGGCTCCTTGCTAGCTGTGTAATTGGTCTTCTACTAAGCTTTTATTTTAATTGTCATAATATTACACGCCAACCAAAAAAAGTTGCGTAAAAAAACAAACGACAACAAAAAACATGACAATTCAGTGAGGTATCCCGAGTAGCAAAGCTGAAATGAAACTCAATTGTTAGTGGATATCTCTACATTTATTCCTTTTAATAATAAGACAATTATGTTTAAAGGTCTATGTTTTAGCCTTTATGTCACTGTAAGGGCTTCCCTAGCACTCTTTAAATAGGAGAGGCTGCTCGCTTGGTTGGAAGACACAGATCGTCACCTGACACATTAGGCTTCTCTGCTTCCAAATTCATCAGTATGTCTTTTGTTTTGTTTTTTTTTTTTTTTACCCTGCCTGCAGCAGAGCACTGCAATGTGCTGACCCACACAATGATAAGGAACGAGCTGGTTAAAGATAGAAATAAAAAAGTTGTTTCCAAGTAGTATTTATTCATGTGGATGTTTTGTCACGTCGGTTTCTGTATGTTACCAATATTAAAATAAATGTCACATTTTTTTTCAACTGTTTATCACTGCTGGACCTCAAGCATCATGCCATCATTGAAACAGATAGCAATCTAATAAACCCATTGAGACTTAACAATAAAACACTGTTAATTCAAGCACAACCAGGGGTCAGCTACATCCATGCTATGGCAGAACCCGTCTGGGATGCATTATTCGAATCAATCCTGGACTGTATAGAAGCATGAGTTCAGAACATTTTCCAGTTTCATTAAAACTAGATCCCCCCCCCCCCCCCCCCCAATAATAATTGGTGAAGGAAATGTGCTGTTCTTGCGCCACTTTATGGGAACGGTGCTGATGTTACACTGTGACAAGGCCGTGCATCACTTTTAATATCGAAGCCCGTTAATTAATCTTGAGCCAGCATCCATCAAACAGTGTAATGGTATCATCAGCCTCGACTGTGTTGCAGCATTGTGGACACTCAAAACCAGAGCTGCAGCCACTTGAATTAGTTTGGAGGTGAACACTATGAATACAAAAGCATCAAACTGCCTGGCAAACTAAAAAAAAAAACAAACAAAAAAAGCACTTGGGGGCAGTGAAATGCAAGCTTCCTAACCACTGGTTCCAGTGATGGCGATGGTGGCTGCCGCCCTGCACCCCACATCTGCACCCTCCCCACCCGCTTTGAGCACTGATGGAGAGAATGAAAGTCCAAGTGGCATCCAAAATGGGTCACTTTGGCAACAAGTAAAAAATGTGCAGCAAAAAGGAATATCTGCACTGTGTTGATACCAGACTGACATTTTAATATCACCATCCATGACTCATAGATGGACAGGAAGAGGAAGAAACGGTGTACTTGTGTTTAGCAGTAGCCACTTGGTTACAAGCACAGCACTTAACAGCTTAAGCAAGGTTAAATACCAATTTTTAACCTTGCTTAAGGCTATACTAATGTTAGTATATGGAGTATTTTCCTCCACAGTCTCTTTACTGCAGCCGTCTCCTGTTTGAATTTCTCCTAACCAAGTGAGAAATACAGGAGACCATTGGTTGGCTGTTTGCACAGTACCTCATTCAGACTGATTTGTACAATGCAGCATTTTATTGTTTTTGTTTTTTCCAGATATTCGGCAAAACTAGTTTGAAGGCTCGTACAGCACCATATAGTTAGTAAGGCATTACCCAACTTCGGAGCTAGCCAAAACAACTTGTAGTTTATGACTAGCCTACGCTAATGTGATAAGTGCAGTGGTACTGGGCAAGTCTTCTTGTTTTGCGTGATGAGTAACTATCTTCTGCACAAAGTAGTTTGGGACCTCCAGACCACAAATGTGATGAATGTACAGTAAACAGAGGACTGACCCACTTGCACTTTGCAGGTGAAAAGAAATATATAATTTGTCTTTCCTTTAAGATGCAACACACACACACTTCATGCTAAATATTGGACTATATTGTCACTGTTTGTGCCTGTTCCAGGATCCTAACATAAAAGTCTAATGTCAAGTGTCCCAAAGTCACTGGTAGCTCCCAAGCCAGTGTCTTCAAACCACAGTCACGCGAAAAGCACGATCGTGTACTTTTAAATGAAATTATTCATCGAATATCATACAAGAGAAAAGCAAGCAGAGCATCAAGTTAGTGCAGTACAAGACAGGGCCTGTGTGTGAGGCATCCCCATGTTGCGAGGCAGGGATGGGCAAAGTCGGGCTAATGTGGCCTGGTAGCCCCGGCTCTTGCTCCAGCATGCGGCTCGTACACGCCACTCTCTCACTCGTCTCCGTCAGATTATGGCACGGCACAACATACACAAGTACAACAAAATGCAATCCAAACGATAATTGGCCGGTTGCAGTTCAGCTACGCCGCTTGTTTGGGGCACAAAACATAAAGAAGCGACTGCGGAAGAGATGACTGCTGAGCCCCCGAGCGGGGAATCGAACCAAGTTACCGTTGAAGCAGTCCGAGCAAACACTTTTTCAACCGAACAGCACGCTTTTATGTCCGGGGGAGGGGGGGGGAGCACGTAAGCCTGGCTTGCTCACCTGGTTCCAAAAGGGGTTTATGGTGGCGACGAGACTGGAGGTTGTTTTTGAGCGGAACGAAGAAGAAGCGATTGGAACGACGGACGGCGGCCGTTGTGTGAGGCGGGAGGGAGGGGAGGAAAGCAGGAGGAGGGGAGGGGAGGGGAGCTGACGTGATGAATAAACAAGAGGGCTTCCTCCTTTCTCGCCTGTAAATCAATATCCTTGCCACTAAGTGACATTTTTCGACCGCCTTTGTAGTCGCCAACAGAATCCGCAGATCTAATAACATTTTTTCAAAATGATCTCTAACACTGCATTGTAGTATAAAACTCACATAGGCGTAAATGTGTTTTTATATGAGACAGATTCGTATTATTTTAGCGATCTACTGAATGATTCATGGACGATTGTGTTACGTTTATGATGTTTACGATTTGACGTCACTTGTGGAATATTGGTATATTCCACAAGATGGCGTTATTTCTCCTTTTGGATTGATGCCCAGTCTCCATATAATTACAGGAAGTATTTTCTAGTCAGGAATCATACATCTGCTCCACTTCACGCTATATATTGGACTACATTGTCACTCCTTGTGCCTGTTCCAGGATCCCAACATAAACGTCTCATGTCAAATGCCCAAAAGTGACTGGTAGCACCCAAGCCAGTGTCAAGCAGAACGAAGAAGCCGTTCCATTCATTGACCCCTCATTGTGGTGAAGTTCCCACTTCACGCAAGCTAAAATTTTTTCATTCACCACAAAAACTGAGACTGTTAATCTGTTTGTAAATGAAAAACACATTCATCAGTGGCTCAAACTTTCTCCACCCCGCCTTTTATTAAAAAACAACAACAACAACAACTCTTCACGCACTTATAGACAAATATAAAGCCTTAAATGATTCAAGCATGCATTTGTTTGCAATGTTGGAGGAAGCTGCAGTACCCAGAGAAAACACTCAAATACTGGGAGAACATGCAACCAACACCACACATTACTGTACACACTTATTTCGTTGTTGTCTTTATCACATCACCTCATTATCAAACGATGAAGTAATTATTGTAGTACTAGGTGGGATAGGCTTCTGCATGCCCGCAACCCTCGTGAGGATAAACTGCTCGGATGGATTGATTGATGGATGGATGGATTTACCTTGGATAATGTGCTACCAAATCTAACACTAGAGGGCATCAACACACCGCGTTTAACTCTGACCAACGGTGCCTCAAGTTCATGTCCACAAGGCTCTTTAAGATAAAAATCTCACCCCTTCATTATTTTTCGACTGATGATGAACGATAGTGTCCCTATTATACGCTGAGCGTTTGGGGGCTAATCGTTGTCCAGAATCTCAGCAGCGAATCCAGCATGTTTCGTGGTCACTGGGTTCACCTTCAGGAAAGATGGTCATTGGCATATTTATTTTGGATTGCTAGTAGGAGAATAAACAAGAAAAAATGTGCACAATTATGAGAGAAAGAGAGGCTTTGGAGGATAGGGTGGGGTACAATGTGGAGGTAGTCTGTTGCTCACACGTTAAGACATTCACACGACTGCTATTTTGTGTCCAAAAAGTCTTTGCAATATTACAATGTGAACAGATATAACCATTAACGATGACATTCAAAGTTTAGATTAGATGAGATTAGTTGATATGAAAAGGCACAATGCAATTTTACAAAACACACACTGAAACACGTTTTAAAAAGCCAGAATTAACCAGAAGGCAATTTTTCATCTGTAGTTCCCTAAAAGCATGACAATACGATTTCAAGTTATACCGTACATATGAACAGTAAGAGATTAGATGAAAATACTTCGCACATATCACAATATACAACAGACAAACAATAAAATTACAGTACGTTCAACAGGATTATATACACTGTCTATAACCACACAAAGACAACACAGCAAAAAAGCTTTATCCTGTATTGTTAGCAGTTGTAGTTATTTTTGGACCATATGTTCAAATCTTTAGCAAAGGCGTTGTTGGTGATTTGTTTTTTAACCTCCCCCGTTGTTGCATTCCTTCGCACCGCTTACTCTCACTGTGAAGTCTTCAATGAACCTAACATACATGTTTTTGGGATGTGGGTGGAAGCTGGAGAACCTGAAGAAAACCCACACAAATCCAGAGAGACCATGAAGTTGTTGCGAACACTGAGGCGGCCATTCAAAGCCCAAACCTCAGAATTGTAATGCAAATGTACAAACCACTAGTTCTACCAGATGCCCAAGTCTGAAATTATGATTTTTGAAAATAAACTTTCTACCTGCCGTTTTTTAAGTATTTCTTCAGAGCGGCAAGACCCTGCTTGCCCCTCTTCTCATGCCTTTCATGCACAAAAAAATCACATGTAGACAAATAAATTGATTCTTCTTTGTCTCGTCTGACACCTAATCCACTTTTCTTCACTGACAGGGAGCGGTGTTCGCGCAGATAATAATTCTGAACATGACCAATTAATCCTTCCTTCCAATCAAAGTCTGCAAGATAAGAATGCCGGATGCCCGCCACATCACTTAATTATTTTTATTTTATTTTATTTTTGTGTGCCGCGAAAGCAAATCGTGTGCATCAACTTTCACATTTTAACCATCTTAAATAAAAATATTGAGATATGGCAGCTTTTTATTTATTTATTTTTTTGCTACCAAACACGTTTTTACAGTTACTTGATTTTCAAACTAGTTAGGGAGCTTGCTGGTTGTTGATTGGAAATGTTTCTCATAGGTCATTCGTCACAATAAAAATATGGAGAAAGAAGAGTTTTAAACTGCAATGTGGTTAACATATCATACAATCTTATAGTTAGCTTGGTGTATTCAATTTCTTCTTCTATTAATACTCATTCACATTGTTTTCCCTGTTTTGCCATGCTGCCTCACACAGGAAAGTCTTGGTACTACAACCGCATCTTCTTTGTGGGAGATTTTCGGTGGACATACAGGTATGTCTGTGGTGGGCAGTGTTGGTCATCATAAGTTACACACACATTGTTGGAGCAGCCGATGCATGTCCATTTCTTCCTCGTCACGTGGGGTCATGCACATTTTAAAAATAGGTTAGGTTGTTAAAACTTAAATTTGTACCCCACTTCAGAGACGATGGACTATATCAGTAAATATTGGGTTGTCCATCCAAGTGAGATGAGCCCGGGCCACTGCGCCTTCAACATCTGGTTGTGGGGAAAAGAACCATGTTGCATAACACTCAATGAGAAACAGACTATGAGAGAGGAGGACGAGGGAAGAATTATCAGGAGGCCTTTTGGCTCGCATAGAGGTATTGGGTCATCAAGTTGACTTTTTTTAAAAAGCAAAAAAATCACACACATAGCTGATTTATGAGCACATGCGTGCTTAGAATACTTCTAATACTACTACTTTGCTGTCATGTCTCATTAGTTCCAAATAGCAAATATAGTGAGCAACTATAGCTATAAATACTAAATTGACTTTTAGTTTTTTTAAACTGGCGCCGTTCTCCTTATATGCTCTTTTTCATCAATTGTCAACATGAAGGGTGCCTCCAAATTGTTTAACTACAGTGATGGGGTTTTCTTTAATTGCCCACATCAATTAGTATCCACATAATATAGGAAGGAACATGCAACTGAGGCTTAAACGGTGTTTGTCCAGTTTTCCTGTTGGATCCACAGGGTGTTTTGATTGGGCGTAACAGCATGAGCTCATGGCACTCTCGACAGCTCGCAGTGCTTCGCTGAGACGTACGTACTGGGCGTGTTTGGGCAGCTCAAGTTCATGTTCACATTCAAAACATATCCCCAGAGAATTCAGCAAGCAATTGCATAAAATACTCGTTCCAAGAAAAAAAAAAAAAAATTTTTTGTTGTTGTTGGTTTTCTTTTTGTCTGTCAGCATACACGTTCCTGTGCAGCTGTGCGTGGTAGCTCACACACAAGAGGAAAACATGATTCATAGAATTGTAGACACCATCTCATAGAAAAGTCATGCACGTGAGTTGACGATACATGTGTCCAAAGATAGTTGTGAGTACAATGTTAAATTGAGGTTTCAACAGAGGTGTCACATTCAGCTTCAGAAAGTAAAAACACTGGTGCAGTTTGTCTTGAGCCACAGTTTGTCTTCCCAACCGAAAGGTTAATGAGCTCCAGAACAGCACGTCTTCATGAGGACTTTTCTGGACAGTACTATACTTTTTAACTACCATAGTTGGGCTGACTGGCAACGAATGGATGTGACACACCTTCATCCAGTTATCCTCCACTTTGCTTGTACTTTTTCAGGCATTGCCTCTTTGTGTTTTCCACGTTACATGATGTAACAAAACAACTGTTTTGTCAGTTATACTTGTCATGGCTTGTCCTTTTTTTAACACCAGGTGAAGAATTGCCCCTCTGGTGCATCCATTTTTAAAGGTGTTGAGAGGAGCCCCCCTAGATTGGCTGTGAAGTCGATTGTTTTCACGCCCACCACAGCGCAAAAATACCCATTTTTAACTGTGTCAAGCTGCGTGCGTCTGTGTACCGAAACCGTATCTAGCCTGCCCCCATGCAGATTTACACCATACTTTGACTTGGCACGAAACTAGAGCACCTACTTCGGTTAACACAGTCTAAATTTATTTCTTTAATTTCTCAGTGATACTTGAAATTCAAGAGCAAAATGCATGCATATGCAAAAGATAGTTAAAAATAGGGTGTATCATTTGGTGCTGCCTTGAATTAAGGTTGTTTGGCCTTGGCCAATGATTATGCTCGGCTATGTGCAATTGCAGTCATCATTAATGTAATGTACGTGTACGTATATGTGCAGCATATGCCACAAAAATAAAAATAAATCAATAAAAATGACACCGCAGCAAACAGGCTTGAAGTTAGCTCATTTAGTCCCAGGATTGTAGCAAAGATGTGTGAAATCTGGCAGAAATGTGAATACCACAGTGTGTTCACAGCGTCTCGCTGTGAGAATTAAGGACTTGGTTAAGACGGGGTTACACGCACTTCTTTGGAAGAGACCAACAATTAACAAGAGCGAATTCCCTCGCTGACTCGACTCAGTTTCCCAAAGCAGTGTGTCTATTTAAGGCTACAAGGCTCAGATTTGGTCTCGTCGGGAGTTCGCAGTGTCAAAGGTGACCGTGGAAACAGGCCCTCCAGGGGCAGGATGTCTACATGAAAGGCCGTCATAGTGACCCTTTCCCTTCTGCAGCTCCTAACACTTTCTTGAAACGGCCAAAAGCGTACATTTGCTGGATTTGTTTTGAGTACTTTTTAGGCTAAGAAAAAGGACATGAAATGGTTTAAACGTGAATTTAGTAGCAAATTTGCTTTCCTTTTGCAAATGTGATACTGTCTGTCTCTGATTCTGTCTCTAAAGGACACCCTCATCAAATGATTGCAGAAAATAGAAATGTCATTGACCAGTCACATTTCCATGGCAACGCTTGGTTGTTCCACCGCTGCCGTTCTTTTCCCTTAAGGCTTGACTTTCTTCTGAGTGCCGTTTTGAAATGGTAAATAATAATGCAACCGATATGAACCCAAGGCAGGTGCACGTGGGATGTAGAATACATTTACTGAGTTATATCGTTCGACACAATCATGACATTTTTAAATGTAGCGCTTTTGGCTATGTTCTTAATCTGACTAATGTTTGGTGCTTGAAGGGGTGCATGGATATCCATTGTCGTCTGAACACATCGTACACGAACAATGAATAGAAAACATTACAATGAACTTTCTCGAGCCTACATTGCAAATTACACCTGCCAAGCACCGAAACAAATAACCTGTCAACTAAGTACTGAGCCAACCAACTGAGTAACCAACCACCAACCAAACAACAACAACAACAAAACAAACAGCAATCGGTAATTATTAATAACTGCATTCTTTCACAATAGAAACGAAATGAATGACAACAAATAAACCACACGGTTTGAAATGATACAGTGCTGTATGATAAAGCTCACTTGTGTACCGAATTCTCAACTGTCTTTTTAGGTTTTATTGCTGTTAGGCGTAGCTTGATTTTATTGTAAGTTTTGAGCATATGTTCTAGTTTTACGGGGAAATGTTTTTGCATTTTCAAGCAAGCAATCGAGCTCGCCACTTAATGCCTTTCGTGGACCACAGTTTTGACTAAAAAAAATGGTTGCTCTGTATGGCCAGTTTCAGAAAATTTGGATTCATTTTTCCCTAAAATGTACCCGAATTAGCAAGATGATGGGGAACTATGCTGCCCTAAGAAGAAAAAGATATATTGCGAGTTAGATGGCTTTGTACTTCCTGCAATTGGAGATTCGAAATTACCCATGGCTTGCCCTTGACCCTCACGAAAGCAAGAAAATAGGTGCATGGCTCAAAGATTTATTAGGCTTAGGTCTAGTGTTGTAAAATGAGCAGAAATAGTTACGGCGGTACATCACATGCTGCAATGCCAGTCCAGGAGTTACTTTTTAGTGTCAATAAATTCACCTTTTATTCAGTTACTTTGACTTTTATTATTTGCGTTTTTACTTTCAGATACTATAACAGAACATACATTCAATAAAATGTATCAGATTTTTTTTCATCCTCCACAAGTCGCTTTATCCACACCTTACAATCTAACTAGTCGTCGCTGTATTTTATTATTATTATTTTTTTAATAATTCAAGGGAAATGGAATCTGTGGTGCAATAATGAACCATTCCCACAGAAAGCTCTAACTACTTACATCAGCAAAGTGCAGGTCACTAGAGCGATACGTGTTCTCAAGTGTCCATTAGATCTAACAGTCAGAGGTTATCCTCATATCTGTAGTGTGACAAGATGAGCAACGATGACTCTTCAGTCAGCACACGTTGTGTTGGTGGTAGAACAGAGAGTTGTATTTATGAGAGAAGCAGGATATCTCGACGCTCTCATTAGACTTAATTGTCAATGGGGTTGGGACTCATGCGGTCCGTGTTCAAAGACTTTTTTTTAAAGTCTTCCACTTTGCTGTGATGTTTGATGTCATGTATTTGAGGTCATTTTTGAGTGAAGCTTTTCAGGATGGATTTTTAATGACAAATATGGCATGATGTCATCACGCTTGAATGCCGCGTGGTCACTTGTAAATAAGCTTGCTTTGTGATCAGCAGACCGTCTTGGAAAGGCTTTATTAAAGTGCGCTTCAACTTTTTAATAGCTAAATTCGAACAATTTTTACCGTGTGTCGGCAACAGTTCAAATTTCTGGCATTCGTGAACATGAGCACATGAAGTAATCTACTTCAACCCCATTTGATTGATTTAAGAGCTAAATGGCAATACTAACCTGCAAAACTCCACAAATGTGATTAAGTGATACTGAGAATGTTATATTTTGCAGAAAAAAACAAACTCTTCAACAAGATCTGACTTAATTGTTTATTTTATCATGAGTGTGTAATGAGCATGTAATCACCAACAACCAGCGGAATTTTTGTAGGTGGTGGCCTTGTCAGTTCACATTTTGATGGTTTATTTTTCACTCCGCTAGCAACATTTGGGTGCTTATGAAAGTACCTCTTATGACATGATGAACATGGAATCTCCCCATTTCAGAATTTTAATATAACGTATTTGCCACCATAATGACCGACAACATTTCGTTTCACCCTCCTTGGAAGAATTTAAAAAGTCCAACTATTGTTACAGATGTTTGTTGTGGCACATCAGGAGGTGAACGATGACAGGATGTGAGCTATCACTGAGAACTGACTTTGTTCATTAGTCAGACACAATGTCACACGTATGCATCATGTCCTCTGACTATTCACTCAATGGTCTCAGCGGGGTTGGCCCACTATGACAGCCCCTCGTCTTGAGAGAGAAGTGTTTGTTCTCTGTCTGCCTCTTCACATGTGTCAGCCCATCAATGATTGATGGTCCTCACCTTCTTTCAACTCGACTCATCTTTCACCTGCAGCTCACCTCCCAGAGATTCAGTCAGCCTCGGGTTTTTGGCACCGGTGCATCAATATATGACTTGACCAGCAACATCCCATGGCAGTTTTTTTTTAACTGAAAGAAACCAAAAAGATACTGGAGATCGCGATTCCAGACTCATGAAAATTATTACTGAAATATTATATTACATTTATAATAAAATTTATTTTTATTTCGTCAAATGTTAAAATATTATTAATACTGATTTGAGATGAGGGCGGCCTGGTAGTCCAGCGGTTAGCACGTCAACTTCACAGTGCAGAGGTACCGGGTTTAATTCTAGCTCCGGCTTCCCTGTATGGAGTTTGCATGTTCTCCCCGGGTCTGGGTGTGTTTTCTACGGGTACTCCGGTTTCCTCCCACATTCCAAAAACATGCATGGCAGGCTGATTGAACGCTCTAAATTGTCCCTAGGTGTGAATGTGAGCGTGGATGGTTGTTCGTCTCTGTGTGCCCTGCGATTGGCTGGCAACCGATTCAGGGTGTGCCTACTGCCCGAAGACAGCTGGGATAGGCTCCAGCGCCCCCCGCGACCCTAATGAGGATCAAGCGGTTCGGAAAATGGATGGATTTGAGATGTAAAAAGAACATTGCAAGTCTAATTTGTTTGTTGGCTTCTTCACCTTTTGTTGTTCGGCGGGTGCCAACGACTTTATAATATAATGGAGCGTTATTGCCCTTTACCTCAGGGCTATTCAAACAACTAATGATTTAATTAACAAGTTTATAAACTGCCTCATTCTTGACTCTTTCCTCCTGTCTCACTTGTGTGCAGATGAATATTAGTTTGTATGTATTTTGTAGAGTGGTGCCTTGAGATAAGAGTGGCCCGACTTGAATGTTTTGAGATAAAAGACATCGTTCAGCTGATTTTTGTATTATTTGTTTTGCATTGACTCCTGAGCACAAATTTGAGAAATAAGCACTGTATGATGGCAGATAGAGAACAATGCTTCTTTTTTGCCACCCTCCAGATAGTTTAGGTTTTCCTGTCAAATTGAGAATTACAAAAAGAGAAGTACATATTTTGTATTTAAAAAATAAATAAATAAAACACATGCATTTTCCTCACAAAAACTAACAAATAATGGAGAACAACATAGATGGGCTAACGAATGACATCAGTGCTGCGGTGTTACAACACCTGAAGCAACAACACTAACGATGGAGCAACACATGTAGACAGATATGACAATACTCATAGTCACATATTCTTTCTCTTCTGTGAAACTGGACTAACATTACTTACTGCTAAGGAATTGTGATGCCTCCTGTAGCGAAAACAGTTGAATTCTTTACATTATATTTAATTATGTAATCGCTGTAACGTGTATCTCAATCGACCACTGTATTAACATAAGTTGGAAAGGATCTTGGTTCCAAAATGTTAATTGATGACTCTTGATTGTACATGGTTGTGAATCTCAGTATAAGTGGCTGGTTTTCTGGCAATCAGTCCAGGGTGTGGACACATGGATTTGTCACTCGCCACAAGGGAGGAATTTTTTTGCCTTATTCACAGCTTTGGCAGAGGTCCGCGCTCCAATGAGTGCTCTCGTATTTTCTTTTTTATAGTAGAGGGACACGTTTGTCCACAAGTTGCCATGGCGTCCTTGTATAAGAGCTGGTGATTATTCCAACTGTATAGCCCTGCCTCTGTCTGACCACCATTCCGAGCTGCGGGGAAATAAAAAGGCTAATGCGGAGGCAGTAATTCCATGTTGTCACACCCTATTGTGCTGAAGCCGAGGCCACGTCTATTCTCTTCTCGTGTTGTGTGTTCAACGCAAGGACGGCTCTCGAGGCTCTATTATGTTGAGTATTATCAGCAACAATACATTTCATGTTGAAAAATATTGCTCACATTATAATGTTTATCTGAAATGTCACATGCTCATAGCCTCACATTGTAGTCGGCGTCATACAAATAAGGAGCAGTCTGCAATCAAAAATACATTTATGGCCAATAGCTTTTCTCTTAGTTGTGGTTTGTTTTCTGAGCTAGTTATGGGTCGTACCCACTTGAATCTGTTTTATGACCGATTCGCGTTCTGTATGGCACGTTATATTCCAACATAATTATTTGTAATAATTACTGCATACTGCCCAATTCCTCACATTTGAATATAGCACAGGTGTCAAACCCACGACATGGCCCACCACATCATTTTATGTGGCCCGCCAAAGCAAATCATATGTGTCAACTTGCATGATGCTTGCTTAAATCTGTTCTGATCTGTCAAATTGTCATGTGTCATAAATAATGTTGACATTTTACAATAATTTTGTGCTCTGCCTCCGAGGGCAGAGGTAACTCCAAAGTGGCCCGCGACAAAAATTAGTTGGAAACCCCTGCTGTATAGGATTTTTTTTTGTACATAAACAATGTTTCAATGAAAATAGATTTAAAAAGTCTAATAAAGATTGCACCTAAATAACAGTTTAAAAACAAATACCAAACTCATTCAGTTGGCCCCCCTCTAGCTGGCTTGCTAGCTAGAGCTAGCTTGCTAGCAAGCATGCTAGCTAGCTGAGATTCATCATCACTGATCATCACTGATCATTGTAAATTACTTTGTAGATACAGCTGACATTCAATGAAATGGTCACCCTTATGCTTCTAACTGTCTTTAGGGAAATTAGAGGTGAGAGAGACATGCTGTTGCATTTTTTTTGTTTTTTTAAATTTTTTTATTTTAAAAAAATGGAGAGAGAGAGAAAATAATGTGTTGCTTGTTGGGAAGATGAGCAGCTGGATAAAAAATACGCCCCCGCCCCACCCAAGTCTTCCTTGCTCCTCCGCCATAGATGCAGCCTCAACCTCTAGAAAGGGAAGACAAGCCGTGCGTGGTCCGAATGTAAAGTGTCACTAATGATGCCATGTGCTCCTTTGTGCACCCCAGTATGGCCTATGCTATACATCGAATACAAGAGCTGTGTCTTTCCAAAGAAAATAATGCTCACTTTGAGTGACAGTGCAAGAGAGGTGTTAATTCAATGATGAGCAGAGAATTCCTGTGTTCATTTTATTCAAGCTCTGTGGGTCCTTACACCAGCCCAGCAACTCAACTATTTTAGTCACACGGTCCCCAAAGTTTGTTCACTTATTATTGTTGTAGGTTTCAGTGAATCACATTGAGATAAAGACAGACCTTTTTTATTTTTTTATTTTTTATTTTTTTTGTGCTACATCTAATGTATTGAATCTGGATTGTGCAGTTCTGCCCAATGTTGTAGCCAGGGAATCAGGGTAAATGTCTGCCCACCCTCTTGGTATGGAGTCAAATGATTATGCACACACCATGCAGCCATGAGCCAGAATCTACTCCCTATTTAGCCTGGAACACATTGACCTCATCAACATGAGACTACTAAAGAAGGCTGACATCATGGACAATTGATCCACTGAATTAATATGAATACATTTTCTCCACGCTAGCCCCTGCTGTTGGTGGGACACGGACAGTAAATGCATACAACAGACCTCTAAAGTCAAACAGTACAAAGTTCAAGTACAACGTTGAGCTGAATGTCGGATCCATTCATCCATCCATTTTCTTCCGCTTAGGTCAGGTCATGGGGGAAATAGTTTGAGTAAGAACACAAAGACTTCCTTCTCCCCATTCACTTCGTCTTTTCTGGGGGAATCTCAAGACATTATAGGGTAGACATACCTACCTCCGATGAGATGTGCCCAGAACGCCACACCAGGGAGGTTTCCTGGTGGCATTCTAACCAAATGCCCAAGCCACCTCATCTGGCTTGTCTCGATGCTCAATCATGTACGTGCAAATATCGTGATATGTTTAGTTATGGTTTTGTTGTTGTGACACCACCATAAAACAGTCGCACCGATAGCATGAAATAAGTCATAACCATAAGTCCAGAAATGGAACTCATTGCACCATGAACAATATATTGAAGATCAAATATCAAAGTCCTTTTATTTTTATTCATTCAGAATTTACAAAGATGAAAATTAGAGTGCTTTTGAGAATATAAAATGTATATTTGACATTTATTTTGAACACCTTAAAACAATTGATCACAAAACATATAAACATTTTAAACTCATCTGAATATTTTATATATATATATATCTAGTACTGTGCAAAAGTCTTGTGCTGCGAAAGATTTGTTGCTTTGGTAAAGAAAGAAAGAAACCAGAAAAATTATGGTCCTGAGTCATTTTTTGCCAGCTAAAAAAATAAATTGGGTATTGGTAATGGCACTTGGTACAATACTACAGTAGACAATTTTAGCGGGTGACAGTACCACTGTTCAAATATTTTCCTCCTCTGTCAAGCGTATTCAAAAGGTGAACAGGTTTATATTGGTTTTATTATATGAGTCATGAACAGTGTGGTTGTTCACCAGCCTGATATTGGTAAAAGCAGTGCACGTTCAGTTCACATTTAGTGACAGGTGGGTAAATGGGAGTGGTTGATCGTCATTCAGATCATTCTTATGGACTGAATTGTAAGGCTGCTGCCGCCTCCTTGACATCACGCTTGCAATAAGGGAAACAGCATGCGGACCTTCCCTGCTGCAATGGCGTCAATGGCAGTGCTTGAGAGGTCTTATTGCTTCTTGGGAGTTTAATGCGTTTAACATTTAACTTGGCCCAGTGAGCCCTGGCTGACATTTGCACTTGACCCACCCTGATAAAATCTATGTAACCGCATGTGTTTTTCACATGCATTTCAATGAACGTTTATAATTTGCGTACAGCAGCTTTCTCTTTTGCTAGCAGCCTGTCGCCATCATAAAATCCTAATTATAGCTTCAAGATTTATAACTGTCATACACATATTAAAACAAGTTTACTGTTATACAATAAAATGAAAATAAAGTAATTGCACACCCTTTGAAGATGCTTGACATAATGGAGGGTAAACAGGTAGTAGTGATGGAATTGTTCAGTATGTGTGAGTGGTCCGTGCTACACACGGTATGTATGGTAAATATTTATAAATACATTGTTTTTTCTGTAAGAGAAAATATTTGAAGAGTATCAATGTGTCTGGAATTAAGAAATCATAATAATAATAATAATAATAATAATAAATGAGAGCACCAT
Organism: Hippocampus zosterae; assembly: GCF_025434085.1. Taxonomy (NCBI): domain Eukaryota; kingdom Metazoa; phylum Chordata; class Actinopteri; order Syngnathiformes; family Syngnathidae; genus Hippocampus; species Hippocampus zosterae. Next base: position 10,180,584 of record NC_067454.1, on the reverse strand, counting down.
TGCCATCTACTGTAGTGGATGTGAAATCACACTTTATTCTATTACAGCAAAACAAATCAATTACAAAAGCACATTCCCCAGTGTCACGCATACAGTAGTGTGTAAGTGTGTGTTTGCGTGTGTGTGTGTTAGCAGGGCAATAATATCTCAACATATATAATCCTGTTTGTTTTTTCTTCTTTCTACCCACATTCTTGCTGCTGTAGGCTGTAAATTTCCCCAGTGTGGGACAAATAAAGGATATCTTAAATCTATAATATAAAATTATGCAGTAGATATGTATACAATCAGCAACGTTATTAGTGTTCGTTTGAGTTTTAATTTTGACTCTTGAGATCTGTGCAATAATTGTTCTCAACATTACATTACAGTATATGCTGTTCTTTGTTTAAAAAAAAGTTTTGTTTACTGTGTTCCTTGCTTACATTGTAATGAATAGGCAGACACTTTATATGACACAAGAAGTTCCATTTCCTGTTCTATGGTTATCATCACACACTTTCTGTGGAGGCATAAAAAAACTAGCTGTGTTCCATCTGTGAAGCTGAAACCTCACCTCTTTTCTATATCTCTTTGAATATTTTCCTCTGCGAAGCAAATACCTTCCATCAGCGATTTACTCATTTCCCTCATGTGCCCAGCATATAATCACTCTTGTGGATGACTGGCTGCAGAGCTGATTATTCGGCTGGCTGGACACACTTTTCAGCCGGGGAACAGCGCCGCGATTGTGTGACAGCGCGGCGGATTTGCGGAAGCGTCTGACTGATCCAGGTGGCCGACTATCGGCTGCCCTGGCTAGCTGACATGCTCTTCCGTTTGCTGTTACCCAATGGAAAACACCGGAATGATTGTCGAGGTTCCGCAGTGTTGTTGGATGAGGAGAATATATTTGGAGGCGGCACGGTGCCCTGTAGTTAGCACCTGACTGTTCTGAGGTTATAAGTTCATGTGGATGTTGCATGTCTTCTTTTTTTTCCCCGTGGATAGAGTCATATGAAATGATGGTGTTCTTAAATTTAACAATCTTTGGATTGAAGACTCACCGGCATGTTTTCAATCATTATGGACCACACTTAAGCTCAAGGTTCAAGTTGGATCAGCGTTGTTGTTGTCTTGAAAGCTCATGTGAGACACAATCCCTTATGAGGTATGGGTCACATCTATGGACTCAATGGACCATTCACTCAATCTTGTTGTGAAAGTTGATGGGAGTGCATGAAAGGGGTTAGGATGATAAAAATGATTATATTCCAGTCATAGGTTTTGTCTTCAGCATTATCTCCTCAGGTTACACCAGTGATTTGTCTGTCACGGCCAACGTCAACAAAACAAAACCTTCCGCGCGTGACCTCGGTCACCGTCAAGGATCTCCGTGAGACAAGTCCTTATTTGTCCCTGTTTCTATCTCTCTGAACACACCACGCTCCGACGACTCTGAGCCTGTCTATCTTTGAGCTAAATGACTATCAAATAAAGACCAAATAATTGTGGCTCTATCCCTTCACAGTCAACATTCAATAACAAAATAAGTTTGCTGTCCCGAACAAAGTCGATACATTTTTGTTGAAGAAGAATACTGGTAAGTGACAATGAAGTCACTCTTAACACCATGTGGGAAACTACCATTCAGCGTGAACATTATGCAGTAAGTGCTTTCCGCTCCGCTGTTATCAGCTTAACATCTGCTTTTGCTCTTAAGAGTGCACCAGAACCTTGATGAATTACACTTCCGCTCGGCAAGAACAATGTGCTTTGTAAGTGGCTCTGACTCTTAAAAGGTTTTCTGCGTGGCTTATCCAAATGTTCGCTAAGATGTTTGAAACGACTGCTTATTCGAGGATCAAAACTGAATTTGGATTTGAGTCTAACGAGTGAAAGACGTAAGCCCATAATATGTCTGCAAGCGGGCAGCACGATGTGCTAGTAGTTAACACGTCTGCCTAACAGTGCTGAGGTTCTGGGTTTGAATCTCGATTCAAGCCCCCACCGTGTGACGTTTGCACGTTGAATGCGAATGATTGTTTTTCTGTGTGCAGAGCGACTGGCTGGTGACCAGTCTAAGGTTTACCCCGCCTCCCACCCAGAGTCACCTGGGATAGGCTCTCACTCACCTGCGACCATAATAGGGAAAGCGCGAAAGAGAATGGACAAATGGATGATTTTCTCAATTCTTTTCTAAATATTCCAGATAATGTCATCCATCTATCCATCCATCCATCCATCTTCTACCGCTTAGAAGTCGCGGGGGCAGCAGCTTTAGCAGGGAAGCCCAGACGTCCCTCTCCCTAGCTACTTCTTGCAGCTCTCCTCGGGGTTCCCAAGGCGTTCCCAGGCTAGCTGGGCGACATAGTCTCTCCAGCGTGTCCTGGGTCGTCCTCGGGGTCTCCTCCCGGTGGGACATGCCCAGAACACCTCACCAGGGAGGTGTCCAGGAGGCATCCGAATCAGATTCCCAAGCCACCGCATCTGGCTCCTCTCGATGTGGAGTTGAAGCGGATCGACTCTGAGCCCCTCCCGGATGACCGAGCTTCTCACCTTATCTCTAAAGGAGAGCTCGGAGACCCTGCGGAGAAAACTCATTTCGGTTTCATAAGACTGTCTGGGAAAGAGATGACACTATTAAAAGAAGAGAAAAAACAAATTTGGTATGTGTCACAACAAACACATGGAAGTTTGGTGCATTTAAACTTCTCTTTTCACAAATCTAAATTGTCTTTTGGTGTGAATGTGAATCTGATTGTAGATGTTTTTCCATATGTGCAACGTGATTTGGCTGGCGACCAGTCCAGGGTGTACACTGTCTCTCAGCTACAACTCCAGGAATGTTTTTCTTTAAACTTAACACCATACTTGAGTTATAATAATAGTCATGGAACATATAATGTGATGCAATTGGGAATTGTCCCAAATGTCTGACCCTCCTCTTTAAATTCAAGTTGGATTATTTACTTTTATCATATTTAATAAGTAAAAATTAGGTGTCGCATTAATGCTACACTTGTGAGCGGAATGAAACTGCAGTCAGCAGAGAATTAACCTCTCTTGGCTCCAGAAAGTTCCGAAATATGCTCGAAATGATCCTGTGGAGTTTTGCTCCAGTCTTAGCACTGCGATCTGTACATTAAATCAACTCTGCTGGGAGGGATGTGAGTGAGTCACTCCATCCAGCTGCTGGGCCATGTTCACGTGTCCGCTTGACTTTCTTTTACCAAAGTCGTTATCCCGAGTCAGTTTATTCGTCATTTGTATCATATTTTAGTAGGCTCACTAAAAGATGGCCTCAGCCTTTGCATGGCTGTCAGGGAGGGTGGGGGGGGGGGGATAGGTAGATTTAATTCCAAGTGCGTACTAATATTACAATGCAGCACGTAAGTTTAATATTTTATGTTAAATGTTGTGTAAAGTGCAGCTGCAGCTCTTGTGAAAGCGCGATAAAAATATAGATCCATATATTTTGTATGCTATTGTATAGATAACGGCAGACAAATAATACACATCCATTTTGTTGTGGGGTGATTGTCACCGTGTGGTCTGTTAAACTTTTGGTCATGCCTTGGAAGTCTGCAAGGGAAAGTAAAGTGGTAAAGTTCAACCACAAAGGTGCATGATAATGACATTTAAAAAATGACTGAAATTGGAAAGAACATGAATTTCTCCTCGATACTGGCGAGGCAACTGATTTTGAAGAGGACCAAAAGAGCATCGACCAGCATATTAACCGGAGGTGCCAAAAGTGCCAAAAGATCGAGCCCGATCTAGACATCATCAACCAACAACTTCAGAAAATAGAAATATAGAGCGTGCGTTTCAGGAGTCCAACACAGACGATTCAACTAACCACCACTGATGGAAAGCCACTTTGGTTCGCCAATTGGAGGGAACTGCCCGGCACTCCAGCTGCAGCGGAAAACAAAACAGACGACAGACATGACACTAGCGAAGGAAAAGTTTTTAATTTTGACTTGAAGAAATAACGTGAGGAATCCATTTAGGCTCAAATTGAGGTTACGAAATATGGTTCCCTGTGCTAGAAAGAGCGACGCTCAAGATCAGTCGCATCTTTCTTTCTCTCTCTTGTAAAAGCGATTGTTTCCCATGTCATGAAAACACTTGACTCACTTCCTGTCGAGCTTTTGATTCTTTTTTGGCAACTCACGGTCGTGGTATTGCCACATTGGTGATGGGTAGGAAAGGAGGAGCAAGTGCACCTTTTTCGATGAAAAGTCCTCCAGCTGCTCAGAGGCGAGCACAGAAGTCAGCGTTGTATCCCCAGAGAGAGAGATAGGGAGAAAGAAGAGCGAGCGAGAGGCCTGACTGGCCATAAGGTTGCCACGGCAACAGGGAACAGTGTAGGCATGGTGGTGGTGGTGCTGAAAGAGCTGACAGGGATGAGTGGCGATGCTAGGGGACACATTTCTGCACGAAGACACTCCTTTTGGACGAGAAATATAGAAATATATTTTTGAAACAAATTGAATTGCACTATAAATAGCGCTGCTTAGGCGGCGTCTCAAATCGAAGAGTGCGATGCTAAGGAATGGAGCTTGCAGGCAGTCACAGAGTACATTTCATGCTTTCTAGTAAAGCACGGATGGCTAGGTCGTTTCTTTGATTCGCGCTATATTCAATAAAAGTCTGCAGCATATAAAATGTGTGAAATCACTCTCAAGATTGATGAAAAAAACTCAGTTCAACTTAGATTCACTGTTATGCTCTATTTTGGCTGTTAAAGATTGCTTTATCTCCACTTCAGATAGCTTTTTAATTTTCCTTCCTCTAAAATGAACGGTAAAATCAGGAAAGAAAATCCTGACATCAATGTACAAGAAAACCTAATGTTATTACTAGAACAGACTCACATTCACAATGTCACTGAGTGGGAACTGAACCCACCCCGCCAACACTAAAGTCAGGTGAATGCACCAGTACGCCATGTCATGATTTTGTTAACGGTTAAATCTCAGACGAGGTCTCCATCCATCCATCCATCCATTTTCCACCGCTTATCTGGGGTTGGGTCGCGGGGCCAGCAGCTTTAGGAGGGAAGCCCAGACTTCCCTCACCCCAGCCACTTTTTCGAGCTCTTCCTGGCGGATCCCGAGGCGTTCCCATGCCAGCTGGGTGACATAGTCTCTACAGCGTGTCCTGGGTCTTCCTCGGGGTCTCCTCCCGGTGGGACATGCCCGGAACACCTCACCAGGGAGGCGTCCAGGAGGCATCCTAATTAGATGCCCGAGCCACCTCATTTGGCTCCTCTCGATGTGGAGGAGAAGCGGCTCTACTCTGAGCCCCTCCCGGATGACCCAGCTTCTCACCTTATCTCTAAGGGAGAGCCCTGCGGAGAAAACTCATTTTGGCCGCTTGTAACGGGGATCTCGTTCTTTCGGTCACGACCCATAGCTCGTGACCATAGATGAGGGTTGGGACGTAGATCGACCGGTAAATTGAGAGCTTCGCCCTTTCGCTCATCTCCTTCTTTACCACGACAGACCGATACAACGACCGCATCACAGCAGACGCTGCACCGATCCGCCTGTCGATCTCTCGCTCCCTCCTGCCCTCACTCGTGAACAAGACCCCAAGATACTTAAACTCCTCCACTTGGGTCAAGATCTCCTCCCCGACCCGGAGAAGGCTCTGCACCCTTTTCCGACTGAGGACCATGGTTTCAGATTTGGAGGTGCTGATCCTCATCCCAACCGCTTCACACTCGGCTGCGAAACACTCCAGTGAGAGTTGGAGAGCCCTGCTTGAAGGAGCCAACAGTACCACATCATCTGCAAAAAGCAGAGATGCAATACTGAGGCCCCCAAAATGGACCCCCTCAATGCTTCGGCTTCGCCTAGAAATTCTGTCCATAAAGGTGACAGCCTTGGCGGAGTCCAACCCTCACTGGAAATGAATCCGACTTATTGCCGGCAATGTGAACCAAACTCTGACATCGGCAGTATAGGGACTGAACAGCCCGTACCAGGGGGCTCGGTACCCCATACTCCTGAAGCACCCCCCACAGACCCCCCCCCCCCCCCCCCCCAAGTCCACAAAACACATGTAGACTGGTTGGGCAAGTTCCCATGTCCCCTCGAGGACCCTGCTAAGGGTGTAGAGCTGGTCCACAGTTCCACGGCCGGGACGAAAACCACACTGCTCCTCCTCAATCTGAGGCTCGACTTCCTGACGGACCCTCCTCTACAGCACCCCTGAATAGACCTTACTGAGGAGGCTGAGGAGTGTGATCCCTCTGTAGTTGGAACACACCCTCCGGTCCCCCTTTTTAAAAAGAGGGACCACCACCCCCGTCTGCCAATCCATAGGCACTCTCCCCGATGACCACACGATGCTGCAGAGGCGTGTCAACCAGGACAGCCCCACAGCATCCAGAGCCTTGAGGAACTCCGGGCGGATCTCATCCACCCCTGGGTCCCTTGACACAGAGGAGCTTTTTAACCACATCGGTGACTTCAACCACAGAGATAGGGGAGCCCACCTCAGGATCCTCAGACTCTGCTTCTGGTGTCCCACAAGCCATAAAGGCCCGATAGGACTCTTTCTTCAGCTTGACGCCATCCCTTAGTGCTGGTGCCCACCAGCGAGTACGGGGGTTGCCACCACGACAGGCACCAACCACCTTACGGCCACAACTCAGATTGGACGACTCAACAATAGAGGCACGGAACATGGTCCATTCGGACTCAATGTCCCCCGCCTCCCCCGGGACATGGGAAAAGCTCTGCCGGAGGTGGGGGTTGAAACTCTTTTCTCCAACAAACCGTCACGATACGTTTGGGTCTGCCAGGATGGACCGGCATCTTCCCCCACCATCGGAGCCTACTCACCACCAGGTGGTGAGCAGTTGACGGCTCCGCCCCTCTCTTCACCCGAGTGTCCAAAACATGCGGCCGCAAATCCGATGATACAACAAGTCAATCATCGAACTGCGGCCGAGGGTGTCCTGGTGCCAAGTGCACATATGGACACCCTTATGTTTGAACAAGGTGTTCGTTATGGACAATCCGTGACGAGCACAGAAGTCCAATAACAAAACACCACTCGAGTTCAGATCGGGGGAGGGGCGTTCCTCCCAATCACGCCCATCCAGGTCTCGCTGTCATTGCCCACGTGAGCATTGAAGTCCCCCAGCAGAACAAGGGAGTCCCCAGCAGGAGTACTCTCCAGCACACCCTCCAAGGACTCCAAAAATGGTGGGTACGCTGAGCTGCTGTTTGGGGCATATGCACAAACAACGGTGAGGACCGGTCTCTGTACCCGAAGGCGGAGGGAGGCAACCCTCTCGTCTACCGGTGTGAACCCCAATGTACAGGCACTGAGCCGGGGGGCAATGAGTATGCCCACACCTGCTCTGCGCCTCTCACCGTGAGCAACTCTAGAGTGGAAGAGAGTCCAACCCCTCTCGAGAGAACTGGTACCAGAACCCAGGCTATGTGTGGAGGCAAGTCCGACTAGATACAGTCGGAACTTCTTTACCTCGCACACCAGCTCGGGCTCCTTCTCTGCCAGAGAGATGACATTCCACGTACCTAGAGCTAGCTTCTGCAGCCGAGGATCAGACCGCCAGGGACCCCGCCTTTGGCTGCTGCCCAGCTCACATTGCACCCGACCCCTTTGGCCCCTCTCATGGGTGGTGAGCCCATGAGAAGGGGGACCCACGTTGCCTCTTCGGGCTAAGCCCGGCCGGGCCCCATGGGTGTAGGCCCGGCCACCAGGCGCTCGCCAAAGAGCCCCACCTCCAGGCCTGGCTCCAGAGGGGGGCCCCGGTGACCCGCGTCCGGGCAAGGGAAACTGAGATGTATTAATTTTACACGTTATAAGAGGTCTTTGAGCTGTGCTTTGTCTGGTCCCTCACCTAGAACCTGTTTGGCATGGGTGACCCTGCCAGGGGCATAAAGCCCCAGACAACTTAGCTCCTAGGATCATTGGGACACACAAACCCCTCCACCATGGTAAGGTGACGGCTCACGGAGAGGAGACAAGGTCTCTTTTACTGTTATTCTATTTGTCTACTAAGCTCATGTCCCTCCTTTTGATTTTTGTGTTTTGACACAGTGGCCTCACTAGCCATTTGTCTCCAGCTGTTCTCTGTCTGCATGTGGTTGTGCTTGCCTCCATGCCTTGAAAACCCCCCACATTAACTCGTCTTCCCGGATGTAACAAACAGTTGAGAAAAGGCACAACATTCTTGGAAATGTCTCCCTTAAAATGTCCCAAAGCATTTGTGACAAATGCGCTTTCGTCAATTATCCAGAAACCCTTGTTGACTTTACAAACGGAGTCATCCCAAAACAGCTTTGTTTAGTTTTGAAGCAACTTCACTGGAACCAGGAAGATAAACGCAGTGGCTGCGCTGTTTATGTTTAAGTGCTTGTATGCCAACATGTGTACTTGTGTAAATGCGCTGTGATGCTGCATCACGTGCCCCTATTTCCTGCTGCGTCTGTCGACATCATAATAAATAGGCACCTGTCAAGAACGCTACAATGGAACCGCCTAAATTATTCACTTCCATTAACAAAGGCCCCCATTACACATTCAATTTGTTTCGGCCGCAAAATGTCTTCAAGCAATCAATCCTAAACATGAAATGAAGAATGCATGACCAATGAGGCCTCTGTTCTAAACATGCTTTATTTACCATAAAAGGGGACATCTCGTCTTTTTTTTCACAACTTAAAACAGTCTCCAGATGTCTTAATAGCATGTACTGTGTGTGACATGCTTTTGTCTAAGAATAATAGGCCTATTTAAACCCAACTTTTTTGTTCAATTGAAAGTCAACAATTCTGAGGAGAGAGGATTCATCGTATGCAAGCCATCCAGCCTTCAACCTGTCCGATAAACCACTGGCTCATTTTCGGAGTGTTGCTTTTGTGACTATTACAAAGGGAGGCTGCACTTGAATCAGGATCCTCTTTTTTGGCCAAGTAAGTAAAACACACAAGGAATTTGTATCCAGGAGTATCGGCTAAACTAGTATTGCAATAATAAGCAACTACGATAAACAAAGATAGGACATATGAGTATCGAAAAACTTTCTGTAATGTAAGGTTACCATTGTGAAGCCATACCACTCGGTGACAGCTGTGATACAAAGTCCATCGTCATCAATAGTCGGCGATAAAGTGATCAGTGGTGAAATACAATCCGATAGATACAATACAGATAATTATTGCACCATTTTTAAATGACCAATAGCAGTAGTTGTAATACAACTTTAGGTGTGCAACTATACAGATTCCTTGAAGGGTTTAAAGTGTCTGGTGCTGTGGAATATTGAACAATGATAGTTGTTCAAGTATGTAGCGAGCTGGAGCTATAATGATCAGCGTATATATATATATATAAAATACTGTTCCAAAGGGGTGTGGAAAAATGCAAAGAACCACTTCAGATTTGAGTTACTGTTTACAGAGTTCATGGCGAAAGGAAGAGTCTGTTTGAATGTCTGCTGGTTTTGGTGCGCATGGTTCGATCGCGCGTACCTGAAAGATGTGGTGGGCATGGTGTGGAGGGTCCAGTATAATTTTCCATACCGTTGTCTTGGTTCTTGCGGCGCGCAAGTCCTCGAGAGTGGGGACGGTGGTGCCAAGATGTACTACCTAGATGTCCAAAGTGCCATCAGGTGAAAACCAATGCATCAAAAAAAATGAATACCTTTGCCTTATAAAGTCGAGTCTAGCTGCCAGAATCCACTTGAAAGAGGCTCTGCATCTTTAGCCCATCGCTCCCAAGTCATGGGTGAAGAAACTTACAGGTGGGTGTGGGCAGTTATTATGTAAATTAGCCCCACTGTTATGTAACAGTGAGGCAGAAGTGTTGAACAGCTTGTTCAGACAGAAATAGGCAGTTAAAAAACAGGAACTTGGTTGTTGCATTTCACCCTATATGGGTGAGCAGACCCTCCAGGTATCATATTTGTCTACAAGCAAATAAAAATGACATATTTTATACTACGTCCCCTTTCACATGAACTCACCTGAACCGATGTGACAAAAAAAACGAGACATGATTTACCTTTCCAGAAACACAAACCAGGGAACCAATCCAAGCATATATTAGAGATAACACTGTCCTCATGATGGATGGAGCTTGCAGAGTCAGCATTTCTCATGAGCGATATGAGAGGGGGAAAAAAACCTCCTTTAATCTCGTGCACTGAAAGTCATCTTCCACTTGAAAAATGTGGATTAATTAGTTAAGGAGATGTACGTTTAAAAAGTCACTCTTTTAGACATAAATTGATGTTTAATGTAGTTTTTAAAAATTATTATTAATCAAGAAATTAGTTTGGCAGTGCATTATTGTGATTTCAACACACATTTTGAATTCTGACTTTGAAGGATGACTCGGAAAGTAGAGGTGGGGCAAAATATCAATAAAACAATGGATCAGAACATGATAGAGTATTGATCCACAAGTATCAAAATATCAATACAGTATGCTAACATGCAGGCAGTTCTACTTCAGCAGTATTGATTTCTTCATGGCTCAATATTTCAGGGTACCTCATGGTGGCACTTCTCAAAGGAAAATTACCTGTACCCATCATAAAATGTTTATCAACTGTGAGGTGTTAACGTCTTATTTGTCGAGTTTCTTGGCCGAGCATAATATTTCCTTTCCTACGCTGTCTTTGAAGGAATTTGATACTTTGTTCTTCATATTTCGTTGTGCAAGAGAATGTGCAGTTTTTCCATTTCAATTTGCATGTATGGAAAAAAAATGTTAAGGAGTTTTAGGTTTCACTAACTTTTCATTAAAATCATTGCTACCGCATACTGCTGTATTATCAATGACGGTGTTTTGGACTGTGACTCACATCCCTTTATACAGTAAGTTCTTGAGGCAGACTATCTTTAATGACATGCCATGGGCGCAATGTCAATTTGGTGACAGAAAATTCACGACAGACCAGTTAAAAGCAGGTCTAAGTAGTGGCGTGGGTGGTGTAACACCAGTTTGGTGAATTTTATCGAGGCGCAGATAAGTGGAGATCTTCTTGCAATTCCTTTTAAATTTTATGTGTGTCAATCTCTTGCATGGACACCCTCAAGTCATTGTACCATGTTGACAGCGGGCCTCTCTGTGCGAGAGGACCCATTTCCATTGGATGGCAAACAAGTTGGCTCAATTCCCTCCCACAACGACGCAAATGCCCCTTCCTGCCTTTGCCAAAAGAAAGAAATCCTGAGCAGTATCACCAGTTGAGAAAATAGATGGATGGATTGCATGCATCTAGAAAAGTCTTGGCAGAGGTCTGCTCCAGTTATCTTCTGAAGTGTAACCAAACTGTCTCCCAACTTGATGTGTCTTCTTTCTACATGCCGACCTTGATGCGAGGCCTGCCCATACGCCTTGCGCATCAACTCTTATTCAACATTTAAGCACGAGAGAAAGACTTCCTTATCAGTATGTTTCCTGTGCGGCTGGTGTCTCATTCTCATGAGCCGAGGGGCTGGGATGACCCTGAGCCGTCATTGTTTTTTCGCTTGACACCACCCGCCCCCCCCCCCCAAAAAAAAATTCGCTCCCCTCACTGTTCGTTTTTAGACTCCGCTAACAGGTGATGGGTGTATGCTCCTGCACAAAGCTTCTTCCACACCCAAAATGTCAGCGCCTTGTTTCCTAAGATGTCCATCAATGCTCGTTCAGGCTGACAAGAGAGCCATTAGGGGCTTGGAAAAGGGCGTTTTTGCAAATGTCCATCTGCTATTTACTTTTTGCCTCTATTACATGTTGAAAGCTCTGATTATTTACTGTCTCCCTCTGAATGGTTGTTAATCACAGCTCTGTGCAGGTGCATCATGAGCATGTTTAATCATCCTGCAGAAAATATACAAGGACACACACACACACACCTTCCCCCACCTCCTGCAGAACACAACCGTTTCCCTCGCCCATGATGTAATGCTACCAGACCCCTCCTCTGCCATCTCTCACACACCCTCTCCATCCCCTTCGCCTCTTGCTATTGGTGGCTCCAGTCTGCATCTGCTGGATCAGCACACACACATATGCACTCACTTTACACACCGGTAAAAGGAGGACGAGGAGGGGGGATTCCACGGCCACTGCAGCTTCCGATCTATCCACCTGTCCGTGGTGAGTCCCTCCTTTTCTTTTTGATAAATGACAGCAGCATGCTTCACACAATAAGACAAAAGGATGCTTTTACCTTGTCATTCAGGAGGTTAATGAAGTGGAGTGCGATAGAGCACCGGTGCCGTGGTCTTGCATCACACTGAGTCAGCTTCTTGGCTCGTGCGTGTGTGTTAAAGTCGTTTTCAAAGCTGGCATGCGCTCAAGAGGCTGCTATCTAGGAGGGATGTCGGTCACCTTGTCGGGAGATAACGCACACTGAGGATGCTGATGATGAGGCTGCTTTAAGTTCCCCGTGAGGAGTGCAGTGATGTAGTTTGCTGTAAGTCCTGGCCAGCTGCACAATGAAGATGCACTGGCTACAAATAAAGCCCTGACAGTGTCATTATATGGAAGACGTGTGTGCGTATGCGTGTGTGTGTGGGGGGCGCGGGGGGGGGGGGGGGGGGGGGGGAGACATATGCATTGCTCCTCCTTGTCCCGGAAATCCACGGCGCTCATTCAGTGGAAGGGTCTGTGGGAGTTGGCAAGATAAAATGAGTTATTTTAACCTGATCTCTACCTTTGAAATCATCAAGAGCATAATTTTTTTAATATCTTTTATTTTACATTTAAAATACATTTGCTCCTTTGTGACTTCATGACTTTGAATTCCAAAAGAGCAGAATTTGTTAAATATTTTTAAATGTAAAACTGTGGGATTTGTTTCATTTTACTGATTGGTGATGTGTGTAATTTCTTTTCTAATTAGTCATGTATTTTATCATTATTTCAAACATGCAATTTATTAATTTGAATAATTTTTATTCATTTTTATTTAAGAGTAATTTATTTGAGCATTTAGAAAATATTTTGGGGTTTTATTTCTTTCAAGTAATTAATCTTTATGATTACTATACTTTTTGGAGCAAAATAGTCGGTGATATTATCATTTTTGATATACTCTCCACAAAACTCTTGTTGCTTTAGAATGGTGACAGTGGATTTCTTTTCATTTTTTCTTATGAAGAAAATTGTCTTGTGCCTCCTGGAAAGGCTGTTTGACAAAAAAAAAATCATCTAAACTCTGAACCATTATGCTAACCCTATCAAATGATGAAGTGTTCTGCCAGCTCCACCACTGTCCTCCTTGATTCTGCACCTCCAAAGTAAGTGATGGTTGAGGGTTGCAATGGAAATGACACAGACAGTTATTGGCAAATGAAACGTTAAGTCATTTTGTCGCTATTATCTCAAAGTGAAACAACTCCATATTGTTTCTTGAAAGGTTTGTGCTTTTTTTCACAATTTAGTCTAACAAAAAATACCCCAAAGTCCAAGCATTACAGCACACTACTTTACACACCCTCTTTTTTGTCCTGCTGAGATGTTTTTGAAGACTTTTCTCCTGCAGGTAAGTGACTTTATACCCCGCCCTATACACTGCCATGTCAATGGCGTGTTCAGCTGTCATTACCATGACAACCTGGGGAGGAGAGCCTGCACCTGCAGTGACTTCTATTTGAGCCAATAGTAGAGTGGGGTGTGGGGGGGCGGGGGGGTGTAAGTGCCCATGAAGACAATCAAAGCATTTTTACTCATGGAAGCAGTACTTAATGCACTACTGTGCCTGTGTGGGTTTTCTCCGGGTATTCTGGTTTCCTCCCACATTCCAAAAACATGCATGGCAGGCTTATTGACAACTCTAAATTGTCCGTAAGTCTCAGTGTGAGCGTGAATGGTTGTTTGTCTCTGTGTGCCTTACAATTGGCTGGCAACCAATTCAGGTTGGCCCCCGCCTGCTGCCCAAAAACAGCTGGGATAGAGTCCAGCACGCCCGCGACCCTTGTCAGGATAAGCGGATTTGAAAATGGATGGATAGATGCATATTTTGTCAAGTGGCTGTACAAAATAAAATCATCTGGATCAAATACAGAAAAAATATCTTGATCCAGATGATTTTATTTTGTCTAACCAATTGACAAAATGAAACGGGTGAAAATGAAAAAAAAATGTGTGTGTTTGTGTGTGTATGTGTTTGGTGGGTGGTGGTGGTGGTGGGGGGGTAACTCTGTAAATAAGTCCCACTCTTACCTAGCAGTAAAGTGAAAGTGCAGGAAAGCTCACTCGTAGACATATTTTAAAATTTAGAGACCCAACTATTTGTGTACAAGCAATGAAATAGCTATTTTCTGCAATAACCAGTCCCTTTTAAGATTGTTTCTCCACTTCATGTGGTTGTCATTGATTTTCCTCAGTCGGTCAATCCATCATTTCAAAGAGCTATCAAGTCAATCTGTAGAGAAATTTAATCCAGCTGCCGCACCAACAACACTATTCTCCATGCCGGATAATCAGCGTGCTGCTCTTCAATTAAGCAGCAAGCAAATTAGCTTCGCTCTGCCTTTCAACTCACTCATTATTGCTAGTGATTGCAACCATCACCATCTTCATCGTCATCATCATCATCAGCATCCCAAAAAAAATACCACACATATTGAAGCATTTCTTTTTTGGATGTTGCAGTAGTTATAGATTGCTGATTAGCACACGAACCCGTGCTTGCTGCAAGGACTTGTATGGCAGTGAATCCATTAAGTTCCAGCCACCCCCCATTTTTTTTTTTTTAAATACCGTACTGTTACGCATTTGTCAAAAAGATTGGGACTATATCTTTTTTTTTTTAATCATGAAATATAATCCAAGAGAATATAAAGAAACTGAGTGAGTGTAATTACGGTACTGTGCCCTTGTACATGTCGACAGTCACGGTAACAACAGCTTGCATGTTACACTATTCCTGGTCATTTTAACACTCTTCGATATAACACGATTCCCAGTTGACCATTGTTAAAGCATATAAATCAAGAATTCACGACATCTTGAATCACTAAACATCATTGTTATGGAATCTCTGCTGGCTCTTGAGCTACTATCGGCTGAAGGGGCTAGCTGCCACAGCTCCAAGCTAGCAGCACGACACTGTTGAAAACAGCAAGCCAGCGTTGGCTTACACCAAACAACCAAAACTCCCTGTGGACCTTTGCTAAAGCCTACATCTGTTTCAACACTTGACTCATTTGGTGCTGCAAGCCCTTGAGTGTAAATACTCGCACGGAATTGCGAGCTACAGCACTACCATGAATAGCGCTGAGTCACTAAATTCACCGCAGTGGGCTGCAATAGTGTA
The DNA here is from genome assembly GCF_025434085.1 of Hippocampus zosterae. NCBI lineage: Eukaryota > Metazoa > Chordata > Actinopteri > Syngnathiformes > Syngnathidae > Hippocampus > Hippocampus zosterae. The sequence continues at coordinate 10,165,298 of NC_067454.1, read as the reverse complement.
AAGTCGATAACTGAAAGGCAACTACAACTACTGCAAACCGATATTTTCACTTCATTTCAGTGTCAGTATTTCCCGAAGTTTTTAATAGGATCTGACATTTTTTGGGCTTGCAACACAAAGCAAAAAGCATAACTTGAAAAAATATATGTTAGGTTACTGAAAGTCAAGGTACAACTCTATTTTTAGTCATTTTGCTGACTTTGTAGGCTCCCCTGTCTCTGTCATTTTCCCCTTTCTGAAGAAGCTCACCAAAGGCATTTTGTTTTTCACTCATTTCTGCTGACCCGTGACTTTACTTTGTTAGTATCGTGTCACATGACCAAGACGAGCAGTTTGCTGTGCGTGCAGAGGCACAAGTGGATCCACCTGATGATTCTGATGAGTAATATATACTGGATATATTTTTTTTCAGTCCGCACCAAATGGCCCATGGGCAATTAGGCTGCTACTACAAACTAATAAAGCAAACAGGGAATGGGGGCTGTCGGCTCCTCCGAAGGTTAACGTGTGCTGTTGCTGAGATGCTTCATTGATTTCTGACCGATTCCAGTCTCGTTACAGTTCATAAGAGACACACTGTCTCCATGGTGACCTTTTAAAAGTACCACCAACCCTTGATATTGCCGCTGCACTTCACTGGACTCGCACTGGAAAAGCTGCAATCATCAATCCATCTATCCATTTTCTGCAGTGCTTGGCTTCATTAGCTGGGGCCTATTCCAGATTATTTTGGGAACACCCTGGATTAGTTGCCAGTCAATTGCAGTTTATATACAAAACAATTCACACTCACAACCACACTTATGGACAATTTAGAGACTTCAATAAACTAAACGTGCATGCTTTTGGAATGCGGGAGGGAGCCAGAAACCCATGCAAGCACGAGGAGGTTAGAGCTGATATTTAAACCCAAAAGCTCAGAACTGTGAGGCAGATGTATTCATCACAAGCCAATGTGCTGCCTTCGAGTGTGGAAAAGATGACTGTCTGAGCTCACTTATGGAGAAACGGCCAAGCAGCTGTTGAACCCGTTTGAATCTTAACCCGAATATAGACGTTCCATTCACCTTGATGAGTCGTTCAGCCCATTTAATTGTTTTAACTCTGTGAGAGTCTAAACCTGCTTTTGACTTTTACCAAGGTTTTTATCGTCATGATCTTTTGGCTTAAAACAAAGAAACCCAATCTACACTATTCTCAGTGCGTGGCATTGCGGGGCCCACTACTGGAAAAATCGAATGGAAAAGTCCATCTTGGAATCTTTGTTCCATAAGTGGATAAGTGGAAGACTTCAGCTTCCTCTGCATGCTTTTGTTGGACAAATGCAAAATCAATAAGGCTCTTGCTTTGACACAGGAATGTAAATTTGAAGATAGTTTCAAACTGTCTTCCCATTGAGAAATGAAGACTCGACATCCTGACTCAGCTATTCCTTAAAAGGGCAAAATGATAGAACGTTCACCTTTGAATTGCTTGTGCCGTGTCACTGGATCATGTGTGAAATCAAACAACCAAGTAAATATTTTGTTAGCTGCCAATTTCTGCAAATATATATTTGAGCGAGCTGTTTTGCTGTCACTATTTGGATCATTTAAATCAATTTCCACACCCTGACTTGCTAGCTAGTTTGGTGGAAGAGCCAGAACCACTTTCAAGCAACATCTGATCACTTTTTATGATACAAAGTAGATTAGCATTAGCTAATAAGTTATACATACTTGATTGTTCCGAGACATCGATTTATGTCAACTGCATGCACCACATAACTGATTCTGCAGCTTGGTGACTACCACCCTCCTTGTGCCACCCATAGTTGCCCGGGTAATAAAAGCCATACTCGACATTAGCGGCATGGTAGAGGGGTTAAGTGACGAATGGGCGATTTTCATTAGACAGGACTGCCCAGTTAAAACCAATAAAGGGGCAGTAAAGTATATTAAAATTCTCGATCCCTGTAAAAGCATGAATTTTTGAGGAAGCCCTGTGAAAACTAACAGAACGAGCACTGGAAAGAAACACAAAAATGAGACGTTTGACCTCGGCTACCTGAACCGTCTTGTGACGGAAATCATTTGATATGACTCTGCTTCTTGTTTTGACAGAGCAGTGAAAGTATGAGGAAGATCTGTGAACGCTCACCAGCAGACCTCTGGAAAGGAGCATGTACTATATTTTTGAAATATTTGACCTCAGCGACCTGATGTCTGATGCCCTTTAAAATTTATAGGCTACTATTTTCAGGATAAAAGTGAAACCCATGACAAAGATCAGTTTTAAAATTGTGGAAGAGCCCTAAAAAGAACAAAGGACAGATTAAGAAACTTTGATGTCACAGGTATGCCTCGGATACCTTGCTTCAGTCAACATTCGCTTCTTGTTCAGACTGAAGATCATCTGTGATTAGCACGACGCTGAAAAGAAACACTTCAAGATGTTGCTTTGACATCCGCTGCGTCAGCCCATTTACATTGGATTCTATCCAAAATCAATGGAATTCTTGCTAATGTTTTTTTTCTTTCCTCAAACATCATTCATCCGACCATATTTGACTGCATATTTACAAAGTCATTCAACCTTCGTCAGTGCCCGTCGGCTATCTTTCCTGCGCACCAAACGCCCCCGCCGCAGCCCACCTCCGCAATCTTCTCAGTGTGCAGCTGTGCGGGACCTTGACCTCTGACCCCTTTCACAGCCTGCAAAGGCACAAAGAAAGTGGGAATAAACGTCTAAATGTGCGTAATGTATTCATCGCAGACTCATTAGAGCCTGCACGTGGTTGATGTCATCACACGCTAGTCTCGGGGGCATAAGCATATTAAGATGGAGATAATTCATATTAATGCCACATGTCCCACCGGGGCAGATATTGTTTTTTATTGCTGATGGACGAGAAAGAGAGGAAGGGCTGCTTGTTTGGTATCAGCAGGCGAGCCATTGCCAGATGGCTTTTGGTCATCATTTCACTTTGGTGGGTGTTTTTTTTTTTTTTACGCTCTTTGTTCACTGACCACATGACATCTGCACAGCAATAAACATCATTTAAGTGTGAGCCGGCTGGCACATCCCACAAAACCAAACTGCTCCAAGATGAGTGTTTATAAATCGAGGGGATCAAAGCCCATCATGGTGCAGAAGTGGTTGGCATGTATCCCTCACAGCTCTGAGGTTCTTGGTTCAAGTCCACTCCAGTGGAGTTTTCATGTTGTTCTTGTGTGATTTTGTGGGTTTCCTAAAAAAAAATAATAATAATAAAAAATAAAAAATTAAGACGGTATAAAATATATTTTATTTAGAAATATTAAAATAATAATTAAATATGTTTTAAATAATTAATTGGGAGTTTCTCCATTGTGAGACAAATAAAGGTATTCTCATTTTATCTTCTCTTATGATAAAGTAAGTCCACTCTAATTGACAGCGTTCCCCAATTATTTCAGGAATATGTCATCCACACTTCAAATAAATGTTTCCTTATTACCCTTGGGAATTATGCAACTTGATGAATGTCATTGCTTTTAACGATGATTGATACCAACGTGTGTCGTAGTTGACATCGAGCAGACGTGACATCTCTAAAGGTGATTTTTACGCAGAACCTTTAAAGACATTTCAAGCCATCCATTTGTTCCTCTTTTTTTTTATAGCGCTTGACGCTTGCCCTCATTAGAGGTTAATAGAGTGAAGATTTATTTGCAGATAACTATAATGTGATGAATACATAACATATTGGACATTTTGACGATAAAAATTCTCTTGTAACAAGAGGCAATATTCTCCTGTTGAGACGTTTCGTAACTTGAAAATTTCATATGAAGAGACGTTCGTAAGTAGAGGTACCACTGTATTAGCAAGGAGTCGACTTCAAGCACTGATCGACTAATCGCAAATATCAACGAGCAGCCATTCATATTCACCCCTATGGACGATTTAGTCTTCAGTGAAACCAGCACGAATGTTTTTGTAATCCAGAGGCCCCAGGGGAAAACTTTCTTAGAGGTGAAAGTTCTCCTTTTTTGCTGTCTGTCTGCCTTTCTCCTGGCTTAGTGGGGTTGAAGGTTATCAGACACTGGCTGAGTCCTGTCATGCACTCATGACTTTGTAGTTTGTCAGCATCTTTGGTCCCCCTCTGAATGCTCCGATGATGACATTGATGCACAACACATCACCAAATCCAGTGTGACAAAGAGAGCTTGTCATGTATTTAACCCCACTCAAATCTGACCTGATGTGAATGGCTACAGTGTAGTTGGCAGCACGCTCGCTTGGTGGTGGTGGTGGGGAGGGCATGTTACTTAAGCACGGCAGATTGAGAGTGATGTGTTTAACAATGGCGCCACTGTCAAAGAGAACCTTGGACAAAGTGGAGGCGATTTGTTTCTTATCACAGGATTGTGATAAGGACGCAGAGCAACTCGGCTAGCGTATGACATCTTTCACTTTCTTATTTCAATCGGATTTATTTAACGGTTTTTACTTTTTAACACAAAAGCCACAAAGACGGCAGAACCCACTGACACGCTGACAATTTAAAGGGTTGTAAAACGCAACTTAACACAACGCCTTAACAAGTCTTAGAAAACAAAACAATGCAAATATAATGTATAATTCATCATGATAATGTAAAAAAAAAGTGTACCGTAATACGTAATCTGAAAAGAAGGCACGAATAGCAAAGGTGGTTATATCATTGTGTTAGTAACAAGTGCATACCATTCCCATGACGAAGATGTTGTTCAGCCAATTCTTTGTATCTTCTTGCAAACAATTAAACAAAACACAGCATTGAAAACAAGCACCACTTGGAATAACTCTTGAGTGGTGCATAGACCTCCGTGGAAACCAGCCATTCTGATACTCACAAAAAATTGATACACACCTCCCACATGTGCCTGAACATTATCATAAAAATGCATGAAAATATTGTGGAGATGTAAAGAAACTTTTTTTTCATTGTAAATCTATTTCATTTTAACACAATAAACTGTCATGTATGTAAAATTGTCATGACCGAAAGAACGAGATCCCGGATACAAGCGGCTGAAATGAGTTTTCTCCGCAGGGTGTCCGGGCTCTCCCTTAGAGATAAGGTGAGAAGCTCAGTCATCCGGGAGGGGCTCAGAGTCGAGCTGCTTCTCCTCCACATCGAGAGGAGCCAGATGAGGTGGCTTGGGCATCTGATTCGGATGCCTCCTGAGCGCCTCCCCGGTGAGGTGTTCCGGTCATGTCCCACCGGGAGGAGACCCCGAGGAAGACCCAGGACACGCTGGAGAGACTACGTCACCCAGCTTGCCTGGGAACGACTCGGGATCCCCCGGGGAGAGCTGACAGAAGTAGCTAGGGAGAGGGAAGTCTGGGCTTCCCTGCTAAAGCTGTTGCCCCCGCGGCCCAGCCCCGGATAAGCGGTAGATGATGGATGGATGGATGGATGGATGGATGGATGGATGGATGGATGGATGGATGGATGGACAATAAACTAGCCAAGGTCAAGGATTCTCTACACTTTCATAGGTCCACACGTCCTGCATATGCATCAATTTTGCTGATGCTAAACTTCCCAGGTGCAATGCATTTTTGGCATCTATACCCGTCAAAGGCAGTCAAAGAAAATAAAAGATAACATCATAGGCAGTCAACGGCAAAAACACCGATCAAAGATTTCTGCGTTGTCCTGCTAACAAACAAACATACATAGCAAGTTTGCTGAGGGCAACAATGTCTATGTGAAAAAAGTCAGTAAGTCACAAAAGTACCGTAAGACTAATGTTAGCGCAGATGCTAGCGCTAACACTGAGAATTGTTCTGGCTGGTTCACCAATTTTATAGACCTCTCAGGTGACCTGTGCTTGCCGTGTCCTATTCACCAAGCAATTGGGTTTTGTATTTTTAAACCACAGAACGTACCACTTTCATTCTACTTTTGAGAAACATTCGTCATCGCATTTCCTACAAAGCACAGAAACAAATTGCATTGTATTAAGCAGAGGCGCGTTACTGGTGTCAAAGCAGACTGGAGATGACTGGAGTGTGACAAGCGCAACATGACATTTTAGTCTTTTTTGCAGCAGTGAAAAGAGATTACATGAATGGCTGCGTCCGCTTGTGTTCAAGTCTTTGCCTTTGCCCGTAATCCTCTGTAATGCTCTTTGTGCCGGACGCTCGCTGCTTTCCTTCATTGTTCTTCTTGGCTGCAGAGCATAGCAGAAGAACAAGAAGCAGCAACTTACTAGTAGCCAAAACATACACACGGCAAAAACAACTTTGCCGAAGAGAAATATATAGAATGTGGAATGTCAAACTAAGACTGGTCCACATCTTGTCATAATGAAAAAAATAAATACAATTTAAAAAGATTCTTTTTAAATTTTATATTCAAAATAAAAAATAAATTGGCTAAATAAATGCATCTGCTTTGTATGGTTTTGGTGTGAATCCTCAAATCATGTGGGGAAAAAATCAAATCAGAGTCAAATGTAAATGTGATTTTTGACCCCCATGTAACAGAGCCCAAAGCTGTAATTATTCAACTAAAGCTGATCAACATTTTGGTGTCTCACACGCACACACACACACACACACACACAATCCTCTTTTATAATCTGGATAAAATTTAAGAAATCTGTATCTGTATATTTTTATCCAATTTGGATATGTCTTATGTAAATTCTGTTTCAGAAGCTATCACATTAAATAAATTTTAATCTGGATCTGCTTCTGGTATGAATTGAATCCACACTTTGGCATGACACACGTGAGATAATGAAAAATTAACACTTGAAAAATAAATCTGCGTCTTTTATATCGTGCAGAAATACCAAACTCAATCATTTAATTTGAGCAAAATTTGATTATGCGCGATCTGATACATGTCAAATTAGATCTGATCCAAATATTGTGAATCTACAAACCCCTCAAACATTCTTTTAAATTGGGAATTTAATCTAATTTGAACACAATTTACTTTCTGAATCACATTCTGGAATGAATCCACACATTTAATACAATAAAAATAACAATGTCAAATGTTTAATTTTAACATTTGTGGATAAATATATGCAGGGGCAGAAACTGTAAAAGAAAATCCAGTTACATCTAGATCTGGTCCAGATGTTGAGATGAAGTCATAATGTCATGCAAAGTGGGATTTATTTTCCCCCTCTCCCTAAATATTTTATACTCACACTAAAGATAGAGTTAGATATGAATCTGATCCAAATCGACCCTTTAAAAGAAAATTCACAAAAGTTACTCGAGCATTTGTTTTGACTTTATTTAGAGGACTCCCTTGTTTGCGTGACGTCACGGCCAGCGGGCAAGACGTGTAGTTGTGGGCGGAGCTTCAAGTTTTGCTGCCTCTGTGGAAACACACACACCGCACAGGCTCACACTTGCAGAGTGGACTTCGTGTGTCTGACGCGTCAGTTTGAGGAGCGGCGTTTCGGTGTTCGGTGGATTTAAACCCGACCTCTTTACCTTTGCCCTTCTTTTCAGCACCCCGAAGACTGCAGCCACCATTGGATCTTTGGCGTGGATGTGTTTTTTAAACTGCATTTAGCGGGCAGGAACGGTGAGTGGCAATCTTGTTTTTCTTATGTGTGCGCGCAGCTGTTTTAATAGATTTCTTTCTTTTTTTTGTCAGAATTCGTTTGAAATAAAGCAATTCAGTCGGATTTCATGTATTTTATGTGAACGTCAGTCTTGCGAGACGAGAGCTGTGCAAACATTGTTGGTGTTGACCAAATCAATATTTTAAAATACACTCTCGAAAAAAAGGGGGCGGGGGAAGGCAATCTTAAAGCTTTCTTCTATAATATTAGTAATTTTGGACACATCTTGAATTTGTTTACAAAACTAAAAAAACTTGGTTTAATGTCACAGCATGCACAAATGTACAATTAATGTATTTTTATTTTATATTTAATGTAGATTCATTTGTTCATTTTTTGTTATATACATGAAGTCATCAAGGTGCATAAAAATCAGGCACCGGCAGTGTTCAAACTTTTTTTTTATCGCAGCCTCTGACCTTGCATACACAGTAAATTGAGTGCAAACTGTTTTTCTGTAGGTTTTTTTTGTTTGTTTGTTTTTGACAGTTTAAAAGCAAGGGATTTAAAAAAATCTTACATGTATCACCTATACAACACAATACATGCTGATTTATATAGCGCTTTCACAACAGCGGCAGCTGTAACAAGGCGCTTTACAAAACAGTTAACATAAAGTAAAATAATAAACACAACACATAACATAAAACACGGACAGTCGTGCAGTCCTAACCACTTTTCCGTCACACGCTTTGTTGTTTGAGCAGTTTGAGATGAAAGAGGAGAGAATCAAAGTGTCCTTTAACCAGTGGATCAGAGTCGTCATGCTCAAAATGTGCACACGTCGGCTACAAGCTAAGTTTCAAAGTCAACAAGAAGCTGTAGCATCCATTGACGAAAAAAGAGATTGGTTCACTTCTCCTGTCCCATGGAAATCCATTTCAATTCCAAGCGGCGACTCACGGTTCCAAATACGCATACCCATGTATGGTGACACACCAAAATTTGAGTCAACATAAATTGTTTGGTGTAGCTATAATTGCTTTTGTAGTTTAAAAGAACATTTTTGCAACTCGTAATTCTCATAACCCTATCAATGTGTTTGTTCACACCAAAATGTGGATAAAATCCAGATTAAACTAGAGGGGTAAAAATGAATTGATTAATCAACAACAAATTGATTAATCAACAACTATTTTAGTAATCGAGGCATTGTTGAGAGCCACTGCTTAACTTTGAATTGTCCAAATCTCTCCAGTTTCAGCGTCTCAATAGTAATTATTCTGTTTTCTGTAGTCTGATTATCTTCTATGTTTAATCAAAATCAGGCAACTGTAAACATCTGCTCTTTTTAAAACAATGACCAAACCAGTTATTGAATACATTTCAGAAAGTGTGATGAGCACAACAACAATTCCACTCATTTGATATCGCTTGAATGTTGTTGACTTGTTTTTTTCCAAATAAATGACAATAATTGGTTGCTAAAGAGTAATTGGTTCATTGTTCATTGATTGGTTGGCAGAGAATCAAAATGCCAGTGTGTCACCAGGAAAGAAATGGGAAGATCCCTAGATGTGTCATATTACGACATTGAGATGATTACGAAACATTTTACAGGCTTGGCAACTCTTGGCTTGCAAAGTGTGGGTTTGTTTTGTCAAAAACATCAAGAAAAACGATTGCAGCAGCCTTTCATCCTTGCCAAAGATTGACAAAAAACAGGTAGAAATGTAGGCGATGCGGACACTTAGTGGTTAGCACATCTGCCTCACAGATCTGAAAAACTGGGTCGGAATATCAACTCAGGGCTTTCTTTGTGAGGTTTGCGTGTTCTCCCTTTGCCTGTGTGCTAGTTTTGAACTGAAGTCTCTAAAATGTCCAATCCAAACTCATTATTGGTGTGAAAGTCTGAGTTTTCCATGTGTATTCTGACTTCCTCCCACATTCCAAAAGCATGCCTGCTCTTGGAAGGACTCTAAATCAAAGGTGTCAAACTCAAGGCCCAGGGGCCACATCCAGCCTGCAGTATCACTTAAATGGCCCACTAAAACTAAAACTAAGAAAGCACTTCTGCTTCATGTTTCTTGATAAATACTCTCATCCTTACTTTTAACAGCAATTACCACCAAATCCTTTCTAAACATAAATACTTGCATGACACGCATTTCCACAAGTTAGGATTTCAAATTAAGTTTGTTAAAGATTGAAGATCAGGTTGTGACTTTATGCTTCCCCTTTTCTCCGTGGGAAAAAAAAAACAAGGAAATGATTTGTCGCTTTAATAAGTTGATGAGTCCCCGATTGTGCCATCGCACAGAGGAGGATGATGATGGGATCAGACCTTCAGCTGACCTCATGTGTGTGGTGTGATAGCCTATCAGTGAGACTGAACAACACTCATCCTCCCTCATTTTACTGTAAACCAAAAGCTCCGGGAAGCAGTATTCCTTGAAACACTTACACCCCCCTTCTCTTCCGCATCCTCCTCCTTTTATTGAGCCACCACTCACTCACACACACACACACACACACGCACACACGCACACACACAGGTTCCACGCCCACCCTCCCACACAATCACATACACATTCAAACACTCAAAACAAACATGCATGCTCCACCCACTGCTCTGAAAGAGGAATGGTCCGCATGTGTAGACCAGAGTGGGGAGACGCTCGTTGCTTTTAACAAAGGGTCATGAGGGCCCTTTGGTCTCTGAAACAAAGATAAAGTGAACCCACATTCGTCCTAAGGCATATTTTCCAATCCCGCCCGCTATCTTTGATGTTTTTCTCTTACACCTTTTAAACACATTTAAACGTATTCCATCACTTTTTAAACACAAACAAACAAAAAACAGCAACAAAAAAAAAAAATGCGAGCATAAAATTCATTGAAAACTGTGTGAATTGTAGTGTGTCTCTATTAGACGAATGTGCCTTTAAGAGCTCGGGGCCTTATAAGGTAGCATGTGAAGTCCACAAAGTTACGTGCGAGTGTCTGGGTGTTACCTGTGGCTGACAGCACTGTGAGTTGTTTGATCTTGCTAAAATCGGCCTTCATGCCGCCCCCTGTGTACTGCTGGGCCAATAGCAAGACCAACTTTCATTATCATGATGTTCAATACTACATTTTTTTCAGGCCGATACCAGTGTCAGTATTCGCTCTTAAGTACTCACCAATACTGAGTACTGATGCCACTGGTGCTTTTGATAGACAAATTCCAATCAACGCGAGGGCAGATAATTGTGAATGATTTTATATATCTATATATATACAGACATATATTTATACACACACACACACTATGTACTGTGTGGGGGGTGGCATTTAAGGCGAGGTGTGAGATTGTCAGAATTCTGTGCCGGTATCTGTTTGAATGAGGCTGTGACGGAAATCTATTATGCAACAAGCTCCCCTCTCTCCTGAGACAAATTCCTGTCTCCTTCTCCTCTTTTTTTTTTTTTTTTTGCTTCTCTGTTTTGAATCAAGTGCAGGGAAAAAGATAAAACTTTCCCTTTGCGATGAAAAACAGCTGGTCCGGAATGTGTTTGTATGAAAATGCACTGCTTTTTTTTCCCCCTCTCAAAACTAGCTAATTTACTACATGTTTCTGTCGCAAAGCGCAGCCATAGTATTGTCGCAAAGCGCAGCCATAGTATTGTGCCGCAGCCGCAGTCATTCAGAACAATGCAGAGGAGCAGATGCTTATTAGAAAAGAGAACATTGAATAAGTTTATTATTCTCGATTTCACAGTTCAAGACTAGCGGCTTCATTGCCACTGGATATTTTCTGTGGCCTCCATCAGACACTGGTGCCAAGAGGGGCCAGCTCATGTTGACTTATGACTTCTTTTATTGGCAGCAAACACAAAAGCAAGACCGCCACCTGAGAGCAAACAAAGCAGAGGTGCCTCGGCTGGTCTGTTTGGAACCTGACAGATAGCATAGCATGAACAGAATAGCGGCAATCTTGGTAGGTACTCGGGCTGATTTCATGTCTCTGTAGTCGAGCTTGATAATCATGTGGATTAATCGTGTCCTGAGGCCATTTCGGCAAAATGGAGTGGACAGTTTGGTTAGTTTGCTGTCTTAAAGAAGTCCAACCTAATGGGAACTATGAAAAGTTGTGATTCATAAATGCTTCAAACTTATTCAGCTCAATATAAGCCACCTGGTAAAAGCATTTCTCAGAAAGAGATTCAGGCATCTAAACTAAATTGTTAATTCAAGGGGAACATGCCCTAGTGAGGGTTCAAATCCGGCACCTCTCGGCGAACTACTGGTAACTATTGTAACTACTGGTAACTACTGGTTACTCTAAAATGGTTCATTTAAGGTTCAATGTTTTTGTTGTTTACGATGATACTAGTGCAGCGTGTTATACCGGAGACAAATTCCTTGTGTGTTCTACATACTTGGCCAATAAAGATGATTCTGATTCTGATTCTGATGAGGCACACATGCTAACCTGGACAGTTATGCCTTGGAAATTGAGTGACCCGAATTATGAGTTTTTCAAAATAGAAGTCTGACAAATTTATTTATTTATTTTTGCTTCAACTTGTGAGCAAATGTTTGCCACAACAAATGAAAGTGGACTTATTTCACAACAAGTAGCCAAAAAAGAGGCTTCAAGCTGTTCAATGCCACTCTGTTGAAGCTGTCAAAATAAACACCTTGGAATGGCCGCCAGCAATTTGCTAATCCATCAATTAAAAAACTTACCACTTTTCCACTTACATTCACACCATTGGACAACATAGATGCTCAAATGAACCTCACATGCTCACTCCACACAGGAAGGCCCTAGGCTGAGATTTGAACCCGAAACCTCCCAACTGTGAGGCACACACACATGCGACACTGAGCATTCGTGTCTTGAAGTTTGCTCCAGTTCTTGCATTGGGTCTCACTGGATTGCGCAGATGTAAATGTCCCGACAAAGTACATGATGCCCCTTTTGAAACCTTTTGTCTGGCTTGTCAGAACCTGTAATGAAATGAGGTTCCACGTTGATGAAACCGCAGGGAATTTATGGCTTCCTTCCAACAATGACTTGAAGTCACGAGATTGCCGCTCCGCTGTGGCTAGCTACGTATTTACTCTTGCTTCGCATGTGGCGTAATCAGCACAGTGACCTCACGGAAGCCCTCGTTGTGTAATTGCGTGCGTGTTTGATCGCATGCACGACTCGCATCGTCACGCAGGTGATCACGATCCATTGCACAATATACAAGCTAGCTGTAAATGACAAGATTCAAGATTCAAAGTGTTGACCTTTGGGGGCAACCCGTTTCTCCAGTGTCATGAAATTCTTATTTTGCAGTCCACATGTTACAAACCCCAATTCCAATAAAATATGGTTGTGTAAAAGGTTTTTAAAAAAACACCCAGAAATGCTGCCGGCTTCTCCGGGCTCAAACTCATCAGAGATGTACTGAAGTAAAGTGGAAATGTGTCTTGTTGTCTGACGAGTCCATATGTAAAATTGTTATTGGAAGTCATGAACGTGATGACCATTCAAATTTGTCCTTTTTGGCACGGTTCGCCACTCACACTATCATGCAAAATTCATACTGTAAGTCAGGATCTGTGATGATATGGGGATCTAAAAATTTCAACGTGCGCAACTTTAGGAGCTTGAGTTTGGCTGGCAGGGGTGAGTTTGGTGTGAGCATCTGGATGTGAGTTGTGACCTCGAGTAACTCTTATATTTGTGCATTTCACTGTATTGTATGTCCGTCCATTCACTAAATGGCGAATAGTGCATTGACAACTATGCGTCTCAATGCCCACATGCGAGTGCATGACAGTACCCTAATTACTGATTTTTTTTTTCTTCCCAATTCACTCCAATGGCATCTTGACCTAAACACTGAGGAAAATAGAATACAATGCAGTTACGTTGGGCCACCCTGTAGAGTTTACAACAGCAGTTGTACAAGTGGGCCGCACGTCTGCATGATTGTCATAACACGAAAGGCGAGACGCGATCGATGCACGTGCTCGGCCTTTTCTCAACAGTTTGTCGTATCCCGCGATTTCAAATGGGTCACTATGTTAAACGCGCAGAGAGTTTTTCACGACAAGTAAACAAAGGAGATTAGTTTAATCTACTTTCCTCCTAATTCTGAGACTAATAGCGGCCATTTTTAAAAGCCGTCAAGGGATTTACTGGCGAGCGTGCAGTAGTTTATGTAAGAGATGTCGTGGTCAAGTGGCGACTGTGGGTAATTACCAAACGCAGCCCGTTAATTATACTTTGCACTTTGACTGAAAATGATCTCCTACAGTTTAAAATCAACCGCATATTAGTGGGAAACCCATATGACCCCCAAAACTCTCCTTTCAGCACTTATCTCCTCTGACACTCGTTGAAAATGACCCTTGACTGCTGAACAATACTGAGCTGTATTTAAATGAATCGAAATGAGAGTATTCACAATGAACCCAGCCTATTCGCGAGTTGAAATGTCAAACCTACTGTGATTGAATCCAATATGTTTCAAGATACTGGGTAATTTGAATATGATTTTGAATTTCTAATCAATTTTCCCCACAGAAGTAATCCACTCTATACCGTATTTTCCACACTAAAACGAATTAGTATTATTATAAAATTATGAGTTGCACCTTCAATGAATGGCCTATTTTGTAATTCTTTTCATATATTGGACGCACCGCACTATAAGATGAAATCTACAATGCATCCACTAGATGGAGCTACGCTCAAGGATATGCCAACAGAACGATCAGATGTCAGTAAAACGTATTGAATAAAGCAGCGACACAGTTCACTTAACCAACAGCAAGTTATAACATTGACTCGTTAACGTTGACCTCTCTTGCCGCTGCTCTATTTCCGTGTTCAACTGCGTAACCCGATCGCCTTATGTTTGAACTCTGCGTTCTAAGCATGTCTCTAGCAAGGAGCCATTTTGGGGGGTCGATATATTACCGTAATAACCATATACAAGGAGCGTCTGATTTTAAGGTGCGCTTTACCCAGTTTACACTCTCTTGAAGCATAATTGAACAAACTATTATCATTGACTTCATTGATTTCAAAACTAGTCATCTATTCATTTGTTGTGTACAAGTAATCAGTTTGTGGTTTCACTGTCATAACGACCCTTCGAGGGAAGACTTAACTCCAAATTTGCCCGCGACTAAAATGAGTTTGGCACCCCTGCATTAGAACAATCAATTCTAAAAAAAAACTCAATAGCTGCAGCCGTACACAAGTGTGTCTCCCCACAATGAGTGTGTGAATGCTTGTGTACTTGCGCCCTGTGATTTGCTGACGACGAGTCCAAGGAGAATCCTGCCACTAGCCTAAAGTCAGCTGGGATAGACTCCAGCCCAACCGCGACACGAGTGAAGACAAGCACTATAAAAAAAAATGAGAATGGATGGATAAATGTTCCCTCTGAGTATCCTTAAACACTCACTGGAAAATGCAGTTTTGCGGTCATTTTTATGAGGAGGAACACGTTACCGAAATTAAAATACAGTTGTATTATTTTAGTTGCGGTCCTCTCGAAAGACGCACGTTGTGTCTCGTTTGGCCACATGTGCGTGCATACAGCTGCGGCAAGTATGCGTGCCGTCGTCGGTAATGTTACGTTGCGGTGCGTTGTATACTTAAAGTGATATATATGTGTACATGTAAGTGTCCTTTTCTGGCCTGTATTCATGTATGTCTTTGCTTTGCTTGACGCCGCTGTTACTGTCGACTCTTCAGGTACGAACTGTACAATGACTTCATATTATTTGCAAATAATTTTGTGCCGATTATCTTCTGTGTGACTCATCGTGTAGCCATTTGCTTTGAGAGTCTTATCTGGGGCCATCGCCCTACACGCTACACGCGAGAGGCAGCACGACTCAAGGCAGCCGCAAATCAATTGAGAGATGATTCAGACAGTGAATAATTAATGATACGTTGGGGGAAGCCGCCTGTGGGATGTTTCACACCACATGCTTTTGGTTTCAATTTGCACAGATATTCATATCGCCAGTGTCTCTGTAAGTACCGTCTGAAGCATTGCTACAAGCATAGCTGAGCTAAAAGCGTGGATAAACCACCGCTGGTCACTTGTGATTTCAGCAGGATTGGTCACGGTAACGCTGAATCTGAGAGTCCATTGGTGTCTGCAACTGTGATTGACGGGCGACCAGTCCAGGGTGTAGCTTGCCAATTGCGCAAAGTCAGTTGGGATATGCTCCATGTAGACTTGAAACTGAACAGGGTGAACAGTAAAGAAAAGGGACGGATGGACGGTATAAGTGACAAATATAAATGCTAACATAGAGAATCCTATTGCTGTGTGTCACTATGTTATGTGTTTTTTTCCGGTACAAATTCACGAACTTGAGCCAAGGTGCTCGCCACCACCATTAGCATTAGCTTAAAACGTAATTGTGCCACGCGGCACGGATTTGCGACTTTCCTCGCAAACTGCATTAAATATATACATTATTTAAATGCATCACAGGAATAATTCCATTTGTTTTCTTTTTGAATGTATCACTCCGTAGTCTCCACTTTGCTGCAGTGGCCCATTTTCTTCTCCTTGCAAAAGCACCTTTTGTCCACGTGTCTCATCGGAGAAGTACATTGAAGAGAGCCTCGTTTTCACGAATTTTTGTTTGACTGATCCGTTCATTACACCGTTGTTTTAGCAGGTTCCATGGGAACATTTCGGAAGTATAAAACCACGATTATGTATAACTGTGATGGCCATGTAGACATGTTTTTAAAACCTTACCATACCCGCTAACGTTTGATCCCAAGCTAGCTGTGATCACGTTTTGGGTATGAAAGATAAATGATTGTAGTCATGCAAGATTGTCATGTTAGAACTTGAGCACATTCACCTCCCTCCCCACCCCCCTAGATGCCGTGTAACCTCTTGCATATTGTAAAAGGTATGCCACGTTTTCTTCCCAATGATGTCATCGCACTCTCCTACTCCATCTTTTTTTGTCTGACTTTGTTTTTTTTGTTGTTGTTGTTTTTGGGGGGTTTTTTGCCAGACGTGCTGAGTCACGCTTTGACACGGAAAGTCGGCAGCGTTGATGCATTTAGTTGCAGTCAAATGCCGGCTGGCCTGACTGCGACAAGAAGGGGCTGCAGTTTATTTTTAACCCAGTAGTGATTTATTTAGTCTGGGAGACGTCTGCAGGAACTCTGTCTCCATAGTCCCCACCTGCCTTATTACCACCTGTCTCATTCCCAAGTGGATAACATGTGCTATTGAGCATGTTTATGAGGTTTTTGGTTAGAATCTCAACTTCCTGTGTGGATTGCGCATGTTGTCCCATGCTGATATACTGTGGCTTCCTCCCACATTCCAAAAACATGTTTCACTTCCTAAACCACCTTTTTTTTTCCAAAAACATTTATACATTTTTTTTTTACATTTATCTGACAAAATGGGAAATTGTTACTTCCTTTAATCATTGTCTGCACAATTAATTAAAGTTTTATATTGGTGACAGATGCATTCAAATTCATATATTTCCTCTGGGGAAAGAGTTTGTACTTCTTCCAATTTTATATACTGTAAACAAAGACGAGCAAGTGTGAGCCCAAGTCAATAAACCTTTACGAACTCCTCCGGTTCATCAAATTGGTCACTATGGCAGCTTCATAATACCTTTGTGGTTCTGATGTGATGAAGATGCGCCGTTTGTTATGCAAAGTGAACAATTGACAATGGAGCCTCATGTTGACTCAGCTCTTTCCCTAATAGTGCAAGTCCATGGACTTCACGCTGTGATGAATTCATCCCATAGCTAATTTCCATTTTGTCACACTTTTCATTAGGTCTATCATATGCAAATAAGTAAATAATACACACCGTGTTTTTTGTCATTCATTCAATCCAAAACATAGCTTTGGAATTGGAAAGTTAATGTACTGCATACATCTATTTAAATCTATGTTTTCCCCTGATACATTTTCACAGGCCGTGCTGAGTGTGACTTATAAAGGCAGACACAGCATGATGCCTCTGTCTTGTCAGTCACCCACTGAGTTCTTTCTGTTAATGGCTCCGGTAACTCTGCTGGATCGTTGCTGGATTCCCAAACCCCAACCGGTGTGGTTTTTAGGCACGGACTTTGGAATGACACTAATAAACCTCAGTCGTGATAATACGACCACACCTGTAAGACATTTTCAACTAATGTGTGACCATGTGACAACTTTAAAAAAAAGTGTTTGGGGAGCTCACTTTTAGAAGGACGATTCATTGTATTAGCAAATTACTTCTGGGTTTAAGATTTGGCTTGGGCCCTGTTGTGTGGAGTTAGCATGTTTTGTTTTTTTCCCCTTGCTTTGTGAGCGCTTTCTCTTCTTCCCACATTCCAAAAACATACCTAGCTTCATTGAGGACTGTTGACCTTCAGTGTGAATGCCTGTTTCTCTATTATTTGTCTTGTGATTGACTGGCAACCAGTCTAGGGTGTCGCCTGCCTCTCGCCCAAATTTCTAACGACCCTACGAGGAAAAACGCGATAGAAAATGGTTCAATAGATGAGGTACTTACCAGTCACCCCATTCGTGACACAGGGAACTTGTCATGAGGCTGTCCGATCTGTAAACCAATGTGACCGTCACGTTCCTTCCGTCGTCCCAACAGATGTAGGTGTTAATGTGGAGCCTCCAGGAGGGGTTCACAAGGTTAATGAATGTGTAATTGTGAGCAATATGGCACCACGTTTCCTCCGTTTAGCCATACAGTACACGAAGCAGAAGAGGCTCTGCTTGATGAGCCACCTGGGCTTCATGGCACTAAGTATGGTGGTCACTTATGCTGTAAAGAAGCCATCTGAACATTTTCAACTGCGTAGTACTCATTTGTTTACAGGATGCCAAATTCCGTTCACAGAATCAGGCACTACAATACAAGGAAAGTGCTTTTACTTTTGCCACTTTCAAATAGGTTTGATTGAAGGGCACCGTTTAACTTAGGTGTATGATTCAGGTTTTTTCAAAAACGAAAGTCTCGTCATTTGTCTTGTCTTTTATGTTTTGGCTGTCAGTTGCATCCATGTTACAAGGATCTTATTCATTGGTCACGGGTATTAAACAGATTCCCCAAATCCTCTAATTTTTCAATTCTCGTGAAGCATCTGATTCTCACATTTCGAGCAAGCTGGCGTGGATGCTTTGTCACAAAGCTCAATCACGCCACCAACTGGATGTTCATTCCAGGTGAAATCTTTGTTTGGTTTAAGCTATTGGCACGGTTAACAAAAGGTCGGCAGGAATGGTTTGACAGATTTTCTGTATGGATTAAGCTCTATTAAAATTCATTGAGGTGCCGGGAATCCTCTCTGAAAGCCTTCATTAAATATTCAAAGACCTCTCATGTTGAGAAATTAGACTCTCACGGAACAGGGGGAACTCCAGTCAGGGAGCGTACTGGGGATGCCAGTTTGAGGTTGAATGGCAAATCACAATGTCATTCTGATTAGTCCCTAGCAATGGAACCAAACCATGAATGCAACAAAACAATGGTAAACTACCTTAGTCAAGCAGAGTACAACTGTTCCCCTCCAGTCCTGTTGGTGGCAGTAATGGGCATGCCATTGAAGACTGCTCCTGAGAAAGAGTCACATCTTAATCCAATATATGCGTGAAAATTGAATGGGTTCTTCCTTGACCAAGCCACCCCAAAAATATTACCGGAATCTGCAAACTAATTAAAAAATCTAAACACTATAAATAAATAACAGCATACTTGCCACAGACGTGAATGCAGAGGCTCCTTCGACCGTACCACTGTGGTTGGTAAACTCAACTGCCACCTGAATATAGTACTCTATCACTCGAGTTATCTCGTCTGCTTCCAATCAGCCACTCAACAATCTGCAAATGTGGCTGGTGCTTGCCAGCTCGGGCTGTGATCACCAGGAAGTCTGCCATCAGTGGTCGCCAGACAACCAGGGGCCACTCACAGACCACCGCAGCCGCCCGCCCCTCTTACCCCAGCTCCAGCCATCCTGCCCTGCCAATGGATTTATTACCTGCTCTAAAACCCTTTGAATGAGCTCTTGAGGGAACATTAGATTGATTAAACCACAGCTCTGTGCTATTTACTATCAAACAGTGTCTCTGTGGGACTTTGGGGGACGTTGGGGACATACCTTTAAATGTTAGCGTCACAGCAACATTCGTCATCTGGAGACAAATATTTGACTTACTGTCATTTCATGTTTTTTGTTGTTGTTGTTTTAAGCATAACATATCGCTATTGGTCCATACACTGTACAGTTCCTCACTGAAACAGCTAGCGGATTTGACTGCACTGTGTATGTCTACACACATAGTGCCATCAGTTGTCAGCGACTGTTTTTTACTACTACTGTATTGGGGGTTACGGTTCATGTCAATACAAGAATCATATAGATTTTATAAATATGTCTGTCCAAGGATTGTACTGTAAACTTTCACTGAGGATTTATTTTTGCGATTCTACATGAAATTCACTGGGGTCAGAAGTGCATGTTTCTTGTAACACTCCTCGGGTTGCAAAATTCACCACTGTCATTGTTTTCCATGGAACTGGTTTGGATTAGATTAGATTCAATTTTGTCATTACACATGTCACAAGTTGAAAACAAAAGTGCCGATTGCAAAAGAGGAGCTTCCATCAGACAAGAACTTCATAAGCAGTATTTAAATAGCATATACTATGTACATAGTAAATGCTATGCTACAAATTCTCAACATGATTGTCTAGTTCTGCATATATGCACTATGATTGAGTGATAGTAAAATAGAATTGCTATGTAGTGACTCAGAACATGCACACCCAAATCATCTTTCCCCATTGAGATATATAGTAATACCAACAATCCGTTCCAGCCTTCCTAAAATAACACATTTTTGTCATTTTTCTAAAAGAAAAATAGCACTCTGTAATATTTTATGTTAGAAAACATACTTAAAAAGAATAAAAAGAATATATATATATATATATATATATATATATATATATATATATATATATATATATATATATATATATATAAAATTGAGTTGTGCACCATGAGTATTAATTCACTACGCCTCCTTTTGGGAAGCAGAATTTAGCCACCGAGCAGCAGTATAATATTGTCAGGCAGAAGAGTTATCCTCTATCCATCCATTTTCCTCACAAGGGTTGCGGGTGTGCTGGACCCAATGCCAGCTGCCATTGGGTGGTGTACAGGGTACTCCCTGAAATGGTTGCCAGCCACTGAAATATTGTAAAAATGACTTGGTAATGCCCATGAGTGTTGATGCACGGTTTAAGTGACTGATGTCATTGGGTGTACACTGCTTAGTGTTAGGTATTGAAAGGGCCTTTATTTTATTGCTTCTTTGAAAATAGCAAGCACATAAGGCTGAGCAGTGTCGAGTTATTATCCAAACCGCTTTTCCTCACGAGGGTCGCGGGCGTGCCGGAGCCTATCCCACGGAATGTAAATCACTGACTGCAGGGTAGCTATCTGTGCTTGTTTTACTGTGTACTCGTCATCTGTTGATGTGCTCCCTTCAGAGCACAACAACTGAGTATTGCATAACTTTTGTATGTTGATCTTGTATATCTGTGAGATTTAACTACATTTGGCAACGTTTTCTGGCCCATTGTGCGGGTAGTCCTGTATGAGTTTGGCGCTAAATTTAGATTGTATACGCGCGTCACATATCGCCACGGTGCCTTTTCTTTTTGTTCTTTTATCCATTTTTCTGTTATAGTTCCACTCCAATGCATTGTTGTCAATGGCTCGAAGTTCATAAAGGAGCAAAGATGCTTATGGAAAGGAGTTTGGTGACTGTCTAATCTTAACGCTTGGAAGCACAACAGATTGAGAGGGCAGCTTCCAATAAAATGTTGGGTGTTTTCCAAATGATATAGGACCCGTGTGTGTGTATAGGAGAAGATGATGTGCTACGTGCGGTACCGCCTCTTGCTAAAAAAAATAGCATATCATCTTCTCCTAAAATGTTTCACCAGATGGGCAAATAGTGAAAAGAGAAAGAAGGATCTTCGACGATTCTTCTTTGCACAATTTCTTTAAATAATCCAGTAACCTGGGTCCTCTCCTTTGCACTGTCCTCTTTAGCTCACTCCAGTGTTTTTAATGGGGTTGAAGTCTGGAGGAGCTTGATTCTGTGTCTGGTGAACCATTGCGACAATTTACAGTATGAGAGTATGCTTCTGCAATAAAAAATTCATTTGAAAGCTTTTAACACATCTTAACCGGAGTTGCCAATAATTATGGTGGGGGGGGGGGGTGCACTGTATTAGTCATGATTTGCAGAGACTAAAGAATAAAGTCGTCGTACCGCTGACTGATTGCAATGGTACTCATTTTGTTCATCTTCGCTCTCGCTATTCTACCGGAATGTGGTATGGCAACAGCACTTGGACAGATTTCATGATTCATGTTTAAAGGTTAAGTGCAATTGATATTCATCAATCATCTCTGATATTTCCTGGATAGTTTGGTATTTCTTTTATTTTATTTTTATTGAAACAACAAATAGAAATGGACAATCTTCTGGAAGGATATTGACATGCACTTTCAACCAATAAAAGTCGCAAAGCAGATGGTTTCATTGAGCTCGTTCATACAAATTACAGAGTTGTCTTTGGACTTTCTTGTTCTTTCATCACATTAATCTTCATCGCAGTAAAAAAAATGCTGCTGTTGCTAATGACAGTGTAACTTTATACGGGGGGATTAAAAATTGCAAATGTTTGAGACGTAATGTGCCAGATGCTTACGTTTTTGATGGACTTGCTCTTTGGCAGCGTGCTGAAAGAGTGGCCTCGCTTTTGTTTTTGGCATCGGTGTGACAAAATAGATGTTGTGCTCTCGGACCGAGAGCTCACGGCGCAGGCCGTTTTATTGGCAAAGTCGAAAAACGGACCAATCTCTTTAAATCTCGGCTTTGCAGTGAAATCCTTCAGCCAAATATTTTTTTGTTGTTGTCAGAAGCGGAATGTGTTGTACTAGCTGAGCTTTAATTCTCCACATTCTTGGATGGCACTCCAACTGAGTATTTCCTTCTGTTCTCTCCACAGATGACCACTGCTCAGAGTTTAGTGCGGATCAAATCCACCAGCAAAAAACAGGCGGGCTTCTAATCCAGAAAGGATTCTTCGTTTTTGTGCGAAGCGTCTGCTCACCGTGTGCGAGGAGGACCTGTGGGAATACAAGGATCAAGTCAAGGGCACGTTCACTACCTCGCCGCATCCCCTTCCCTCTTCCAAAGATGTCGGCGAGGATAGAAAGCTGAGCTCCGGAGTCTGGTCGAGCTTCATGAATTCCGAGGAAAGTTAAAACAAACACTGTTGCTTCGTGTTTGTTGCTGCAAGGGTAGGATAACCATGTGGACATTAGCGGCAGGCGCGGGCAGCCTTGCGGTTGCCGCCCTCCTGTTGGCCCTCTGCGTCCAATCAGCAACAACCATGGACGACGACGTGATGCCGCGAATCACTTTCCCATACAGTGAGTACCAAAAAAAATGTGGGTTTTTTTAAATCACCTGTCACATCTCACAGTTCAACTTGCCAATGCAGACATGTCGGGCATCTTAAGGCTGCAAACTATAGTCTTCCCTTTCTCTTTCGAGGTTCATGATTTTAAAAACATTTATTATTGTCAGTTTTTGAGGTATGCTTACTTAGTGTAATGCTCTCCCGCTTGTGGGAATGCACTTTGAAACCGTTTATTGAACTCCGGGAGAACAATAAAACACACATGCAGGATCTCCTGCCGGACACAGTTCACACCCAGACACTCGAGCAGAGCGGCCATTTCAAGGCATGTGCATCTATACAGACACAACAATACGTACAGTAACTTCTCGACATTTTATACATGCAATTAGTTTAGTGTTTGTGCCGGATTCTGCAAGACGCAATTCATCAACAATCAATTGTTCAGTTAAGAGTTGCGGATGTAGCTCAGGTTCCCATGGCTGAACGTCATGTTGGGCTTCTTGAGATGGTGGAGCCTATGCCAGCTGTATTCGGGCAGTAGGCGGGGTACACCCTAAACTGGTTGCCAGCCTATCGCAGTCAACATCTCTAAACTGGAGAATCAAGACTATAAATGATATTGTAGCTTTATGAGAATGCTCTGATGAGCGTGTGAGCGAGCATTCCTTATCAAGGCTCGGCCATCTGCAGTCAATGTGGACTCAAGCCTTCATTTGCATGAGCGAATTGCCGTGATGAGGGGTCTCGGAATAAGTGCTTGCAGGCCTACGTGCACACATGCCCAAAATGTGTGCAATCATAATGGTGCCCACACAGTCCTCATTATGCTTTGATGGAGCCGCTTGGATACTCATGGAAACATTCAGCCCTGTGATGCGACTTCATCGCAAACCAGGTTCTGCACTTTGGACTTTTTTTTTCTTCTTTTTTACTCATCATTATCTTACCTTTGTACCTGGACATGTGTAGTATTTCAAATAATTGCTTGAAGGAATTATCACCAACATTCATGCAAGATTGTGTCTTGTATAGCGTTAGGTTTTGTTTGTTTTTTAATTATTGGTTGTGCTGCTCATCCATTTTGCCTTATGACAACTCAGGTTGATGGAGTAAAAGATTTAACAGTGCAGCCAATAGAAATAGTCACTTGTCTCTTTGGATTTTCTCCGATCATGACATGGATTAAGGTGTCTAAGTCCTCTTAGAAAGCAAGTGCTTTGGCTGGAAGTCACATGTCAGGCTTCATTCGGAAGCGCATCCTTTCTCTCACTTAAGCCTTGTAACGTCTTTGTGATACACCTAAAAAGATTACACTAAGTCATTTTGTAGAAACAATTTAAAACCGTGAATAAGTCGCCTCTATCACACAATGTAAAATATGTCGTCTCCTTAAGACCTTTGCGATGGTCACCACCGTATGCATGAAAAAAGAAGGGGTGGGAGGGGATTTCTCTTCCTTAAAGTGAAGTTTTTCTTCTAAACGTGTACATATATTTTTTGTCCTTCCATTCACTGCCATTCTCCATGCCTCTCTCCTAATGAGCAGGCTAATCTCTCATGTGTGCACAGTGGAGGGTTTTTGTGTGGCGACTGCGGCAGGAGAACTCGTCTGTTATTCATTAGGACCGCGCAAAGAATCATGGGAGTAAAGTTGGGCACGCGGCGTGTTTTTCATTACCGCAAACGTCTCCTGAGCCAGAAGACGTTTATTTATTTCTTTGCTTGCATCA
This sequence comes from Hippocampus zosterae, assembly GCF_025434085.1. Taxonomy (NCBI): domain Eukaryota; kingdom Metazoa; phylum Chordata; class Actinopteri; order Syngnathiformes; family Syngnathidae; genus Hippocampus; species Hippocampus zosterae. The sequence continues at coordinate 10,140,509 of NC_067454.1, read as the reverse complement.
ACAAGGAGTCGTTCAGAGTTTTGAACCTGAGAACATTTGATGTCGTCGTTTTTCATCAACGTGATGTGAAAAACCTCGCTTATGTTTGCATATTTTAGCGCCGGGATACTATTTCATGTGGACTTTTCACATTGTCTTTTCCCTCCCTGCTTCTCCACAAAGTGCCAGTTGACATAAACCGAAAAGGGAAAGTTTAACGTCCGTTTGTTATCATGGAAAACAAATACGCTAATGTTACTGACCTACGGAACTCAGTCTATTTGAGTGTCTGGGTATTTATGTAATAAAGGTGACATATGGATAACGGACCTTTGAATTGCTTGTGTACAAATAGCTGGATCTCTGGAGTGCCTGCTCACATAGCCCCCAAGCGAGTCTTTTGTTATCTACTACTGAAAATGTGACTGTGAGCAAGCCAATCAGAATTTAGATTTCAAATTTTTGGATATTTTACATAATCACCAACCCCATGCCGAGTCTCTCAGCCCGTGATTGGGCAGCTAGGCTCCCCGATCCACCTTTGTCAAGTAACACAGGTTATTAAAGTCACAAAATATGGTCGAAAAAAAGTCATTAAGTTGACAACTCTGGCAAAAAAATATATATATTAAAAAAACATTAAAGTGAGTTGTCTAGCTTATCTCACGTTAAATCACGTTGGTCTCCATCCATCCATTTTCTACCGCTTATCCGGGATCGGGTCGCCGAGGCAGCAGTTTTAGCAGGGAAGCCCAGACTTCCCTCTCCCTAGCTACTTCTTCAGCTCTCCTCGGGGGATCCCGAGGTGTTCCCAGGCCAGCTGGGTCACATAGCCTCCCCAGCATGTCCTGGGTCGTCCGTGGGGCCTCCTACTGGTGGGACATGCCCGGAACACCTCACCAGGGAGTCGTCCAGGAGGCATCCTAATCAGATGCCTGAGCCACCTCATCTGGCTCCTCTCGATGTGGAGGAGAAGCGGGTTGAGTCTGAGCCCCTCCCGGATGGCCGAGCTTCTCACCTTATCTCGAAGGGAGAGCCCGGACACCCTGCGGAGAAAACTCATTTCGGCCGCGTGTATCCGGGGTCTTATTCTTTCAGTCATGACCCATAGCTCGTGACCATAGATGAGGGTTGGGACGTAGATCGACCGGTAAATTGAGAGCTTTGCCCTTTCCCTCAGCTCTTTCTTTACCACGACATACCAATACAAAGTCCGCATCGCAACAGGCGCTGCACCGATCCGTCTGTCGATCTCTCGCTCCCTCCCGCCCTCACTCGTCAACAAGACCGCAAGGTACTTAAACTCCTCCACTTGGGCCAAGATCTCTTCTTCTAACCAGAGAGGGCTCGCCACCCTTTTCCGACCATTGTTTCTGAAACGTCTTTGTCTCGTTTTTTTACATCACTAAAACTTGGAAGCTGAAAAAGAATGTGTAGACGTTTTGACATCACCGCGTATGAACTCTTGTGGTTGTCCACAACTATGCATTTCTAGTCGCTATATTCTCCTCTTGGAGGAGACAGGACATGAGACAGTTTGCCATGCTTTATTTACACATATGAGGCACATATTTGCTCTGGCATTCTCACAGGACTACTATTCACATTTGCCTCTTTTCAGCATTTCAACTCCGTGTACTCATTGTCTTTTCCCCATATGTGTGCTATACATCGGCCATAAATCAGCTCTCGCGCACGCTACTCCAGCAACCTTGGCAGCATGCAGACGGCGAAGACGGGTTGCCCGTGTTTTGAGACACCCGGCGCAAATTCTGGCATCCTTTTTAGACATGCTACAATGACCTTCTAAAACCTGCCGATGACAGGAGAACTGATCATGACAGCAAGCGCTCGTGTCCGACGCCACCAATGGCCGCAACAATAGTGATGTAATGAAATGGCACGTTACCTGCAGTGTTTTGGCCTGTGCACAAAAAAAAAGATTAAAAACAAAACGGAATACGTGAATTTATGAGTTGCGAATCATGAATATAAAGGAACATTGTGTATCATACACTGTATAATATAGATGCATATATTTCTTAAACAATACATTTTTGATCTTTTCCAAACGCTCGCTAAACATATCAACTTTAGAACCGAGCATCCGCCCACTGATCCTGAGAGAACCACAATTTTCAGACCTCCCTCTAGCCATGGTGACACTCTCAAACGCTCGCGTCCGACCCAACAATGCCCGTGACAATAGCGACGTAATTGTGGCATAGTTTTAATGGCCTCATCCCCCCCCCCCCCTCCCGTTTTACACGCTCCAGAGGATGTGGAGAAAAGTTCCGTCCTGACACATTTCAGCAGCTTGATTGGCGCAGAATAGCGGGCGGTGAGAAGTGACCTTGTAGCTCTTAATTAAGGTGGACAGACAGGAATGCGAGGGTCATGACACTCATTTTTGGTAATGGCTGCATTCGGGTTTTTTGGGGGGGGGGGTTTTGTTACAGAAGTGACGCATATGTGTGATTTATGAAGTCTGGGGAACATCTCTCAACAAGCCATTTTATTTTACGACGACTAGACAGATACGGTGTTTCTGTTTTGTGCACAGGGATGCTGCACTTAGCGCAATTCGCATGCACATGTGTATGTGTATATATATATATATATATATATAATTATATATATATATATATAATTAGTCAAGAATTTCCACATTAGCATGAATCAAAATTGACAACTTCCCCCAGAATTTGCTGCATCAAAGTATATTACTCGACTTCACATGCTGTTAACATTAACGTTTGGACGGGCGAAGGCATTTCAAGGGTCCTACGTGACACACCGGTTTGGAACTATTCATTTTTTCCATGGAAGTAGCGGTAATTGCAGTTGGCTTGGCTTTTCAATCCCTTGAAATGAATTATGGGCTGTAATGCTTCTCAAAAATACAACTAATACTACGACCACCACTACTACTACTGCAGACTTTTGTTGTGTAGTGTTTCTTAAAGTCAATGAATTCAAAGATAATTTCTAAAATGTGGTCTTTCTTTGCCTTTTTTGCATGTCATTTTTGAAGAATTAAAAGGTATTACAATAATCTCTCGTTTATCGTGGTTAGTGGGGACCAAAACCACCCACGATAAACGTAAAACCGCGAAGTAGTGACCAATAACCATATACAGGTAAAAAAATATTTAAATATATACACTATATTTTTTAAAGTTCGCAAACGGTCCAAGAGAAGCTGCAAAAACACAGCGAGTCACATAGAGCAACATATACAGTACTGTACTCCGTGTATATGGAATTTTTTTTTTTTATGAATATGTTTGAAAAAATCCGCGATGCACTGAAGCCGCGATAAACGAACCGCGAAATAGCCAGGGATCACTGTACTTAAATGACAAGAATTAATAGAAAAAGTTATTTCTGTTAAAATAGCACACTCAATTTTTCTTTTTCTTAGTTTTTTAGGTGTTCCTCTACCCATTCAAAAGGGTGATAAGCCTAATTGCTAAGTGCTAAATGATAATCATATTTGAAATCATCTAAAAAAAAAAAAAAAAAGAATTCATCACCAGATGTCGTATTCACCCCCCGCCCCCAAAAAAATGTGGAGTTTGTTTTTAACGTCTTGTGCTTGCCGATGGAAAGCTGTTTGGATTTTGTTCACCCTATATCCTTGATATCCATCTTAAGGTCCATGTACTAGTAATTTTGAGATTACAGTCGATCAGCATACAAAATATTGATCGATTTTGACCCACTCGATCAGATCTGTGCAAAGTCAAGGTAGAAGTAAGACAGTCGTTTGACTTGTGCACTGAATTGTCATACTTGTGAGGACAAACGACTTATTGGTACATGAACCTAAAGATGGATGTCTAGCATAGTGAATAAATGCATGCTCAACAAATGCCCATACATACATGGTGATTACAGACGCTAAAATGCTACTCAAAACCATACCTGTACTTGAACATTTCATAATTCCATTAAAAAGAGTCGCACAACAAAAATGTCTTTTGTATAGATTTTTTTTGTTTTGTTTTTTGTTTTGGGTTTTTTTTAAACCACCTGAGCGAAATTAGCATTCTGCCATCCTGGTCGTCATCAGAAAGAACTGATCCCGCAGTTGCATTGGCCCTATCGACATCGCGGTGTGTGTGTGTGTGTGTGCGTGTGTGTGTGTGTGTGTGTGTAGTATGGCGACAGGAAATGAGTGGTGGCGGCGGTGCGGCTCGGTCAGCGTTAAAAGCTTCCAGCTGTTTTAGGAGCGCGTGCGCAAAACCATCAGCATGCGACGCTCAGAACAGCCCTGACCGCTCGCCCGCTTGCTCGGCTCACTTTGCGGTACGTGTGCAACCAGAGCGGCAGACTACTGCACAACTCATCATTACAATACACACGCACACACACACACACACACACACACACACACACACACACACACACACACACACACACACACGCATAGTGGGTCTGTATGCTGCGTTGGCACTTAGGCCGTAATCACATGGCTGCTTCCAGGGAGTGCACTTAGCAAGCCATCTGCAGGAATGTGCAACTCACTTCGATGGCCAATGTTCAAATAAAGTCAAAAGTCAAAAGTATTGGGACGGATGGCAAGTGTATTTTCAAGCAGTGACGATGGAAGTTCTTCCCTGTGCAGCAATGACAACATCCACTCTTCCGAGCAGACATTCTCAATGTGTCTTTTCCATTCAATGAACATAAAAAAAACGACAAAAGGTGTTTTTGCGGCTAAAACGGAGGAACTTAAAATTCTATCATGCTCTCTCGAACTGAGCCATATAACCAAATTGAGGCATTACATTTTACAATGAACCGTACTGTGGCGACCCTTTGTAATGTCCACTAACAACCCAGACTAATCTCAGTTCCTCCCTAGCTATGACAGCTTTGCTCTCAGGCGAGAAGTATCACTTCAACATACAGTGTTACCTCTACTTACGAACGTCTCTTCATACGAGATTTTCAAGTTACGAAACGTCTCAACAGGAAAACATTGGCTTTTGTTACGAAGGAAATTACGATTCAGAATTAAGGTGCCCAGTAAACGTATGCTTAGTTATTAGCTTTTTAAAAATCTTTTTATTTTTACGACTGGGCGCTTTCAAAGTCAACTGCATTCTTTGCTGCCAGTTTAAGTACCGGTAATTCAATCATCACCTCATTGAGTCGCTGGTCTTTGGTTACCATGACAACCCCCTTGTATATGCCTCCTATTTCTCATCTGTCCGTCAACAGCGTCCTTCGCGCCAATAGGCACCTCCTTTTCTCTGACATTCTTTCACACAACATGGCATCCGGTGGCTTTCCTTGCATGTATACAAGTTTTGGGGCTTCCCCTCCAACGCCTCGATGTCAGGCCTGCGCCGACACGTCTATTTATTTTTATTTTATTTTTTTCTTGTGTTGCGACTGAGGGGGTTACATATTACATGTCGGGATAAGTCGCTCGCATGCCACAATGGTGAACAGATTCCACCTCGGGTAAACCCTCGAGCAGCGTGCCAGCAAATTGACACCTGAGCGATACCAATGACAGAGCTGCTGAGCACGATGTGAGTCTTGCTATGGTGTCTTCCTTGTGCATTGATTCCGCAGAAGGGATATCCCCAGTGCCTTATCCCTACTTGGGATTGATGCACAGTCCCAATGTGTTGTTTAGTGTGGCTTTTGCGGAATTGTGTTCATTATACGTTGTGTGTGCACATCACAGTGAGAGACAGCTGCACCACATAGATAACAAGCACGGCCTGGCGGGGCCTAATGCTCGCCGCATGTTGATGAAGCAACATAGGTGTCGCGCCGTGACAAGTGAATAGAATGGCGGGCAATTGATGCGGCTAAAACGGAGGAACTTAACGACATCAAGTACACGCATATAAATTTACTTCATTGTGGATGCATGGATTATAATTAGAGAGAAATTGGACACGTTTGGTAGACTTTAGGTAATAAAGCATGTTTTGGGGTAACTTTGTCACCTTATTAGGGTTTGCTGACAATGTCTTTATAGATCGGTAAAGCAATTCACCAAGCCCGTTACGATGAGGTATGACTTGATGCAAGTAACAAAACGTGCATTTTGGTCATTTTGTCACTGTATTAGGGTCTATCTGGAAGCAAATATTGTTTGAAAGCTGTCATCGAGGTCTTGAATATGCGGTATGACTTGGTGGGGTTTACCGCAGATTGATTTGAGACTTTATTAGGTGTCCCTAATGGTGACTTTTAAAAGCCAATAAAACTTGCTTTTTGATACGTTTGTCATTTCATGACTATTTAAATAGCACATCTGGAAAGAGCTTCCTCAGCAACGGCTTTTCGACAAGGAAATTCTTGATGTGGTTTGTTGCAAAATAATTTGTGACCTAATGATGACTTTTTAATATATCCATCCATCCATCACGGGGGGTGCTGGAGCCTATCCCAGCTGTCTTCGAGCAGTAGGCGGGGGACACCCGGAATCGGTTGCCAGCCAATCGCAGGGCACACAGAGACCAACAGCCATCCGCGCTCACACTCACAACTAGGGACAATCTAGAGTGTTCAATCAGCCTGCCATGAATGTTTTTGGAATGTGGGAGGAAACCAGAGTACACGGAGAAAACCCGCACAGGCACGGGGAGAACATGCAAACTCCGCACAGGAAGGCCAGAGCCGGGATCGAACCCGCGACCTCTGCAATGTGAGGTCGACACGATATCACCGGATGACCGAGCCGCCCTTTATGACGTAATACGAAACATATTTCTTTGCTAATGTTGTCCTCATGTTCGGCTTTAGTACTAAATCTAAAAAGCTGTCATCGAGCCCTTTATTATGACGCGCGACTTGATGTGATTTGTTGAAAATGAATATTGACATTTGGCGCTGCTCTCGAAGGTCAGAAGCAATCTTCTATCGGTTGAATGACCGACTGATAAAAATTCAGATCGATATGTTTTCTTTGCTTTTTTTTCCAAGCTTCGATCGTCCATCAAAACTAAGCGACATCATATTTATAAGGGGAAAAAAATGTGAATACACAAGATGCTTTGAGACCGTGCAGGTGTACCTAATCAAGTGTCCAAAGCTGCAGCTCACTGCCTCGTGCTGCTTTCGCCAATGTGAGCCATGTTTACAATCAGCCCTCGTCGGAACCATTAGCAGTCCCACCCTTGGCAGTTCTCACCGATACAGAACATCTGGAATGCAATGCGCAGATTCATGTGCGTGACTGTTCTTTGTTTGCAAACTGGCGGCGGCGCATGATTTCTGTTCACCGGAGCTCCGCTACGATTCGATCCAAGAGGCCCGCACCTACTGAAAAACGCAGTTAATTCCGCAAAAATGTGGCGTTCGTACCGATTTTGTTTTCGGCTTTATGTCTAACATCTGCTTCACTTTATGGTGTTACATGCCTTTTGGGGAGGTTTCCGCGGATGGCGTCTTTAGTAAGGCTTGCATTAAAAATGCGTTGTATGGATTGTCATGCGTGCAAAGTTGATGGGTAACGCAGGATTTATCAAAATTGAGCAAAATTGAACACTATTTGACGCAAGATGATAGATGCCTGTTATGAATACTTTTGCCTGTTGCTATTCAAGATGATATAATTTACATATTTACTGCAGTCACATTTGGAGGGTCGGTCGCCATTCCATTACGGGAGTTGAAATGAGACCGTCTATCTCATGCTCACTGTGGAGCAGCTGCGCTTTTTACATGCCGAGTTAGATGACTTGCTCCTGGCGTTCTTAATTTATTGATGGCGGGTTTTCCTGAATGAAGAGGCCGCTGGAATTTAATTTAACTCGATTGACTGCGAACTTCCACAGTATGGACAAAAGTCTTGGGACAGTACACAAAGCAAGCAAAAACCAAACTCGGATGCCGCTCTAAAAATACTGTCAGATTTTCTTACAAATAATCATCTGGCTGAATGGACAAAACTTCCCACGGACACCCTACAAGAGCTTCTTGGAAGAGCAAAGGACGGCGGGTCAATGTTTCCCCCCCCTCCATCTCACTATGTGCAGCTGTGATGGCCGATCGAGACTGGGTCCACAGTCAGCGTTGTCTCTTGGCAACGTATGGCTAATTGTACACATTGGAACCAGCAGTATTGATGATGAGTGTGGCAATGAGCAGAGGTGAAGAGCTGTGTTTGGCAGGCCGCTGATGAAACAAGAGGCAGATGGATGGATCATGGATACAGTATGTGCACTCTTGGTGGGGAGGTTTGCCCTCTCTCTCTCTCTCTCTCTCTCTCTCTCTCTCTCTCTCTCTCTGTCTCTGTCTCTGTCTGTCTCCCTCTCTCTCCAACCACAAATAACCTCTTCAAGACACAGTTTAGGTTTGCGCAGCACAAGTGTCATGTTTTTTTTTTTTTCGCATGACCTCTTAATGTGACCCCAACTACCGTCTGAAACGATGGCCATTCCTCACAAACTGCTACTTTCAGGAGTTTGCCCTCCTCTGGTTTTATGCGATTGTCTCTCGCGGTGATGTGTGTCAGGGTGTTAATGTGTGACAGGGAAGATGTTTTTTTTTGTTTTTTTTTCTTCAGTGAATGACCAGAAGAACCCAGGGGACACAGGCTTGCTATGAGGAAAGGTGGTGATTAAAGTGATTAATATTTTACGGTGATAAATTGTATTTATTTTTCTTGTATTAGGATTTGTACATTCTTTCCAGATTAGGTTTTTTAAAAATCTGATTTTAAGTCCTTTAAGTTTCTTATCATAGATTCTTTATCTCATTTGGACAGTGCTTAATATTTTTTAGAGTACGGTATTTTTATTTTCTTTTTTTTACTCTCAATTATTTTCTTCACTCATTAAATATGTTCAATGTCTTCAAACAAAAGTTTGAAACAAACCACTTAGTGTTCTCAATGACCCGCTCATGACAACAGGAAAACATAAAATCTTTTCTTTTTTTTTTAAATATTATACATTGCATCCACGCCTATTGACTTTAACGACAGACTTTTTCTCTACATTGACTCCAGATGTTGCAGGATATTCAACAAAGTGAGGGCTTTTCCTCTGGAAAAGTCCTTGAAATGTGATGTTTTAGACAAGATGAGTCCTGTGCAGCTGGCTCTCTCTCTCCTAAGCAGGAAGACCTGATTTTCATGCCAAAGTGCTTTGAGTGTGAGTTGAAGTGCAGCAAATATTCGTGTTTACGAGCTGTTTATCTTATTTGGACAAGCAGCATTTGGGCTTTCGGCCTCACGGGCAATTTCAACTATGTTTACAACGAGAAGCAATAGGGAAACATTGACCAAAAATCCATAAAGCGAACCGCTTGTATTACAGAGGAAAAAGCTTTCTCAAAGATAGAATCAAGTACGATTGAAACATCTCATCTCTACTTAAATTGGTCTGGTGTGCCCCTTTTGTTCAGAGTCATAATTTAGTTGTGGAAAGAAGTCGATTGCGGTAATCTTGGCGCCATATCCATGGCGCTTGATGTAGTTTGTGTCATTTTGTGTGTTTTTTTTTAATTATTATTTTACGACAGTTCTCTGTAACCTTTATATACAACTTAAAAGTTTTATCGGCTCATTCAAGGTCTTTGCCGTAGATGTTAAAGTATGTTGGGTCAGCGGGGAATCAGCATGTTGCTTCTCGCTCACTGCCGCTCACATTTCTGTTTTTGTTCCCCGATCACCTCCCCCCTCCCCTCCCCTCACTCGAGTCGATCTTTTTCAAACTGTCAGGTATTGTCTTTGTCGAGGCAGGAACCTCATTGACTTTGAATGGCATCAGATCTCAAATTCTTCATGTTCGGCCGATTTCACCTCTCAACCGCTGACAATTTGTCAACCAAAATTTTCTTTTCGCCAAAGCAACAGACCCGATGAATGTCATCAATCCAAAGCGATGAAAGTAGCTGGCATCAAAAGTCTTTATTAGTCCATATTTTTTCTTTTCTGCCTGCCAAGTATGTGGTGGAGTGTGTCAGCATGCTTATCACAGAGGAAGGTGTGAGCAAACGTCATATTAATGCTACAATTGCAAGCTCAAATTCCACATTGCTGGCTGATGTAGGTTGCATTAGCTGCCATGAGTTGGCTTCAGATGCTTCGAAACAAAGCTTGGCAAACGTTTTTCCGCCGGAGGAGTTTTCGAGCGTTAGCCTCATTGGGCTGTCTGACTGTAGCAATGACGCGCAGTCCAACAATTATTTGTGCAAGGCAGCAAACACAGCCACAGGCCCCAAATAATGTTGTCAGGATTATGAATGTTAAAGGAAATTTTTTTCTTCCAAATTAAGAATGTTCCAAGATATACTAACCATTTAGGCACCATTTTCTTAAAAAATAGTCACTTTTGATATCACTATTTCAAAAGGATGTAGCTTGAATATGGTAAAGATATTATAAATGTTGATATTTTGGCACATAAAGGGTTAATATCTTGTCAAAGTATCCCAAGGATAAATAATTATAGAACACTGCCAATTTCTTGGCTTGCTGACATCATCAGTCTTTTTGGGGCTGTCTATTGCAAGTTAGCCAAACCATATCTCGCCCTATCGCCAGTCTAATATTTAGTCCAACTTTCTCTACCATAACGACTGAAGGCAGATCCTGAGCTTTAAGACCACCGAGGCTTCACAGGCTGCCTCTTGTGATCTCCCCATCAAGTGCATGCATGACAGTGGGCTGGATCTTGTGCGTTCCTCATGGAGGAATTAATCTCGCCGTGTCTTTTTGGTCCCTCTCCTCTTCTGTGTCTGGGCTTGCTTTCGTATTGCCAGCAAATGTGTACTTCTGCTCCTTACTTGTTTCTACGCGTGGAACCAAATTCAAGAATAAATTAAAAAAACGGCATGCATCAGTACAATACATTTTTTTCAGAGCACCGCTGCCACCTACTGTAGTGGATGTGAAATGACGCTTTATTCTCGTGAAGGAAAAAAAAACATGGGGATCACCCGAGCCCAAGTATTTCAGAAGGACCGGTCTAACTGACAAATCTTTGGTTACCTTTTGGCATTCACATAATATAAGGGGCCCAAAGCCTCGGGGTTTGACAGTATAAACCAGCTGCCCATCACTTGAAGAGACTCTGGATATTCCTTCCACCCGAGCTGATCACGTAATGGGTGAAGACAACTTCTGTTATGTAATGGTGGCGTGGAAGTGCAAAACTGCTCATTTACAGACACACTTTCAGAAATAGGACGATCATTCTTAGTTTATATTTTTTGATTTCACAGTTCCTCATATATTCTAAAGACCATAAGAGTGGTGCATACGAGCCAATTTTTCAATGTGCCCTTGAATAAATGATCTGCCGTTTAACTGACCGCCTGAGTGATTTTCACATTATCGAGCTGAACCTGAGCTTCTTCGTAATACAGTATTTTTAATAACAATGCCGTTCGCATTCGTCTCCCGCAGATGTGAAGGAGAGATCGGCCAAGAGGTTTTCTGCCGAGGGCGTCTTCAATTACACATCGCTGCTGCTTAGCCAGGAGGACGACATGCTGTACGTGGGGGCCCGGGAGGCGCTGTTTGCCCTCAGCCTCTCCGACATCAGCAGGATTAAGCTGCAGAAAAATGTGAGTGTGTCACTGTGCCAGACACTCGAGCACATGCAACATATTGCTGTTGAAGTCAAATAGTCCCCCTTGCCCCACAGAAAATCATGCAAATAGAATTCCATTTTTAGAAATATACATTTTGTATAGAATATGAATGATATTTTTGGCATGTACGTTCGTATGGATAGTTTTCAATGTATTTTTATTCCGTACTGTCGCAGAATTCTCAACATCAGGTGGGTGTGGCAGACCGAGATGCTATTCTCTTGAACAGCAACATACAAAAGTTCACCGTATGAATTTTTCAAAGCACATGTTTCTGGGGGGTTTTTTTCTTCTTTTTTTAATGATTTATTCTGACGTTTTTATGGCCTTCAGCTAACTTGGGCTACGCCGCTTGGAAAGAGAGAAGAGTGCAGCTTCAAAGGGAAGAACCTCAAGGTGAGATGCGCCGGTTCTACCATATTTCAGCTCAAAATCAGCTGCCGTAACCCTGAACCGGATGATTATTGGAGAAAGTATGCAGGTGGATGTGTTGGAATGTGACCCTCGGCATTATAGTGATTCACATGTGACTGTTGTTAAGATTGGCAACAAATGGACCACTGGTGGTGTAGTAGTTTTCATAGCTGAATGCAGAATGTCAGTCAGTCTCGGGTTCTGACCACCTGATGCCCTCAATCAGCTCGTTTAACCCTGAACATGATAAGCAGTATCAAACTGGTTGAGTTCGTAATCGCCCAGTCGTTGGATCAGAGGTAGCGTTGTGGTTCAAATTGGGGCCGACGACATTGGATCGATATTGCCCCCCCCAAAAATAAATAAATTGGGCAATTCATTTCTGATTCTTTTTTCCCTTTATTTTTTAAACACATGAATACATTTCAACATAAAACAGATATAATAATGACATTCAAACAACCACACTCACTCCCCCCCAAAGTATTGTAAAACATTCAAACGTTCTGCCTATTATTAATATATTTGTTGTTGCAAGTGTTAACGGAGCACCCAAATTGTCTTTTTTTTTTTTTCTAAATTGATCAGGCCCTCAATCGATGAGTGGAGTTTTACTCTTACAGAAATCATCAAATTGGCATTGGCCGAAAAAAATGCATATCAGTTGGGCCCTAATTCGCAAAGTTGACTGCTGTGCAGATTGGAAGTAAGTCCAGGGTGTCAACTTTCTTTTCGTCCACCGTTCACATTGAAGGTAAAATGCATTACTGTACATGCATTTTGAGCGTGTTGCAACATGCTTAATTTGATACTTTTAATACAGCCTTTTGGAGTGTTCAATTACCTTCAACTATTCTGTTTTCAATCATCAGGTGTGCATTTGGAAATTCCCCCTTTTTTCCCCCCCATGTGTGTATGTGCTCCCTTGTTGTCATAACAGCTGTTGCATCCTCAGGTGACATGGCCTGCTACTGTACGTGCACTGCGCACGTCTCCTGTCGTTCTAACTACAGCCAGCCTGCAGCAGCTTTTCTCCCATTAGAATACTTTATTATCATTATTATTATTATTATTATTATTTTAATCCCCGGTACATTTTATCGTGAGCTTTAGTGTGTCATTTCAGATGTTTTTGTGTGTATGTGCAGAAGAGCTTTCAGGCTAGAAAAACATACTTCATGTTTTTTTTTTCCCCTCCCACCCTTTCTCAACTAGACTGATTGCTTCAATTACATCAAGATTCTGCTGCGTCTCAACAGCACGCACCTGTACGTGTGCGGCACCTACGCCTTCAGTCCAGTTTGCAGCTACATTGTAAGTCTTCAAGCATGTGTTTCACAACCAACCGTAGAATTACAGAATTTCCCCAAGTAGAACATGATACTGTTGACTTTCAAGTTGTTCATGTGTCAAAGTCAAATTTCGCACGGGAAATAATGTCAAGTGAGTGAATTGGTAAAGGAGGGAAACGAATGGCAACATAAAAGCTTTCTCAACCATATACTGTAGGTGAGGTTCGAGGTAACATTTTAACACCCTAACTGTCATGTAAGTGGAGAAATAAGTTAACCAATATGTAATTAAAAACTTAGTGAAACTAAAATAAATTAATACCACTTACACCTTACAACTAAATGAACTTAGTAGTAAAAGGGGGTGGGGTGGGGTTAAATGGTATCTACCTGCTATTTTTGTTAGCATCTGCATGATAAATGGTGACATCTCCCCCCAAAAAATAACAAAAAGCCAAAGAAAAAGTTAGGCACGCTGAGCAGGCTTCTCAAAGAACAACGCTATTGCGATGAAGTCTGAGATGACGCATGAAGAGGTTTTGTTCGCCTTTTGGGGCATGTTTTCCAGAAAATCAGAAATTCCACTGTACAGTATTATCTATTTTGATTTTTGAAGCTTTTTTCCCCCTCCCCTCCATTGCCATCTAAGCGTGAAAGGACCCTGCTGAGGCAATTTATCCAGACAAGCCAACAGGGGGGAACTAGATTGTGTGTGTGCGTGCGTACGTGCACGCATGCCTGCGTGTGTGCGGCTTCCATTGGTAGACATGTTTTTCTAACAGAGGAGCACGTCAAGAGTGGACGGGAGAGCAACAGTGGGGTGACATTAACGTCAGCTCTGTAAACTTTACCCGCTTTTGACGTCAAAAAAGTCGAACCATAACACAAGACCTCTTGTACTGAGAAGGACGGAGGTGAACGCTCTTTATGTTGACATAGTGCAGGACGGTCTGTCACATGGATCGCGTGTTTATTTTTATAGCTCTTCTTTTAACAGGCAGACATGATTTGGACCGATAGTCAGGACGTTGAACTCATACAAAGGATTTATGTTCCATGGTTCCAGGGGCTCAGTTTGCTCTCAACTGGTACTATTGGGATTTGTGTCATGTCAACTTGAAGAGAGAAAAAAAAATCCCATGGAAACAGATATCGGAACCAAGACTCTTCCAAATGTGGGAAAAAAATCATATATATACAGTATGTGTGTGTGTGTGTGTGTCAGCTTGACGTCACTGAAATCCAGTAAGGATACTAAACATCTACTTAAAAAAATGCGTCTGGCTCCATATGATTTTATGTAATGCAACCATTGAGTAAACTCAACACACCATTGATTTCAGTAGGCCAGAGTGGAGACATGCACCAATACTCAGTTTTCATTCTCATTAATTCAATTACAAATGGCTTTGCGGTTTTTTTGGGGGGGGGGAAACCTGAAGGAAAACAGATGTTTTATCAGCGCATGCTTACAAAGCAAATCATTAAGGCTCATGTGGCAGATCGAAGAGCATAATGCTCACAATTTAAACCATACGTGTAGTAAATGACAACCTGTTTAGTCACCGTCCACACCGCCAGTAAGTCGCGCTCGCTTGTGTATATTAGCACTCGAGGCTACTGAGGTCATTGTTATTCGGATGACATCATCACACTGTGCCTGTCTGTCTGCAGAACACGTCCACGTTCACCCTGGCGAGGGATGATGTCGGTGAGGTGGCGATGGAGGATGGACGTAGCCGCTGCCCTTTTAATCCTGAATATAAATCCACTGCCATCATTGTCGGTACGCATTACGAAAATTACGAATGATCAGTGGTGGACTATGCATTGGCTTATTTAAAACCCTCATCCCCCAGTCCCCCTAACCCACTCACCACTGCCCCGAACCTCTTATCATTGCAAATGAGTATCTTCTGTTTGTGGTTCAGCTTTCTATAAATAATGGTCTGGTTATTAGCACTTTGCCTAATCCACCATTCAGACGTTGTCTTCGTCCTTAACGCAGGCGATTTATTTCTTTCTAATGGATTATGGCTGCCTTATTAGATCATCCATTTTCAACATATTACATTTTCTTTCTTTTTTTTTTAGATGGTGAGTTGTACACAGGCACAGTCAGCAACTTCCAGGGCAACGAGCCTGTCATTTATAAGAGTTTGGGCCAAGGAACGGCACTAAAGACGGAAAACTCTTTAAAATGGCTGCAAGGTAAAGTCTCCAGTCACCCTCAAATCACGCCACATACAAACTTGATTGTCGAGTATATTATATCTTAATAGCGTATCCGCCTCAAAGTGCATACGTCGTGGTTTCCGGGCTTCAGCTTTCCTGTGTGGAGTTTGCATGTTCAACTCGCGCCTGCTTACGTTTTCTCAAGGTACTCCGGTTACCCCCATCCGCCCCCAAAGAATGTGTGGTAGGTTATTTGAACACTCCAAATTGTGTGACTGTTAGTTTGAATGGTTGTTTGTTTGTGTGCCCTGCGATTGGCTTGCAACCACTTTACTGCGTACTGACCGTAAATGGCCGGGATAGGCTCCACCATGCCCACAACTACTGTGAGCCTCAGCGGTTCAGCTAATGGACGCATGGATTGATTATATTTCAATAAAATACAATGATTTTGTTTTGTGTAAAATCCGGTCCACTTGTACATTTGTATCACTTTAATTCAGTTCGATTTTGACCGAAGAGCAGCATTTTTTTTTTTAATTAACAAAGGCATCGACTTAGACTTGGGTGAAACAAGGCTTGTATTATCCATGATGTATCTGTCCAACTGAGCAGGTGAGCGTTCAGAAGTAGTGCTCATTAGCAGGGCGCGTGCAGAGAGGACAAGCTCCTCTTTAGATGGCTGACTTCTGTCAGTGGGCACACATGCTCTTGGTAAATACTTTGCCAAAGGACGCCGCGCGCTGTGCGCAATTAAGGCCTCTTTTGTATTTGGATCTGTCTGTAATTCATGCTGATGAGACATCTGAGTGCAATTACAGCCAGGGTTTAAGCTTCATCTTCTCTCCACCGGGGGTGACTTACTGTATTGTTACATGTTGCAACTAAAGCAATGTCATGGCGACTCCCCGTGTAGAAAGGCAAAACACAATGATCCTTTTTTTGGGGTGTTTGTTTTGCTCCATTTTTTCCAACAGATCCCATCTTCGTGGGCTCGGCTTACATAGAAGAGAGTCAGCCAATAGGGAACCCCGTGGGCGATGACGACAAGATTTACTTCTTCTTCAGCGAGGCGGGGAAGGAATTTGACTTCTTCGACAACACCATTGTGTCGAGGATCGCTCGCGTGTGCAAGGTAAGACGATACCTGGTCGGCTGCACACACACAAAAAAAAAAAACAGACGCAGCGGGCCTCCAGTTGCCTTTGTCTTTAAACGTGGGTAGAATTGCCACTCAGAGAGAGGTGGGACTCTCCCACGTTGGAACATGTATGAAACGTGATGGAAATAGTGTATCACTCACTTTTTTTTGTCACAGTAATGCAACATCCTTTTTTTGTTGTTTGATTAAATTTAGAAAAATATTTAGAATATACAGTACATTTAGAATATTTAGAGAAAAAAATACTTTTTTAAATAACTTTGAGTTACATTCCACTCGCAGCTTGTATTTTTATCTTCAGGGATTCACGATGACTTAGGTGATTTATTTTGGCTCACGGAGGAACTTGTGTCACATGATCCAAAGTAACTATTATTGATGTTTGGTTCCATTTGACCAATTGAACAGAGCCTGGGGAGGGTGGTGGTGGGGGGGGGGGGGGGGCTCAGGCACATGCTTTTAAAGACTCTTATTTACGTAAAACATTTGCAGCGTCCAAGAACTCCGCTTGGAATTTGACAAACATTCAGGGGGGGAGGAAGGGGGTGTGGGTGGCGGCGGGGGAGGGGTGGGGGATAGCATGAAATCTAAGCGACAGCTTAATGACTCACTCCTGCTTGGCGTTGACACTCGGCTGGCTCCTGGAGGTTGTGCCAATTAGTCTGCGTTTTGCGTATGGAAAGTGACTGTGAAAGTAACCCCAAACAAACTGTGTCTCTTTCCAGTCATCCTTTATTGCACTGGAGGCAGTGTATTGATTTGCTCCTTTATGATACCTTGAACCATCAATGCACCCCATTGTTATGCTGTTTTAGTATTTCATGCATGCATTGCTGTTTGTTATGATCGAAGCTTATCAGGTGTGTGTGTGTGTGTGTGTGTGTGTGTGTGTGTGTGTGTGTGTGTGTGTGTGTGTCATGCCCAGCGTTGGTTACCATCAAAATATATCCATTTTCTATTGCACTTACTCTTGCGCAGGCAGGGAGTAACATTAACCCCTTCAATGCACCAATAATGATAACCTGATAACATGATAAGCTATCCACCATAGTAACTGTTGTCCCTGAAAGGGTTAACACCTGCCAACCCGCCAAATGCAGGTAGATTTTATCCATTGAGGTTGACAGCACCAGGACCACTTTGGTGTGTTACTTTTCAAATCCAAAAACATGCTGACAAATCACAATTGATTCAATGATAAAACAACAACAATAACAACAAAAACGCAAAAGGCAAAACTTGTGAGACAGAACTTTCCTTACGTGGCAGCATGACCGTGATCCACGGGCATCTTAAAAGTAAGCAGGTTGCGGCCGATTCAGTTTCAACGAACGGGGGATATTCATCGGATTCACTGATTTGGCTAGAAAGTAGTTAATGACGTGCCTATGTGGTGGCCATGTTGGTGGGGGCAGCGTTGGGCAAGGTATGTAAACTGTAAATAAGTCATACTTTGCTCATTTCACAACCAATTTTCATGAGGTTTAGTTTTTTTTGGTCGACGATATAAGCCTGTGCTGATACACAACAGTTGAAAAGAGACACAAATTATCTTAGAAATGTAATGTTTTCAACCATTTAGCTTTTGTTAAGTATTAAAGCCTTTTCTTCTGCTCAGTTCTCGACGGGCGTGGCTAGCGGCGGAAACGTCATCTGCAACATTCTGATTTCTGATCAATGACAGCGTAATAAATTCGTATTTTCGAAGGCAAATTTAATTTGCGATTGGGACATGATTTTCTCATTGTTGGTGCGCAGAAATATATGATCACAGTATAAGATCAACTTAAACAATGCAGCATTTGGTAATTCAAGCAAAACAACGCTTTTGGCTTTCCTGGGGCAACGTAGTTTATTGGATGCACGCGTTCCATTCGCCGTGTTATGCACCAGGCTGTTGTCAATGTTTTTTTAAGAGTGTTTATTTAATCTTGGCAGACTCCCACCGAGCTCAGTGTGTGTGTTGTCAGATAAGGCGGGGCCATCTTTGGACATCTTTGAAAGTTTCCCGCCGTGTTTCTACTACCGCTTTGCTCTGCCTCGCCAAGTCATTCCGCTCGAGAGTTGGTGTTTTTCTTTTCCGACGTGTCCTCCTCCCTTTCTCCCACTCGGGCTGCCCTGTGTTTATTCAGGTGTGTACCCTGGATGAGGGGATGTGGAAAAGGTGGTGGATTACTCACTGGAGCATAGAACTGCTGCGCTTTATCAGTGATGGGAGAGAATGGTGATATTAAAAGATATCGTTATCGATGCAACAGCATTAGATATCGAAGCCTTGGAGTGGCCAGCCAATTGTGTTGTAACAAAAATGATTTTTATTACAACACAAAATCCCCGTCTAAACGGACAACAGAAAACGCTGGTCAAAAAGAGAACCAGGAAATAATTGTAACGAGGCAACAGAAAATGCTTGCGGAAAAAAACGGCAAGGAGAAAATTTAGGCAAAATACTATGATCGGCAATAGCAATGGCACGGCGTGGAATACTCCGGCAGTGAGTCGACTGCCGGAGCGCCTAAATATAACAGGTGCAATCACCGATAAATGGGTGGCAGGTGTGCAGGCGGTAAGCGAGAACGCCTGCCCCCTGCTGTCAAATACGGAACGTGACAGCCAGCATGGCCAGAGGGCACACAAGCATTGGAGACCATGGAAAGCTGTTGTTACAACATTTCAACATTTGGCTGCGTCGTTTGTTTTGTTCTGACAAAGAGTCAGAATCCAGTCGAGACTGGAAAGCGAGTGCCAACTACCTTCGAGAATGTGCATTATTTATGCGCTGATAGTGAATAATAAAGGACTCATTTTCCGAATCTGACTGACGCCCGCAAGACAATCGGGTGGCTAAACTCCATCCGTACAAATTTCAGGGTAAACTATGAAGGAAATGCATTTTGGATGTGATGAGCTTTGTGGGAAAGTGTCATTTTAATTTACAGTCTGTTTTTATCTGCTGACAAAAAGTGATTATTTTTATTAAAAATGTGCCGTTAATCAGGGGTTTGACCAATAATTGGACCTCATTTTTCTGTTGAATGGAGAAGTCAATTTCTCACTTCCCCTAATTCAATCATGTGTGATGAATGTGCAAGAAGACTGCTTCTAAAAGTTTGATTTCTATATTGATATTAATGATAATGAGCAAAAGAAAACGCCGTGCTTTCTCGTCAAGTCAATTTCTCTTGACGTACATTCCATTTATTAATTCATCCTGACATATTCCTATTTATTTATTTCGATCTTTCTGTTCTTCATATAATGACCAATGATGTCAATGCACTCTTAGTGTAACTTGACATGTTATACGTATACTGTTGCTGGCTGCTGTCGATATTTTGGTATATACCCACCGATAGAACTTTTACAGGTGAACTTAATGTGTCCTCATCATCAACTTTTGAATGCACGTGTCCAACTGTTTTAGTGTTTCAGTCTTGAAATTTCACCCCGAAAATATCTCTGCCATTTTTTCGAAGTAGTGTCGTTTTTCATGACCGTGTTTTCCGCACTAAAAGGCGCACCTAAAAGCCTTCCATTTTCTTAAAAGCTCACAGCGCGCCTTAAAATCCAATGCGCCTTGCGTATGGTCATTACGGTAATATTTCGACCCCAAAATGGCTCTTTGCTCGAGACATGCTGACAACGCAGAGTTCAAACGTAAGGCTTTTTTAAGGGTTACGCAGTTGAACACGGAAATAGAGCAGCTGCAAGAGAGGTCACCATGAACGAGTCAATGTTATAACTTGCTGTTGGTTAAGTCAACTGTGTCGCTGCTTTATTAAATAAGTTTTACTGACATCTAATTGTTCTGTTGGCATTTCCTTGTGCGTAACTCCATCTAGTGGATGCATTGTAGATTGCATCTTATAATGCGGCGCGCCCAATGTATGAAAAAAATTACAAAATAGGTCGTTCATTGAAGACGCACCTCATAATTCAGTGCGCCTTTTTCTGTGGAAAATGCGGCATTCTTATCTGTAGTCTCTGCCAAGATTTTGACGTATAATGTGAACTATTGATGTCCTAGAGGCATATTTTCCCTGTCAAGCTATCTGGGCGAGTTGCCTCCATGCAAAAGTACAATACAAGCATACTTAACAAGAGCAGTGGACAGCTGAGAGAGCTGGAATGCACGCGCCTCATTACTGTATGAGCAAAGGCTACTGTAGTGCAGCTTAATTGGCTCCCAGGCCCGCAGCAGTCCCGCCAGGCTTCACCTCCACACGCACCGAGATGATTGTTCATGTTTAAGAGCTTGCGGCGGGAGGGAATGTTCCACTTCTCACATGTTCTTACCTCCCCTGCGCTCTTGTAAGGGAGTTCAGGGTTATTGAGGCCCTGACGCTGCTGCAACCTGTCGTGAGATTTGGCTGTTTTTGGTTCCTCCTCCGCTCGAGCCACCTGGTTATTGGTTGTTTCTCTCTTCGCCGCATGTTGACAGTTTGGCTGATCATGACCAGGCTCCGAGGCCGTTCGAAGAGCGTTCGTGGGTGGATTCTTCCTGTCTTCCTTAAATCTCGGGGGAAAGCAGTGAGGCACGACCTTAAAAGCGTTCATTAATATCTCGGCTTTTGTTTACATTTGTGCTGCGTCCTCTCCTTCAAGAGGCAACGGCAAGAAAGCTGAAGTGTTTGTAGTTTGATTCATTTAAAGGAGACATACTTCTTACTTTTTATTCTTTTCAGAGGAAGTGGAGCCGCCTCGTTCACGGGTCACACACCTGTTTGCAAACAAACACAGTACCGCTCATCTTCTTACTGGCAGGGGTCATGTGTTTCAAAAAAACAACATTTCCCAAAAATAAGACAAACTATTGATGTTGCAAAAGAAAAGATAGAAGCTCTTGATGTTTCCCTTTGAATGGCATTCATGTGCTTTGTCGTCATCATCTGCACCCTGAGCATAACTATAAGTACGACATGGCCCTGGATGTTTTTAAGCATTGCTGATGATATTTAATGGTTGCCACTTCCATTGCCTTGATAGGACTCTCTATTGGTTCATCGGCTCGGTTTTGCATCCAAATGATGTGATTTGGATCCTCTGTCTTGTGTCGTACCGCCATATGTCTACAGTATCTTCTGCAACTTTCATATTCGAAACCCGGCAGCAACCTTAAAAGACCAAAGAAGCAACTGCATCTGTCGTCGAGCACGTAACAGAATGACTGCTTCCAGTGAGCATCAAACACCTCTGCGAGGAATTCGTCTGGTTCTACCACACCAAACTCGCGCACGTCGAGAATAGAGACACGCTGCTTTGTGCACTGACGACAGGAAAGGGCATCCCCCAAACAGTTCCCGTGGAAACATAAAATTGTCCAAAATGGCCGGCAGTTGTTAATTATGTGTTCACGCTTGTTTCCAGGGAGACAGAGGTGGTGAGCGTGTGCTGCAGAAGAAGTGGACCACCTTCCTGAAGGCTCAGCTCCTGTGTTCCCTGCCCGATGACGGTTTCCCTTTCAACATCATCCAGGACATGTTTGTCTTGAAGCCCATGGGAGACAGCTGGGAGAGCACCGTCTTCTACGGCGTTTTCACATCACAGTGGTAAGAGACTTAAGACAGGATAAAGTATTATGAGCTTGGCTGTTTGAAAAAAATAATAAAATACTGTATACTCTGCATGGGTGTTACAAAACATTCTCTAAAAAAAGCACACAGAATACTCTCAACATCTAAAAAACGTCAAAGAAAAGATCTCCTAATTTTGTTTGAAAAGTTCTCATCCAATTTAATTCACATTTTAAATCCTTATCCAGTTTCGTAAAAAATGTTGAATGCGTTTGTTGCAATGTATTCAGAGATAAACTCACTCTTTGCATCGCTGAATTTGTTAAAAGTGGTAGTTACATTATTTTTTAATTGCAAATTCAATTGATAATTTAGTTACAAATTACAGTATGAGTAAAATGAAACTGGAATTGAATGGGATGAATATTAGAATATGAAATAAAATAAAAAGTTTATTTATTTTATTTCATATTTCAAAAGTTTATTTTTTTAAAACTATAAAAATGTTTTCAATAATTTTATTTTATTTTATTTTTTGCTTGGAGAGAGTGGAGTTTGGTGGTTTGGTGTGGGAGGCCCAGTCGACATTTTTTGTAAAAAATATTTATTGGCCCTGTATACCCACTTAATCAATTTTTGTGTGTGTGTGTTAATTTTTTTTCAATGCACTTTTAATAGGCTTCAGTTATTTACACATTGTTGTTATATGCAGGCCGGCGCAATCCCTATCCTCCACGAATAGTGGAGATCCTCTGCACAACTATAAACTGCACAAGTGTTGTTTATTCATCATATTGCGCATTTCAGAATTCAGGGACAAACTTGAACATGGCACAGAGGTCCGAGTATCATTATCCAGAACAAAAAGCACAAACAACTGACCACTTTTTTTTCTCCCCCATCTCATGTACAACGCAACTTCGTCAAGACACTACTCATGCGGCAACACCATTTAAGCTTGTAACTGTTGGCAGGTACAAAGGCGCGTCGGGCAGCTCAGCAGTTTGTGCCTTCACCATGGCACAGGTGGAACGGGCCTTCAGTGGGCGCTACAGGCAGGTCAACAGGGAGACCCAGCAGTGGTACACGTACAACCACGCTGCACCAGAACCACGACCCGGAGCGGTGAGTTGCATCCTCTCTTTTTGGATAAATGTGTATTTAATTATCCACCTCTTGTTTCCCGTCCCCCACAGTGTGTGACCAACCACGCCAGGCAAATGGGAATCCAGTCGTCCTTGCACATGCCTGATAAGGTGCTCAACTTTGTAAAGGATCATTTCCTGATGGACAGCGTGATCCGCAGCGCCCCCTTGCTGCTGAAACGCAGCGTGCGCTACACGCAGATTGCCGTTCACAAGATCCAGGGCATGGAGAGGGCCTACGACGTGCTCTTCATCGGAACAGGTTGAACAAAAAAAAAATAAAACACAAACCACATGGGAATTTGTGAGGACTATTCCAAACGGTGGCTAAATGTTGATCCATTTTGAACTGTGTTATTTTTACAATTCAAAGTAGCTGCCTTAATTTAAGAACATGTCGGTGGGATGCCTTTGTCAAACTAACCTAAGGATCAAGAATTCGCACACCATATATTTTAGTCTTGCTAAAAATTAGCCCTGTCTCGTTCAACAAAACTGAATGCATCTCTGCATTCTTTTTTTGACCGTGACACGATAGCAGGAGTGTTAAATGCGGTGTTCTCCATCCAACAAAGTTAATCATGCATCGGGGAGAGAAACTTGGTGTGGGCGATGATAGATATAGATATATATGTTCCCAAAAGTCCATAGTTTACCATGTGGTGGGTTTCAAACCTGCAACCTTTTGTTTTTTCTGTTGTGCCCAGATGACGGAAAGCTGCACAAGGCCATCAACACCAACGACAAGATGCACATCATCGAAGAGATGGTTCTGTTTGCTGACCCGCAGCCCGTGCAACACATCGAACTGGACCCTCAGAGAGTAACTACACCTTACAGAACTTTTTCGATGATAATTTGTTAAAGTCAGAAAGAAAAACGGCATGAGAGCTAAATTTACCATGCTGCCCGAAGACATCCCCTCCCCTCTGGGGCCATCTTGCCGCGTTTTCTTAAGAGTTATTTGGCCATCTGGAGCAGAGTTTATGATCCTCGCTGGCGTTTTAGCCGCAGCTCAATTTCATTACCTTCCTTTCTTTATGACATAATGGCCTCTCCCGCAGGCCAAAATGGACTCTTATCACAAGATTATGTCATTCTAATAAAGCCAGAGCTACTTTCCCATGTTTTCTGGCCGATGAAAGACAAACAAGATTCTGTCATGTTTGTTTAATATACCACTGGGAAGGACAGCCTTAATATAGACTCCATAGAGTGCACGTCATAGCTGGTAAAATGAGTTGAGGACAATATTGCGTGTATGCGTGGTCACCCACAATTTAACTACCCTACTGGCGCCAAGCAGGAGAACATCTGGACAGATTTTGTGCTCTATTTACTTAAATTGTTTTTAACTATGTAATTGTTTGGGCGTGAGGCCGCGTGGAGGTATGGCGTTTAAGCATGACCGCCCTGCGGTTCTACAACTCTGGGTTGTAATATCAGTTTGGATCATTAGTGGAGTTAGCATGTTTTGCATGTGCTTTTGTGCACTCCCCCACCCCAATTTTTTTATTTTTTTTAATGAATGAAAGTAGGCTATGAGTTCCATTTCAAGTTTCTCAACGGACTTTTTATGCACACAAAACATACAGCAATATTTCAGTTAAGCACTTTGAAAAGTAAGAAAAGAACAAATCTCATCACATTTAAATTTTGAGTAAGTTGATTGTTATGAAAACATGCACAAAATGAGTTCCTAAACTTCATGTTGGTTTCTTGTTCAGTAGTTTTGTGTCGTCTTTGAAGTGTAATTTCTATGCAAGAGAGCCCTTTGCGCTGGGGTGGTGGGGGTGGATACAGCATGTGGTTATTTTGTTGTTTGCTTCAATCACTTTGTTGTTGGGTTCGGACAATGGATTTTTTACACATGAATTGAAAACTGAAATACATTAAGAGCATGTGTTTTGCACGTCTTTTGTCCATAGTTGAAATCGCATTTTTCTCATGTATCTTGTAAGAAAATTCATGGTCCATTGTGGACTGCACTGATGAAAAATTAGGAACCCCTCCCAGCTTTTAAGTTTGCCCATTTCTGCTCTAAATTACCTCTAGGTGTGAATAAGAAAAGTTGTCAGTCTAGATGGATCATGTAATTGGTTGAGAACCAGACCAGAGTCGACTGGGAAAGCCGATACAAAATGGAAGGAATTGATGTGTGTTTGTGATTTTACAAAAAGTGGATAGTTTTGATGCATACCAACATACGCGTTTGGTTCCTCCCTTGTGCAGGGCCTTCTGTTTGTGTCGTCATACTCTGGCCTGGTGGAGGTACCCGTGGCCAATTGCTCCAACTACCCGAGCTGCGGCGAGTGTGTCCTGTCCAGAGACCCTTACTGCGCCTGGACCGGACGCCTTTGTCGGGACGTTAGGATGGCACCGCCTGACAGGTAGGGTGGTAATGTCGGAACCGCAAACATTCTCTACGCGCTCCAAATTGTTATAACACAATGTGCTGTGCAATACTTTGAATAAAATAGAGCATGAATAAAACACAGCACCATAACACAGTGTGCCACTCAGGATGAATGCAGCCCATTCCAAGGCAATGGAACCTCCAATTTGTTCAGATTTTGAAACCTTTTTTGTCTCTCCATTAGAAATCAGGGATCACTGTGATCATGCCATTAATGACAGACTTGCGCTAGATGGAAGTGCATCTGCACACAAAATGTCACTTAAACAGCAGCTGTGGGTGTTTTTGTGTGTCATGTCCTGTCTCAGCCACTGGCAGCAAGATGTGGAGGAGGCTGACACATCGGCAATTTGTAATAGGACGCTCTCAGGCCCGAGATCTGCCCGACCAGCAACTGCCCGTGAGTGTTTTTGTTTGTTGTTTTTTTAGCAAGTGACATTTTGCAACAAAAACACACATACTGCAAAAACGACATATTGATGTTGTGGCTTGTACTCTGAAGCAAACAAGTGGATTGTTAACACTTTTAAATGTATGCTTGTTTAATTTCATATAAAATCCTTCATTGCGCAAAGCATCATATTTAAGTTACAAATGTTTACTAAAGTGTTTTATTTGTTTTTTAAATGTAAAAAAAAACAATGGTAAAAAATCTCTGTTTTTGGCTGAGCATTCCTAATATCCAAGTGGTCCCTTTTTTCCTTTATTATGCTGTAGAACAGGGGTGTCAAACTCATTTTGGAGTTCCACTCAAACTAATATTAATTGTACACAACAAATTGACGGATTTCTAGTTTTGAAATCAGTCAACTCAACTGTTTGTTTCTTGTTTGTTGAATTAATTTTCAAGTAAGTGTAAAATACAAAATGATTGCATTGAAATCTTAATGATATTTCTTGCACAGGACAATTTGACATTTCGGTACAGATTTTAGCAAGGCCCGTCGAAGTTGAGACACATTATCTGCTTTCGTGGGCCACATAAAATGACATGGCGGGCCGGATCTGGCCTCGGGGCCTTAGGTTTGACACCTTTGTTGTAGAATTATGTAATCGCTAATATTTACTAGTAATTTCCATTTATTTCATTCTGGAAAGATGATTTGAGATGCATGTGTTTTGAGTTACGGCATGGTTACAGAATGAATTAAACTCGTATCTCAAGTATAAGTATATAGTAAAATGTAAAGATTTTATTTTAAACACAAAATGTTCTGATGAAATGAAACAAATGTTTTTTAAACCCTTTACTCGGGAATTAATATAACATCGATCAAAGAAATCTATTATTAAAGTTTTATTAGTCTAGAATTGCACCGAGGGCAGGATTAAATGCGCCTGAGGGCCGAATTTGGTAAAATTCCCCACATTTATTTACACCACGACACACAAATTTATTGTCGTTTGTGTGCACTCTTGGGACAGGTGGGTCCCGTTGCCAGCTTATCACAATTCCTCCCAACACATTCCGGGTGTTGCCCTGCAAGCTGCGCTCCAACCTGGCCCGGAGGAAGTGGCGTTACAGCGACGGCGCCAGTCAGTCCCTGTACGCCACGCCCGAGGGCAGCCTAGTGGTGGTGGCGCAGGCCGACAAGATGGAGACCTACGAGTGCTGGTCGGAGGAGGAGAGCTTCCGCCAGCTGCTGGCCAACTACTGCGTGAGAGCGGAACCGCGGCAGGAGAGCGCCACGGCGGCGGTGGGCCACTCGCGCACGCCGCACGTGAGGCTCGAGGAGGTCATGATCCTTCCTGGCGAGTCTCGCTCGGAGCAGATCCACACAAAGACCTACTGGAACGAGCTCATTGTGGTGTGCGCGCTGCTCGCCTTCTCCCTCGTTGTCTTCTCCTTGTTCGTCATCTACCGCAACCGCGACCACATGAAGTCCATGCTCAAGCAGGGCGAGCGCGCCAGTATGCAGCAGAAGAAGCCCAGGATAGCCAGCAAGCCCACGGAGAGCCTGCCGCTCAACGGCAACACCATCCCCGTGTCCACATCGGACCACAAGGGCTACCAGACGCTCAACGACAACTACATCTGCAGCACGCCCACCAGGGAGTCCTCGCCGGAGAGCAAGAGCTTCTCCGACGCTTCCGACGGCCGGCCGCTCAACGTCAAGGAGAGCCACGTGGAGTACTCGCCCACTTGTCCCCGGCCCAGAGTGCGGTTAGGCTCGGAGATTAAAGACTCCATCGTGTGAGACCATCACTGGCGGCTTTTTATTTTGCTCCTTGTCTTTGCTTTCCAGCTGCACGTGGGATGGGAAGAGCAGCTCCAGCAAGGATTGAGGACTTGGCAGCTGCTCTCCACTAGTTTTAGTCATTTCCTCATGTCCACTAATTGCATCCAATATGCGTGCACAGAGCGGCAAAGCAAGACACAAGACGCTCGCTCAGCATTTATGTCTTCAAGTCAATTGTCCTTAGACGTCTACTGCCCCCGGCCACACAAGAGCCACCAAATTCAGGTTCAAGAATGACAACAACAAAAAAGCATTCTCACAAACAGTGTGTGGATGATGACCGACGATGAGACTGTAAGACATCGTATCAAATCAAAGGCATGGTGACATGGGCAGCAAACAAGCTGACGTGTACCTTCCTGAATGTATGGCCAGAACAGAGGATTCCATTCATGCCACGGAACGTCGGATGGCGAGCGTCAACGCGGAATCGTACAGGTACTACGATGAGTATGAAATATGGGAGAATGAAGCGGGGGTACATGCACACTGATCTCATTTTTCCTCCCTTGATCCAAGCCAGGAAAGACCTCCTTTTTTGAGAAGCCACTGAACGATTAGCCTGAGCGATTAGCCTGCGGTGTCTTTTCAGGAAACAAAAACCGTAAATGTTTCACCTTTTCAATTCTTTACGAGTTTATGCAATTGTTTATCTTGTGGTGAACACTGAGATGGGTCAATCCACTGGCTCCGTGATTGTGACAACAAGAGCCAATGAGAAAGCTCGCTGATGCTGATGCTAATGCTAATGCTGGAGCTGGTGCCTGACACAAATAGAGGAGCAAATGGTCATGTTGAGTCTTTGGAGAACTTGTCTGAGACATCATCCTACACTATTAACATGACAAGGAAACAAGTAGAAGAGTTATCAACCACAATATACTCTATAGTGACCAGACCCTTGGGCTGTGTTCGGAATCATTCGCTAATTTCCCTACTCCCAAATAACAGTAAAGGAATTTCTATATGATGGACGACAGTGAATATGAACCATATTCCTATAATATAAACTCCACACTGGAAGGCCCAGAAGTGAAAATAATTTTTGGAACACCACTGGGGCTTTTGACGTCAATTGCTGTTGCATAATTAGCCAGTTAGCCAGCCATTGGCCAAAATTTTTTTCATTGGTGGAAAGCCCTCACGATACGTTTGAACAGCACAATAAAACAACCATCTCTATTGTGGCTAGCCTGATTCCGAACACAGCCTCAACCAGTCCTCTATTTCTTCGTTGTATTTTTTTCTGGTCTTGTTAGGTGCCCCGTGGCACCATTAGGCCTTTCACAGTTCAGCCTTGGCACTGTGACAGACATTGTTAACGTGTGGAGAGTGTGCTGTGAGGATCATCTTGAGTAATACTCTACATGGAGATGAGGAGGAACACACTTTTGGATTTTCTTGTCATGTGTAAAAGTCGGTACGTGTATACCCCGCTTTACTTA
Organism: Hippocampus zosterae; assembly: GCF_025434085.1. Taxonomy (NCBI): domain Eukaryota; kingdom Metazoa; phylum Chordata; class Actinopteri; order Syngnathiformes; family Syngnathidae; genus Hippocampus; species Hippocampus zosterae. The sequence continues at coordinate 10,111,154 of NC_067454.1, read as the reverse complement.
ACAGAAAGCCAAGGAGTTTAAAAAATAAATACATAAAAAAAAATCTTCAGGGTCGCACTGAACCATCCTATGTTCTGTGCCAAAAAAAAAAGCAATTAACTTGCAATAGTGCCATTGTGTTGTGATGACCTCTCCCACCTTCATTTTAGGATTGCAAAGAGCACACAGAGGCTTTTGGTAAAGGCACTCAAGTACATTGTGTTCAGTGGAGTTTTTATACGAATAAAAAAAAACAGTTGGTTGCAGACCACTTAGGTAGACACAAACCAGCAAATCTACACGGCCCTCCCTTACTCTCTGCTTCTCTTACTACAACAATGTATTCAACTGTGTAGACCACAAAAAAAGTCTAAACTAAAATAGAATCTGTTAGCTAGCAGGTACAGTAATTTTCAAAAATCAGGATTGTTTTTCCTGGTCACGTCACATGTTTTTTTATGGTCACTTGTTGCTATAGCCAGGACCTAAAAATGAGCCCAGTGAAAAAGCCTGAATTCCGGTTCCTGACGCCTCTTCATGTCCTTTACTCCACATTAGGTCACCATTGAATGTGACTGCCATATTGGTCCTATATATCCAAATTTTGATCCAATTAAAATGTTATATTTCATTAGTTTTTGAATTTAAAAAATGCTGTTTATCAGTCAGTGACAACAAATGAGTTGCAGCAGCCATTCACGGAAAAGGATGGGGAGATATGGCAGAAAACAGGAAGTCATCAGACGCATACTGAGGACCTGTTTCCAGAATCTTGAGTTTATTCACAATTTAGTCACTTCTGAGTATGAAATATTAAATTAGCCTTCTGCTGGATTCAGTTTGGCACTGTCATAGGTCAAAGAAAACCCCGCATCTTCAAATTTTTGATTAGCTTTACTCCCAGAAATATTTTATTTCCATGTTCGTGTTTCGGATACTGACCTACCGCAAAGAAAGGACAGGGAAAGTTGGCAGAATACGGAAGGTTAGTCTTATATAGATGAGATTATGAAACTAGTCTTTTTACATTTGTTTGTTTGTTGCAATCCTAATTTTTCTTTCTTGCATGTTCATGTTTTGGATCATTTATATTCACTTGGAATTTTGGAAAGACTCAGCTGCCCTGCATAAAGCAGAGAACATGAGATCAGTCAAATGGGAAATACTAAAGATCAAGTCGTTCTTATTATTTATTTATTTTTTTGATGGGAGACCATCTGAATGTTCTGAACTCCTGCTTTCTGCCATCGCCGTCTTGAGCAGAATAACCCCGTGATTGGACTTTAGCGCAGATGGAGCTCAACCTCCCCATAGTTGACATCATGTTCCACTAGCACATCCTTTTTAGAAAGCAAATTTTAAAAATGTATCAACTTTCTTATCGATTAATAGTTCGATTATTTTGCCAAAACCTACTTTGACGAATGTAATACAGTAGTTTGAGGGGTGGATGTAAAGATGATCTCAATATGAGCCCCCCTGACCCCCACTCCAGGTTTCTGCATGCACATCCCCCATCATCATTGGAGTCCATGTGAAAGCACAAATAATCAAAGGTGTTTGTACAGAATGACATATTAAAATGCAACTACTGAGAAAATAATAATACAGGGACCATCGTGAACATTCTGTGTACACTATTGAGACTTAAGACTTTTCCCAAAGATGTAAGAAGCTCATAGATAATAACATCACTAACTCCATACAATGTCTTGGAATATACCGGTACATTATAGAAGCACCACACCACTGAAATCTAAACTCACTATATCTGTTTCAGCAGAAAACCTTTCAAACACAGAGTGACCGACAACTGGCTCTATTCCGTCACATCCAGTTGACAAAATTATTGCACAGCGTAAAGCGCAAAAAGTGGTCTGTTTATTTTTTGGATTTGATTATATCCACTGACTGTTCTTAGTATTGTGTGCGTGTGTGAGTTTCTAAGGGATCTTGTGTAATCAGTGTTGTAGAGATAAAACTGAACTGTTTGCTCCCCAGAAATATTTTGCTGCCACAATAGGTTACTACTAATGAGTACACTCATGTTTGTGGATCAAGCATATTAAAGCAGGAATGTTATCTAGTTTTCATGTTTGTTTTTAGTAAAAGAGGACAAAGCTATGGCAATTACATATCGCTCGCATTTGGCACAATTTGGCAAATGTTATATTTCCAAAAAATGTATATTAATGGTCAGTGGGTGTTATTTTTACCAATTATTTGTCTATCTATCTAAAGTATTGAAATGGCTTACTCTCTTTGATGATGCAATGTTAATGGTTGAACAAACGTGCTGTTTTGGGGGTCGGCTGAGAAGCGTTGATTTTGGACTTACAAGATTTCTGCCCACCACCAGTGAGAAATAGGCTACTTAGCCGCGAGCAGTCCTGGAAACGGTGCAGTCCCTATAACTTTAAATGTGCCAAAAATGTGTAAATTGGAATTAAACATGCTGCTAATTAAGATGTTATTATTTCTAGAGCCGGCCAAGCACAAAAATGAATGGCTGTAAGCTAACTGAGAAACTCTATTAAATATACCCTTAGATATTAATTTACTGACCTGTGAAAAGTCTACAATCCTGATACTGAGGCCTTGCGGTAATACTAGCTGCTAGCTAGTTAGCTTAGCTTGCAGAAACCACGATACTACAGTTTATAAACATGACTTCAAGCATCACCTGTGTAAATTACTTTAATGTCGTAAAGATGAGTATGGGTGAATTGGGCCTAAACCTGCTGCTTGTTAGGTTTGACTACCGTACTCTAACCCTAAGGCATCTTATACTAGAGCTAACATAACTGCTTATAGCTGCCATTTCCAAGCCACAGTAATGACTATCCTGCTTTTATATGCTTGATAACATCATAAAAGTCTAAAATGCCTTTGTTCTGCCTTTGTTTTTGGTTTTTGGGTTGTTTTAAAAGAACGTGCCATGTCGTACTGTCCAGCATTTACAATTCACAAGGACATGAGTCATGCTGCCATTGTTAACGTTAGAGGCTAATGATAACATTAGGGGCTATTCAGAATGCTTTTGTTTTGTTTTTGCACACACATGCCTTTCTGAAGACACAAACTTACATGTACACTTACCATTTGGCCTTAATTGTCGTGCATATTTATTAATGACGAGCTTTTTGTTCCAGAGCAATTACAGCTTGCTTCATTTTGAGTGGCTCGTCAGTGATGCAACAAATACTGTACTGGACATGAATGTAATGGCCACCTTACAGATTTTTTATTTTAATTTAGTTTTTTTTGAGGATTTTTGTTTTGTTCAAACGGTCCCATGATACAGACCAGCACAATACCACTAACATTCAATATTCCTTCTAGGCCTCATCCAAATAAGCGTCATCCACTTAGTTACTGAAAAAAAAGTAGACAAATGTGGTCTTGCCTGCATGATTCCCTTCTCTTTTTTCAGTTATTATTATTGTTATTATAATTATTTGTTGTGTAAATACTTGTGAACTGTATTTTTTGTATTATGGAGATGAATTGTAACTGTTGTTTTTGTTATAATGTACATAAAAAGCACTTTATTTTAAGTTTTTAAGATAAATGAATAAAATCAATGTTTTTGACAGACACTTGTGTGCGTCGTTTTTGGTTGGACATATTCTGTATTTTTTTTATTACAAACTATTTTTCTGCACATTGTGGAAAGCATTATAATTATTTTGTTTATTTTAGGACATTTTTAATCATCATTTGCTAACTAGAGGACAAATGCATTTTATGCATTTCCGACTGCTTGTCCGACCGGGACGGAGAATGGTTGTACACTATTTACTATTTTCAGGCATGTGACCAGAATGGAAACTCACACAGCCCATCATCCAATCAGCAGAACAGGAAAAGCGCTTTTCCACGTGCACGCTGCTCTGACTGAGTGCATGCCAATCCCAAACTGACCGCACACAAATCAGGCGAGTGTACCACTACACTATCAGCGATTTCTGGATGAATCAGAGTTCTTCATAATTTGGAGTATAGATTTGACTTGAATACACTGGTCTTTCCTGCCACCTGGCGGTCGAGTGCGCTCACTGTGGTAATAGGAAAACACATAGGGATGGGAGCCTTAAATCAATCAGAGAAATGAAAAAGAAAACCCAGGAGCTCACCAGGATAGAAAATGACATCTACCCAGGCAGACACTTCTCGAAGTTGCGGACAGTGCTGAGTTCACCAGAGTGAAAGACTGCGAAATTCAGTCTGACTTCCGGTTGTGTTGTTTTGTATTTTAAGTCCACAAAAAAGTTGCAATGTACATTAGTTCCCCTCAAAACTTACTGTGTAAACACACTTACAGATACAAATACTTCTGAAAGTAAAAATCCCAATAGAGCTGTCAAAGTCATATTTGTGTTTTTCCATCCATTATCCGAGCTGCTTATCCGAACAAGGGCCGCGCACATGCTGGAGCCGAACCTCCGCAGACGGTGGGGTACACCCTGAACTGGTTGCCAGCCGATCGCAGGGCACACATACGCGAACACACATTCATGCTCACAATCGCTTTGGAACGATTAAGAGTCATCCATTAATCTACCATGCGTGTTTTTGGAATGTGGGAGGAAACCGAAGTACCCGGAGAAAACCCACTTAGGCACGGGGAGAACATGCAAACTCCACACGTGTGTGTGTGTGTGCGTGCGCGCGCGTGAGTGTAGCGACGCCACTCGAGCAAAGCGCGACTCAGCAGTCAATGGTCCGCTGCTCTATCATGCGTGTTTTTGGAATGTGGGAGGAAACCGAAGTACCCGGAGAAAACCCACGCAGGCACGGGGAGAACATGCAAACACGTGTGTGTGGGGGGGGGGGGGGCTGTCAGTGTCGCGACGCCACTCGAGCAAAGCGCGACTCCGCAGTCAATCGTCCGCTGCTCTCTGCTGTGCGTGCGTCAGCGCGAACTTGCACGCACGCGCGCGTCTTTTGGCTTCAACCAATCAGCGCTGACGCCACGTACGTTACTTATCAAAGAGCTTTGATCTACGACAACAGCTAAGATAGCCTAGCCGATACAACAGCTAAGTTAGTTCAGTTGACCCGACGCCCGACACGCTTTTCTGTCATCTGTATGTTTTTTCTCTCTTTTCTGTCCAAATATATATTTTTCTACAAACAATAGCTGTCCTGTCCATGACGTCTTTTTTCGTTCAACGGGGTTTAGCTAGTGTATTTATAAAGAGACCAAAATCTCTTTATGTGTACCAGTTCCCGATGCTGTGAAAGTACCGTGAGTATTGCTTGCTCAGCAAGTGTGTCATGTTACCTGATTGTGCTCTCCCTGGCCATGATTTGAACCGTTTAAAGCAGGGGTGGGAAATTCCAGTCGTTTTGGGCCGGTATCCTGGATGCTTTATATGTCCGCCTGCTCTAATACACCAGATTCAAATGATCAGCTCGGCAGCAAGTTCTGAAGAAGCTGGATAACGATGCTGATCATTTTAAACATGTGAAGTGGAGCAAGGAGACATAAAACATCCTGGGTACTGTCGAGGACCGGAGTTGCCGGCCTTTGTGTTTGGTGCTCACGCTCCTCTTTTATCTATAACTGCTTCAAACAACAAAGTGTATGCAGAAAAAGTGGTTAAGATTGGACGACTGTGTCTTATGTGTTGTGTTGTATTATTTGCGTCATTTTATGTTAACTGTTTTTTTTATGTCGGCGCAGGCACCCGTAGCTGCTTCTCTCTCTCCTGAGGAATGTAATTTCATCTGTGCTGTATGTTGCACATGTAGCACATTTGACAATAAAGTTGACTTGACTTGAGAAGTCCTCAAATTCCTGACGTCACAAATGACGTTGACCTCAAGTTTTCTTGGCTTTTGAGACACAGCACTGGATAGGTATCCATCAAATGTGCACCTCGTTTTGTATGCAAACTTTGGTCATGGCTGTTTCAGTGGTCTAAAGTAGGTGCTGCCACCGGATGATGAAAATAAAAGTTGAAGAAAAAAACATTTGCTTGTAAACGTTAAGAAATGCAATTTTCATGTAGTAAAAAAAATAGCTTTTTATTTTCATGGTAGCCATTACCCACTATTTGAAGCCCAGTTATGTACAATTTGCGAGCATCAGCTTGGTAGAATTTTTCTAATTTTCACTTTGTACTGTGTGGCCAGGGACTTTCCTATGCCAGGTTATAATTCGATAGTTGTAACTTTCCTCTCTGCCACCAGTGGTACACCTCTCATATCTTTGCTACCCCCTCGTCGTGGGCCGCCAGATTTCGGTCATGTAAAAAAAACAATGCGGTTCTAAAGAATTCACCTCTCATGGAACAGATCATAATGAGGCAAGCGAGCGTGAACTACAAAGATACTCTTTATTTGAAACCATCAGGAGACATGTTTCGTACAAGAAGAAAACACACAACAGCTACAACAACGCTTTGTGTGGACAATTGTTCATATTTCTCCTGCTGCTGAAAGCACTGACGCTCCTCTGCATGCACGTGGCGGCATCAGTTTGGCGTAATGGTGAACAATTTCACCCCCCCCCCCCCCCGCCCCCCAAAAAAAATCCATTGCCATAAGGAGAGAATGTAGGCTCAATTACATGTCGAGTCTGATGTTTTTTTAAAATGACATTACTGGCTTTTATATTTATCAGGAAGGAAGCCAACTAATGGGATGAAGTCAGCTGTTCACTTGGATTTAGGATTGTCTTTCTCTCCACCATCTGCTTTTTTCTGCTTTTGCTGCATTATTACGGCATCCCTTGAGAGGAAAAGACAAGAGGTATCATTCGGTTGAAACTAATCAAAAACTTTACCCAGGAAGGTGTTTCTTGATGCATTATTTTCTTGTACCTTTGCTTGCGAGCAGCAGCTGAGAGCCCATCATCACTTCTCTTGCCTTTGCCACTCTCGTTGGCCTTCTTGGCAGCCTTTTGGCGTGCAAGCTCACGCTGATTTCCCCCTGAAAAAGAACCCCGCAATGTTTGTTAGAAATGTCGTATACAGTGAACCATTTTCCCAATGTTGTTATCTTAAACCACCAATGTACTCCAAACTATGACCTCAAAATTCTGTAACATCATTTTAAAACTGGTACACAACAACATAAACACGTATTGACAATCAGGACAAATGTTTGCATTTTTCTCTCCATCGCAATTTAAGTAAGCAAAGACCTGATTGTCGGATGTCTCGGAAATATTCTGAGTGACTTTTCTGTGGAGTGGTGTGTGCAAAAGGGGGATTGTCCCTCACGATCTGCCCAGAAAACAACACTTAAAATTGTTAAAGCTGTTCAGTAGGGTTGTAGCAATAAGTTTTTTTGAATGATGCATATCGACACAGGGCCTAACGATTCAAAACAAGGCAATACACCGCTGGTGTTAGTAATTCCAGGGACGTGCGGTCAGGGGAGGCAGGTGAGGCACAGCCGCACCTCTGAATGCGCATTGCATGGCGCAATCATCGCAAACTGGGTTGATACATGCAACTGGCACGTCCTGCTTGCCGTACATCTGCACGTCGCCAATATAACGTTTGCAGATGCATTTATTTGACCTGCTTTTCCTAAGTCTGGCTAATGTTTTTAAACCATTAAAGTTTAATGTTTTTTAGTGACATATTTAGATTTGCTGATGGGAAATAAAACTGCAGTGAAAAGGCACAGGTTGCGGCAGATCGTTCTCTGCCGCAATTAAGAGGGCGTACGTGAGCAAACGGGTACGTTGCGCTGTTCTTCTGCGCAGAGGCGCCAGGTGAGTCAAGTGCGATCCTTTTTTTAAATTTGCTACGTCGGACTGCCAAAATGGAAGAAAAGGATTATATATCAAAGCCTAAAAACTTGTCAAAACTGGACTTTCAGTCAAAAGTGGACGTGATTAACACAGGTAGACCAACGCTGGAGCGAAAAGGTTTGCTTCAAACTACGGGACAGCCCGGACAACTTTTCAAATGGAGTGGCACAGCCGAAAAGAACGGTGATGTGGCTGTCCTTCGAAAACCCGTCTTTACTGTTTTCCCTGCCTTTTGTTCTCAACTTGTGACGATGTCTGGACTAACACGGGATATTGTGACGTGAAAAGCGCAAGGATCGATTTGACATTGAACGAACAGCGGAGGCTCAATGTTAGCATCCGCAATGCCAAGGTAAGGGAAAGCCGAGAGATTGTGAAAGACCTCATTCATGCAACCTGCTTTTTCGCTAAACGGGAGTTGACATTTCGTGATCGCGACGAGAGGGCAAGTTCTTCTAATCGTGGCGATTATGTAGAACTATTACATGCTTTTGCTGAGAAAGATGAGAGGTTAGCTAGACATTTGGACCCATCCACTGTGTTTTCTGGCTTGTCCAATAGGATACAGAACGATATAATTGAAGCTTTCGGTGATGTGATAATAAATGATCTAAAAAGGGAGATCAATGCCGCCCCATTTGTTGCCACAGAGTTGGACGAGACTACGGATATCACAAACAAAGCACATATCTGTTATTTTGCGCCATGTAGCCAAAAGTGAAGTGGACTGTGGTGATGGAAGCATTTTTAGGATTTGATGACGTAAGTGATGATAGGCGAGCCCCTGCTGTAGCTGCGTACGTCTTGGAAGTGTTGGAGAAAATAGCCGTGTTAAAAAACTAGTAGCGCAAACATATGATCCCGATCGCTGGGACAATGATACTCAAATGATGGTCACTGGATATGATCGATGGCTGTCAAAAGCACCAACATGCTTTTTAATGATGGTGTATGAGGGCATTTTCAGTGAAACTGATGCACAATACAATACAATAGAATATTGAACCCTGGAGAACACACGGGGTCAAATTTTGGATATGAAATAACCAGTAGCCAATTGAATAAGCTACTGTGTTTTTGGTTGATATATTTGTAAAAAAAAGGAGTCGGCGCCTCACCAACCATGAACCTCACCGCACGCCACTGAGTAATTCGATACCAATGGTGATGTGTTCGGCTTGTTGGGTTATCTCGATAAAACAACGCACTACAAAAACAAACACATGATGACTTTTTCCTTTGTCATTTGTAGCGTCTGTCACATTTGAATATTGGGTTGATATGATACAATTCTGTCTGAATGTACCCTGCTTAAGACTGACTACGCCGTAGTGTCGAAACACTCTAAAGCTCATCTTAGCTTCACAACGTAAAGTCACAGTTACAGTAAATATTTGTTCAATATTTGTAGGTCATACATATACTGTGTAACACTCCAACGGGAGATCTGGGCAGCAAGTACGGCTTCTAAGTAAGCGTGTCTTCCTGTAGCGTTCGCCACCTTTTTTTACATTTGTGTTATGTCGTAAAACCGAGGAATGGTGCACGGTAAAAGCACAGAAGACGTGGCAGATGGGCGCTATGGAGAAGCGTCACAGCTCAAACCACAACAACACAGAAACGGGTTGAGCAACGGTACAATTAACAAATTGGACACACCCGATATGCAGCTAACGTACTTTACTTTCCGAAAATTAATTTTGAAACATTCTAAACGATCGATTCGACACAATAAAGCGGCGCTTGAAGACCATTCGCATCAGTCAATTTCAGTAGGCCAAAAAACTCGCTACACCAGACACTAGTAAAACGGACAAACGAAATTACAACATTTACTGGAGTTTTGAATCGTGTTAAATCCCCACAAGACTGAAAAAAATTAGTTCTTAGATCTTATTAAGAGCAAATTTGGAAACGTCCAAGCCCCGCGAGAAGAGGTGAGGTCTGTTTCAGCAAATAGACGGCGTCAAGATTCGGTTGCGCGAGTGACAGAAACAACACAGCATGCAGTTACTGTGAAGTATGTAATGCCTTACGGTAAATTTATATATGTCGATACCCACTGGTCATTTTAACAACCGATGTTTCCGTCGACCCAAATCCACAAAAAGCTCAGCCTAAGGGCCAAAGTATCCTTTTGCGTTGCGCCAGTCGCTCTCCGCCTGCTTCTGCTTGCGCCTCAACTGCGTCTGCGCATCAGACAGAAACGAGAACATTCCTGCACCAGGCTGCGCGTGCGCAACGTGGCCAGATGTTTCTGAGGCTATGATTGGAGCAAAGCAATTTGCAAATACAGAACTACCAGATTGACAAATATGGAACAAGAGTCAAAAATACGAAACAAGAATCATAATACGAACCCAGGGTCACAAATATGCTTTAAAAAATGCATGACTGTGTCTCCCAATTAAGTTTGGACGTTATGTCACAAAAATCAAAACAGACTACAATCATTCCCGAATCATGTTCAACGTATACTGTATTTAATACACTACAAAGAGAAAATTTGTAATTTTTTCAGGCACTTTTTCTCAAAGAGCAGAACCTCGCCTCATTGTTTGTGAATGACTGAGCAGTTCGGGAAGCTCTGTTCGTACTCAGTCATGGCACCTACCTGTAGTTAGCCTGTTGACCAATTGTTTCAAACGGTTTTTTTTTTGCCACCCGTGCCAACTTTTTTCTTTTTTGGAACGTTTTGCAGCCATTAAAAAATTAAGCTGAAAATGACTTGCTGACAACAATAACGTTTATCCATTTGAACATCAGATATCTTGTTTTTGCATTGCAGCCAATTAAGTATATATTGAACATGCTTTTAATTGAATTCCGTTTTTATTTGTTTGACACAATGTCCTAACATTATTGGAGTTTGGTTTGTACTTTCTTGTGTCACAATAATCACACTCTTGGTGAGAAGATGAAACAAAGAATATCGTTTAAAACATAATACACCTCAACTAAATAATGAAAGAAGGAAACGGAATTGTTTGTGATGTTCCTTGAGTAACATGGTGTTTATGCAGTGTAATGGCTCTGTCTGTCTGTGTTTCTGTGTGATATTTACACACGTGTAGAAATATTTGCCACTTTAGTTGTATTATAATTGAGAACAGTTGCAAGTACAAGAATGACCTACAATGTTGGACTTCTACTTTCAAAGGCCAGTGGCATTGACAGTGTCTGGCCAACAGGGGGAAGTCTTTACCAGCACAATGCCAATAAAAAGCATCACTGGGCCTTTCTTGCTACTACCGAACAATAAATCGACTTTTTAAGTAGCGCAATAGTAAACTCTTTTATATTCATGCGAATGTTCAACGAGGAAAGAACGTTTTTAACCAGTCAATTACTAAAATTGTCCATTGTGGGAGAAAAAGGCTCAGTGAGGCAGTGTTGAGCTACCGCGATTTACTGTACGGGATGCTTACGGTTTCAAAATAGCTTTTCAAACCAGTGTCAGAATTTCAGGCCACAGTTCGGGTTGCTATAATTTTCAAACCTGGGATATGACTTCAAATTAGGATTTTAAATCAGGATTGGTATCGATATTCTACCGCAACCAGGGGACAATGTTTCGATGGAAATGCTGCAGTGTAATGAGCATACTTATTATTACAGCCATGTGTACAGTATACTATATTTTCCTGATAAAACATTGTATAAGCCGTGTGAAATCGCCTGCTTGCAATTCATTAGCATCTCCACTAGTTGGCCCAACTAATTTCATCCTAATAGTACACAAACTGGGACGGCACGGTGGTCAACTGGTTAGCACGACTGCCTCACAGTGCAGCGTTGCAGGGTTCGATTACGGCTCCGGCCTTCTTGTGTGGAGTTTGCATGTTCTCCCTGTGCCTGTGTGGATTTTCTCCAGGTAATCCAGTTTCCTCCCACATTCCCAAAAACATACACGGCAGGTTCATGGAACAATAATCCTCGGTGTTATTGTGACTGTGAATGGTTGTTTGTCTATCTGTGCCGTGCAATTGGTTGGCAAGCAGTTCTGCCCCAAGATAGCTGAGATAGGCTCCAGCATGCCCGCGACCCTCGTGAGGATAAGTGGATTAGAAAATGGATGGATGGATAGTACACAAACCGCCACCCACATTTTACTAAATGCAGTGTTCTCCTTATGCTGATTATGAAGCGGCGTGTGCAGCGATAGGTAGCAGCATGCACTTCGTCTGTCTCAGTCCATCGCTGTCATCCATCACGCTGCCACGGTCCTGCCTGCTATCCTCGGTGATTGATGGGATGAGCTGACGCCAGCAAGCACCGTGCTCTCATTCCACCAGCATTGTTGTTGTACGAACTGCCTTTGACGCAAGCCAGAGAAATTCTGCTTTTGTCAGAATGTTTATGATTTTATTTTTGGAGGGGTGACATTGCATCAATATGGCTAGGATTATGAAGAGTTATTGAAGCAACGGTATAAAGTATCCTTGCCAGCTGAGTTTCAAGTCGAATTTTTAAGAATGAATTTGTTTTTGAATTTTAATTTATTACATTTTCACATTAAAAAAAACTGACATCTGCAGATTTGAAAACTCACAAATGAAAAAAAGAATCAATATTTTGTCGATATTTTGGGGGATTTGGGGCAGGTTTAGAGAATAGTTCCTCTCAAACCCCCATCATTTTTTGTGAAAACATAGGACACCATCGTACCCAGAAAAAACTCACACTGGCACGAGGAGAACATGCAAACTCCACACAGAAAGGCCTGAGCTGGATCGAACCCACGACCTCTGCATTATGAGATCGAAGGGCTAACTACTGGACCACAATATTTTAAAAACATTGAAAAATTTTGGGGGTGAAGGGGTCCGTGATGAGGCGTTTGCCTGTAGTGTACTAATTATACACCAATGGTGACTACAAGACCTTTGAAGACATCTTGTGGCATCTTGGGAATTGTATGAATGTAGAAATTGTGACTTGAGTTTAGAGGACAATTGCAAATAAGGGAAATTTGTTCATGGCGAACCGTGAGTAGGCACAGGGCTCACCACTTTTTGATAACATTTTTGTTTGATGGGGTGCTGTGTGTTTTCGTTATAGAAAATATAACGTGCATTGGCTCAATAAAGGCTGCGAAACACGAGTGTAAACTGTGCCATCTGTCTCGATCGCTGGGTTATTTATTATAAAAGAGTGTCGCAGGCAAAGAACGGAACAATTTGGAATTGTGAAGAGAAAAGAAAATGCAGAAAATGTCTCTTTCACACTATAGTATTGATTTTAGACTTTCCCGATTCCATGTTTAGAGCTTCACTTCCTCTCAGTGTCCATAAGGGACAACATCATCACCTGCATTATGTATTCGCATCACCGGGCCATTGTTTTCCTCACTTGTGAACAGCATATCCTGGACGTTGTTGTTATTGTGCGAAGGAGCATTAAAAATTGGGTAAATGTGTTAACAGGAAACAGGTCGTGTTAGCCAGTCGGTAATTTTGTGTGAGTTTCTGATTCAGCATAGCATAAAATGTGATCATCTGTTCTACTTTTCCTATGAACATCTTCTATCTTTTCCCGTGGATAGACGTGACTCAATTGGCTGTTACTGGATTGAAAACAGGAATGTTAACACTTGGAAAATGAGTGAGGAAATAATCGATTCAGACAAAAATGGCATTCTCAAATCGCAGGGGTGTTGTTCCATCTTTTTGACTGCGGTCGCACTGCCAGAGGGCGCTCGTACCCCTTCATCAAAAGTTATTTTGGGACAAAAGAAGACACGCGAACATAAGATCTCCTGTTGTGCAGATGTTGCACTGGCCGACCTTTTGTCTTGGAAGCAAAAGAGCAATCCAGCACGAGGCTGGATTCAATTTTACATACGCAACTGTTAGGGCTTAAGGCTTCGGAATGAAAAAATGAACCAGATAAGAGCCACATGAAAAATATACAAAACAATGGAAACTGTATGGTGGAATGCAATCTGATTCATCATGCAAGAACTGAAAAACCATTAAAAATAACCTTTAGAGTGAGTTTTAAGTCAAACTTGAACAATTTTAATTCTCAAACACGTGTTAGAATAAGCACGGCCGTACAGAATAACAAATATGAAACAAGCTGTACTTAAACGTCGAAAATGCTGGAGGTTGTTTAGGAAAATTTCTGAGAAACCGACCACTCATTGCAGGAAAAAAAAAGTGGGTGTTGAGTGCTGGGTGGCATTCAAGTTGGGACCACCATTGGGTGATGCCCCTTCAACCTCATGAATTGTGTTTTTTGAAAAATGTATCTTTTAAGGAGGTTTCGAAACTTGTTTGGTCACTATCAGGAAAACTACAGCAAATCCCAGAAGCTAAACAAAATAAAAGGGCAAAACCTGTTTTTAATATGACTCTTCCCAGCAGTGATCGGTTTATTTATTCATTCATTCATTCATTCATTCATTCATTCATCTTCCTAACCGCTTGATCCTCACTAGGGTCGCGGGGGTGCTGGAGCCTATCCCAGCTGTCTCCGGGCAGTAGGCGGGGGACACCCTGAATCGGTTGCCAGCCAATCGCAGGGCACACCGAGACGAACAACCATCCACGCTCACACTCACACCTAGGGACAATTTAGAGTGTTCAATCAGCCTGCCATGCATGGTTTTTTTTGGAATGTGGGAGGAAACCGGAGCACCCGGAGAAAAACCATGCAGGCCCGGGGAGAACATGCAAACTCCACACAGGGAGGCCGGAGCTGGAATCGAACCCAGTACCTCTGCACTGTGAAGCCGACGTGCTAACCACTGGACTACCGGGCCGCCCTTATTTAATCATAATATTGGAAAATACTGTGAGAAAAATTGTGTTTTTAATTTAAGGCCATATTGCCAACTCTACCAATTGCTGTATAATAAAACGGAATAAAGGGTTTCTTCAATTCACATTTTAATGTTCTTAAATGTCAAATACAGTAGGTGTATTAAAAAGAACCGAATAATGTGCGTATGATAAAAAACTTTATTCATTTGTTAAAGGAAGGCACTGTAACTGCTTCATAATTTAACACAATATATATTTATGTAACAAATTTAAATTGTTTCATGCCATACAAGTGCAAAAATCGGTTAGCCAATGTTGACAAGGAATGGACTTTTTGCACCAATTGGTCACATAGTTTGGGGAAGATCCCAAGTTTTTGAATAACCTAGTGTCTTCAACTGTAGAAGTCTCACAGAGTAGATTCCCAGGAGGAAACAAGGATTTGTCCTTGTTATGTCAAAATTATTTATGTGATTGCACAGGAAATGCGTCACAGTTTTAGACCCAATGCCTCTATTGAGTCACTTTTTATTATTATATCATCTCAGCAGAAACGTGTTCTAATCATGCAACTTTGTACTTTTTTTCATTCTTGTGCACCGTGAAACATTTCAGACACTAATCGAATGTTCTTTTCGTGACGAGAGTGGTCATCAGAGGAGAAAATGATGGCCTTTTTCACCAGACGTCCTCCGCTTGTGCTTTCTGACAGGACCAAAATGAATGAGCGTATCACGTCTTCTCTAAATGCAACAGGCTCTTGTTAAAAACTCCGAGATGTGTGTGTACCACATCACCAAGTGCAAACAACACCCGCAAATGAAACCCAAACGGTAGCAGAAAATAGACACGAGTTTACTGAGACGTTATCAGAGTAAAATTCACTCTTGACATTGTGAGAATCATGCGTGTTCAAATGGTTGCCAGGGGTAACAGCCATATGTCCAGAGTATGGGGACGGTGGGGGTTGGTGTTCGTGTGCGTGTTCTTGTGTGTGGTGGAGGGAGGCGTATGTATTTCTGGGTCAAATTTGATCCAATATTAAATTGATTAAAAAATAAACCAATAAAAATAAGAGTGTTGGGTTTCTTCTGCAGATAGATAATAATGTGAATATTTTCCACTGGTTTTCTCTCTCTCTCTCTGTCCACCCCACCCCCATTTGCCAGACTACTTCGGCGAGTTGAATGAACTCACTGTGTCCTGGCTGACTCATCATGTTTGCTTTGCTCTACCACGGCAGAAGTTCATTGTGTAAATCTTTTTGGCCTTCTAAGTACATAGAGTAAACTGCGTCACATTGGGCACTTAAAAGCCACATCATGTTATGATTCCATGTTAATGTGACAGCTTCATTTATAATTGGTTTCTAATGGGTCTGCATGCATGTTTAAGACTGGAATAAACATGACTTAGTGTTTTCTCCCCTCTGGTGGGACCGTTCACGTACAGGACTAATGTAGGTAGCAGTCTTTCAACACGCATGGTTGAAGTCGCCGGCAACAAGAAAAACCCCATCGGGCTGGGCGAGATTTGTTTAATGTAGGTATGTTAACAGCTGTCACAGTAGCTACCAACAGTACAACACTCTTGATGACTGCTTATAATTTGCTTTAAACTTGACGTGTCCTCTAGTCATCTTGTTCCACTTCTCCGGGGGTTGGGTCGCAGGGGCAGCAGCTTTAGGCTAGGCTTCCCTCTGCCTTGCCACTTTGTCCTGTTCCTCTGTCCCCAGACCAACGAGGAGACATACTGTAAGTCTCTCCAGCATATCCTTGGTCGTCCCTGGGGGCTCTTCTCAGTGGGCCATGCTTGAAACTCCTCATCAGGGAGGCGTCTCGGGAGTATCCTAATCTGATGCCTGAGCCACCTCTTCTGACTTCTCACAATCGGGATAAACAAGATCCTTGTGCTAATGTGTTTTGTAAAGCCCATATTTTATTGAGTATCAGAGGTTAGTATATACATTATAGTACTTAGATTGAATTGAGTGTGTTTTTTTTCGTATATAGTTTAATCACAATTTAGTTTAACAGAGTAGAAGGTTAAAGTAGGACATAGAGGTTAAAAAAAACATTTATTCACTTTACGCCTTTAAATTCTCCCACAAAAAGTGTACTGTCACATCCAGAATGTAAATTCATGGGACCTTTTTTCTTTTCTTGAGAAAGCAAAACTTCGGCAGACTGAACAAGTATTTTGCGTGAGGAAATGTTTTCATGAAGGGCATTTTGTTTAGTTCAAGTAAAATATTAAGTCTTGATGGGGAAGTAAAAGCCACTGATAGCAAGGAATGGCCTATATATGGTTTATGTCAAGTCACCCTCCGCGTAATTTGTTCTGCTTTTGGTATCCCTGTGTTGCAAGAGTTCGTGCCGACTGCTAAAAAAAAAAAAAAAACGGGGGAAATTTACAGCCTCCAGCAGCAAGAATGTAGGTAGAAAGAAGAAAGAAGAAAAAAAAACAAACACCGTTCAATTAAGTGCAATATAAACACAAAATGGATAAATCACAGTGCTATTTACAATTGTCTCACATCATTTGGGAAAGCAAGCATATAATTGCATAGCATTTAATACAGAGCCAATTGAACAATCTAGTTCTATGTACAGTACTTAAGTAAATAAACCATCAGACACTCCCAGCTGACTGACACTATAAGTAGTATCTCACAATTGGGAATTTCCTCCATGGCAACAAGTCTCAGTGAGCTGCGTGGCAGGAAACAGGGGAAGCACTCACCCATCTGGAGATGATGAAGATGAGCACAGCGGACTGGATCGGCACATACAATTCCCGCTCCGCTTGATTTGAGGAGTGAAAACTCTGCACAGTGACTTTTTTCGCTGGGAGGACACGGTGCAGACAAATATTATGAAGGATGAAATTGGAAGCAGCGAGTCTGCTTGCTCCCATGGCCATAAAAGTCAATGCAATGAGGGTAAAAATTGTCGTTAATGCTTAATTGTGGTCTGAACAATGATATATTACCGATATGTATTTAATCCAAAATTTCCCTGTCGCTTTTTGAGCCAGAATAATAAATACATTTCCTCAAAATATCAATCCATCCGTTCATTTTCTACTTCCTTTATCCTCAGAAGGGTCGCGGAGGGTGCTGGCGCCTATGCCAGCTGTCTTCGGCCAATAGGCGGGGGACACCCTGAACAGGTTGCCAGCCCATCGCAGGGCACACATAGACGAACAACCATCGGCGCTCACACCTCGGGACAATTCACAGTGTTCTATTATTCTGCCATGCGTGTTTTTGGAAAGTTGGGAGGACACCGGAATACCCAGAGAAAACCCACGCAAGCACGAAGAGAAAATGCAAACTCAACACACGAAGGCCGGAGCCGGAATCGAACCCTGCATTGTGAGGTGTACTCAAAATATGTTTATAATTGTATGCCTAATATTTCACAAATACATAAAATTGTGTTAGATTTGACAACAAAATTAAAGTTTTCCCAATAAATTCCAGAAAATTATAAAATAGCAACCCATCATTTAAAAAAAAGAGATGATTTGCCATTTTATTTGTTTTATAATTGTTATTTTTGTTATCTCTTCTTCCGGGAAAAGCACCGGTCAGTCATAATTGGTGAGTCCTTTCAGATTGAGTATGAGACCCTTGAGAATATGATGCACCACAGTCATGTACAAGCACTCTATGAAACTTATTTTATCAATGTTTTTCACACTCTAAATTAAAACTCAGCATTATTATCTTTGTCACGTCAAAATGTTTGATAGATCTTTTGGAGCTCACTGGATAGCGCATCTAATATTGTGACCACTGAGTGTCTTTCAATGGAGACACGATAATGATGGGCAGACTTTCAAGTCACCTCCCTCGAATCGGATGACGTCTGTGGGCCAAATGAGTCATCAGAGCCACTGGAAGCCCACTCGATCGTGGATATGATGGCTCCAGTCATGCCTTTGGAAAATAGGCATCCAGTGAGCGGTAATAAATTCAGAGATAAGAGTCCTTCCTACGTCAGCGGCTTTCACACGTGATTACCTGGTTGTGACAGACAACTCTAATCAGGCCTCAAAAGCAAATGCGTCATGCGGCGGCTTTGTGGAAGTAGTGCGACTTCATCAGCGATGCTCATCAGCAATGCATAGTATACTATCAATTACTGACGCGTGTTTTTGGAATATGGGAAGAAGTCGGAGTACCCGGAGCACAGGGAGAACATACAAATGCCTAAGAGGAAGGCTGGAGCAGGGATTCGAACCCTGAACCGTGTGGCAGATGCGCTCACCACTGCACCTCCTTTCTGCCCCAGATTTACCGCACATGTAAAACAAAAATGAGTATAAAGAGCAAGCCAAAAAGAAAACAAATGTGGAAAATAGGATTCAAATTGTTTATTTTCCAACTGCGCGGATTCTTTGAGAAGTAAAAATTAGTCGAAACATGCTCTCAATGTCACACTACTTCCTGGTCCCTCGATATAAACGCTTCAGTAGTCTGGTGTCTGACTTTTATTGGATCACTCTGTCACACGGTGCCCCTGTGGTTTAAAAAGGACACGGACTCCAGCTCCCAATTACCGGATCCTCTCCTGACGCCACACTCCATTCATTGTTGTCTACTGCATGATGTTCCCAGACAGAACGTGCTGCAAGCGGAATGGAACTAAAGTGATTACATTACAGAACAAGTGAAAATAACGTGTCGTTTCTGGAGTTGCGCGGGGACAGAGGAGGTCTTGTTTGATTGTCTGCGTGCTCATGCATGGGAAGTTGCATCACAGCAGTCAACATGGCATCTGGAAAGTCATCTCAGTAAAACGCGATACACCTGGGCTCTCTGATATACTGCCATTTCGACGCCTGTGTTTATGTGTGTGCAACCGAGACATTCATTCATTCGTTAATTTTCCGAGCCGCTTGATCCTCACTAGGGTCGCGGGGGTGCTGGAGCCTATCCCAGCTGTCTTCGGGCAGTAGGCGGGGGACACCCTGAATCGGTTGCCAGCAAATCGCAGGGCACACATAGACGAACAACCATCCACGCTCACACTCACACCTAGGGACAATTTAGAGTGTTCAATCAGCCTGCCATGCATATTTTTGGAATGTGGGAGGAAACCGGAGCACCCGGAGAAAACCCACGCAGGCCCGGGGAGAACATGCAAACTCCACACAGGGAGGCCGGAGCTGGAATCGAATAGGGGCAGCCCGGTAGTCCAGTGGTTAGCACGTCGGCTTCACAGTGCAACCGAGACAGAAAGACTAAAATTCTCCGCAAACTTTTTTCCTTTTCAGGCTTTTTTTTCCTTTCCTTTGTGCTGATCCTCTGCAGGTGTCGTAGTAGTACATTATTATTTTTTTAATAATCAGATATGGAATTCGAAGAGCTATTCACACCAGACATCCCTGGAATCTTGCTGAAATGCAACAGTTTGTCAAGGGGAATACTGGTAAAATATTTCGAGTTTGCGCTTTATAAATTACATCTCAACACTTTCTATCTTTTATTTCTATTTTGAAGGTTTGTCTAGCACTCCTTCCCGCCTGTTATGCATGCAATGTTTTTGCCTTTCAAACTGCCAAGCAACAGATGGCCTTGCAAAAAAATTAGAATCATAAATCATGATTGTCAAAGAAAAAACAAAGGGAGATTAGGGATGGGGGAGATGGATCATTTTTATCAGAGTACAAATAGCTGCCACACAAATTCTGCCTAGCAACATGTGACCTCCAGGCAAATGTAACAGTAAAAAACAACAACAACACAATAATAGATTCAGAATGTACATTTAAATAATATTTGCAACAGGTATGCCGAGATCCAAGCCCAGAACTTCAAATCGGTAAATCTGACTTACTCCACCACAATATTTCATTTGAGAATGAGAATTTTAAAATGCAAATATGTAATTTAGATTTTGATCACAATTAAATCCCTCATTATCTTTTATTGACTTGAAGATATTTACTGTATGTCTGACAATATAGATGTTGCAGTGCATTCCCCCGAAAGTAGCAACTGTTTTCCCATGAACAAAGCTTCGTTGAATGTTTTGTACGTATGTGATGTTTTTCTACCACCTGCTCTCTCTCCTTTGACCCACAGTAACCTTCTCCTCCTCCTCTTGTTACGTACTTTGATTCAAGCAGTAGCTTAAGAAATTAACTAAGTAGGCTTATACTTGTCAGACTCACCTGCCTTTTTTTTTTTTGCTTCCGCCGCTGTCGTGCGCTTTCTCTCTGCTTTGTAAACACTCGGTTTTCAGTTAGATCACGTTTGCAAGGGCAAGGAAATAGGCGTATTGTATTACTAAGATTAAAACAAATAAAAAACAGCCCCATTTAAAAAAAGTGTAGAATTAGTTGCATGTATAAAATGTGGCATGTTTAGCAGCTAAGACATCGACCCTAGTACAGTTTAAAGTTAGTTGTTTATGTTCATTATTGTGTCTCGACCAATGAGTGTGCTAAACTACGACAGACTGTCTAAAACGACTGTAACTAAACCCTGCATTTGAATAGGCTAGAGTGAAATTTTTAAGTAAAACAGCTTCAGTCTACCCTAAATTTGTAGCATCTGTAGCCTACAAAAAGAAATACATTTTAAGCGTATTATTATGATACTTTTAATAATAATCATCGTAAAAATGTCTTTATGTTGCATTTCGGACCACTTTTGTGAAAAGCCATCAATTTGAGGCTATTTCTATTATGAATTGTGACACAAACAGGCCGGGTTTCTTCTCAATACTCAAACTGGGAAAATAATTCTAATAATTTGACTTACCTTTAACATTTTAAATTGAATTCCTGTTAATGCCTAAGAATGAAATGAATACTGGCCCTTGTAAGAAAAGCAAATAAAAGAAGCCAAAGCAGCCTGGCGCGTGCAAAACCCCAATGTCGTCATCATAGCCCCGCCCACTTTGTGACGTTAACTGACGTCCCCTGGTTTGAGCAGTGCTGGAGACCAAGTAGCATTAATTTGGCGAGCAGACTCCGAAAGGGAGAGCCAGCGATGGCTTCGCTCGGGCCGGAGCGCTCATACGGGCTGTCGTGCGGGAAAAACAACAACAACAGCAGCAGCAACAAACACGGACCCAACCGGACACTTTACCACGTCAAGCTTACCGACACTGCCTTTCGAGCTCTGGAGGCTTACCAGAACCTCAAGGTATCTGTGGCCCGTGCTTACCGAACACACGCACTTGTCAGAAGTTGTTCTCTCCGCTTAATTTTCCATCAAATTGCGATCTCATTGTACCAAAGTATGTTGGTGTCATCTGTCAGCAGTATGCTGTTCACTTAACGAGCAAGACGCCGAATGAGAGACCATCCCCATACACACGCACTCATTTAAATGGCGTTTTCCCCCCTCTCTCTTTCTTTCTCTCTTTCATCTCAGGCTAATTTACCAAGTGAGCCGTCTATCTGTTTCGAGGGGAGTCAAGGGGTAAGGACATTAATTTCTACTTAAAGTTCTTTCCCACATTAAGTGATATTTACTGACTACTTTGTTTACTACCTGGGAAAAAAACCGAATTTGCTGTCAAACAGGCAGCTCATCACTTCAACTGTACAACACTTAGTTTAATTCATTTTTAGGTGTCATTTGTCTCAATTGGACATTCTCTAAAACACTGGTATCAAACCCAAGGCCCGAGGGCCTGATCTAGCCTGCGACATCATTTTAAGTGGCCCGCCAAGGCAAATCAAGCATGTTACTTTCATGTTTGCTCAAATCTATTCCAAAATTTCAAATTTTCTTATGTACAGTAACTTGAGCAGGAGTTGAACAAACAATTATTCCTGACTTCTGAATTAAAATTGTCCATCCATCAATTTGCTGTATACCTGGTGAAAAGCCGCGCAGGCACGAGGAGAACATGTAAACTCCACATAAGGAAGTCGGAGCTGGAATCGAACCCAGCACCTCTACACTGTGAGGCAGCCATGCTAACCATTTTATCAGCATGTATTGTATTGTATTGTATCTATTTATTTGTTTGTTTATTTTGTCCTCATTGCTGTCGGGTGAGCCCAGCCCATCCCAGCTGACTTTCAGGCTGGTTGCCAACTAATCACAGATATATTTAACATAAATTCAAGGAAGGAGTATAAAGACGCAATTTTCACATGATAGGAAAGCGACAGTCAGCTGTTGACATATGATATTAAAAAAAAAAAGACGGTCTATATCCACTTCTACACAATTTGTAGAATGGATAGATAAATTGCTGGGTGCATCATCCGCTAAAGACACCAATCTCTTTTCCAATTATATATATTTTTTAAAAACAGTATATTTGTCTCACCACCAAACATTAACATTAAAATAATTAACCGCACCAAAAAAGAAACAAGGCAGTAGTGCCACGATTTGAATCCCACTGTGGACAAACGTGAAAAGGCAAGTCGTTATTGGAGAGATGCCCATTCCCCTAACCCTAATCCCCCTCCCACCGTGTGTGTGTGTGTGTGTGTGTGTCTGCGCGTGTGAGATCTGGTTCTCTGTGTGGTGCACAAGACAAATATGCATCAGAGTGTGAGCAGAATTTCCCCTTGAGGAATTCACATTATTAAGTGAACTCTGATGCTCACCAAAGCAGCAGCATCTGCCTATTAACAGTCCCTCAGATTAATTGTTGTGTTGGATTCTTACCGCATATTGTAAACAAGTTTGTTTTTCCTGTTCAAAGTCTATCTTGATATTATTTGGATATGATCAGTAAAGCATTGACTTGGACGTCGTTGCTCCACAATGTGTGCTTTACTTATGTTTTGTCTGCCTCGGTTCTTGTCATTTCTCCGCATTTGTCCTTGAGTCTACTTTTTGTTTTGTTTTCATCGGCAAAAGTTTAGCTTGTAGTAGTGTTTGACAATGTACCAAACATGCGAATGATAGATGCCACCCGACCCATCAAGCAGAAAATAAATGCCTGCAGCTTCGATTTGAAATATGATCTGTGTCATTTCTCTCCGCTATTGTGCAACTGCAAAGTAGACTTTGGCACACAAGTCCTGTAATGATCTATAATGGGGGGTTGTGCTTACAGCACATCGGAGGCTCACAGGTCACTGGGTCAGGCTGGGGACTCCGGGGCGACCGTGAGTGGAGAGTGAGGGATATACACACACACACACACACAAACACACACTTTCATATTCAGTCAACAGTGTAGTGAGGCGCATTCATGTGTCAAACGAAGAGCCCTCAGTGACACACGTTAGTCCCGTTGCCTCGTGGGACGTTAATGTTGTGTATGGCTTGTTTATGCTTGGTTAGAAACCTTTGGTAGTGGTGGTTGTGATGGTGGTGTTGGGGGGTCTTTCGAGCTAATCCAGAATCTTTAGCAAGCGCCGCCAGATCATATCTGTGTGTGTGTTTCTGTGTAGACTGTGTGCCGTCAGGAAAAGCCACAGCTTTGACCTTCAAGAATATTTTACTTTTCACGCCAGCTAATTGCACAGGATGGTGAGAAATAGCTGCAGCTTGCAACCACCCTGTCCGGACAAGACTATTAACCTGTTTTGTATGGTGACTGTAACAGTGTGAAAGACGGTGGAGCAGGGGTTCCTGTCTGCATGCCCCGTTGTGAATATTCCGAGTTTTCTTCACAATACGTTTTTGGTAGTGGTGGTTGTGGTGGTGGAGGGGGGGGGGGGGGGGTCTTCATGGAATTGTCATTTGCAGCAGAGTACAACTTAACCAAGAAGTGCTCTTAATATAATGGTGCCTTGAAGTGCAAGTGACCCAACTCGTGTTTTTCACAATATGAGCAATCGTTCATCCATTGTTATACTTTGACTTGCAAATAAAACAATTACGCATTTTCTTACTGTATTTCCCTTATTCAAAACTATTACAACATTTTGGTTGTTTTTGTGGATCGGGGCTAGAACGGAACGGCATTTTCATTCATTTTAACCTCTTCATGCACCCTGTAACCTGACAACACGATAAGATGAGAAGATAAAATTGCAAGAATTTGATTCATTGATTCTCACTTTTTCTAGTCAATGTGTTTTAATAACGCCCAGGATGCTAATTATAATTCACGAACTACGATGTGAAACTGCTTATTTTGAGCCTTGTGTATTTTTTTTTCCCTCTCTGCAGGAGACTGTCCCGTATTTATGGCTGCTCAGCCTTGCATTGGTCTAACCTGGATGCACCACAATTGCAGACTTATTTGATGTGGATGCTTGTGGTGCTTTTTATCTGAGGTTTCCATCTTCCGTTGTTATTGTGATGGCTGCTGGATGGCAGGAATTTCCACACACAGTCATTAACCAAATGAATGTTTAAAGGTAATTACAGGAGCCATAATATTCTGGATGACAGTGGCAGCTTTCTCTGTCTCGTCTAACTCAAACGTGCTTGCGTGGTGGCAAGCTGTAGAGTAGTCAAGTTGGCAGAGTAGATCATAAAATCTGCTGCGTTTGTTTAGCAATAGTTTTGAGAGATAAACGCAACCTGTTGTGGTGCATTTTTCTATCCGGGTTCAGTCGCAAATCCTCAAGTAGCCGTTTCATTTTCCATTTGCATGTTATGAAGTGTTTGCATCTTGTTCTTGTGCTCAATGTTTTTGAGGCATGATTTATTCATGTCCCGCACCCCCCGGGCCATTGTGCAGCGATTTTAGCCTGGCAAGACCAGCTGAAATCCCCTGAGGGACCATCCGTGTGTGTGCATGAGTGTGTGTGTTTGTTTCTTTAGTGTGTATGTGCAAATGAGTAAGACAGGATGAGGGAGCGCGAACCAATTGCTTTCCTATGACCGCTTGTGGGTTTGAGCTAGCGGCTTTGTGTGTGTGTTTGTGTGCATGTGCGTGTTTGTAGGTCCTCGCCTCATTTGGATAACAAGGAAAGGGAGAATGTGGCCTGTGTTTTGTCACCCACAATGAATTGACTTCCTCATCTTAATACAGTACAGTCAGTCCAGATGTGATGTAGTTTGCCTAGGAGGGTTTTTTTTGTAGGCCTGAACAACATGTTTAAAAGAAAAAAAAATCCCTGTTGTGCATTTAATGGAGCAGAGGCTAACAGGCGAATGACAAGTTCATGGCTTTTTCTAAAACTGAAGATAGCTGATGGGTTCAGGAAGTGCTGAATAATCAAAGTTAGCTGGAAGCCAGCGGAAGGGAAAACAAAATCAGGCACTATTGTTCCCCCGAAGGGAACTTCAGTGTTACACTTAGTTTCTTTGTGTAGTATCTGAACCCGTCACATGCGTAACGAACCCTGTGGGCATGCGTCTGTGATTGGAGTGCATGGTGAGTTTAAGTGTTCTCTTTAAGGACACCTGTGCTCTAATATCGAACTGGCATCCCTCCAGGATCCGATCACAATATGCATTCTTTGGACGACAACAGTTTTTCGACCGTTTTAGTGTGTCTTTAACATGGTACTTTCCTATCACCGAGCCATCGACTGGTTAGCACGTCCGCCTCACAGTGCAGAGGTGCATGATTCAATTCCAACTACCTGCTTGGAATTTGCATGTTTTGCCGGTGCCCGCGTGGGTTTTCTCCAGGTGCTCTAGTTTACTCTCACGTTCCTAAAAGATGCATGGCAGGTTAATGGAACATTCAAAATTCTCTCTCGGTGTGATTGTGACTGAATGGTTGTTTGACTCTGTGTGCGCTGCGATTGGCTGGCAACCAATTCAGGGTGTTCCCCGCCTACTGCCTGAAGACAGCTGGGATAGGCTCCAGCACACCCGCGACCCTCATGAGGGTAAGCGGATTAGAAAATGGATGGATGGATAGATTAAGAATTAAGAAGCAAAATCCACTTGTTTTGATCCATCTCGGGCGGGAGCGGCCATTTTGCCACTTGCTGTTGACTGAAAATGACATCACAATTGCTCAGGGCTCAGCTAACGACCGATCATGGCTGAACTTGGAGCAAATTATTTTTATTTCTTGTTGAGAAGTAAAAAGGATTTCCAAATAAACGGGTGGTCGACAAGCGGTTGTATTTTAGTTACAACCACGTACTACATTTTTCAAACAAATAGAGATTCGAAATCTTATGCCAAGGTCATTTACATATTCAGTCAAACCGTGACAGTTTGAGACAAGTGGCCACTGAGATGGTGGAAAAAATAACTTTTATGTCTGATCAAGCGGGTCATCTTGGTTTACAAGAACTACATCCCGTCTAATTCCCCCATGTAAAAGTCCAAGGCACAAGCTTATGAGGCATGAAAGGCCGCTTGTTTCCCTGCCACACACGTGTCAAAGTATGTGTACAGCCGGCCTCGCTTGAGGGCCGCACAGGGAGGGATCGCGCTGACCCAACAATTTGTTGAAGTTGACAGTCTGGCCTCGAGCACCTGCCAGAGACAAATTCTTCTTGGCATCGGATTTGAGAAAGTCTCAAGGATGCACTCAAACGTCCTTCTCCCCTCCAGCATTGGAGCTAGTGGCTTTGTCTCTGTAAAATTGTAAATGGAAGGTGATTACAAGCTCAGTCTTGATTACATGCACTGTCTCCTACTGGAGGCAGTCGCATTCATCACCCGGCGTGTGAAGCTCAGCGAAGGACCCCAACTCAGACCCAACCGACTGAAACATTATTTAAAAAAAAAAAAGTTGATCATGAAATAGAAATAAGTGATTATACTTTTGTAGTTCAAGGTACTATAAAGTGCATAAATGTCGTGATGAAAAATACCACAGTCGCAATGCTGTTTTAAAAGCCGTACCTAATCAGATTTGCGTCACAATATTACGGAATTTGTCGTTGGTCTGTCTGAAGCACAAAAGCAATAACATTTCTTTAACTTCATTAACTCAGCAGTCATTGTCACTTGTCACTGTAATACTCAAAGGCCCACCTCACTAGAGGCTAACATTTGTATTTATTTATTGTGAATGGCAATCTTGGGGCATTCCCATAGAATGGGAGTCAACTTCACAAGACTGGGACAGTTCAGTTTAATAGGTTCACGAGAGCAGACATTACTCAGTAAGGAAAATTAGTTGTATAAAATGAAGGAGGAAGGGGATGTACTGTAGTCGGGCAGTGGTTTTCCACCACGTATTGATTCATGGTACGACTGATCGGCAACAATCAAATACATCCCTACCGTGGTGATGACGTACATTGGGGGCCGATGTTCTCCACTACAATTTTTTATTTTTTTAATGTCAGTGCATTGCAGTATCGAGTGGACCGCAGACCGGTAGTGGGCCAGGGAGTGGACTGTAGACCGGTAGTGGGCCAGGGACCACTGATTGCAGACCTCTGTAGTATGTGGCCTGTGCTCCAGTAGAGCCTAGCCACACCCATGGGGGCAAAACACTTACGGTAATTAAATGAGTAAATTGCAACTCAAGTTGTTTTTCTTTTTTGTTTATGATGTAGAATCATTCTCACTGGGGGCGGGGGGGGGGGTCTGTGGCTGTGGTGTGTGGCTTCCCCCCTCACTTTTTAATGTCAACTCTTATGCAAGTGTAAAAATAAGTTAAGCTATTTATCAGTTGACTTACATTGGTGGAAGGAGCATTACTTCAGGTGAGTCATCTAATATCAAGACTAAACACGGCCCACTCTGTGATGGCGCTTGTATTCTTTTATTACCATTCTTGACTTTTTTATGAAGTTGGTCACATTGTACTGAGCAGCCAGGGCAGAGATGTGTATCCCACTTTGCTATGTCACAATACTTTCCATTTCTATATTCATGAGCACTTGTTTGCCATATGTGCTGTGACATCACCAAGCTAAACAGCAAAAGCCAAATAAAAATGAAAAACACACTTGTGCAGTTTTGACAGTTTTACATTTGAGGCATATTTTTCCAGAAACATTGGGTCCCATTCCAAAAGTTGTAACTTCAGGGCCATTCCAGTTGCGATGTGTTTTCATCACTGTGGCACGGTTCCACTTTTGAAATTGCTGGTAAGCTTTCACACACTCATAAACACACTTAGTGTGCCACCTTTTTGTATAGTTCAGGATAAACAAGCTAAGCTTGCAAAATGCGCAATGACCCAACTAGGGATGTTGTTGTTGTTGAGGGAGGGGCTCCCCCTCAGCCCAAATGGCAACTAGTGGTCCTGGGAACGTATCGCCTCTTTTGTTCGGGATGAGATGAGGAGTTTATTTGACAGCGGTGAGGATGAGGAGGCAGCCAGGCTGTCTGGTATGTGTGCATTTTTGTGCCTTGCTTTTGTGTGTGTTTGTGTGTGTGTCACAGATATCTCATCCTTGGCCTTGCTCCTGCTTGGCCTTCCGACTGGCAGAAATGTTGATTACACCCTAGTGAGAGGAGCTCGAGCTCAGCCTGCGTGTAGTTGCTCACGCTGGATTAACACACGCAGCCACACGTGGGGAAGTGTGTATTGTGAATCCAGCCAAGGGTGGTTTGCCTCCTGCTGGTAACAGACAGCGGTGGCGGCGACAGGTTTCTCTCCCACCTCTCCTCCTCCTCCTCCTCACATCGAACCAGAGAGGCGAGGCAGTGCCACGGCTCTGGAGCCCAGGAGGCCGGAACAAAAGCGAGCCTGTTTTCAGAAGGCCATTACTCAGGCTGCAGAGGATATGGAAACAATAGGCTGCATGAGTTCTACACCCCGACACCACATTCAGCCAAAAGCTCGCAGGAAACTTAAGCCCTCTGCACCAACGGCAGTCTCTCAGTTTTTGTTCCATCAACTTTATAGTTTGATAACATCAGGAAAAGGAGTCTTTTCCTGTCGAGCACGCCAAGACATTTTTGATGACTGAGAGTGAAAACTGCCGTTCATTTAGAGCACGCTGCCTTGGTTCTTACTGAGCACCAATGCTCTTTTAGAAACAAGCAAATACTCCATTTTTGTCAAGGGTTTCGAAAGCCATCCTTTAGGGCTTTCCCACTCAGCATGCGAGTGTGCGTGCTTGTCTTGACATGTCTTGTGATTGACGAGCTCCCAGTCCAGGGTGTAGTCTGCCTTTATATCATTGTAGTCTTGCAATTTCAGTGCTAAAATGTATTCTTTTCCAGTGAACACAAACTATTTTACTGATTAAATATTGAATATTTGGTACATTAATAAGCATTTAACATGTTACAATCAGGACAAAGTAATTTCATGAATAACTAAATTCTTATGTTACGTTCTTATGAAATGACAATGTCCCATCACTGGTGAATTAATTTTTTTTTTAGAAACAGACCCGTGGGCTACTCATGTTGTCCTTGGGCACTTCTTGATGCCTTCGGACACCATGTTGGTGGTCCCTGCTCTATATTGTGCTGCAAAAATTACTCTGAAAAAAATGCATGGATGGGAGCCTCTGCAGGTTGTTTGTGGAGTTTTTTTTTTTAAATCTTGTTGGCTTTGCATGACACACATTTTGTGTTTTCTGAACATAGAAAAAACGCACATCCATATGATGCCTTTTTTAAAGGTATTTGTCCTTAAAAGTGTTACTACCTGGAAGAGTTACTAATTTACATAAATAGTTGAGCCTGCTTGTTGCTGCTCATGTAACATTGCCAACCCAGTGAAGGATGGAAATGGATTAGCCGTGTCTATTTAGCACCTGGCAAAGTGGAGCGGCAATACGTTTTGTAAGGGACTTCGATACACGAATCAGTTGTGCCAGAAAAAAAAAATCTTGTGATGTTAGACTTTTAGACGGCATCATGTCACTGTGAAACTGAATGCAGTGAAAGTCACACATGACTAAATACGAGAAAAGTGTTGTTGAAAGCGATTTGGAGAAAGGCATTTCACTTAGCGGAGTTCAACATTGTCATCAGCTTGCGCCAACAAGCCACATGACACCAGTGCCAATT
This sequence comes from Hippocampus zosterae, assembly GCF_025434085.1. Lineage (NCBI taxonomy): Eukaryota > Metazoa > Chordata > Actinopteri > Syngnathiformes > Syngnathidae > Hippocampus > Hippocampus zosterae. Next base: position 10,080,856 of record NC_067454.1, on the reverse strand, counting down.
CGCCTCCATGTCCTTGCAAAAGGGTCACCATGTTTATCTCGGCATCTTTTTGTATAGATTACTTTGAATGCGAAAAGGGAAGTACATGGAAAACCAGGATGGTGTCACTTGTTTAATCATTATCATTCAAAACCCTCCTGTCAGCCCATGCGTGGACTCTGACCACAACTTTTACCAGCATTAAAATGACAGTGAATAGCGTCGGGAAACCCAGTTCAGTTGTACAGCTGGAGAAAGCCAGTAATTGCATGTAACTCACTATGGCGTTGTTGTTATGGAAGTCTGACTATCATCACCTCACAAATTTTGTCAGATCAGTATTTTTAAAATGTGTCAGTAATGAAATAAAGAGGGCAAAAAATGATGAGGATGCAGTTAAAAGTTAAATTACCATCATTTTTATTCATTACTCTATTCTTTGTTTTTTACATTATACACAACTCTCATTTATTGTGCAATAATCAAATTGTAACATGGATTTGTTACATATTTTGATGCATTGTTATGCTCTCGAATACATTTCTGTCTGAATTTTGGGGGGGCTTAGAACACATTAGGGCATTTACATGGAAAACGCGTCCCTACTTACAAAATGTTCTATTTAAGAAATTTCTTTCGTAAGTAGAGGTACCACTGTATTTGTGCATTTTCTGTGCCGTCAATCTTAAATGTGACATTTTTGCGTTAACGGACAGAAATTTGGATAATTTTTTTTTTTTTTGCTTTTTCAATTAATCTTTTTTTTATTGAATTAAATATTAATCAGTCGCGACCGTGATTCTAAGTGAGCAGCTCTCAAATTGACAAATGTGCAGCTAATTTATATGATCATATCAGCCAACCTAATTGAAATCAAGTGCTGGGGTACAAAAGTAGGATTCTACCCATCGTGATAATCCATTGTCAACTCTAAAGGCACAGCAAATAAAAGTTAATTGCAGTATTTATCAGCAATTGAGATACCCTTTCCTGCTAATGGGCTATTACAAAAGTAATCAATTCGTAAGTGTCGTTGAAGCACTAGCCCGATTCAACATGAACTTCAAACTGGACTAAGATTTTAGGTTGGCTGCGCTGCTTTTCATTTTGCATTATCCAACACCAAAGTTACTCCGAAGTTGTATTTTGTTTTTTCTAGTACAGTTAATCCATTGAGAATGTTAGTTGTTTGTAAGCCAACTTCTGCCTCCGATTTTCGGTGTCCTTGTCTATGCACGACAAGCTCAAAGATACAACATATGGTTAGAATGTTTTTTTTTTAAATAAATAATTATACTCGGTCAATTGGATTGTGAAAGAGTGAATCCTTGTCAGCAGTGGTCGTCTTAAGTTGAACTGCCTCGGAAAATTACTGAGGAGAAGCGAGGCAGCGAGGAGCCGGCGAGGCGAGTGAGAGTGCTTATTGCAGTTAGCACTGCGGGAGTCTGGATGTCTGCTGATTGGAGGTCTCACGGGGATGCAGGAAAGTGCTCCAACATCACTGTGTTTGTAACATCTGGTTGCCTCTGACGACCACATGTGGCACAATTCATTTAACAAAACCCATAAATAACCACCATAGTTATAAGTAGCCCGCTTACCTCTCCGGTTGCCAACAATCCGAAATAAGATCAACCCCAAAATTATCCAGACCTTCACAATCTTATCTTCTGTATATGACTGAATTGTGACATCAGGATTTATGGATTAGCCAACCATCCGTTTTCGCGAGCACCTTGGTTAGTTTCGGGTGTGAGCTGGACCCTTAGCCTAGGTGACTTTGACTTTGTGCGAGAGGCAGGGTACACCCTGATATGGTCCCCACTCGGTCACAGAGCACATAAACAAACAATCACACAAACTCTGCATACATAGGCCAGATCCGAGGTTTTAATCCCATCCCTGTGATTTGAACCCTGAGCTTCAGACATACTCTATTAATTAATTGAGACCGAATAAACAGCAGCTTTGGCTGATGTAGCCAGAACACAGTTCATAAATTCTACTCCGCAACTGCAAAATTCCACATAACCTGCAAAATTGCAACTACCAGTTTATCGATTAATCAATTGTAATACCCGTCCTGAATGTAATGTATATAATATGCATGCAGTAGGAGATGAAAAATGATGAAGAAAAATCACGCGCTTGTTGACATTGAACGGATGGATTATTTGTAGCATGTTAGCATTACGAAAGTATTCCTGTGCAGCATGTGATTTGGTACTTTTACACTGCTTCTAAAAGCACCCTTTTTTTTCCATTTGACTAAAAGCCTCCACATGGAGCCAGTTTTAAATGTTTCAGCTCCAAAATACAACTGTCATGTACCACTGGTTTGATCCTTTTTCAAAGTTGAAAACTGTCATGAAAATGGCTTGCTGAAGGCCACGACTTTGGCTATGCTCACTGTTGCAAAAAGCTTCTCCTAAATTCACACTTTGGTGTGTAATCCTACTGCCAGACAAAAAAAAATGCTGAATGTAACCACCTTGGTGGAAGTAATGAGTTGTTAGTGTGGATGAGGTTTGAGGGCTCAAGAACAAAATCATCATGGTTGAATTAGTTGCTTTTTGACGTTGGCCCAGACGCCTTTAAAAAAAAACAAACAAAAAAACCTTGCCCTTCCATGCAGTTCTTCTGTAGCGTCGATGTGTCTCTCCACACTCTTCTTACTGACAGCACTTCAAATAAATCACGTGCCGCCACGTGCTCGCTGTTCGAAAGGAAGGCTGGCTTTTTAACAAGACCAGTACCGCTTTATAACTGTGCGCTGATCTGACTGCTGTCCTACAATACGCTCCGATGACATGTCATTTTTCCACACCACGTAGTCATTCTGTTGCTTTGCTCCAAGTACCACCTAGCAAGTTTCTCATTTTTAACAAATGAATGAGCTGGAAAAGAGTCAAGCAAGAACCAGAGGAAAATGGGATTTCCTCTTCTTGTGCACAAGACTTACTGGAAAAACAATTTTTTTTAGTTTGGTAATCAGGAAACTGTACAACTACCATAGTTATTTAAGATATCCCTTATTTGTCCCACACTGAGGAAATTTACACATGTTTGGTGTGCCAGTCAGGCGACCTTTGCACCGCTGCCTGATTTCATGATGCTTTGCAATGATTTCAGCTTTTGTGCTTTTACTTTGCACCAAACTAAACAACACCACCAGAGATAAATCTGATGCTTCCTTTGCATGCTTTTCTCTTGGAAAGCATATATGCTAAGCCAGTTTAGCATATTTCGGACCAAAAATCCCAGGAAACAAAGTTTTATTTTTACACAACAGTGACTTTGATGCTAAGAATTGTTTAGAGACACCTCGACCATCTGAAGAATTATTTCCTTCTTTAGAATAGCAACAACCAATGAAAATTTGCTTTGGATTGCAAAATAATGTATTTACAAATAATCAGCAGTGTAACAGTTTTACATTTGACAAACGTGACAAACCATCTACACACTATTTAGTAGTAGTATTTAGTAGCGTGCGTGTGTAAATTTAGGTCCTTTTATTTTGACTTATAGTACTTAATCTCGAATAACAACATGTCAGAGCTTGACAAATTATTCGCGTTCACTGAATGTGAGCGTAACAGAACAGTCTTGCAGGAACAAATGTTTTCTGTCCTCTGTCGCTTACAACCACATCCAGGATTAACCTACTGTGTACAATCTTTAAGAGTGCATTGCAGAGGTAAAGAGTACACAGTCCAATTAAAGTGTTATGTCACATGCTGAGATGAGCCACCTGCGTAGTCTTTGCAAGCTGATGTGTAACTTTTATAAGAATCCAGATCAAACCGCTTTTAATAGCAGTGCTCATTGTTTAAAGACTTGCAAAAGCCTGCAAGCAAAAACTTGTGTAGCGTGCTGCTAAGAGCGGAGTAAAGCTCTTATTCCAGTCTCAGAAACAGTCGGCTGACGTCTATTTTGTGACGTCTTGTTTTTTTTTTTCCCCCCCGAGTCACCTAATTTGCTCCTCTTCTGATTCTTTCGTAGTACATTAAGCTGCCAGCCCCCACAGCAGAGTCGCCCAATGCTCTTCGCGTCTTCTCCTTCTATTTATCCAGCGACTGCAAAGACCAGCCACAGGCCAGCTTCGACTGCATCCATCAATATGTTTCAAGGTACGAAGTGACTACAAATGCAGGGAGCTCCCAAAGTGTTGAACGCAGCCTCTGATTTGTTTGGAGTTGGGAAAGATTTTTTTCTATTTAAAGCACTTCTCATGTGTCTTAGGTTGTATTAACACCTGCACGATTTGGAAATATTAGCCCAGAGTGAATGTTGATCCTACAAAGTACATGATCCTTCAGCTTTTGTTTAGCCAAACCGCTGCCAGCATGTTTGGGTCAAAGCACGCAGAGCACGCGCTCCTCCCGCTTGACGCTGTTCCAAAAATGTCGGAAAAATAGCGTGGCAAAATGAATGAGCTGCTTCTTGACACTCAGAATTGTTTTGCAGCTCTAATAATAACAAAAATACGCAGAATAAGAATCCAGCATGTAGTAATTGCATGTTTTCTTCCATTTGTGGGTTTGTACTTTCTGTGCCAGCCTCGTCATTTCCGTCCAATGGGAGCACCAATCATCACACGCATCAGTGTGTTTGTAGGGTATAGTTAACGTGCAAAAAAGTACGATGTGAATACCAACTGCACCAAATGAAAAAGAAAATAAGTCCGCTTTCGCTCCGGATCAAACAAGCGAACCAAAGGACTTTTCTTTAGTCACTCCTCTGTGACAAACGTATTGCAAAATACACAAATGATTGAGAATTGTACCGGATTTTTCACACCTTATTTCTTGCCCTGTTTCATGCAAGTAAGGGAATGAAGCCCCTGCCTCAACCACTGCTTGGGCAATGGAAACTTCGCAATGGCTGAAAATCAAAAGTCCCTGCATTTGGGACAGATTCACCTTTTTTCCGCTTCACAATCCTTCAGCTGTCCGTGAACGTCATCGCAAGGAACTGCCAGCTCCTTTGTGCAAGATGAGAGCAACTGTTTGGTGCCTGACGGCTGATCAAATAGTTTGATTGAGTTGTTTCCTCCTGTTGCTGCACAGCAAGCGCTCCATTTCTAGTCTCGTGCTTGTCATTTTCTAATAAGATAAATGACAGTATTTTTTTCAGACAGTATTTTTACCCCCTCCCCATCTCTTTTGCTTGCTTTGTCCCCACAAGTGAGTTGATATTTCCAAGAGAAAGGCTCAAAAGTGTGCAGTCATGCGTACAAATGAAGCTGAACAGTGATTATGTGTGTGACGCATGACTTTTGTCCTAGAAGAGTTTTTTGCAAGGCAGCCGTTTGGAGCCAAGTTTGACCGAGCAAAGCTCGAAGTTTTCCACAAGCCGTATCCTGCCTTGAACATTTTGTCTTTTTACCATGTAGCACGCCGGGCTATATCCAGTCTGTGAGATAACATAGAGTAAACCGCTGCCGTCTTGGCCAGCTCGCACCGCAAAGCACATTCTGTTGCCCCGAGTCGATGTTGGTATGCCGCTGTGCTCACTGGACTTTGTCTTTACGGTGTTGACAACTTAAAGCTCCCGCGGCTCAGCGGCTCTCTTTTGTGTTGTTGGTTTTGCAGTGACGGCCGCGAGCAGCTGGAAGGTCAAGGGGTCATCCAAGACAAGATCACCGTATGCGCCACCGAGGACTCCTATCAGATGACACGCGAGAGGATGTCTCAGGTAGAGAAGGATAGCTGGAGCCGTTCCGCCATCGAGATAAAACCCGGAGCCACACATCCCAGTAAGTATTCACCTCGATTGAGTGTCTCATAGCCTGAAAGTTGTGGGTTTGAGCCCCGGTTTCATGGCATCCCTGTAAAAGCTTATTAACCATTTATAACTTACAATGAACAAAAAGAAACCTCAAAGTCAACCGTTTTTAATATCTTAGAACATTTTATTAGTGCGCATTTAGTCATAATTTTCGCTGCTTTTCTTTTAGCCTTTTCAGTGATGACATTCCTGTAGTCTGATTTAGATTTTCCAACATTTTTTAGCAATCGCTTGCCATGAAATTCCATTGAAGCTCGCATGCAGCATTAGAAAGAAAAAATAAAGAGAAACCACGAATTGGCCCACAATGACGTTTGACCAGTTTTAGACTTTAAACTATTGTTGCAGATCCAAATATTATCGAAAGACAGTTCGTTCCTGTTTTTTTTTTCAATAGGACCATAACTCCCAATAATGTTCTCTACGTACATGAAAAACGTTTTTTTCGTTTTAAAGTACGAAAAGAAACATTTTTAAAACCAACTAATGGGATTGCTCGCTTGTTAACTCCCATTGACTTCCACGTGCTCATATGTTACGAATCACCATCATCGTAAAACATATTCATCCAACTTGTCATTATGCACTTGCCAGGTTCTTTCTTCTATTTTTTTATTCCTCTTCAGCGCTTGCTGCAGTTACGCAAGATTGTTTCCTGGCAGCACTGTCGGACCCCCGTGTCGTGCTGAGCTCCAGATCTCTTGCTTAAACTCTTTTGACCAAACTTAGCCTTTGTGAATTGTGTAACAACTGTTTTTAAGGTGAAGATGCGCATGGTAAAGCCTCCAATCGCTGCGCTCTGTGTTGACCCTTTTAGCTTTCGGACATGCTGTTAAAACACACATCACAAGGCGCGTCATTACCTCGAGAAGAGTCATATGGTCGAAGAGCATACGTCTCACTCTTGCGTCATGTTTTGCGAAACGTGATTTATGGCTGACATTACAGATAAAATTGCAGCGCATATTTTGCGGTTGTAATTGAAGCGCATACTGTGTGACCTTCAAGGTGCAGATTAATGTGTAATAGGATTAGCGAGGTGAGATAGCTCTTACTCATGCCCTAACATGCTCGACAAGCTGTCTGCTAAAGTGATCATTTTCACTATAGCGTTTTCCGTGGGATCACAAAAAAAAACATTAGAGCAAAAAGTGAAAACATACGACAAAGTAAATATGAAGATAAAAAATATAAATAAATAATTGATAAACAAATAATTTGTTCATTAATTCCAAATTCCTTGCACTACGAGTGTTCAAACGATGATTTCTGTTTAATTAAACAAACCTGTGCATTGTAATTGCAGCCATAGAGTTACTCATAAAGCTCATTATCGCGCAGTATATCCGCTTGTGACTAAGCAGGCTGTTGTGTACCGTGCGCTCAGGTAAAAGCGTCAAGATCCATAAGAGGCCGCCCATCGCGTCCGCATCAGACAGCAGCTTCTGCAAACCTCATGCGCCCAGCCGGTGGAGCGGCAGCATGGTCTCGCTCCACCAGAAGCCCCTCAAGGAGCGCATCATTCATCTGCTGGCTCTCAAGTCCTACAGGAAGCCGGAGCTCCTGCTGTGGTTGGAGAGGGAACGGGTTGGTCCCAAGGACAAGGCGGAGCTCGGAGCCATATTGGAAGAGGTATGAGGAAGCGCATATGCTCGTTTGGACACTACATCACTTACACCTGCACAGTTGTATGAGATCATAAACAGGACTGTATCAACTATTCTGCTTTTAGGTAAACGACAAGGCTCAATGTCACAGAGGAGGCATTTATTCAAATTGGTTGTTTATACTGAATTGAATTGAATTGCTTTTTATTGTCATTACGCGTTCGTGCAATGAAAATGAAGTAATGATGCACAACATACATATTTCTATTATTTGTTGACATAATTTAATAAATGTTATTAGGGGTGCACGGCTCACAGTTTTCTGGCCGATCACCAATCTTTAAAAAGCCTAACCTGCCTGATTTTTTTTTTTTTGCCGATCAGACACCTTAAATGTTCCATTCTTCTTTTATTGTAGAACATTGAACGATACCCGTGAAACCATATAAAGGCGGCCGCATGTAATTGTTCACAGTAGAAAAGGGCAAAGACCGACTTTTTCAGATCAATAGACCAGATCGGTTTTATTTTCAGGGATCGGCCAATCGCCGATCCCACAAAATGAAGGAAATCGATTCTGGTACCTCGGCCAATCGATTGGTGGAGCCCTAATTTTCACAATAGTATGAAAATGTATGTCCATTCAAACTGGAGGTTAAACCAAGACAGAAAGAACAAAGATGGAGAAATATAAAAAGCCTTGAGAATTGAGGCATGCGTGGTGCAAAAACAGAGAAATTATGGCATGCATCCGTGTTTCTTTGCACACACTTATGTTCCCCTGCGTGTAATTGGGTCAGTGCTGTACTTATCTCTGCAGCCGTGTTTGTTTTGGGGACGGGATGTCTGCAGCCTGTAAAAGCTCATTTACTTCAGACACGGAGAGTCTCACACCCCTTTAGGGACAAGATTGAAATCTGCGAGAGGAAGAAGTTTGGAACTTACTCATTACAATCATTACAACAAGAGTATCGCTTTAGACGACAGTCGACGAGTGTGGGATCCAAAAAATATGAGGATGAGATGGAAATGGAGACAGACTTGTTATTTTTAAAGGTATAATACCAGAAAACTGTAAAGTTTTGCGTGACTGTTTGTTTTTTCAGGTGGCAAAAGTGAACCCAAAAGATAGCAGCTACCTCCTGAAAGAGGACTTCTACAAGTACGTGCGGAGGGACTGGCCTGGCTATAGCGAGGAAGAGCGACAGCTCATGAACAGGTTGTTATCAAGGTGTGTTTGATTGACAGCTATGGAGTCTCTGTTAGTGCAATCCACAACAAAAGATATTTCTGTTTGATGTGCGGAAAAACAAATTGGGGCCGTTTCACGGGATCTGTTTATTTCCAGGAAGTTGCCGCCTTTCGTGCACGGCCATTGGAGGAATCCTCAAGCCAATGAATCAATCGTGAAACCATCCGAGGACAGAATGCTGATGCATCACAGCCTGACAAAGAACCCGGTAGTGGTGAGTCATTAAACGTCATTAAACGTTTGCTAGATTATCTGAATAATGCGTCTCTCTCGTTCTTGCAGAAACGCCCCGTGCCTACAGACAGTCTCCAAGCTCTGGCCGCAAAGAGACAAAGACAAATTGATCAGAGGACACAACCGCAGCCATTTATGAACGGACTCTTAAACAATAAGGGAGCACCTATCACTGATCCTCTTACTTTCCACACTAAACCTGACTTCCAAGGGACGAATAACACCATAGGGAGCAACGTTAGCGATCACCGGCATGATTCTCCTGGAGAGAATATAATGTCGAGCGCCCCCGACGTATCGGAGACCGACCAGCACAAAACCAAAGCGATGTGCCGCGACCCACCTCGGGCAGACTTGGAATGCCCTCAACAGCAGAGGAAGAAGAAATCCAAAAAGCATAAAGACAAGGAGCGGGAAAGATTGAAAGACCACCAGGACAAAAAGTGGTCAGAGGGGAGTCCAGATCTCAAGCATGAGCAGGGCAAACTCGAGAGTAAGGCTCTTTTTTTTTTAAACAAAAAAAGTATTTTCCTAAATTTCAAACTCGCTGGTCACAACATTAACTCATTCACTCCCAAGGACGTTTTTAAACGTTTTTTCAGACTTGGTCCAGAATTGGGTGGTACTGAATGAGTTAACTACATCCGCATAATCTAGTCATGAGATCCCAAGCAAGAGCTGGACACAACATAATTAGGCTCAAATTTGTACTTTTCTAAAGGGGCCACTGCTCCCTTTCCGCAGAGTATGCACATCGACAAGCTTTTTAGCGTTGAATACAAGTGGAATGTGACACCCAGAGGTTGAGGATCCATATTGGAATTCAGCTTTATTTTCATTTATTCTTTATGATTTGGAAATGCACCGCACCATACATGTTTCTCTTGTTCACGCGGCTGCAAAACCCATCTATGCCTGCTGCAGATTACAAGCACAATCATAAACAGACTCTTGGTCATATGTCAGTTGAGGATTCTGCAAAAGATGCACTAGCGTGCAAAATTCTCGTGTCGTGCTATGCAAGCTCTTCTAATTACCATAACAACTGAAAATAAGACACAAATCAAGAAAATTGCAATGACGCCATTCTGTTTTATGAAGCGATTGCTCGCACAAATGTGACAAAGTGTGGATGAGTGTGCAGTCTGAATGCAGGACATTCTTTTTCACTGCATCAATAAAATTGAATTTGCATCTTCGAGTATATGACATTTGGGCACTGTTCAGTCTATATTCTTCTCCATCCCCCACAAAATAGCAATTTCACCACACCACTGTGGTCTCTCATCTCCCACTGCACTTAGACAGCCTAATCTCTTAAGAATGGGTGTGTTAGCACCCCTAAACTCTCTCTGTCTCACTCTCTGGAGTGTTGGGCCTGTTATGTACTCGACTCACTCGACAACAGTTCTTTGGCTCCCTAAAGTGACACCTCCCCTGATGCCTCTCACCTGTGTGCTCGTCTGCAGCTTCGAATGGACATTTTTAACTGTTAAGCACCGTGGGTTTCTTTACTGTCTCATGTTGTTCATATCTTAATCTCTTGTGCGTTGTATGTGTGTGTGTTTTAGATTGCGACATCACTAATGGCTTGGATTTGGCGGAGAAACCGGATTATGTGAAGTAAGTGTGAATGTGATTTTTCCTGTGATTTTGCATATTTTACAATATTTTACTGGAACCTGCAAAATCCAGATCCATATTTCTACTGATAGTCAACTGCAAATGGGGTGAGGTATCTATAGCTGAGAGGCCTTTTTGTACAAATTATTTTTTTATGTTAAACTAGGGCGGCACATTGGTCAACTGGTTAGCACGTCGACCTCACAGTGCAGAGGTTCCGGGTTCAATTCCAGCTCCGGCCTCCCTGTGTGGAGTTTGCATGTTCTCTCGGGGCCTGCATGGGTTTTCTCCGGGTACTCCGGTTTCCTCCCACATTCCAAAAACATGCATGGCAGGTTAATGGGACACTCATAATTGTCCCTCTGTGTGAAGTGTGTGCGTGGAGGTTTGTTTGTCTCTGTGTGCCCTGCGATTGGCTGGCAACCAGTTCAGGGTGTGCCCAGCCTACTCCTCGAAGACAGCTGGGATAGGCTGCAACGCCCTCATCACCATCGATAGTTTCAAATAATGGATGGACGGCTTTGAAAGAAATATCTGTCCGCTGCTGCCATCTTGTGCCAGGAAATGGAATTGCAGCATCCAGAAATAAAAAAAATTACAAATGAACCGCTTTCAGTGGTATTACTCCGAACAGCACGTCATGTCATTCTGTGATAATTTTCCCAATTTTATGATTATCGGCATACACTAAATTGGGTCTCCATTTGCAGCCTGTATGTCAGGATCACAAGCGTGGAGCAGCGTCAACGCTACCAGGAGGATTTCAGCGCCGAGTACGACGAGTACAAAGACCTGCACACCCGAATCGCTACCATCACTCACATGTTTATTCAGCTCGCATCCAAGATCAAGAGCATGTCACCCGGGACGAAAGAACACAAGGTGCGTCCTCTTCGAAGATCGGACTTCCAGTGCTACACAGCAGTGGGTGTTGAAGAGTTTCTTGCTGCGATATTTACATGATGTTTTACTTTTAATAGGTAATGGAAGATCAAATTTTAGAAAAATACAACAAGTATCGAAAGGTAAGAAACATTGTTTATAGTATTTTGTTACTTATTTGTCATTATCCGTATTATTAAAACAGATGCCGTATTTCCATGCATAGCGCCTTTTTAGTGTATAAAGAGGCATTTATTGAGGGAGACCTTCATTGATTAAAATTATGCCTATTTAAAAAATATATATGTTCCCTCAATATTGAATTAAAATGAGATGTTATTGTATTATGTTTTATTTTAAATATATACATGTTTTTAGATGACATTGGTCATCTTGTTGGAATGTTTAATATATTTTGCTCAGGAATGTTTTGATTATTTCAGCAGCACTTTTTATTCGCCTGTAGACTTTAACTTTATAGCTGCCTTGTAAAAGTAATTACAGTCAAATACTGGTATCGCCTGTTTTTTTTTTTCTACCAGCGTGGAGATAAAAGGCATCCAATTGAGGTGTGGTGCTTATTATTAATTGGGGTGCGGCATCTTTTAGACCGTAGTATCTGAGGAAATACTGTAGGTTATTTTTGGTCGAAACATTAAGGTCACCAACCCTTTTAAAACTGAGAGCCTCTTTTTACTGTACTGATTCATGTGTGGTGCTACCAGTTTACACATGACTAATGATATTCATTTATCGCTTACAATAATCAGAAAAGGGTTAAATAACCTATGCAACGTTTTATTTCTATCAATCTCCATCATTGTTTGCACTTACAGTTTCAAACGTTCACTTCTGCCACATTCCTAGAAACTCACATTGTGCCATTACTGGTGAGCTATTTTTAGAACAGGCCCACGGGTTACTCATGTGATCCTTTGGGACTAACTGGTGGCACTGTGTCTCACATTTCTTAATACACTTCAATAATAAGTTGATCTGTTTTATAATTGGCACAAATAAATATGTTGTAAAAAAAATGCCGTCGGTGCTTCAATGTCACACCCAATCAAATCCAGATCTGATCAAAAGTCCTCCGTACTTATTGTCATGCAAGATGTTGAGATATTTCTGTCCTGGAAGATGCACGGCTATGACGTGGGTTGACTCTGTCCACAGAAATTTCCAGACTACCAGGAAGAGAAGAAGCGCTGTGAATATCTGCACCAGAAACTCTCGTTTATCAAGCAGCTCATCGAGGACTACGACGTCTCTCAAACCTCCTCGTAGCGTCGGCTCTCCCTTCACATTGGATTCAGTTCATCGGGGAGATTTTTTCCACGAACAATATATGGTCCACAAGTGATGGAAAGGTTTTTAGAAGAGCCCCTCCCTCAACCCCAAAAACGGTCCAAGGAGAGAGACGTTAAACTCGGCAAAATCATCTTGGTGCATCCGCCAGAATCATTGGCAATCCGAAGAGCCTGTTTAACTCATCAGTACACATGAGAGTTGCCTCCTTTCAAGTGTTCCAAGAAAGCCTTCTGGTCTGCGGCTTAGCTAGTGCCTCTTTTCGGGTTTATTTTCTGCCGTAGAATTGACATTTTGACGTTTTCTTTTTTTTGGGAGGAGGGCGACATACTAAAGCTCAATATTATATTTGTATAGTTACGAACCCTTCTTCTTCATTAATTCTACTGTTTAATTGCAGCTCATTTTCCTTTAGGATGTCCTCCAAAATTCTCGTAAATCGAGGGTGGTGAAACATTTTCTTGTCAGTTTTGTATAAAGTCCTCCATCCTAAATTTATAGAAAATATATGATGCAATGATCAAACAAATGCTTCTAATTGTTATGTGCATCTGCGGATTCAGTGTCTCTTTATAACTGCCCTCTGTCGCACCGCGGTGAGGGTTGTCTGGTCACTTCATTTATTTTGAAAGAATGACTCTTACCCTTTCCCCTGTGTCAGCCCCGCCCTGAAGGTTCCCACCTGTTGCCACTTACCTTGAGTTTAAATGGTACCTTGTCTCCCTTTGTCCTGTGCCAGTGTATTTCGTCCTTGTGCGCGCAATCCAGCTTCTCGCCTCTCGCCACAGATTTAACCGGTTCTTGCCTTGTTTCCACAGCCTTGCCGTTTTGAGTTGTCACTCGCTGATCCTCAAATATATCTTTGTACTTTGAACCCCGCTACTGTCTCCTGTGTCCAAGCCTGGTTCTGACGCTCTTGAGTTTTTAGAAGGGAATGGAAGGCCAGATTAAATCCTATCGCCGGCCCTCGGATCCCCAACCCGAAATTGAAGTTTTTATTGAGTGCAGTCTTTCACTTCCTCTCATAATTGACTACTGGTGGAAAATATTGGGCGGCGTGATTAGACTTCCGCCTAATACAGCGATGTGGAACAAAGTAATTTTCTCGGAACTGCTGATGTATTTATTTTAAGACGGTCCTCTTCTGTCCTCTATTGCGTGCCTTGTAGATTACAGGTCACATGACGTAATCGAAGCACTCAGACAGGAAGCTGAATAACCTTTTCGTCTTATGTAACTCAAAAGTGTCCGTTGTCCCTTTTACATTGCCCATGGAAGCCAGTATTCACCCCGGGGGTCATTGTTATATACAAACAGCATCACAGCGGAATTGGGAGGGGGGTTGGGTGAATTCTGCTTTCAGAGCACCTGCGTGTGGAATAATTCTGTTACCACCCTGTTGTTTGGAAAGCTATCACCTGAGTATTTCACTCAGTATATCAGACCAAATTGTCTTAGACAAAGACATTGTGAATATTGTGGAAAATGTCATTTAGCTCAATAATTTAAAAAAGAAAGCCTAATATCATACGGGAAGTAAAACTCAGAATGTACGTTTATATACAGTACAAATTCTTGAGGTTTTATTATAGGTAGGAATTTTACTTTGAAACTGGATTGTTTAAAATCAAACTTTTTTAGCCCAGGCTTGGGACTGGCAAGGGTTGGGTACTTGGTCATTTGCTCAGAATTGAACCTGCGTCCTCTGCTCAAAAGACATGTAGGCTACCACTACAGCACCAGAAAACTGCTGTTCTGTATAACAGCACAAAAATGATGGTGCAAAGTAAATCCACGAATTTTCTGACCTCTGAGGTCATATTGAAGCTATACCAGGTGCGGCTGTTTAGAACTTGCCCTCCTGTCCTTTTGTGTTGAAAGTAATTGTTGCGATCTGACATCGGCATATGGCCACACGTGCTTTGAGCTTCACGCAAAAATACTGTTACTACTGTAGATGATGTAATCTCTCAGGTCAACTTTGATGCCCCCGCCTCGCCATTTCTGACATTTTCTTAAATACAGATGTACTGCTTGATTTATGGCTCTGATACTACTCCTGAAGGTGGAAATTTGACGTGACTTTGTCCTATACATGGGATGACAGGAGAACGAAATAGTAATTTTCCAAGCAGTGTGAAAGGCGCTCCTGACGTGACGTTGGCCTCTCCAAGGGAGCACACCATACATTTTGAGGGTGTTCTCTTATTCACATTATAGGGGGGGAAAAACAACATTCCAGAACCAGAATAGTGCAACATTCTGGCAGGCTACATACAAAGCATGATGGTACCATAGTTAACAGTTAATATATGAAATTAAAACGAATAAAGTCACATATTTACTGTAAGTCCAAATTTATGAGCACATTCAATGACTGAAGGAATCAAAATAAGATGTTTGGTTCAGGGAACAATGAAGCTCCATTGGCAAAGAAAATAAAAAGCAAGCACTTGCTACATGTTCTGGTACTTGTTGGTCTTTCATATAATCACCTCCAAAGAATTAGCCTTAAGCTGCAACCTTGTGACTTTGTGTCGTTTTCTGGAACAGTTGTCTTCATAAGGGTCGCGGTTGGGTTGGGACCTATACCCTAACTTGACTTTGTCTAAGAGGCAGGGTACGTCCTGGACTGAATTCCAGTCAATCACAAAATAAGGGTAGTCGTGAAACGAATTAATCTATTCCACAGTAAAATAATAGCTGGCTTTGTTTATAAAATGTCAGACATATAAGATAAGAATTTATTTTAAATGTAGGTTGACACTTTTTTTTGTATTAAACATAGTTTAAGCATGCAAATTCAAAGTGGTGTTTCTAGCCAGGTTTATGGTTTCAAGGTAATATTTTAAACGTAAATATACTTCTGATGGTGCCCTGCCAAATACAGCTCTTTTATTGGCACTCGTTACACGAAACACTCGTGGCAGGTGAGTGCATCTGACCTGTTGCTTGCTTCCGCTCTCTCACCCGCGACAATTTTCCATAACTACAGTACGTCGTTTCCATGGAGACGCTGTTGTCGTGACGACAAGACGCGGGCACACCAAAATCTCGTTCAATTCTAATTTGTTTACAAGTTCTTCAAGCGTCGTCTCAATTTGCAAGCGACCGTTTTTCAACTCTATACTTTAATAATTCGTTTTAAAAGGACACCACAAATTGGAAAGTAAACAAGCGGTTCATGAAAACCAGCGAGCGTAGCAATAAGTGGCGTGATGCTACGTACTTATGTTTAGCTTTATGTTTTCAACAGTTGGCATTAGCTAACGCAACTTTACAGGTATGGAAGTTTTAAATTCCTTTGACTTGACTGGAATAACTTCAAGGCATATGTGAGTTGTATGGCTTTTCTTTATTAGGGTTGTCCATGTATAACAGAAAAGGGTCAGCAGAGTCAGAAATGACGCCTGCTGCCAGTGCGAGGAAATTCATAAAGAAACCATCCACGTACCACTTGACCATTGCCACAGAGGTAAGGACTTTCAATTGCCTTCTTTTTCTTAAACAGTAGCGTGTAGTCAACTGCAAATAGTACACGACAGTTATTTTTTATCGTACAAGGGTCTCCGGTTAAGACATACCGATACTACATTTTGAGTATGGATATCGGACCGATCCCAGTCTTTTGTTAACTGGCTGTTTTACTATCAAGAAGTCACGGTTTGTTTAATTTAAAACAACAACAACATGATATGTAAACAACAAACGGGACAGTGAAATATTTACAAATCAATTTCAGTCTGGCATTAATATTTTCGAGTGGAGGATGCAACATGTCAAAGAAATGGAACGACAGTAAGGGGCAGGGCATCTATTTTGAAATTAAATATGTTCTCAGAACAACATTTCTGCTCGTGTTTTCACTTATTTCTCTGTCCAACTTGTTTTGATCGTTGTCTGTGTCTGCAGCTTCCAGAGAACACCAATTGCCTGGCCTCTTCAGATGACGGCACATACCTTAGCCTGGGTCACTCTGGCGGCTTTTCTGTGTGGCATGCGAGTACTCTGAGCAGTGAGTCCGTGTGGCTGCAAGACAAACTGGAGATTACTTCCATTCACATGACCCGCATCAGTGAAACTGCCTATTTGCTTGGCACGATTGACGATATGGGTGGGTCCTATGCACTCGGCAGTCCTGTGTCATTTGAGGAGATTTAGACAGCACATTCTGCATGTCATCATTTGTGTGTAATCTACATCTTCCGTGTTAATGAAAGTTAAATTGTGAAAACGGTGTCTTCTCAGGTGTTGCCAGAGTCTTTGTGTATAACTTGGAAGGCATTTTTCCCTTTAGTGTTATTAACTTGCTGGTGAGTTTTGGAAAAACAGTGCTGTGGTTACATTCATACGGAATGCGTACAGTATTTGATTCACTTTTGTTTCCATTTTTCAGGATGATATAAACAAGAGAAGTGTTTGCTTGTCCTTTGAAATATCTAAAGGAGGCGAACATGGCGCTATAATAATGAGGTGTAAGTTTGGTTGGTTTTATTTTACCATTTTCAGCTATTTTGTTTCTGTAGTTGTAATCCAGACTTCATATTTGAACATAAAATTAAATATCTGCTTTCAGGCAACAGTGAAATTTGGCTCGAAATCTATTACTTTCCCATCCAGGACTGGCTGAGAGAGTTAAAGGTAGTATAGTCTAGTTTGTTATTGTAAATACAGTACTATTTAGTGTACCAAACGTATTATCAAAACGCTTTCAACAGATTATGTAGTGTGTCGCAGAACATGATATACCGTGTGAAAAAATATTTGCTCTCTTCTCAAAATCATACATTTTTTGCATAGTTTCCCCACTTCAATGTACAGCGGACCCCCGCATGCTCACAGTTCGGCACCAGCGGATTTGCATATTTGAAGGTTTTTTTTCCCCATAACACCGATATTTTTTAATTTTCCCTATTTGCCCCCCGTTTTTTTTTTCTTTGCTGAATTTTTGGGGTTGAAAAAAAAATTCCCCCCGAACATTCTTTTCACTCTTCACAGTTGTCCCTATCCCCATGAATAGCAGGGGTCCACTGCACTATACTGTATATTATATGGCCTTGTACATTTATACTTAATGTTTTTAAATGAAATACGGATCAATTTGACTCAAGATTGCATTTTTTTACAGGATCCCAAAATTTCAGCGAACATGAAATGGTCAGCTGCTGTTCGTGTCAATAGAGTCAATCCATCAACGGGTATTATTATCTTTAAAAAAACATGACACAATCCAATCGAGAATGCAGAAAATAACATCACATGTTTTTGTTGATTAGCAGCAACCGCGACAGAGTTCCCCACCATCATGTCTCACTTTTTAGTTTTGGATGAAACGAGCGAGCCGCCGAGGTAAAACAAAAGCTTGCACCGGAGGCTGAGACAGTGTGTTCCTAATTGGGCTGCGCCTTTTCCAGACAATGCACTCCACACTTTCTTCTGCGCTGTGGTCACTCTTGTGAAAAGAATAAAGCAAAGCCAGGTTTGTATCAGAAAATTGTGACACCGTTACTGCCGTGCTACCTTTCAAACTACCTTGTGCATTTGCAATTATGCTATATACATCAAGACTGTACATTTACAATACTGGACTACTGTGAACTTAAAACAAATGTAGGTCTGTGCAAAATTCAATTCCATTTGCGATTATTACACTCAACGATTACAAAATTCACAAAATGGTAAAAAATGACTATTATGCGCATGTTCGAATAGCAACTAAAATCCAATGCACTGTTTGTTTATACAAGGAAGCCATACTTCAATTTATACTTCAACATTTGCACCTTAAAAAAAATATTTAAAAAAAAAAATATATATATATATATACCGGTATATATTCTTATTATAATTTTATACATTTTGTTTAATCTTAAAGGACCCTAAATCTTGAGTGTTTCAAAGAATTTATTTTGTCTCAATATTTATTACATTTAAACCTTTTAATGTTTTCTTACCGAAAAAAGAGAATAATCTTGATTTCAGTTATTTCCAGGAAATATCATCACTAACATTCCCTCCCATCTTATAGGATCCCCGCACGCTGTTTGTTTTTGGTGGAACGGAAGTTACAATCTTCTCTACCTGCCGCTATCCAAAACGCCAAAGGCCAAGCACGGTCAATGCAGATATAATACAGCTGGAGATTCAGCATCCATACACAAGCTAAAGTGCTGCATCACAAACGTGTTTGACCTCTTCTGTTGCAGAGCAGATCCTGAACCGTGCCCATTGGTGCTGTGGCCCAACGCAGCTGAAATCATCTGCTCCGCTGTCAGTCGGTGCACTCGTTTCATTGCGCTTGGCCTCAGCAATGATTTGCTGTGTGTCTGGGACAGGCTGTCTGGTGAGTATGTCCATCATCGATAATCAAATTGAGACAGTTTCATTGAAAAAAAGAAAAAAATTCAAGTAGGAATTCAAAGTGATTTTTATCATTGCCATTGCTAGTACGCGATTGCTTGTGCTTGTGACACATCTCTGAAAAACATTTTGTCTTGCCTACATAGGGGACATGTCCCAGAAAAGATGAGAGTCAATAGAGGAGATGATTGAAAAGATTGGTACGAGGAATTATGTGACTCCTGCCAGGTCCCCTTTGTTCCTTTGAGTCACAAGCTCAGCAGGAGTGCTATTCGCTTTGTTAAACCACTCGCTGCATGCTTTTTAGCGTGCTACAAAACACCCCAGCCCATGCACGCTGTGGCGTCAAAACATCCATCCATCCATTTTCAACACCGCTTATCCAGAACAGGGTCACGGCGGGGGGATAGCTGGAGCCCGTCCCAGCTCACTTGGGGCGGAAGGCAGACGACACCTTGAACGCATTGCCAGTGAGTCACAGGGCACATATAAAGGCAAACAAACATTCACACCCACATCCACTTACAGCGACTTGGCATCACAACATCAGTCTTAAATTATAGCGTAGAGATGTGCATTGAATCGCTTAAATTCGCTCACACTTGTGCCAAGGGACACTTTGGAGTGTTCCATCAGCCTGTCATGCATGTTTTTTGGGGAATGTGGGAGGAAACCAGAGTAACCAGAGAAAACCCATGCAAGCCCGGGAAGAACATGCAAACTCCACACGGGAAGGCCGAAGCCTTTCTGTGTGCAGGGGGGATCAAACCCGCAACCTCCACTAACCACTGAGGGCCGCCTTTTTTTTCATTATTTTTATTTTTTCTTGATGGGATTTACTTGAGGTAATTTATCGAGCATAATGCACACTTGGCTCCAATAGTCTCCCCCCACCAGCCCAATCCATTCATCTGATTTTCCTTTGTGCTCACATATTGTCCCCAATTTGCTGTTATTATTTGACCTCAGGAAAAAAATTCCGCTTGGAAGCACGTACCTCAGATCAAAACCTTCCAACATGTCCATACATTTACGACATGTAAATGGTTACCAAATGGCTTTGATGACATGTCAATAAATTTCTTACCACCATTATAAAATATATACTGTACAGTAAATCAAAACCTCAAAAACAAGCATTTAATATGTGAGGATAAGCGTTTCAGAAAATGGACGGATGGATGTTAAAAGCTCTTCGATTTGATCCCATAAGGTGAAGCCGTTGTACCTAATGAAGCATCTGTTGAGTGAGCATTAGACTCCCATCTGCATACTTTTTGATTAAGAGTAAGAAGCATGCGTTCCAAATTTCACTTTAGTGGCAAAGGTAAACAAAAATAGAGCGTGGTTACACGAGCCAGCTGCTGTGACATCTGAAAGAAGCCCCCTGCAGCTCTGGTACGCAGCTGCACTTTTTATGATGGCGTGACCCGATGAAAGATATATTTAGCATTCCCCCTCTGAGGAACTCAGCAAAAACACTATAATGAGGCTACATCAGTCCGTGGAAAGAAAAGCGTTTGATTGACTGCCAAGCTAACAGACATTTGTCGTCTTATTAATAATCCCTTCAATTTAGCTACGAGGCCGTGTGATTGTGACTTCCTCATATTTCTCTCCCTCAGGCTCTCCGTTGTCCATCTCAGGAGTCTCAACAGACAGTGCCTTCCTCAGGCTGCAATTTGTGGATTACTGGCCTGCGTGCCATGATAATACCCAGGCTTTAATCGCGGGTGAAATCCACCTCGTGACGCTTTGCGAGAGCGGCGCCGTTCACGTCATAAGCACGGGCCGAGGAGCAGCAACCCGCACTGAGCAGCTCTCTCCAAGGTTCCCATGGCTCCTCGCTATTTCTACGTTGAAGATAAGATCAGAGAAGAACACCTTTATTAATCTCACAATAGAGAAATTCCCAATTCACAGCAGCAAAGTGATGAACGGAAGAAGTAGAAGAACAAAATATAGGAGCTGCTGTAAAGGCAGCCACTCTCCCGGCGCCAGCTTGAAGTCAAAATATATTGAATACATTGAACCCGTGTTAATCGCAGCACCACACGCACCCTCAAGAGGTGAAATTGTGCAAAATGTGTTTGTTTTAATCGTTTTAACACATTTGGGGCCCGATATTTTGTAGATAGGTGCGCGCGTGCTCGGCGGAAAAACGAGTGCATCATCAGTTTACGTGCCAGTGCAAAACCCTTTTTGGGAATTTGACAGACCGTGTTGCATATCATTGAGCTTTCCTGCTGACTAAGGCCGTTTTTTTTTTTTAATTACGCGCCCCCCAGCACACCTGTTGTCATACATTGATGCCCACCCAAACAAGAGTTTGTAATTGCCGATAGATTCCACAAGATGTTGGCAAAGCACTACTTATGTCTAAATGAATCAAATATGTACACACACATTTCTGATTCAAATAAATTCTCATCATGCGCAGGCCAAAAGACTGTGGCGACCTGCCGACGGTTATTGCATCAGTGTCCTTCCTTCAGGGCCTGGTAGGGGAAACACTTTATTGAAAGCGTAAATGATGAATCAAGCTGTCGCCAAACCTGTTTTTCTTCTCTTTGCATTTCTGGGAAAAGTCACTGTCGGTGCACCGAAATGGGAAAATGTTCCTGCAAGATGTCGTCAACACAGCCACGGTGTGCGTCTTGAACCTTCCTGCTCATCATCAGCTGGCTCCCCCCTCCAATCCCATTTATTCTCTGAATGTCAATCAGCGAATTCTCTTCATACGAGGTACAAAAAAAAAAAGACGAACTCATGGGCGCATTTATTCACAAGCTCTCTACTCTCCAAGTAGAGAGCAAGGCAGTTATATGAAAGATGAAATGAGGAGGCGCGGAGGCCTTTTTGTACAAATACTGGAGAATTGTTGCTTTCAAGTTCGAATAGAAGTGGATTGTGTAACGACCTCACATTCCATTTATGTTTTTGTATTTTCATAGGTGCCTAACTTTTTCAATGATGTACTCAATTTATTGAGATGTGCTTATTATACACACTATTGTCCCCTCCAGCTGACCAGCAGCCCATCCCCGGCACTTCCTCCCTCGACGACCATCATCAGAGTCAACTGCTCATGCTGCGTTTTGATGAGCATGACGCCATCAAGCCGTATATTGTTTCATATCCAGAATCTCCGTGGCAACAAAAAACAAGCGTAATTACCGGAGAGGATGCCTGCAACTTGTATCTCCAGCAAAGGTTTGCAACATTTCATCTCATTGCCTCTTCCCGCCTTTCACGTGTTTGCTATTACTTTGGAACGTTTTGTTAAGCTGTAATTACTCAATGAGATTTCTATGTGCACTTGAATGTTTGACATTCGTTTCATTTGCAGAGCGCTGTCAATGGATGAGAGGCACAAAGCTATAACGCAGACTTGGAAGCGACTGCGGTGTGCCACCACCACATAAAAGCGTAACGGACAGCAAGTCATTTCTATTTTACTCAGATGTGACATTTTCATGGGAACCAGACGTATTGTTGTAACTTGGACTGACTAATTGAATTGCTTCCATGACCAAGCTTGCAACTCAATTTATTTCTTTGGTATAGCAAATCATTTTTTCCCCCCTTCAATGCCATTAACCTGTTCCAGCCCATATTTCAATTCAGTTAGTTCAGTTTTAAATGATTCAGCACAGTAGCATGCCAATGAATGTGTCTGTTCTGGTTCAATGGCACGTTGTTCCAACATGGTCTCTGTTGGAAAATCAAATTCTCATTTCAAGTCATTGCGCTTGATACCTCAGCTTCAGAGATTCATTCATTATTCGCATTTTTACATGGTTCATTCGCTGTATGAGACTGCAAGGTAATGGGATCAGATAAGGATTTTTCATTTGTGCTCAAAAACCAAGTACCGGCCGGGTATGTATTTGGAGAGGTATACAGTTGTTGCCAAAGTTCTGCAAAGTCGTCGAGAAGGTAATAAAAGGTGCCTGAGTCAAAAATATTGTACCTCTGTCACCTTTGCCAGCAGTTTGCGGTTGTTGTGTGACTCATTTCCAGCCAACATTTTGACCTTTTATGCTTATTAAAATGAAAATGGTTGGGGTCAAATGACTATTTTTGGGGTGAATCTTGTGCACTCTACGTGTACGGGGATAGAATTATTTTTTTCATGCGGATGTGATCGTAGTCCTCTTCTAATTTTAGGATCAAGCCATGTTCCATTATAGCTTCTCAGTGTACATTCTAATTCAGAGGGAAAACATGTCCTTTGTCTTTTGGCCATTGACTCAGCCCTGATAAAAGGCAGCCATCCCCTTGAGGAGCCATTAGAGTTGAGTCGCTGTGTATGGAAGCGCGTTGACATCACGCAGAGGATCCGGTCAGCGCTTCCTCATAAAAGTGTGCTTGTTTTGTACCCGTAAGGGACAGCTAAGTCACATGGAATACTTTTAATCGAGAATATCACGACATACTGTACATTTGGCGGGCAAACATTTTTAACCAGCTTTTGAAAGCAGCATGGTGAGAGGTCTGTTCATTTCTGCAATGTGGCTGGTTTGGTCAACTCGGCCCTTTTGAATACTTGGAAATTCAAAACATAGTCGCTGACCTATTTTTTAAATGAATTTTTGGATATTTTCTCTTAATGTGTCACCTTGTTTTGCCTAGACCTAGACGGTTTGTTTTCCAAATAAAGATTTTTTAAAAATCTAAATTCTGTTGACAAATTTTAAACAATACATTTTGAACACAGATGTTAATAATTTCATTTTACTGGTCCCCTTTACTTGTTCCATTACTTTTGTCCTTTTTTTAAACCGTCCCCACCCCCTCCCCGGACACAATGTCTTTATGATTTTAATTTCAAACAGCTTCATATTGAGGTCTCTAAATATGGTACTCCGCTGTACGCACAGATATAATACAATGCAAACATATTGGGAGGTCTTGCTTTTGCACAAGTGAAAATGCCATTTTTATCTATTCATTGATAATATACAGAATCCTCCAAAAGTGTTTGATGGGCTTCTTCTACACTAAAGTCAACCAAACATGTCTTTATGGGCTTTGCTTTGTGTGTTACATTAGTCACTACAGCATATATGTGAATTTTTGGTGTGAAAACACAAATACATAATGCCATGCAACCAAAGTGTTCCATCTGTATTCCCTTCAGATGATGTTCTCCGGTTCTCCATGTACAGATCTCTGTGCAATGTTGCATGTTGTCTGAGAGCAGCTTCCTGGCAGCCCGTTGTCATTATCACCGCACATTGGGGACCTCTCGTGCCTACCGGGACTGGCCTTCCGTTTTAGCAGAACGGCATTGTCAACGCTAGCAAAAGAAGATCCGGTTATAACCGTGTTGGCGTCCGTGTCCCTGGTAGCTCGCGAGCTGCGGTGGAACCTGCGGAAGCGGATGGTGAAGAGGCCATAAATGAGCGGGTCAAGGCAGGCGTTGACCAGGCCGAAGATGAACAGGAGATGGGTGAGTGAGTGGGAGACCTTCCCTTCCAGGTCATCGGGGAAGAACCAGTACCAGAGCCCCAGCAGGTAGTAGGGAGTCCAGCAGATGATGAAGGACAACACGATCACGACGCTCATTTTTAGAGTCCTCATGCGAGCTCTGGGGATGTTATTCTTGGAGCAGCGCAAATGTACCTCAGTGGAAGAAACTACAAGAAGAGTTTAAAAAAAAAAGGTGATCCACGGACTGTGTACACACACACACACATATGTATATATATATATATATATGTATATATATATGTATGTATATATTTATATATATATATATATATATATATATATATATATATATATATATATATGTATGTAGAGTTAGTCACATAGCATAATTGCGTATGTCATTTTTTAATATTTTCTGGAAACAAAGAAAAATGTTCTCGTATTCCAAATAGATTGAAAACTGACTGCGGCAATTTTGCCGACGATAGACGCTTACACACTTGTCACATACAGATTGTGATTGTCATTTTTTTTTCTAAATGCAAAGAAGAAGAATTTATCCATCCATCCACGATGACATTGTAAATCAGATTTTTATGAAAACAGAGCTTTGATTTTAGGGCCGTATTGACCAGTCCTACTCTATTGAAGATGTGTTAAGACTCACCATTGTCCTTTTTCAGGCGCTTGGAGATCTCGAAGAAGATCCTGGTGTAGCATGTGATCATGATGGCCAGGGGCAGCAAGAACAGGCAGAAGAAGGTGAACATGTTGTATGCCGTCTCATGCCAATGTCTCCCAAAACTTCCTCGTGTGGTGCACTGCGTGAAGTCCTTGGGATACTTGATGGTCACGTTGTGGAACAGGAACATCTGAGTCGGAACATTTACAGTTTCATGCCGTTGTTCAGCTTAGCCAGCCACTCTCCTTTTTGCAATTTAAAATGTAGCTTTCAACATTAGTCGTCTTAGGCCTGACAGTACAGTCATGGCTAAAAACCTGACGGAAAGACTGATCAGTAAGACTTGTAGTGATATGATTTGAACCCACTTTCTGGCACAATGCATGAAACACTTGCAAATACGAAATGTACCGCTGAGAAAATTATTCCTCTCAAGCTCGGCGGCCACACCGAGAAGAGAACCAGATCAAGTCTTAGGTCTTCGCCGTTTGTTGTGCAGCATTTTATCTTACTCTCATATTGGATACTGGGATGTCTTATGTTCTCCAGTTTATCTCTAGTTATCTTCTGCCGTTTTCCTCATCGACGTCCTTTTATAAAGTTTAGACACCCGCTCATATAAATATATCGTGCTTTCAAATAGTATTTCCCCCGTTTTATATATTAAGTGTATCTGTATGTTTATATATGTTGGATATGTGTATCTCAACTCATGTGCTTCTATATTTATATGTCGGATTTATATAATTGAGTATATATAATTTATACGGCATACTGTGCAGGATCGGCAGTTTCTGATTGAATGAGTACCATTCCATGTTTGGTCTGCTTATGTTTTAAATGTTTTAGGCCACAAGACGTCGTATGGCCTAAAACATTAACCTATTGGTGTTATTCATTTTTAAAACGTAACACTGTGGCTTCATGAAAACCTTTTAAACATGCTGATTATGTCCCAGGTTATGTATCTCTAAAGAATGATGTAGCCCATCCATATTCATATAGTACATAACAAACGTGAACCCAAAAATCCTTTGCCATGAAATCATGTGCCTGATGGATACATTTATCCATTTTCCAAGCACTTGTGCACATAAGAGTTGCATCTTAGTGGAGGCTACACCAGTCAATTAGAGGGCCCGGCTGAATAAACAACCGTCCACACTCAAAATCACAACTCTTCAATTAATTCAACATGCATTGGTGACAAAAGTATGGAGCGTTTCCAGGGTCCGACCTTCCTGTATAGCATTTTCATGTTGCGTGTGTGGGGGTGTGGGGGGTGCGGCTCCCTCCTCCATTCCAAAAACATGCATGTTATATTTATTGAGGGGTAAATTTATGTGTGAATAATTGTCTCTGTCTATGTGTCCTGTCATTGACAGGCTATGAATCAAGCTGTGCCACACTTCAGCCCAAATCAGATGGGATAGGTAAGTAGGACAGTTTATGCGACCCTGATGAGGGCATCTATAAGCGCTTGTCCATGTGCAGTAAACTTGTTTCACTTCTTCTTTGTCTTGGTATCATGTGGCTCAATAAATAGTCTTAAGTTTGATGTCCACATTTGTATTGATTTGCTCACAGAAACATGCAAATTAGGGTTCATTGAAGACTCTAGATTGTCCATAAGTGTGATTGAGTGTAAATTTGTTAGTCTATGTGTGCCTTGCAGTGGACCGGTGACCAGTCCAGCGTATTTCACCCAGCCTGCCTTTCACCCAATATCAGCTGGGAATGTGGTATAGTCTCCAGCTCACCTGCACCCCTAATGTGAACAAGCCCTGTTGAAAATGGATGGATTGCTGGATAGGTGCATCTTAGACGCAAGCCACGGTATGAGAAACCTTGATCGCAATTCAGGGGGCCGTGTCGGCCTTCTGCGGAGTGCCGGTCTCATTTGATTTTAGGTGAGCTGACCTGAGGGATTGACAGCAAAACACTCATGGTCCACGCCACCGCCAGCATGAACCCGTTCCTCTTCCGGGCCTCGTTGATGGCCAGCGGATGGAGAATGGCCGACTGGCGGTCCAGACTGATCACCACGGTGACGAAGGCGCCTGAGTACATAGCCAGGAGCTTGAGGAACATCAGGAGGCGGCAGGTGAAGTCGCCAGCCAGCCACTGCACCGTGATGTTCCACGCCGCATCCACGGGCATCACCACGAACGTCACCAGGAGGTCGGCCAGTGTCAGGTTGATGATCAGTACGCGGACATGTGATTTGCGCTTGCTGTCCGCGTAGGCCGCACGAAGCACGGCAAGGTTGCAGAACGCCGACGCGCCGCACAAGATGAAGGTGACAATCACCCGGACTTTGGCGGCGGTGCTGAATGTGGGCAACTCCAGGCACGGCGACGACACATTGCAGCTGGCGTTGGCGGGCTGGAGCTCGGCAGATACCTGGTACATACTAGCATCCATTTTCCTGAGGAGGATGCATTTTGCTCAACCAGAAGAAAGAACGATGGGTGAGTCACAGCCTGCGCGCTACATGCAAATACTTTTACGGGGGGACAACTAACAACTCGAGTCATATGGATGAGTGATTCCCAACCACCGTGCAGTGTTGCTACCGATACCATAAAAGTAATTTACTGATAACTTGACTTTAAAAGAAACTTGGTTACGTTTCTTATTTCTTGATTTTAAAAGTAACTAAGTTTGATTACAATTTACTTTATTGGCTACATTCATAAGATGCTGACAAAGCTGAAATGACATTTTTAAAAGTGCCATTAAAATAACTGTTATTCTTGAATGTCGCTGTTAAAAATGCACTGCGAGACGAAGCAGACGTGCTAACCCTTACTACACCGTTTAATCACACCTGATTCATTTTGAATGAGGGGCGAGTCATATAAGATTGTTTTCAACATTCCATCCATCCATCCATCCATTATCCAAGCTGCTTATCCTCACGAGGTTCGCGGGCGTGCTGGAGCCGTCTATGGGCAGTAGGGGGGTACACCCTGAATTGGTTGCCAGCCAATCGCAGGGCACACATAGACAAACAATCATTCGCGCACACACAGTCGTGCCTACAGACAAGTTTCCTCGTTCACCCGACCATGCATGTCTCTGGAATGCATGAGGAAATCGGAGCACCCGGAGAAAACCCACGCAGCCATGGGGAGAACATACAAACTCCTCACAGAGAAGCCAGAGCCCAGATCCGAATCCTTGACTTGTACTGTGTGGCAGATGTGCTAACCAGTCGTCCACTGTGCCACCCAACAAAAAAGACAAACTTTTAAATTAATCTAGTGATCAATTATTTAGACTGACTACAAATACGAATGAATTATTACAACTGTAACTAAACTGTAACAGTGACACTGCACTTGATGTTGTTTTTCTATTATTACTGCTGTAAATAATGAATATTCAATTCAAAAGAAAAGTACGATTGGAATTCATTTTCTAACAGGGCATGTGGACTATATGCTACATTTTTGCACACACATACAAATATACTTAAACTATATGAATGGCATCTCATGTCCTACTAAATACACACACACGCACACACAAAACGTACTGTAAAGTAAATTGCATGCATTAATCAAATGATACTATGGTCCAAAATTTTATCCAAAATATATTTCTAAGCTTGAGTGGAAATCTTCGAGAAATTGTACTTACTCACTTTGTGGAAATGTGCTTCTGTGCATGCTTGGTAATAATTGCAATAAAGCCCTCCGGGAGAGAGCGGGGGAAAAAGAAGCTTTTGTCAATGTATACGCAGCCTTCAAATAAGACAGTCAGTCCAGCATGAAGACCTTCTCTTTGAATGCATGCACACACACATGCTGCCCCCTCCACATGCAGACTGTGTGCCAATGAGGGAAGAGCAAAGGTGTGGCCCCACCTCTAACCATGCCCAAATATACTTCATTTGGTGCACTACTGTAAAATGGAAAAATAACTTACTAATGATGAATGGCAAATGATTGATTTACGTTTGCTTGTTAGAGAACAGGCATCAGTTCTGCCTGACAGACATCATATATCGCAAAACATAAGACTAAATTCCAAATAGAAAGTAGACATTGGAAGACTATTTTTCTCATTTAACATAAATAAATAAATAAATGACAAGTACTTTTTGCTTCCCAATACAAATGCCGTTGATTTACGCGTCATGAAGACTAAGGAAATCTGTTTGCCGCCCTCTATTGCCTGATATATTCCACATATCGCCACTGTTAGAATAGTAAACCATCCTCGCGGTAAAAATATATTTTTAATGTGAAACACATTTGCAATTTAAATGTCTTAGTTGTCATGTTGGTATCACACGGTCCTTATTGCATGTTAAGCCGTAGCGTCGTCTAACCAAATTTGCAGATGCGCTAGGGGGGCGCGGCGGCAACGCACAGTGAGTCGTAGTCTACCAAATTTACAAACGCGCTGATCAAGACCATTGCCTCGGAACGAAAATGACGACGTGCCTGTTTTCACGCCAAGAGCAGACCACTTTCTGTTATCAAATTGTCAAGGGCAGGCAACTCCGTGCGCCAGAATGCTCAGAGAGCCGCAAAGCGGCGCCAAGCACGTCGGTGCGAAAAATTAAGTTGCAGCCGTATTTAATACCAAGCGCATGGGCGCCAGTCTACGAGGATAGGGCCTGCTAAGTTTAGCATTACATATAATCATAAACGTCTTCGCGTTAGATGTGAGTGGGTGTATTATTATTTTTTTTTTGCTTCTTGATAAAAGCGTCATCAAACCTCGAGACTTCTTACAGGAAAGAGCATCTTTACCCACACCTCCAATTTTGTCACAATGATTGGACTCCAATTATCTTGGAGCTAATTAGCCTGTGGGAGTAGCATCCTTTTTCCACCACTCACACTGTGACGTATAGTATATATGTTGTGTTCCGTAAAAACATGAAAAGAGAACTGTATTATGCTGCTCTTTTGTGGTGATACGAAGATCAGATATCGTCAAATTTATGCAGGAATTCAGGTAATTCTGCAGGGTTCACATTCTTTTTCTTGCTTGTCTGCTTATTCATATAGCATATGACACACTAACCAAAAGTATTAGGACACCTGGTCTATATAAACACAGAAAGGTAAATTATGGAGTTTTTCCCCTTAAAATTATTTGGATATTTTATTTGATTACGGTAATCATTCCACTCAATAGTGTTATATTACATTCCCTTATATTGTTGCAATCTAGCTGCATCCACAAACAGTCAAAAAAATCAAACCAAAGAACACCACCGCGTAACATCATTCGATAATCTTGTTGCATGAATGGGCGCTATCACCGGATGTGTCTAGCTGGATTAATTTCCCTGGTTGCTTTCACGGTAGATGGTCAAGGAACACGCTGACCCAAAACATGTATTATCTTGTGAGTACACCTCCCTTTGAATAGAAGATGTGTCAAATTACCAAATTTGATACTGTTTGAGCTGTTCTGTTCGTCTTGTCATGATAAGCAGGGCGCTTGTAGCATCTATTGTGGTTTCGCAAAAGGTCACGAAAGAAGGGACATGATGATGTGCTCGTGGAGATAGAAAAGGTTACTTTGTATCGCAGTTAGATAGATATGTTTGCATAAGGAGGCAGTAAGTGTGTGTGGGGGGGGGGGGGGTTGATTACCTGCATCACTAAACTAGACTGGTCACAGAACAGAAATTAAGATGTGTCTGAGTTTACGCCACATGAAATCTAATTTCTCTGACCACATTATCAGGCCAGGCAGCTCAGTGTGCCGAAACGGCCAGAGAGCCGCAGCACGGCCGCAAACACGCTAACGCGCCAGCACCAAAATGAAGATGCACCCATTTTTACGCAAGGCGTACGGGCACCCGCCTCCAATTGTAGCGTCTTTTATTTCCACAGTTTACTACTTTATAGTTCTCCGTCTTTGCACACGCTTTCAGCAATAATCTTCAAACATTCTGTGTTTATTAAAAAAAAAAAACTCTAAGTGCACTTGAGCAGCGCTGCAATTCACATCTTGTTTTGCATCTTCATCCTGCTTCTCCTGATGTACGCACTGACTCAGGCACAGTCATCATACACATTACATCGCGTTTGCCCATTAGGCTGGAATACTGTTGATTCCATTTTCTCACTCACCCAAAAAGCTCCGCAAGGTAATAACACTATCATTCTTTTAATTGTTCCCTTAGGAGCCATTTTCAAGCAATGGCACTAATTTTCACATGCTACATTTAAACATTCTCATTAGAAAGGGTATTCCGCACAGTACATCACTGAAAATATCAAATGAGATGATAGTTAGAAATTATCTGATGGCATCTGCTTATACTCCACTTTTATTTGTCGCATACATGGATAAAACAGGCAGAGGTGTTTATTTACTCAACTGAAGAGATTTACCAGCATCAATCAAGGAATAAAGTATTTATTAGGGTGCTGCCTTTGTTTGTACAAATACATTTTTTTCTAATAATACGTTTTCCATAATTCTTTCA
The DNA here is from genome assembly GCF_025434085.1 of Hippocampus zosterae. Classification (NCBI taxonomy): domain Eukaryota; kingdom Metazoa; phylum Chordata; class Actinopteri; order Syngnathiformes; family Syngnathidae; genus Hippocampus; species Hippocampus zosterae. The sequence goes on along the minus strand of NC_067454.1, from coordinate 10,049,237 downwards.
TAACGATATAATCCATCCATCCATTTTCTGAACTGCTTTCTCTTCACAAGGGTTCGCGGTGACCATCTAATACATAACAAAATAATTTATTATCAATAATAATGTGTATCGTACTTTTTCACTTAAAACTCCACATTTGCATGTTATCCTCATGGGTTTTCTCCAGGTACTCTGGTTTCCTCCCACATTCCAAAAGCATGCGTGGCAAATTAATGGAACACTCTAAATTGTCCCTAGGTGTGATTGTGAGCGCTAATAGTTGTACTGTATGTCTCTGTGTGCCCTGCGATTGGCTGGCAACCAGTTCACGGTGTGCCTACTGCTCTAAGTCAGCTGGGATAGGCTTCGGCATGCCTATGGCCCTTATGAGGATAAGTGGATTAGAAAATGGATGGATTTAAACGCCATAAATAAGAAATGAAATTGTCCATTGCATGAGGAAGGGAGGTGGGATAGTCAAAGGATCATGATAGATTGAGCATTTTGATGGGGTTTTTTTTCAGCGTGTAAATTAAGACTAAGACAATAATAATTTCTTTAAATGAAAGAAAACTTTATTAATACGTTTTTATGAGAAGGTTGCAATTGTCTGTGTTTGCCTAATGATTAGTTCATCCTTGGGCACTTTTTTTCTTCTTATCAGCACTTGTTTTACGACAAATTCATATGAAATGGCTGCATCAGTGATGGTCGAATAGCATCTGGGGCCGATCCGACGGACAGGCCATTAGCTAATTGGTATTGAGGTGGGGCATGTGTGACATCACATCGCCTACTCTTTGGGTTCATGTTGCATTAGCGGTACCACTCGGGCGGAAGTAAAGGATCAAGAGGTACAGCATGAATAACGGAGTGAGAGATAGGGAGTGCTAACAAGAGAGCGGAGCCTGACAAACAAGATCTTCAAATGCAAAGATGATATGTTTTGGAAAAAAACATGTCATTATGTGGAAACGGTATGTTTTTCACTGAGTTTTCTGTGCAGTTGCCATCTGAAACAAACAAGATAATAATGTAGCCGTTAGTATCCGAACAGGGCTAAAATAATGACAGTGACTCATGTTAAATCCCACAGCCATAAGAGGCCCAAATAGCTTGAAGATAATTCAATTATTAATATTCTCTTATGCAACAATTTTCAACAACTTGGGTTTCCAGATAAGTAATGTTTTTGGAGATGCAATGATTCCACCCAACAGCAGTGATATGTCAAATTGTTTATTTTAATAAGAAAATAAGTACGCCTTATTTCTAATATTATTATTATTCATGAATTAATCAGAAGTAACTATTACAATCAAACTTTATTTATATAGCACTTTTCAAACCTAAAAATGCAACCCAAAGTGCTATGCAATTAAAACTTCACAATTACAACATAAAAATATGATCCCTCCCCCAACATACACATATATATATATATATATACATCCCCACAAGCATGCCTATGCACACGCACGCGCGCGCACACACACACACACACACACACACATTCCCTCATGACCCTGACATTAAAAGAGACATGAGTTCAGGGTGTACCCTCCCTACTACCCGAAGACAGCTGGAATAGGCTCCAGCACGCCCACGACCCTCGTGGAGATAAGCAGATTAGAAAATGGATGGAAAGGTGGTCGGTGATTGTAATAATCGACAGAAAGAAGACAACAGACATTGTAATTTAGAAGAATATACAGATCACATCTAACAGTGGTCGAGTGCGTCACCGATAGAATCCATTAGGGGGCAAAGGAGAGCAAGCACCTCCGGCATCCGCATGCGCAGAGAACGCGAAGAAGAAAACTTAAAGAAACGAAAATGATTGGTTGACATTTTCGAAACGGTGTTAGTTTTAGCCAAGTTTATTTTCAACTGTTAGTCCCGTTTTTGACTGCGGCTATATAAATAATACGTAGCAGTGGTGAACTTGCCGAAAAGCGTAATGTTTAGAGAGTTCGCCCTAAGACGTCAGCATGTTAGATACTAGCCGATGGTCTCTCCTCCACTCTGCAGTAAACTTCAACCGCTGGCGGACAAAATGTCTATTCAACGAGCTCTGGTGGGCTGTACCGTGCTGTCCTTACAAGATGCCTGCGTGTTTTATCCATGCTGTAAAAACTGCTTTTGCAGAATGGACGTGGAGTCGCACGACACGACGAGGTAAAAGTATCAAAACCAACACTAACCATGATTGCTATTGAGAGGAGTGAGTCCTAACCGTAAATTGACATTCTAAATTGTTAAACAAACAAACAAAAACTGTATAGTGATACCAAGCTCATACAATTAAGTTAATAGGAACACATTTAATGACGTTTAAATTGAGATATCAACACTTGACATTTTTAAACAAATACAATAACAAGGAGCTTTAAAGTCACCATAGTATTTATTACATTCTGTCAAAACACCAATGTTATTTGTTATTGCTCTGGCTTTAACTGAAACGCTTGTTAAAAGCTTTTAGAAGTTGCGTTTGTACAGTGCTCCCACAACACACACACAGTCTACATTGATATTCTCGTTCATGTGATGTTCTGCCTAATGTCTTAAGCTAGAGACTGAGCTGCACTGTACTAATGGCAGGGTTGGACAAGCACGTTTTTTTTTTTAACAATGATACGGGTTTGTTCTATCCGCCCCAATTCAGGAGAAAATTCCACATGTTAATAATCATCTCAGGAGGCTGCCATTTTGTCCTGTACTGCCACTTGTTTAGGTGTGACACCTGCGGTCAATTTAATGAGCTAATGAATTTGTTAACCATTTTGTATCTGTATTCACGTTTCCCCATTTTTGTGATTCTACCAAAGATCCAGTTGTTCCAAGTGTGCCTACAGCTGTGTGAGAGATCATCTGGAGTACAGATATCGTCTTTCACTATTGGTGACCAGGGACACCAGTATTTTTGGAGTTACGGTGTTTGGCAGCTGCCTGAACCCATTCTTTGGCATTCCCGCAACTCAATTTCAAAGGTGAGAGAGGGCATCCTTCAGGCTGCGGTCGAAGAGGATTAAACAACTTCTATAAATATAGTGAACATTTATTTGTTCAGACAATGTTTGAAGGATCATTTTAACAGTCTCAACTACCATGTAAGTGTATTGATCAGTCTGGCATTCATTTGGACTTTGACAGGGTATTGGAGAAGTCGGATGGACCATTTGAAGCATCAACCAGATCCAAAGTGTTGGCAAGGGCCGTCGAGGACTGTTTTGTTGGCAGAAATCTTGTTTTTGGAATAAAGGTGTGTTGGAAGTCTTGTATTAAAACAATGCCTGTCATGTCATTGCAGTATGTTTGTGACCCCAGCGCTCTTTGTGCTCTGCAGGTGACAGATTCAAAAAGTTGCCCATGGTCAAAAGATCATAATCCGGAAGCCTTTGATCACAAGGACATGGCACAGTTTACTGCCACCCATCTGATTTTCCCTAAATTCGCAGGCCTGGAGGGCCACTCTGTCCTTAGGTACTACCGACTCCTTCGGAAAGCAGAAGCACATCATCGAGAGTCTGTTGATCCAAACAAGTCCTGCGGGATCCTGACAACACCGCGACTACAGATCCCTCAAGATTCTGCTGTCGGCAGCTTCAATAACATCACTCTGTCCCGTCTTTTTTCCCACGCCCTGCAAAGGTAATGTGTGTGTTTTGTAAGAATATTAAATAAGAATATAGCTGCAGAATTTGGGCAAATAGTGATTGAACAGTAGATTGGAAGCAATGTCTTGAGAGTTGTCGTCGTATATTACGAGGCAGGCTTTTATTTGCACAAACAGTAATTGAATTCAGACCATGACCTGTTACAAAATTATTAAATGTAAAATTGTTGAACAATGTTTTCATTATATTCATCAAGTCAATAACTCCGTACTTAATTACATAAATCAATTTATAGGAAATGATTGAATAATTATTTTAATTAACCAATATTAGAAGACTGCAGTATTAAAGCAAGAAATATTAGTCTTCTTGATAATGCAAATTATCAGTGAGCTGGATTAAAGTCTGCCCAGAATATTAGCACCAGCACAATCTCATGAGTCTTCATCATATGCTTTCATACAGTTGACACCGCTCTAAACTTTCAGCCCGGAACGACATTCCGTCTCCTCTCAGCGACGATGATTTGCTCGCGGTAAAGCCAGCATGGGTGCCTCATGCAAATGGAAGCATCACCTCCAGTCACATTTGTTCTGCCTCACAGGTCGCAGCACCACGGTGGCAGCTTAACTCCCACGCCGCCATGGCAACAATCACTGGGACTTGTTACTTCATCTGCCGAGCAGGAAGAGGAAGAGGAAGACTGCTGCACATGCGATGACAGCCAATCAACTGGCAAAGAAAAAGGACGGAGCACTTTTTTTGACACCCCGCCATTTTCTCTATGCTGGCCTGCCGAAAATGCCAACTCCTCCATTTTGAACCATGTGACGCCCCCCAAGCCTTCTCGTGTGAATTATCCACTGGCCTCTGAGAGTCGGGCCTCCAGACAACAGAATGATTCACCGGTGTCGTGTTCATTAGTGTGGGAGGATTTGCCTTTTTCGGAGAGTCTGACAGCGTTTTTGAATGAGGAAGACAAATATTTCTTCATGATAAGAGACAAAAACTTGCCCAATGAATCAATTTCTACTTATACCAATAACACAAAGCCGCCAGGAAGTAAATCCCGGATTTCAGCAGACTTCGCTAACACTCGTGTTCTGAATGAAGACAGTGAGGAAATCTACAATTGTTCTCTGGACCTGTTTGGTTTAAGCTCAGTGGATCCACGTGAGGAAGACGTGCAGCCTCCGAGACATCAAAACTGTGTCAAAGGAGCCACTGCTCATAACACACCTTCTCGAGGCATGACAACCCCCCACCAGGATTATCCACAACGTCTCGACTTTATCCCATCATCTCAGTCTACTCCCATTGTTAGAATCCGTCCTTCCTCCTCCTCCTCATATCCTTTGTCATCCACTAGACATAAAAACTTTTCAAAAAGACGATCCAGGAAGCACAGTCTTGCGATCCTGGGAGGGATTCTGAACAGGAAGCTGGCAGGTGAATGTGATGCACCTCAGAGCCAATCAGAGGACAACTTTGTCATTGTCCTGCCCACTCCTGCTGAACTCAAAGTGGAAAATTGTCGCTCTCAGGAAAATCTGCCATCAGAGCCAGCGCAACCAAAGCACCATGATGCAGCAGTATGTGATCGAAACACACAGTTGGATCACACAATCAATGAGATGCCAGCTCATGGTTCCTTGTTTAAAGACCAAACATATGATTGGTCCAGAGACCTCTTCTCGGACTCTGTCTGAAAACTTATGTCCACTCTTCCTTTTATTTAAATGATGGAGCTGACCAATTACAAGTAAATGAAATTTGATAATTTCCCACGACACAGTAATTTGCCCCGGCATTCTGATTGGGAATCACTGCGAGAGAAAACGGATGGATGTATTTATTTATATGCACACTGCACTTTTCGTTCTATACAGCGTAGACATGGTTTTTTTAAGGTCGTGAAACTGCTCACTCAGAGTGTGTGTGTGTGTCTGTGTGTGCGCGCATGCGTGCGTGTGTGCGAGACGGAGAGGATGATGTTCTTTTTGCCTCTACTTGTAAAAATGTCCCGCAGCAGTTTCTTTTCAGCGGGTTTCGCAACCTGTATGATTGCAATTTAACAGAAGAGATTAAATAAATGTATGAAACCACACAGGTGTCTTACTTGTTGGTGCTGTTAGTGTTTTAAATTGAAATTATCACATTGGAATTGTACAAACCCAATTCCAATGACTTTATGATGTTGTGTTAAACATAAATAAAAACAGAATACATTGATTTGAAAATCATATTGTATCTACATTTAATCAAATACATGACAAAAACAAGATATTGCATGTTCAAACTGATAAACTTTTTAGTAAATCATTAAATTGAATTTTATGGCTGCAACACGTTGCGAATCATGGCAACACGGTGCCATGATTCGCTATAAAAGTAGATTCCCTAAATTGCTGAGTCATTCACAAGCAAAGATGGGGCATGTATTGCCTCTGTGTGAACAACTGCATAAAAAAATACTCAGTTTAAGGACAATGATCCTCAACGTATAATTGCAAGGAATTTAGGGATTTCAACTCCTGTCCATAATATCAAAAAACTCAGGAGAATCTGGAGAAATCACTGCATGTAAGCGGCAAGGCCGAAAACCAACATTGAATATCCATGACCTTCGATGGAACTGTATAAAAAAAAAAACATGAATGTGTAAAGGATATCACCACATCGCCTCGGGAATACTTCAGAAAACCAATGTCAGTAAATACAGTTCAGCGCTGCATCCTTAAGTGCAAGATAAAACATGCCAAAAGCCATTTATCAAGACACTTAGAAACGCCGCCGGCTTCTCTGTGCCTTAGCTTGGCTAAGATGGACCGATGCAAAGTGGAAAAGACTTCTGTCGTCCGACGAGTCCTCAAATTATTTTGGGAAATTGTGGACGTCGTGTCCGCCCATGCCGAAGTGGAGAACTACCATCCGGACTGTTATGGACGCAGAGTTCAAAAGCCAGCATCTGTGATGACATGGAGATGTGATAGTCCCTATGGCATGGATAACTTACACATCTGTAAAGGCACGATTAATGCTGAACGGTACAAAGAGGTTTTGGAGAAACGTGCTGTCATCCAAGCAGCATCTTTTTCATGGATGCCCCTGCTTATTTCAGCAAGTCATCCCCAAACCACATTCTACACGTGTTCCAACAGAGGAGCTTCGTAGTATAATGGTCCGGGTACTAGACTGATCCGCCTGCAGTCCAGACCTGTCTCCCATTGAAAATGTGTGGCACATTATGAAGCGTAAAATATGACAGCAGAGACTTCACACTGTTGAACAGCTGAGGAGGCTATACATTAGAATGGGAAAGAATTCTCAACACAACGTCCCAACTTCATTGGAATTGGGGTTGCAAAGATGATAAAACACATAGTTGCATTTCGATACGTATATGAAGATGTGGGAAACAGGTCCTGGTCAAAGGTGGCAACTGGCAAGCACAAATACTAGTGTCCAAAAAAAAGAAGAAGTGATTAATCTGGAAGCACTGTTAGAAAGTGCACAACAGGACAGTCAATTCTGATTTATCGCATTCGGAATTCGTTGGAAAAAACATCAACTCTTCACGATGGTCCTTGTGGGCGCTACTTGTGTAGTTGTTGTCCTGACAGGCAAATAATTGGCCAGACGAGTCACGTGCCATCCGACCGATAGCGGAAGTAGCCATATAGCTCGCGACTGCGAAACGTAACGAACGTCGATACGAAGGAACGACGCTAGCCTCACAAAGTTGTCAATGTGAGGACTCTACAGTCGAAGAGATGAATACAGCAGTCATATTTGTTTTCATGACGGTTACCTTTCTGACCTCGCAGGTATGTGTGGGAGAGGGAACAAAAAAGCGGGGCCGAATGGATTTGATGACCACTTCCATAATTATGTCAAATCAAAGTCGGGCGGTGATTGAAGGCGTTGTAAATGGAACGTTACAGAAGACGCGATAAACGGCCCACATTATGATATTTATGTTAAGTACATACTGTACATTAATTAAAACTGTGTTATATATGCTTTATTGTCAAGCAGGGGAAGAAAGACTAATGACAAGATTTGTTTTCTCTTTACTTGACCCTCATTGCGCATGTGTGAATACAATGAGATTTTTATAATTGTAAAATATATTTTGGGGGAAAATTGTTTTTCTTTGTGTGTGTGTGGGGGGGGGGGTGTCACTTTATTCATGTCGACAATTAAACTTTAGTCTGTTTCATGACTCGTTGGCAAAAAGGCTTCTCAGTAAACGGAACCATACGTCTGCATTCAATCGAACGCAAGAGTATCAAACTTGTTTTCATCACGGTGCACATCGTACTTATGGTTGCACAAAGGTTGTCAAATCACATATAGGCATAATCGCAAGGGTTGAAAATTATGAAAGCACGCCCCAAATTAAGGGTGGCATACATCACTCCCCCAATTTCACCCCAGAGAGCCACTCGCTATGATTTATTGGGAGTCCTGAAAGCATAATTAATTACTTTGTAAACATTTGCAGGCTATTGATTGTCAATTACTGTATTTCTCATCTGTTATTGAATCTTTTGGCTTGTGGTATTTCGTTGCAGCTTTTAACAAAAATATTTTGACTGACCTTATTTGTCAGACAGGTTTTATTTAGGTGATTTTGTAATTGAACAGGTATGAATGTTAGCAGGCTTGGTGTGGCCAGTGAAACTGAACTGGAAAAAGTGATTAGCAACAAAATTATGGTTTTAACAAGAGGGACATATTTTTTTCCACGCAGACTCAGGTAGCATTGAATAGTTTTTTCCCCTCCTTAAAATAAATTAAATCTCCATTTAAATCCTGTTTTATGTTTAGATTAGTTATCTTTGTCTGACCTTTAAATGTGTTCAGTGATCTTAAAACTGCAAAAAAAAAAAACCATTTAGAAGGGACACATACTTTTTCATCTCACTGCACATTGTTTCTAAGTTTTGGGTTTAGTTCAAGGAAAGAATACTGCATGTCTTGTGAAAACAGGTACTGTAAATTTAAAGATATTTAAAACAAATCAGCAACAGAATTATCATCAATATAATCTATAGATCTTGGTCCTATCATTACATAATTGCAGCTGCATTTTACCATGATCTTTTTTTTATGATAAGACTAATGGAACTAGGTTTTGAAATAAAAAAAGTTTTGTCCAAGCTTTCACGGGCCTAAAATGATGTGGAGCTCTTGACCTGACTGATCAAAAGCAGTGTTTCGTAGATTTTTACAGCAAGTACAAATTGTACACCCTCAAACAACATTTGGTTCTCCAAGTACGACCATCATGACCAATGTTAAAATATCGCAGAGTAGTAGGCCCAAGTGTTGATCAGAAATGACTCATAGGTTTTATTCCTGAAAAGTTATTGTGCTGGTGGTGTTTGCTATGTCAATTCGCTCTTTCACTCAAGGAATGACACAGAATTACAACTTTTGGTGGTTGCCACAATATTGTTACACATGGCCACAACAACGTCTAACAAGTTATTATTTGGATGAAATGCAATTGAACTGTTCATAACGTACTTTGAATTGTAATTTTTGTGTGAAACGGATACTCATTCTGCTCCCTCCCACAGATAAACTGCCAAGAGGCTATCCTGCACATTTCAAGCGCAAGCAAAGAACAGGAATTTTGCATCCTTTACAATCACTCATGGACCCCCCTCCCGGAACGCCTTGATGCTACTGTAAGCTTGTCACCTTTAAAAAGTATCCTTACTCAAATAATAATAAATATGTTTTATTTGGAGCACACCTCATATTTAATGTTCATCTCAGTGATACACAAAAGAGATGGGAAAAAGAACATTTTGGCCTGTAACACTTTGGACTAGTCTAGGCTCCATTTTAGCCCTGGCCCCAAAGAGGACAACCAAGATAGAAAATGGATTGATGGATGAATGTCATTTCTTAAATGCTCTTATTGGTTCTGCTTCATTAGGAGAGCAAAATTATACACGCCAGTATGATGCAGTGTGGTTAAAAAAAACTACAAGAGCAACATTAAATATCGTTTGTGTACCATTCTGTGATGCCAAGCTAATATTTTCTTTCAGAATTCTCCCATGTTATCTTATTAGATTGTGCAGGTGAGGTGATGATGTCATCTTTTTGTCTTGTGTCATTTTAGGTGCCATACCCAGTAGTGAACTTGACATCCACAATGCTGTGTGATCCCTCGGGTGTCAGTCCAGACGTGGTGAAGGGGAACGCGGTGGTGGTGATGAGGGGGGACTGTACTTTCAGTCAAAAGGCTCTGGTTGCTCAGTCCCTCGGTGCCACAACATTGCTCATTGCATCCAACATAACAATGGTAATTTGTTTGTTTTTAGAGCCCATCTCTGAAGGTTTATAATTGTCTTTCTATTAATGCCGCAAAAAAAAAAAGCAGCAAAGTACTCCATGAATCTCCTCAATCACTTCAACATTGTTCCTTGGCATCAATCTTCCACATGAGGGTGCCAAAGCACGATAAGTATTGTACAAGCCTTCGATCTCAGCGCAATGAACAACAAAGAGGAGGATTGCCCCACCCCCCAAGCCCCACCCTTAAAAAAAAAAATCCAAAATCTACAGAAAGGTGATGTGATGTGATGTGAACTTTCAGGCATATTTTCCCCAACATCTTGATGAACTCGTAATCTTGCTACTTTGGGAAATTCCATTTTGGAATATTTCTGTATGTACGTCAGCATACAAATCCAACAAGATGCAGAAGTCATTCTGCAGTATATCAGAGAGGTTCACAGCATCAGCGTGTACATGTTTAGTCAATGTAGCGTACATGAAATGGAGTTGACACAAGAAAGTAGCAGCTGTATTGAATGTCATCTGATCAATTTACCTTTTCAGATCCCTCCATCGGCCAATGGCTCAGAGTACTCAAAGGTCCAAATTCCTCTGGCCCTCATGAGGTACAGGGACTTCATGGAAGCTCAACGGGTCAGTCCCCCCTTTCCTCAGACGTTTTTCAGCCTTCAAGTTTTATTTTAATTTTTTTCTGTTGTCACTGAGCAGCAAAAAATTTGACCCTCGCTAAATGATGTCACGTTTCAATCAGGTTTTCGGTGATGAGATGCAGGCAAGGCTTTATGCGCCGCTCTCCTCTTGGATCGACGGCAGCATCGGCGTCATGCTGCTGATCTCCATTGTTACCGTTGCCTTAGGCGGCTACTGGAGCGGAGCCTGTGAGAGGTCAGAGTTCAGTGCAAGATGAGCTGAATTTTTTTTCCCCTCTTCGCGAATCGGCAAATCAGTGGTTAGGGACCTTTGATTTAATGGGAATATTTTTTTCTATAAGTTCAGGATTCTGTTTATAATTTGTAACATAAATTATCAGTTTACAATATATTGAAAAATGTAGTTTTAAGTGTAACAAAATACTTTATTATTATTGTAAATATAATAATAATGTGTTTGTGGCAGAGAGCGTTTGAATTCGGGTGCAGAAGGAGCAAACAGAGACAACAAAGCAGAGAGCGGAGACATTGCCCTCTACTCTCCTTTCAAAGTGTTTATCTTCGTCTGCCTCATGTCTGGCATGCTCTTCCTCATGTATTACTTCTACAATATTCTAAGTAGGTGGGATATGAAAGGAACAATTTTCAATCAAAACATTGCAATTATTTTGACGCACTTTTTGCTTTGCCCCAGTTTATGTCATGATCGCCATATTCTGCATTGCGTCTGCCACCGCACTCTTCAGTTGCATCGATGCGGTGTTGGAGAAATTGGGCTGCGCCCACGGAAAGTATTTGCATCTTTATATCTGACATTTCTAGCCCCGAGTGGCACAAGTGAAATGGTCATGGAAGGCTTCCTTTGTTTAATCATTGTTTTCCTTTTCAGCTTCACCGTTTTCAATGCCAACTTTTCATTGAGATCCCTCATTTTGGCCTCTGTGTGCATAAGCATCTCTGTGGTCTGGGCTGTCTACAGGAATGAAGACAGGTACTTAGTATGCAACCAAGCGAACGGCGAGTCAGGGTTGCAACTTAATGACTTTCTTGTTACATTTTGCCACTTTTACAACTCCTCCCTCGAGTTTTTTTTTAAAGTGACTTGCAACAAGTGACTTGGTGTTGTTGGAGACTTCGTAAGACTTTTGGAGACTCTTTTCATCGCAAGTGATTCTCAGCCCTCTGCTTTCAGACTGTTCAATTGCCCCTGGCTAATTTGACAGTATCACTTCCATCCCCGCAATCCCTATAAATTAAATTCAAAAGTACTTTTTCCAACTGCCATTCCATCGCCGTACGTCAGCATCAGTGTAGTATACTTAATTTGTCTCAAATGGATAATTATAAATTGCAATGCTCAAGTTGTACTGGGCAGACAGACAGACTGACTGACTGACTTTTTGTCGTAGTGTGTTCCAGTAAATGCATTACAACACGGCCATAGTAAAAAACAAAACACCGTTGCAGAAGTACCATAAGGCACACACGATTTACGACAGTCTCAAAGGAGCTGTGTACACTGTACAATATTAAAGAGCCATTCAAATTCAGAGATTCTACTGTACCAATTTTAAAAACTCTTAATGAGTGTTAAGAGCATGTTGTGTTTTTTGAAGGTGGATCTGGATCTTGCAGGACCTTCTGGGCGTTGCTTTCTGCCTCTACTTCATAAGGACCATGTCGCTCTCCAGTTTCAAGGTAGAATGTTTTTCGCACGTAGATGAAACCAAAGCAAATAGATTTCATATTAGACAGCGTATTCGTATGAGCATAAAACAACAAATGGATATGTTTTAATCCCTGAATAGGTGAATCTATGGGGAAACGCTGTACCTCAGAGCCACAACATTATCACTCCTGTTATTCTCTACTATGTCTGCCAAGGATGTTGTTTTCATCACCTTTGACCCTTTGTTAATCTTGAGCAGGACTAAACTAACCCAGATTTTATTATGCGTGGCTTTTTTTAATGTTTTTTTTTTTTTGCACTGACAGATCTGCGTGATTCTCCTGACCCTTCTGCTTGTTTATGACGTCTTCTTTGTTTTTATCACACCTTTCTTCACCAAGGTATCACATGTCCATGTATATTATGCAAATTTGGGAGGGAAACATAATCATAAGATGGCATCTTTTCACAGGATGGCGTTAGCATAATGGTGCAGGTGGCTTTGGGTCCGGGCGCATCAGAGGAGAAGGTAAAGCCTCCATGTAATTTTTTTACTTGCTTATTTAGGGCAAAATTTAGCTGAGCGGCTCCCCACTCATTTCTTTTCTTTTGCCACATTAATTCTTTCACATTAGTTGCTGCTACCCCACATGATTTGAGTTCAGTAGAACTTTTCTTCTTGTATGTTCCAGGCTACTGCTACTCCTCCATTTTGAAAACACGCTTTCCCATAGAAAATAGTTTGAATGGATAATACCAGTGATTAGGGGGGGAAAACATGTCCAGTCTGAACCGAGCATAAAAGCACTACATGTGTCAAATAAATATACGGTACAATAAGAAGAAACTACAGTATTTAACATGCAATGCTTCACAAAGATATCGTACCTCATAACCCTATGTATGTAAATGTTTTAAAATTGACCCTTTCATTGATATTGCGTCTAATAATATGGTGCAACTCATGGTTCCTAAAATACAGTATGGATATTCTTTATTACCAGAGGGAGAGGAGAGATTAGCAAGCGATACAAAAGTGTGTTTGTGCTTCATGACTTATTGGTATTTTTTTGTTTAGGTATCTGCTATGGTCACACAGTCGCTGTGTTTTGTTGTCAATAAAGAGTCCACTGACTAACGTTTCCTGTTAGCGAGGCCATAATGTGGGCTAGTTTGTGGTAGGGGCTAACTGTAAACACAATGGTGTGCCGGTCAGTGCGCAGGTAGGAAGAGACGGGACTCAAATTTGCGATTTAGGAGCATTTACTTGAACTTGTATTTCTCATGGAAATAGACATAAAATAAATAATAATCATAAATTTCTCGCTGTGTATATAGTTTGCAAAACAAGCCACTGTGGCCCTCACAGTGACTGACCATGAAGCTGTGAGGCGGAGCCATCGTGTACAAAAGAGCAGCGTGCGATAGTTAGCTAACCTCTCACAAGCTTCAACCTAATCTTGGTGTCAAAGTGTGGCTTGATCAACATCTGCACTGCCTGTTGTGGACTTAACTGTGCACTGGGGTTGGCGGGGCTCTGTCACAGAGACGAGGTAACGTTGTGGAGGTGCCGGCTGAACCAGAGACTCCCACTGAGACAGTAAGACTAACCATTTTTGGAATCTCTTCATGAAGCATATGTGCAGTTGATTGTGGATGATGTGTTTTTGTTTCCTTTTCCCTCCAATCCGATGCCTCAGTTAAAGACCCTCAACACAAATGCCTCCCTTATAAATAATAAATAACAAATAGTGGTCCTATGTTTCAAACACTACTCATCACTAAATTTCACAATACTAGTAAGTTATCCCAACATACATTAATCAGATTTTATGGTATAGAATGTGACTTTGGGCAGGGGGGGTGTCTCATGGAAATGGTGACATGAGACATGCGACATGACCTCCAGATTAGTTGAACATCTAATCTGGAGGTCATGTCACCATTTGTATCGGGTCATTCACATCTCTGTATCAGACTGCTAATGAATGGTGCTCACTCACAGACACGCTTTCGACTTGATGGGTGGGCAACCACTCCTGAACACTAACCAAGACTCCAGAAAAGCAGTTTTGCATCTCAGTTTGCAAGTTAAAATAAGCATTTTGTGCCTCATACATGAATAACAATACTACCAACAGCCATTTATGCGGCAAGCTCCATGTCGTGTTATCATTGTAACACGGACCTTTCTCTCCGGCGATGCCCACTAGGTTAATTTCACCTTTGTACTACGTGGCTTATTTACAGTGGAATTAATGTTATCTTACTAACATTGTTACTTGGATGACTGTTGAATATGTGGTTTATTACCACGGTGACAAGTACAGTATCTTGATACATCCGTAATGTTTTAGAAAAAAAAAGATTGCTCAAACAGTTAAAAATCTAGCAAAAATAGCACAGGTCAACATTTCACACATTTTTTTAAGAGTTGCAAGTAACCCTCGGTGTCTGAACCCTCATATTATACCTTACAACACATGGTAAAAACTGTGTTGCGCAACTTTAACTTCAATTTTGACAAAAGATGAATTACTGGATGTAGTTTAGGCCACTTTGTCCTGTTTTTTTTCTTTTCAATATGTTAGAATGATAATTAAGTCATCCATTAGCAAAACTGCATCCATCTTTAGGACAGCTTAAGGAAGCAATTTTGTAGAGTAAATTAACGTCCTCTGTACATTAAATAATATAAAGAATTACATTACAGCTTCCTGTCGTGATGCGTGTCCCGTGGTTCTCAGCCCGGGCTCAGAACTTGTGTGGGATGCAGTTTTCCATTTTGGGTTACGGAGATATCATTGTGCCAGGTGAGTGTGCCCACTTCCATTTCTACTCATAATTAGATGCGCATGCTGATATTTAATGATGTCTTTTGATTCATCAGGCCTTTTGGTGGCTTATTGCAGCAGGTTTGATGTTTGGATCAACAGCACCAAGAAGATCTACTTCTTCAGCTGCTGTATAGGTACCTCCAAAATGACCTGCGTGTTTCAAGCCTTCATGACATTCACCCTCTCAACACTGTTATGTAACACGATTGAGTATCTCAGCTCACTGGAAGGTGTCGCCCTAATTTTCGTCTTTGTTTTTATCTTGCTCTCCCATTTGATGTGTAGCCTATCTGCTGGGAATGATAACAACGTTTGCTGTGATGTTGCTGTCGAGGATGGGCCAACCAGCTTTGCTCTACCTGGTGCCCTTCACCCTGATAACCTCTGCGACAGTGGCGGCCTGCAGGGGAGAAATCAGGCAGTTCTGGAACGGGACTTCCTATGAGGTGAGCAGAGTGATAATGCACATAACTTCATTTTTCAATGTTGACAATGATTGTGAGTGCTTTCACTCTCTGTAGTCACAATTTGTTGCTAGCAGTTTAGTGTGTGTGCGTGTGTGTGGGAGTCAGCGAGAGATTGGACAATGTGTGAATTCTATGAGGTGGTGTGCACACATATTGTTGTCCCACATTGTTTTTAATTTCACCACGTGCGTGTGCGTGTTTTTAAAAACAACAATAACCTTTATTTAGCTGTGTGTGGTTGTCGCTGACATGCAGCGTGGCCTGAGCAACACGCGTACTGATTGACTGACTATGAATCCCTCCCAGTGAAAAAAAACATACAAAACCACAGAACTGGCAGGAATTATTTTCCAAAGTAAGTCTTTTATTTTTGGTTTGTTTTTCTGACACTGTCATCTTGCAAGGCTCCCGCCTCCCATGGCAACCATGGGCGCGCATCCGAAAAGTGACGACTCGACTTCCTGTTTGTGAATTAAGATTAATGGTGAAACAAAATATTTATGTGACGTTTTCTGTTTTGAGATTATTGAAGCAAAGCACATGACCAAAACTGTTAAATGACTAATTTTCTTCATGTGGGGAGTCTGCCACGTAAATAAATAAATACAAGTTAAGATTTGAAAAATCCATGTGTGGTTTTTATGAGAGCTTGAGAGACTGTGCGATGGGCTCTGCGTGTTTGTGAGGGTGACTTCGAGAGAATGTGGGCATGAGAAATTGCCTGTGTAACATACGAGTGTGAAAGCAAGAGTGTCAAGTTGTAGGTTTATGTTTTTGCTGGTAGGAGATCACATTGTGACCTGACTTTGTCTTCATCAGGTGTTGGAATCCTCACAAGAACCTTTGTTGCCAGGTGTGCTCCTCCTTATCCCACCCAACAGCTCTTCTTTTGTGTCATGCGAGCTTCTTTTAAACCCCTTTCAGTTTCTTTGAACATTTTAACTCGTTTTTTTCCAGTGTAGTGATCAAGAAAATTTTAACTATGGGCGCTTCTGTCGTTAATTCACCACTAGGTGTCCCTATGCATCCATCTAATTTCTATTGTGCTTGTCCTCATAAGGGTCAGGGGTGAGCTGAAGCCTGTCTCAGTAAATTTTGGGTACGCCTTTCACGAGTTGCCAGCTAATGGTACGGCACAGACAGACAGACCAACATTCACACTCATATTCAAACATTCGGTTGATGTGGGAGGAAGCCCACACAAGCACAGGGTGAAAACAAAACAAAAAAAAACCCCTTGACTCTAAGGCAGACATGCTAACTCGCCATTGACTGTACTCTTTTGGTGCCCCTAGTACATTTTTTTTTAAGTTCTCGGAGAAGCAAACTAAATTTCTGAAACTATGAGATAGGGTAACTATGGAACAATGCATATTACACGCATTTCTGTATTAGTTAATGGCCCACAGGCTTTTGTCCCTCTCACCCCTTCGCTCTCTATGCTGTTTAACATTCATGTTGTCATCCGCATGCTGCCGCATGCTATTAACTCATTCACTCGGTCCAGAATTGGCTGGTACTGAATGAGTTAACCAGGGTGGGCTTGTTGCGGCATGGAGTTTGATAGATTGATGGATGCGTTGTCTGTCACCCTCACTCTCGTTGTTTCGTAGAAACAACAACATGGATTTTAATGTCTCCATTCTCTTTACAGAGGCAAGAAGTGACCACCCAATAGAAGCAGAACCGTGCTGACCTCCATGTCAACTGTTGGAATATCTTATTTGTATATTTTACTATGAAATTGACAAAGCAAGGGACAGTGATGTATCAATAGATTCTTAGATCAATATGGATTAATTTTGACTGCTTTGCAGAGCACATTATGTGTGGGAGTTTTTTGTAGCAATGGAAAGGCTTTTTCAGTGCCTGTCATGATTTCAGGAAGAAAAAAAAAAATCTTTCACATCTTTGCCTACACATCCTGCCTTGGAAATGATTGAACACATAATAATAGAAAGCACTTTACAAGAATTATGAGTGTAGGCTGGGAGAACCAAGAAAAAAAACAGCCACAAGTTCCTTTTTGATAACTTTGGATTTCTGTGTTCGGCCTGGTTCACATGATAAGGATAATTAGCCCCTTTTTAACCCCAAACATCCCCTCCCAACAATTGTGAGGACACTCCTATTATCATAATGACTCCATAGATAATCACATCAGATATTCCTGCCATGTGTAGTGTATTCAAAGGCATGGACTTTTCCATGCCTTTTCTTTTTGTTGCTTTTTTCCTGCTAATAACAATCCACAAACTATCGCCACTGCTTCCTCTTTGTCCACCATGTTTGTTTACTCTCGTGTTATGTTTAATAGTGAGAGGTATAGTGAGATTCCCCCATCTGACACGAATGTGGTTTGTGTGTGATGTTTTGGCTATGCCATGTAGCTGCACACCACACGCTGCACGTTCAAACCTGTTATACCTGTGATATTTTTTTTTCCGCCATATGAGTCGGTGGTCACAGATTTCGCAGGTCTGCCGACAATTTTAAAATCTTGCAGTGTGAACCAGGCTTTAGTTGTTTTTACGATGTGATTTGTTTGTTGCCTTACATTAAATTAACACGTATGTTGTCATGTGTTTTGCTGTAAATATCTTCTATATACCCGAAACAACTTTCCTTTGTGTTTGTATTTGTGAAACATTTTCGCCCCATAAGAAGTCATGGAAATAGATGCTGTCAAGAAACCCGAATTAACTCTACAAACGGCTTTTTAAGTTACATTAACTTTCATATAAGTAAAAAAAATAAGTCACCCTACAAACACTTAAAAGAAAACGAGCAACATAGAGGTGCAACAATTAATTACTCAACTACTGTACCAATAAATTATCAAATTGATCACTTATTTTTGATAATCTATTAATCGTTTAGACCGTGTTTAATTTAAAACTGCAAATTGGAATGCCAGTCTCTCAACAGTAAGAATTCTCAGATTTCTGTTGCCCTTCACGAAAGCATGTAAAATATTGACTCAAAATAAAAATTTCAATAATCGTTTTACCTGGGTAAACTGTGGTCATCATTTTTGCCTATTTTCTGACCTGTTATAGATCAAACAAGCAAAAGAATTTGTATTTTCTGCACTGTCAATTTAAAATGGTGTCCTGTTTTTTAATATGGAGATGGTAATTAAAACGTGTTTATTGTTCATCAGTTGATTGACAGAACAATTGACAAATTAATCTATTATTAAAATAATTTTGCAGTTCAATAAAAGTAAAATTAAATATGGATTAAAGAGACAAATAAGAAAAAAAACTATTGTCAAGTTTAGCTCAGAATAGTGTTAAGTCTTCATGAAAGATTTCCCACTCAAAATGGATACTCATTCACAAGGGAAATTACTTTTTTTAGATCTACATCACTAAAATAAGTATTTACTTGATTAATTTCATATTTAAAGAATATAAAAGCAGTTGAGTAAAATGGAATGGACCGACGATTTTAGTTGAATGTAAAGTGAAAGTCAAAATGTTTCTTTACAAGAATGTGTTATATGCGATCTCATGAGTCTTAACATGTCATTCGGATTAATATAACATGGTTGTGGAATCTGAATTAAGCAGCGAAATCTACCCATTTTCACACCCCGCATTAGGCGGCCATTTTGACACTTTCTGTCGACTGAAAATGACTTCACGGTTGCTCAAGTAACGACCAATCACAGCTCACCTGTTTTCTGAGTTTGGTCAGGTGGCGTTCGCAAACTGAGCCATGAACAACTATGATGTCATTTTCATTTGGACAACAAGCGGCAAAATGGCCACCCGCGGAGATGATTAAAAATGGATGGATTTTGACGCTTAATTCAGAGGCCACAAACACAATTTTAATCCGAATACATTGTTTAGACGAGTGTGGTCGCGTAGAATATATTGCCAATAAAATATTTTATTTGACTTCTTCTATATTTTAGTATAAAAGAGAGAGTTGTATTTTTTCCGTGTAAGTAGCCGACATTGTAACGTATTTTCTCCCACAAAACGCCAACACGCTTGTGGGTGACCAGTCTGATGTGAGTAAAACAAAGGCACACGTGGTAAGAGGCTCCTCCCCGGCCATGTGACAAGTGAGAGCTGGGCCGGCTGACTCAGCCGCTCCGTCACGCCGAGTCAGTCTGGAGTCGAACAATTATGAAAAAGCAACCTTCCGTTGGAGCTGCAGCCGAAGCGGATCTCTCCAGCGTCCACCGGGCTTTCTCTCCGAAGCTAATAACACAGAGCACCGCCGATAGATGGCTACAAGCCACGACGCAGCTCCCTCTGAGTCTCAACGGTGACAAGAATGGTACGTAGCCGCTCCCTCCTCATCTGGGAGCCCGCCTTTGAGGCGCTTTTGTCGGCTTGTCAAATTGGCGCCGGTGGGTCGTCGTAACAACCCAGATCGCGATTGTAGTTTCCAACCGTGCATACGTTTGCATCTTCGACCCGAGAGGCACATCGCTTGTGTTTGCTGGCAATGACACTCCGGCAAACACACCGTGGCCTTTTAACGCAGTGAAAAGCATGAAAAGCCCCACGCTTGCTCCCCCACACGGGGCGCATAGCACGCAAAGTGGCTAGCTCATAACGTTCCATGCTAACTAGCTTACAGTAGCAACCCCGATGTTCGCGGCGGTATCAATAACGATGTCAACCCGGAATTTCGACCACAAATATTGACATTCGTAACGACACACTTGTGTTCGATAAACAAGTTGTCATGACCACTGAGCAGTCGTCGTCACTGGGATCGGGAGACACCTGACTCGTTTGGACAGCTTGTTCAGTCACGGAGATAGTGAGGTGCTGAGACCGCCGTTGGAGCCATGCGCTCCCGCCTTGTACTCTTCCCTCTGGGCAGTTTTCATGTGTTGAGCTGAACTTAGTCGTTTCTTTCTTTCTTTCTCAACTTTTACATTTATTTTGGGGGAATGATGCCTTTATATAGATTGAACAATCAGTTAGGATTGTCCAGGTCAAAGAACTATCAGTTTGTATACTAGCTTGCTTGTAGTCCTATATAAAATTGAACTACAGTACATTTATAATTCACAAAAAAATGTTTGTTCGTTTTAATGCGAGCGTATCTTTTGCTATTTGCAAGAGAAAAACTAACCTATTTGCATTTCTCTGCTCTTTCTGAACCCGTAAGATTCCACAAGATATCACTAATAAAGTCCTGGCTAACGGGAAATGACAGTCGTACAGTACAGTACATGCACTAAAACAAATGTTCCCACTAATTTTCCATGCGTCTCAGCATTCATACAAACTCCCTGCCTTGGACCAACTTCCTTGTCCATGGTGAGCAACATTGGGCATGCACACATCTGCCAAACTAGGGTCATACCTGTTTGTTGCTTTTGTTTTAGCACATCATTTTAACCATAATTAAGTCTCAATGTAATGTGTATATGCATATGGTCCCATATTTTCCACTCACAAATAATGGAAACATGAAATAAAACACCAACATTTCTTGTCACTTGACTGAAGCACACAAAAGAGCCTCATTTAATGGGCTTGTAAACTGTTTCTTAGTTGCATTTCCAGACACTTGTTTTCCAAATCAAATATCTTTTTTAAGGGTAATTTTACAAGATTACATTGAAAAGATAAGTGTTTTTGAATGATAGTTTTCTGTGTAGTTATATTTTCAAATCTTGATATAGGCAGTTAAGATTTTTTTAGGGGTGCTTCAATTACTCGCCGTTTTTCTCTATTCATGTCAGTGCTTGGCTCTTATGTCCTGCACATCCTCTAGCAGGGTTTGCTGTCTGTTAAATTGATACTTGTTTTACTTGGCAACCTACAAGTTAATGCAGTTGTAATACAACAGCCATTAGCTTTAAAATTGTATCATTGTAGCCGACGTGTGCACATTTTGATCATGACGTATCTGATCCACTGGTGAAAGTACACTTTGATTCTCTCCTCTTTCATCTCAAACTGCTTTTAACAACAACGTGTATGAGGGAAAAGTGGTCAGTGGTTACTTTATGTTAACTGTTTTGTTAAGCACTTTGTTACAGCTGCAGCTGTTGTGAAAGCGCTATATAAATCAGGATGTATTGTATTATGCTGTGGGTCCTTGTTTTAAATCGGAGCTTCATTCTTATGGAGACGATGTAACCTCAATTTTGTTATCTTGCTAACGTAATGGGCAATGTAATTTTTTGATGTCATTTTTTCCCCAATCTTAATAATCTCCTCAGGATGCCGGTCACCGCTTCTAAAATTGCCTACATAGCAGTTGAATGGATCATGCAAACTCGTTATTATTTCCATAATTAGAAAACAACTAAATAAAAAATAGGAAAAGGTTTTAAATGAACGTGCTTTCTAATGACGTATACTCACACCGCTGCGTGAACTAGTTTGTTGCAGGCAATTCGTGACCTCGTAATGTCATGTCATAAAAGGAGCAGCAGAACTTATGGTGGTGAAGTACATCAAGAGCTGAATTGTTCATTAATTAATCATTCATCAAATGATGGTTCCTAACTGTAAATCTTTATTAACTGTGTCGGCTATGTTTCAAGTAACCCTTATCGTCGGTGTCGCTGTGAAATTGTAACATCTTAGTGTCGCTCAATGGTAAGAAATAAGTTAACAACGGTACGGCTCCAACAATTAACAAAATAAATTGTATCATTTCATAACAGGAAAGTTTGAGGCAAAAGCTCTGCTTTGACGGTTCTCATTCGAATGTTAATGCACCATTCTCTTTAGAAATAAGTAGGCGCCATGGCGGCGAGCCAGGAGCTAAGACTCCATAAAAGATTTAAAAAATAAAATGTCCAAAGTATGGGATCGGTTCACCCGTAACAAGCAAGACAAAATGCAACGTGTACCACAACAGCACGTCTACGATCACCAACAAACGCGAATGTATTGATGTTAGCACATTTTATCTACCTTGCCATCGCTTGTAAGTTCCCTGCTTGCCTCACATTGTAAATCCGCACACATTCAAAGTCACATACTACAGTAGATCGTGAGGATGGTGACTCCCAAGTGGACAAAATACTATAATTTCATAATGCACAGTCAATTTTGATCCAATTTTGATAACGGCAACTCTAGTTATTCTCAAATTACAGCCTTCTCTATGCTTTCTTATGTCGGTGTTATAAGAGAGATGTTGTGACCTTGTTTTTTTGGCCCTGAGCCATAGATCAACCATTGAGTTAATTACCCAGTTTCCAAGTTCTGTCAGTCACATGACAACAGCACTAGGCTTTTCTCTTGTTTAACATAACAAACAACACACAGAAAATTGAGCGTCAAGACAAAAGATGATGATGGCCAAGAAAAGAAAACCCATCATTTCTCCACAGCGGAAGCCTGAGACGGTCACATGCCCCGGCTTACCCTGCAACTGGATGAGGGTCACTGGACAGAGTTTCGAATGACATGTAAAGTGCTCGTTGGAGCGTTGCATACAGAAGTGCGTGGTTCGCTCAACTGATGATGTCGCAATGCGTGCTCTCACGCTAAATTGCCCCTTTCCCTCCAACCTCCCATACCAACAATCAGGCCCTACACACCGTGAGTGATCTGCATTTATGGAGGGGCAGACCTGGTAATGATCAATTATGTTTTGAGGGGCCGTCTAAGCAGGGCACAACATGATTGGCTGCTTGCGGAGTTGAGTAAACAAGTTGCCTCTTTGAAGTTAAATGCCTCCAATAGATGACTTGCAGATCTCCGGGTCCCACGTTTGCGTGTCATATGCTGCTTTTTTTTGTAATCATCATTACTCTCTGCTTCGTCTTTAGCAACCTCTGATATGCAAGTAATTAATCCAGCATCACACTGTTGCGCTCTTGGATAAATTCTTGCTGTGTGTGTGTGTGTGTCTGTGTGTGTGTTTCTGAGCACTCTTATCTCACACGCTAATACATTTACACCCCACACACACTATTTTGAAGATGACTGATAAAGTTCTTTCCATTGGCCTTGAACAGACTTTAGAGCGTACTCTGTCACAGCCTCACACTTGGTTCATTTTTCAATTAGCACACTGCAATGAAGTGAAGTTCCTGCTTTCTCGCATAGCCTGCCAACTGAATCTTCATAGTGGAGAGCTTGTTCAACAAGTGTAAGGCAACGGCACGTGCGCATAATCGTCTACGTTTGCAGTGGCTCTTGTGTTTAACTAAATGTTTGCCACTGCTCTTTAAAGAAGGCCGGCGCTGGTGAACTCTGCCTCTCATTGGCCCACACAATGGTGAGCTCCAGCTAGAGAGAAGGCATCGCATGCTGTGCATCGCCGGGATGCACACTTGCTTGAAGGTATCGCAGCGAGGCATGGCGTGCCACACCACGCAGTGCACTGCTGAACCATGGCCACAGGGAACAAGTGATTGAGCTGTCACGCTTTAGTCTCACGACTCAGTGCATGCCACCCGTCCAAAGGCTTTGTTTGATTCATTCCCCCATCAATTTTCCTCTTTTTTAAAAAATGTTTAAAGATGTATTTCACTAATGTTAACCCCAGCAGCACATTGCACATGGGGTCATCACATCTGCCTCAGCGGTTCTGAGGTTTTGGATTCGGAATTCGGCTCTGGTCTTGCTATATGAAGTCGATGTGTCCTCCCCGTTTTTAAGGTTGCACAGTACCACTGTAGTTATGACAACGGTGAAAAGTCAAGTGGTTGACTGGTCATTCTTGCTATCTCCATTAGCCCCATACAGCTTCTGTAAATTGGGAATTTCTCAATTGAGACAAATAAAGGTTTTCTTATCTGAAAAGGTGTGAACTTATAAAGATGATTTTAAAAAAATTGTAGTACCGTAACGACAACTCAAAAGACTAGAAACGCCAACACCAAGATGACGCAGCGCATTCTGAATGCCGTAAAGGGCCCGCCCCCCACAGCTTAAAACTATTCCCATTTGTCTAAATCCCCCCCCCCCCCCCCGTGCTGCTTACCTAATGTGAAGCCACTATTATTATTATAATTTTTAAACTAATTGCAGTGGCCTGATGGGACACCAAACTAGTCGTGTAAATCCACCCGTTAGTGCTATTTGACAAATCAGTAACACAAATTGATTATTGACTGCAAGAATTACTGTACTGGTACAATACAGACAAGACATGTAACTACCCTGCATTACAATGGAAGGAATCTCCCCCGAGCCATAACAGGTTGTGCTGCAGTGGTAAAATGTGAGGAAACAACAGCGACTGCATCTCATGCCTCATGTCTGCCTTTAAGGGCTACATTTTTGGCCAGTGTTCATGTTGAGCGGCTGACTCGATAGCCTCCTTTCTAATGGGCGGGGATCAGATTATCTTTCGTCATGCAAAGAGAGCTGGAGGAATGATGGCTTCGCCGACTTATTTGTGTGCATGGAGACAGCACGTGAGCACTAGAAATATTTGCCTCCTGAATACAGTTTTACTAAAACAGTTATGGGGGTGCTGAGTCATATTTCACGCAGGCTACCAAAAAAGGATCCTAAAAAAAAAATTCAGACGGGAAGAGTGAGTGAGTGAGAAAGTATCAGTAAGTGTATGTGTGTGTTTTTGACAGGGCGTCCAGAGAGCGCCAGTCTTTTGTTGGGTGACATTCTCAGGTACCATGGTTACAGGTTAGCCCAGCTCAATCCGGTTTTAACACTGCGCTGGGCAAGGCGGATTTCAGCTCCAACTGAATTACCTGCAACTATGTTTGATGAGAGAGAATGGGCAGAATCATCAATCGAATTATCGATCCCCGAACCTCAGAACTCTGAGGCAGATTGGTGACCATCTGCTCACCGTGCTGCCTTGCATGGTGCATAAAAGAGTTTGTATATTGGTGCATATTTGGTTCTAGCGCAGTCCTACCTGACACAAATCAACAAATAAAGGATGACTCTTTAAGAGACTTTGCACGCGTGCGTGCGGTCACAGTAGATGGTGTATTCCAGTAGGTAGATAGTTGTTTATCATTGAGGCCTCGGCCCTTCCTATAATCCTGTCCTGCGCCACCTTCATCTGGGCCTCTCTCACTCTAGTCTAACATCTACTTGTTCTCAGACACATTCATCTGCCTCCCGACAGAGGCTTCTTACACATTAACTGTCCGTGGCATTATTGTTAGGCGGCCACATCTCGGTGTTCACTCAGCATTTAGCTCTCGGCCAGATCGGTGCGCTAAACACAGGACATTGCGCTCATACTCTTGGTGAAGCGGACGACCTCATTGTGATATTGATGGTGGTGATTGGTTGCTAAAGGCAGATTGGGGAAGTTGCGGCTTTGTCCAGGAGATGCTTGAAGGTGCATTGGGATGTTTTTCTACAAAGCCCTTGAATACAGAAATGAAGATGAAGAAGACAGTCAGGTATGCTATCAAGTGATTGACTGATCTTATTCTCTTTAGAAGCTACAGAGTTTACTAAACCAGCAGGACCTCAGAGTGAGGCTTGCAAATGCGCATTTAGACTGGATGTGGATTAAGGCTTTCACCATCAAATATTTTTGATTTACCTACCTACCTACCTACCTACCTACCTATACACACACACACTTATTTTATTTATAGCGAAACTAGCTGGTTCGCCGCCCTCCGGGCGGCTCATCAGCTAGTTCCTGCGGAAGGCTGGTAAGGTGGTGGTTCACCGCCCTCCGGGCGGCTCATCAGCTAATTCCTGCGGAAGGCTGGTAAGGTGGGCCTTCGGCCCACAAAAGTGTTGTTGCTTGGTTCAACTTTTTGTTCATCTTCATTGCTTATCGCGAAAATAAAGAGATGTTTAGCTCTACTAAATAACTAACAATTTCATTGCAATGCTTGTGGGTAGTCATTTTTTCGCTAAGATGCCCACGCGATCGTAGTGAGCCACTGCCTGGGCGGCGCGCAGCGGCGCGGTGAAGTAGGTACGTTTTGAAAAGGGACAGGCGGAAGGACAGACCGCGTGCGGGACGACGCGCAATATATATATACTGTAGATGTGGAAACTGGTTTGAATTTATAGCCTCTTACTCTGCACAATCCTTGGAAATTTATTTAAAGTGTGTCCAATTTGCTGAACCAGATTTGACAAATTAAAAAAATGCATCCATATGTGGTCTCACGCTAAATTTTAATCTTCCACCAAACAAACTTCAAAACAGCCTCTTCAGTTCCTATTTTAGCATTTTAGGTTGTTTTCAGACTCTTTGAAATAGTTGAAGCGCTTTCATGGATTCCTTGCGTATTCTGGGAGGGATTAGACCTATTAATCCTCTTGAGGACCTCCCAAACTGCACTGGCTGAAAAATAAATTAAACATTCCTCAAATGTAAATCCTTGTTTTTGGGAGGAAAAAAAAGTAACATCCAATGGGATTTATCTTTTCAAATCTACAGTCACTGGCTGACACTTTGAGCTCATATGCAGTACAGCTTCTCAGCTGTTTATATTTAACATATTTACGTTTTTAACCGTTTCCGTGCTGCAGATTTATTGGCACATTCACTCACAATATTCATCTTCTCTTCTCTTGTCAGTCCCAGAAACCCTGGATAGAAAGCACTTTCACCAAGCGGGAATGTGTGTACATACTTCCAGTGTCAAAAGACCCCCACAGGTATGTGTTTGCACTTCAGGAGGGAGACTGGTGGTGGTCGTCGTGGAAACGTTGTAATTGTGTGGTGTCTGTTAGACGTGGCCCAAACCTCAGCCACCACTCTCACGGTGGATAAACGAGTCAGTGTCAGACTGGAATTGTAGGTTGACGATCTTTATCGCCCTTCACTCTCGTGAGCCCTGAATTCAACTTTTTATTTGCCAGCCATGTTTAATCTTTACCGTGGACCTTACGTTAAATGTCAGGGTTTTTTTTGGTTGTTGTTGTTTTAATCAGATGATCCCCCCCCCAAAAAAAAAAATCCAACTGCATTTACCAGGACTTTCTTTAATATCTCAGTTGATGGCATCTTAATGTTTATGACAAAATTCAGGAATATACAGGAAGCGGGACTCTATGATTTGGTGTCCTTAATGAAGGTCTAATTTGATTTTTTTTTTCAAAGCAGAATATCCTATTGTGATGTTTTGGGACAATATTCATGGTACAGATCACTGTTACGGTACATATTTTGTATAAAAATGCTTTAAAAAGTTACTAGTTATTCGATATAGTTGATTCCCACCGTTGGAACAATTTACTGTTTAATCATTTTGTGTCATAAATGATCTCAGATTTTAGTTACCGGTACTCTTTTTAACTAACATGCATTCGTCTACCTTCCGGCACAGTTATTCTTTTTCTTTGTGTTTTCTTTTTAATCAATAATTTGCCTTTTCTCCTCCAGCTCCGGCGCATGTTAGTACTCATGGCTAGGTTTGTGAACTTTGAATCATGGCCCACATATTAGGCTGCCCTTATGATTGGACAAAATATCAGTACAGCAGTGTATCATATCTCAATGTCCTACGTTGTAAGTTATCAATAAAATAACATCTTAAAATATCCAGGCCCTTCTCAGAGCTCCCATTGTGTAAAAGTCCCTTAATGAGGTTGCACAACTCCGAATGAAAGTTCCAACAGCCCAGTTGAAAATCATCTTGTTGGCCCTCATGGTGATATTATTGCATGGTAGCGCTCGCAGTGGCCTCTGTTTTGAATTCGGGCTTGTGAATGCTTCATGTCATGTGTTTAAATTCCTTCTAGATGCCTTCCAGGATGCCAGATTTGCCAACAGCTAGTTCGGTGAGTACTGCCTCAGTCTTTGTTTCCTACATTCTTTGGTCAGACAGGATTAGCCTGCTACCCAGAAGCAGCCTGAAGGCAAAGAGTGTAATTCCATTGAGGAGAAACCCACCTCAGGAAGTAATTAACTTCCAGGCTTTGTGATGTACCAAATTCTTCTTCAAGCTAATGATTCCAGTGGAAAACCTGATGTTGCCCATTTGATCGTGACCCGGAGCTCATTAAAAGATAAATACAGTAGTCACTTTTTTAAGTGTAGACTTAATTCTATACTGCTCATTGAATTGAGGTCTGAATTTTCCCGCAAAGGTTTGGCAAGATTCCACTGCATTTTTAGCCTTACTTTAATTTTGATTCATGTTGCATTTTGAAAGGCTTAAAAGTGCTCATATTTCAAATAAAGTGTTGAAAGTCGGTTTAAAATGACACAATCTCCCATCACGACAATACTTCTTTTATTTCTTTTCGCTCTGGTCACTTTGCAGCATAAAATAAAGTCAACTGCCAATTCGATAATTGAGTATGCTGAAGCAATTTACTACAGTGGCAGGAGGCTAGGAACAGCTTAAAATTTGGGCTTGAAAGTATTTTCAAATTGTCAAAGTATTTTTTTTGTCTAGTAATTGCTCCTGACAATAAATGTTTGGTTGGTGTGTGACCGCATGCGTGTCCGCTGCCGCTGCAGGTGCTGCTGCGGGCGGCTGGTGCGGCAGCATGTTGGCTTCACGGCCAGCCTGGCCAACAAGTACTCGGACGTGAAGACGGCTGAGAGCGCCGGTGGGCCCGCCCCAGAGTTGGAGGAGTGGTCGGTGGAAAAACACACAGAGGCTAGCCCTACTGACGCCTATGGTGTCGTTAACTTCCAGGGAGGTTCGCACTCCTATAGAGCCAAGGTAGGAAGTATGCTTCTGTGTTTGAGGTCATATTCGTGATTCATACGAGGCACAGAGTGTGGGTGGGGAAATAGTGACACAGAAACCCAAAAGTCACCTCTCGACTTTTGGGTTTCTGTGTCACTATTTCCCCACCCACACTCAAAACACCAAATCTAATTAACAAACCATACAGTAATTTAGTTGACAGCTGACTGCAGTAGGAAATTATAATATTCAAATAACATTTCTTAGTAAATTGTAGCAAATTATTGTATGTTAGATATCTTACAGGATACACTTTTGTGGTGTTTATACATATTTATTTGTAAATGCTATAATTATTGTAAGAGCTAATATCAGTGGTTTAGCTTTTATCACATGCAGTTCTAATTTTATTTCATATTATCTTAAGGTGTGTTTTGTTTTGTTTTTTGTACAAAACATACAGAATCACTGCTACTGATAATCATTCTACGTAGTAATGGTAATATAATGAGTGTCAGATGAATGGAACAGTTTTTATTTTAATACAAAAGTAACTAATAATGCTTTCGTCTATTCTGTAATATTTATTGAAATTCAATTTTATTACAAGTATTATTCGTGTGCGTGTACGTGTGTAGATGGATAGAGATCCAATTATCTTGTTTAAAGTAAGAGGAAATAATAATCTCCATACTCCTCCTGAGGAAAAAAAAAAAGCTAATTTTTTGGTTGACATTTGTGATGATCGTGTTAATTTGTCTTGCTTGTATGTTGTGCGTGCTTATTAATGTCTGTCTAGTATGTGCGTTTGTCCCACGACTCTCGTCCGGAGAGCATCCTGCGGCTGATGCTCAAGGAGTGGCACATGGAGTTGCCCAAGATCCTCATCTCTGTCCACGGGGGCGTGCAAAACTTTGAGCTACACCCTCGCATCAAGCAAGTGGTGGGCAAAGGCCTCATCAAGGCAGCTGTCACCACGGGTGCCTGGATCCTCACCGGAGGGGTCAACACAGGTTTGGAGTTACTTCACTTTCCAGCATATGTTTTCTTGACAGATGTGTACTGCACAAGGTTCTTGGGCTGCCTTAAAATAATGAGCAAAAACAAACTTTTGTAACTTAACAACTATTACATAGGGCCCATGTCGCACGATTATACCAAGCTCTTAATGTGTCATTAGTAATGTGTTTGGACAGCGTTAAGCTGGTGCAGGCTAAGTGGTGACTCCAAGGGTCACATATCCAGACCTGTATCTCTCTATTGATCTGTTTCCAGTATTTCCCTCTCGCTATCTATGGGAATTCTCCTTAATACAAGGATGTTTTAACCCAAATGGGTAGCGGGTATTTGACGATCATCTTCTTGCATATTGTTTTTAATGGAAAGTGATGCGCTCACTTTTAAATGAGTGATTACAGAGCAAATGAAAGTCACAGTCAGTAGTCATCATGTCTTCACTGACTGTTATTTGCATCATTTTCTCAAAGGTGTAGCAAAGCATGTCGGTGACGCTCTCAAAGAACACTGCTCCAGATCATCAAAGAAGATTTGCACTATTGGCATTGCATCCTGGGGAGTCATCGAAAACAGGACCGACCTCATCGGGAGAGACGTAAGACGTACCGTCATATTGCACTGTATCATCAAAACAAAACTTTCACCTTATTTTGGGGTATTTCCACAGATCATTGCTCCATATCAGACACTGCTCAACCCACTCAGCAAACTCAACGTTCTCAATAACCTCCACTCCCATTTCCTCCTTGTTGATGATGGCACAGTGGGCAAGTACGGTGCGGAGGTTCAACTACGTCGGGACCTGGAGAAGCACATCAACCTCCAAAAAATACATGCACGTAAGAGCCACGCAACAGAGGTGGTCTATAGCGGATACACCGATTGCCTTGTTTGCAGTGGATGCGTTCCAGGCTCACCCCCAGAAATGAAAATCCACGCTCAAGATCGACCGTATAAATATACATATAGTTCTGTTTCATTACATTGGGATTTGTAGTAAATACTGTACATATTTTTACTCTGTTTGTTAGATACCTGCCTTTAAGAGGTGGGGCCTGGTGGTGTGGCATGTGATGTCACTGAAGGAGGGAGGATGGTGGGTTGTATCAGGGAATGGCTGGTCTGGGTGTGAGAGTCTGGGTGTGAGCTGTGGCCGATAGCAGCTTCTGCGTGAGTGTGCTTATTGTGTTTGACTTTTCTCTTGGTGGTCAATAAACTGCTGAAAAGAGCAGCGGCAAATGTTGCTCTCCTTTACCACCCATCAGGGCACTACAGAATACTATATAGCGAGGATTTCCACACTGGATATGTAGATTGAATGTAGGGGAAAAAAAATCTGTAGCAGGGCCGTGGTAGATGAACAGTGATATAGCAGGCAAAACTGTAGTATGTTGAGCTGCTCCTTTGCATTCTTCGTCTTTCTCGCAGGTATTGGTCAGGGTGTTCCTGTGGTGGCACTCATCTTTGAGGGTGGTCCCAATGTGATCTTGACCGTGCTTGGTTATCTTCAAGAGAGCCCTCCCGTCCCTGTGGTGGTGTGTGAGGGAACGGGCCGAGCAGCTGATATACTGGCCTACGTTCACAAGCAAACTGAGGAAGGCGGGTAAGGCATATGTGCATAGATTCGGAGCCATAGATGTTAACACGTTGACGTCTGTGATCTATTTTGGATCATTTTCAACCGCAAAACAGGGGTTTCATTTCATAGTAGGTGAAACATCTGCTCATAGAATTGCACACAAGCCACACTCTGTGTTTTTAATGTCGGTGTGACCACAAATGTCCAGTGTAACCTCGTTTTGCCAAGATTTGATTGATTTTTGCCCCTTTCATGAGTATGCTTGACTGATGTATTTTCAAATGCTGCTGAACCACATCAGATGTATGTATAATAACATAATCGACAGACACACTGACAGACAGCTCCTTGATTGATTAATGGATAAAAAAAATAACTTAGTACTTGTGAACTCAGGCAAAAAAAAGGTGTCTATGTATTTAGTCTGTGTATTATACATTAAATTAAAGTTACTTGTCAATGTTTCATACTTTATTCATGTACTTAACCCTTCACTCAAGATAAGTAAACGGTGACAGCATACAGTCTAATCAGCACCTGTTAATAGAAGCCAGTGAAATTTCAAAGCAGATGGTCAGTTCATATTTTAGTCAGCTTATGTTCACTTCTTACTGCGCTGTTAAGAAATCACTGCATTGGAGTGTCAATTGCTTTTTTTTGTTTTGTTTTTTTACGCCAGCGGCCTACCTGATGGCGTGGAAGCAGACATCATTGCCACCATCAAGAAAACCTTCAACTTCAGCCAGAGCGACGCCATCCATCTTTTTCAGACTCTGATGGAGTGTATGAAGAAGAAGGAATTGGTAAAGTATAGGGAAATATATTTTTTATTCCCTCACTGGACACTTCATTAGAGGAATCCCCACTTCCCAAAATGAACTCCCTGCAACCAAAATGAACTTCCTGCAAACTTCTCTGCATGAATTCTGTGCGCCAATTCTGAATCTGCTCCTGTCTTTTCTTTTAGCACATTACGGCTTTTATAGGTCAACCGTAAAAATAAAAGAGAATATATATATATATGTGTATATATATATATATACATATATATATTCATGTGTGTATATGTGAATGTGTATGTGTACTTGCTAGGAAAAAAAAGTCATTATTTAAATCAGTTTAAAAATTAAACATTGTGGTACACATAAAGCCATCTCTGATTAAAATTGGCTGTTGACCAGTAGATTATTTGCCTTAACTGTCAAATTGTTGTCCACATAGTATAACAATTAAACAAGTCCTCGTAAAGATTCCTTGATGCTGAGAATGGTGTTTCTTCAAAACAGATTACCGTGTTTCACATCAGTTCCGAAGAGAGCCAGGACATTGACGTTGCCATTCTTAGAGCCTTACTCCAAGGTAGGAGTTCCCATACGCTCTCTTTACTTTTCTAGTAATAAAGATTCTTTTCTGCCACAGTGCAAGCCATGTTGATTCAGTGTTCATCTGGGGCAAAGGCTCGAAGATTTCAAGGCTGTGCAGTGTTTTTCTTCTGTTATTGATATGCCTTCAAAGCAGTTTGGTCCTGTTTGGTTTTGGAGAGATCATTTTCCTTGCATTCAGTCTCTCCAACAATTCTGTTTCTTGAAACTTGCTTAAAAGAGTCAATTCAGAGTCCCAAAATACATCCAAATGACTCAAAATCAATTTTACGAGACATTATGCAAATAGCTTACCACCCACCCACTGAGTACGGTAATTCCTTGCCCTCACTTTATATTTAAACAAAAGACAAGAATACCTGTGGTGACTGCAGGTGAGCAATTGTATTGACTGAAAAGTCCACACAAACAAATATTTGTCAGCCCAAGGTGTGTTCTTGCTGGTGAAACAGTAACTCATCCTCCAAAGGACCCTGAGCTTGTAACGCTTAACGCCATATGCCTCACTACAAAGCAGTAGACCTTTGTGATTATCGAAAATATAACACTAATTGTTTAGAAAAAAAATATTGCTTAAGTTACATTACGTACTATGACAATATTTGGGTTTACGTTTGAGGGGAAAACATTTGTAATTCAATGGAGTCCCTCTAGTAAGGGTTAAAGTCTCTTTTCCAATTTCCACTTTTGGTATTTATGATGCGCCAGGCAGTGTTTACCAGACATGATGTGTCGTGGGAAGTTTAGGGGGGTTGTTAAATCATCACTGTCCCTGAAACTAGAAATGTTGTGCAAGTGGGAATAATGCTGTCGAGAAATCATTTTAGGTCAGATTGCCGTTACGCACACAATCCATTTAAAGTCCAGGAAATACTGTACGACAAAACATTTGGGACACAACAAAGCAATTAATTAATCAATCGGACTGAGCTGGATCCTTTAATTCCCCCGAGAATTTTCCGTCTTTTAAAGACATTCTTCACAATTGTGTGCTTCCAACTTTGTGGGAACAGTTTGCGGAAGACACTTTTCTGTTCCCTGTGCACAAAGCAAGATGCATAGAGGCGTGCTTGAATGAGTTCGATGTGGAAGAACACAATCCAACATGATTTGGATGCACCGGATTAGAGATTGTGTGCTAACAGATGCTTTCTCGCCTCTTTTTTTCAACCAGTTTCACATTCTGTAGTTGTAAGAGCAAGTTGTACCAATACTTCTATCCAAAGCAGAGTAATAGACTGGACTGATTATCTGTCAAGTCAAGTCAACAGTATTTATAGATCACTTTCAAACAGCCATGCATACAAAGTGCTGTACATGGAGCAATTTAACATGCACAATAAACAGTAAGACAAATCGGTAATCCAATCATGTTAGCCATCTTACAGGACATATTTAGTTCATAAGGATTATCTTCCCTGGCAATGTATCTGTCACAATAGAGTATGTGTCCATAACATAATTCAGGATGACCTCTCTCAAACACTGAAGCGCTTTCATAGACGCAACTGAAATTTTATAGCACACATACATTACTGAAATGCTCTGGTACGTGGGGGAAAAATCTTCAGCATGAGAGCATTCTTGAAAAGTGTGTTTTAGATCACCTCAGTAGTGTGAGCAAAAAAATAATATTAAGTGTGCTTGTGTGCGTGTGCGTGTGCGTGTGTGTGTGTGTGTGTGAGAGAGCTTTTCCGTAGTGCCCATAAAAAGAATTGTAGTGTGCGCATTTCACTGTGTGAGGGCTACCGGTGAATTATCTTACGCGAGTGTTCATGAAAAATTGAACCTGTGTGTTTCAGGCACAAATGCGTCTCCCTTCGATCAGTTGGACCTGACCCTGGCCTGGGACCGCGTTGACATTGCCAAGAATCATGTGTTTGTGTACGGACAGCAGCTTTTGGTATGTGTGTGTACGTACGTGTGTTTGCTAAGTTCAGCTTCGGCTCCAAACCTTTGGACTGGCACAAAATGACCCCGGAATCTCAAATGACCACAATGTTGTAGTTTGAGGAGCCCTTGGGGGCCAAGAGCAGCTTGTAATATGAACTTTTATTACAGTGGTCATTGAGCTCCCCTCAGTGGCGCTGTTTATTTTGAAACTTTAGCATTCCGGAATCTCTTCTACATCACATTTATTTAGATTTTGGTGGGGAACTTCAGTCAAATGGAACTTTGTCTCCTCCCAAATTACTTTTTTTTTTTAAAAAATGTATGAGTTTTATCATAAACTCAGTCATGTATTTGTCTTTTTTTTTTATATGTGTGCAGGTGAGCTCCTTGGAACAAGCCATGCTGCATGCACTTGTGATGGATCGAGTGGACTTTGTCAAGCTGCTGATTGAAAATGGTGTCAGCATGCACCGTTTCCTGACAATCAGTCGGCTCGAGGAGCTTTACAACACTGTATGGTTATGAAACAGACACGAGATCAAGGAAGTTTGCAAATTATGGCGTAACACTTTTGTTTTCCATCTTAGAAACAATCACCTAACAATCCAACTCTCCTCCACCTGGTTAGAGATGTCAAGCAGGTCAATAGAGATCATTTTCACCTCCCGAGTACAAGTCGATTCAATCTCAAACGCATTGTTTTGTCGCTTTTGTGATTTTTCATAGAGCAACTTACCTCCAAACTATAAAATCACCTTAATTGATGTGGGCCTGGTCATCGAGTACCTGATGGGCGGAACTTACAGGTGCAACTACACAAGGAAACGCTTTAGAATCATTTACAACAATCTCCATGGCAGCAGTCGGGTGAGTGGCAGGCAATCCTGTATAGCAGATATCTTTTTCTCCTTTTGCATAATTAATGCAACTTGAAAGTTGCTCTTCCCTATGTGCGCACAGAGGTCTGGGCGCCACCTGATGGGCCCGGGCTCTCATTTGGGGAAAAGTCACGAGTCATTCAGCATGCACGCTGATAAGAAGGAGAAGATCAGGCACAATCATTTCATCAAGACTGCACAGCCTTACAAACGCAAGGTAACAAAAACATCTGTAGCCTCTTGGGGTTACAGCTGTACAATGTGGCAGTCAAGAATACCTTGTTCTATCATGCGCATCTCTGCAAGCAGTCAATCATAATGAGGCCTGCTGAAAAAGGCCCATAAAAAATCTTGTTACCGGTGACAGACAGCCAGACAGTTCTGGCAGTTATTGAATAATCGGCCCACGCCTACATGCATAACAGCTGTCCATCTTATTTGAATAGGAGCTACAGAAAAAAACAAAGATAAAACAAGGTGCACACAGAATTGATCCTTTTTTGAGTTGAGAGCTCACGAGATTTGTTGACTTCATTGTGCATGGCAGCTCAAAATTTTGTGTGACTTTATCCCCTCAAAATTTTGCTTTTGGGGTTCTCATGTTTTGTTTCATTAAAATATATCCAAATTTGACAACTATGCTTCTCTAACTGGCCTCCTCTCAGTTGGAGTCCACCAAAGAGCAAAGTAAGAAGCGCAACAGGGAGGAGATCGTGGACATCGACGATCCGGAAACGCGGCGCTTTCCCTACCCCTTCAACGAGCTACTGGTGTGGGCCGTGCTCATGAAGCGGCAGAAAATGTCGCTGTTCTTCTGGCAGCACGGCGAGGAAAACATGGCCAAGGCCCTGGTGGCCTGCAAGCTTTGCCGTTCGATGGGCTACGAGGCCAAGAAGAGTGATGTGGTCGACGACACATCGGAGGAGCTGAAGGAGTACTCAAAGTAGGTTTCCTGTCACTTGACGGAGTGAGCAACATCTAACTGTGGTTTGTAAGCCTTTTGTAAGCTAATGAAAACGGGCATTCTCAGCTTCCGGCAATTGTACAGTAATGAACACGTTTTTAGTTTGTTTTTTTTGAAATGGGGAGTCAAGCTTCATTTTGTGGCACGTCTCCTTTTTACGTGATGATATCATGTAATCTAGTATTGTAATATATAGAGAGTGTTTTATTCTGATTAAGTGGTGCATTGTTGGGAGAGGGTGGGGTCCCTATTTGTAAATAGAGGAACGATAGCTGGGATTCCAGCCTGACGGAGGTTGTGGGTGTTTTCCAGTGAATTTGGCACATTGGCGGTGGACCTGCTGGAGCAATCGTTCAGGCAGGATGAGACAATGGCCATGAAGCTTCTCACCTACGAGCTGAAGAACTGGAGCAACTCCACCTGCCTAAAGCTGGCTGTCTCCTCACACCTGCGACCCTTCGTGGCACACACCTGCACCCAACTGCTGCTGTCTGACATGTGGATGGGGCGGCTAAACATGCGCAAGAACTCCTGGTACAAGGTTCATGCTCCGTCTTAGATTTTTATTCTGTTTTATTTTGCCATGAGAAGTTGTCCTTGTGGGTTTTTAACTATGTCTCGCCAATCGCGGCTCGAACCCAGAACGCAGCTGAGTCGTAACAGTGAAAGGAAAATGTTTGACTTGACATTGTATGTTGTTGTGTATTTTCCAATTTCCAACCAATAGTTTGGTTGCAGCCAAGAGGGGCAAAATATGAGAACCCACCACTTGCCTCTGCGTTTGTCGCCAGGTGATCCTGAGCATCTTAGTGCCTCCTGCGATCCTGCTGTTGGAGTACAAGTCCAAAGCCGAGATGGCACACATCCCTCAGAGTCAGGACGACCACCAGATTACCATGGAGGACAGTGAAAACAACTTCCAAAATATTACCGATGACATCCAAATGGTCTGAAACACTCAGTGATTCATGTCTCTATTCCCTCCGTTCCTTGTGTTTGTTTCCCCTTATTCGTTTCGATTTCTTTGCAGGATGTTTTCAAAGAGGCCAGATCCAACGAACCTGTGGATACAAAGACTGACATGGAGACACACGTTCGCTCCAGAAAGCTGCCATTAACCAGGAAAATCTACGCTTTCTACCACGCTCCCATTGTCAAGTTCTGGGCCAACACGGTATGCATACATGTATTTAGCAGTTAATAGGTTCTATTAAGATTGGAACAACTTGGATCCTCTCATGATATTCAATCTGCGTAGGAGTCTCTCCACAAGTACAAATACAGTATTTACAACAATCGGTAGAAAGAAAAGGAGCAGTTTAAGTTGAATCAATCTTCATTTGAATCTTATTGTGCAGATAAAACACCATCAGTCAACAATAATGACAAAAGGGAAAGGGACAAGGTGCATTCAGTCTTATCGGACACCAGATACACACCACTTGCGCTTTAGATATTCACCGCTTAATGACTACCGTAAAGCTAGGTAGTACACCACATTTGACCCCAAATGCTTAAAGACAAATATAAACAACATTCAAGTCCACAATATTAGCAGATATTCTAATAAACGTATAATCCATTACTGTGCCCACCCTAGTCTTCAATACATATTTGTTTGTAGTTAGTAACGCATATAAAAGAGCATAACATAAAATGTCAGTTGCTCTTAATATACGGTAAGTGACTAGGAGCACATTTGCCTTTTTGGCTTTGTCCCTGACTCCGAGCTGATGGTTGACATCTCTTGTTACAAACATTATCATTCCTTGACAATGCCGTTTTTGCAGAAAGCTGGAAAATGGCAACTTTTACAGGCATCTTGAAAAAGGGTAATTTTTGGTGTGGCGCTGTCTGTATAATTAATTTGGTGATCGTGAATCAGCAAATAATTTAAAAATAATAATATTGCTTCATTTCATTATTTGCAAGGTATGAATTTACCAATTTACTTGATGCAATAAGCCAATAAGACATCTTCCAAATGTCACAGCGTATTAATGATGTATAGTAAATGGTTGGTAGATCAGATGAAAGAACTTTGCCCAACACTGGGTTATGTTTTATTGTGCTGCTCAGGCTGATGAAAAGCAAATCTCCAAATTTTGTGAGCTTTTCTTATTAATCAAAAAAATTCAATCGTAAAATTCAGAGATACAATATTACCTGGTTTTCTCGGACAGTGGTGATGAGGAACAGTCACATACAGTTTTGTTCATGCTATGATATTCTGATGATGCATTGTTGCCCTATCACCGTATTGCTTTCCCTATTATTGCAGAAAAAGTACAAATGTTCCAGTTTTTGTTGTTGTTGTTGCACATTAACTGTAGTGTGAATGTTTGACTTTCTCAGCATTCTTGCAGCTGTTGAGTCCTCATCATCACATTCACCCTCATGCTTGACATTATCTCATCTCCGCTTTGTACTAAGGCTAGCCCGAGGCGGGTTCTCAGATAAACGGGAATTACCGCCTGGTTCTGTTTACAAGGATAATAATGAGCAGATAGCATCAATGAAAGTGATCATTAGCATATCTCGGATGCCTTCTTGCATTCTGACCCCCAAGCGTCAATGGCAGCACTCAGCCCAAACTTACACATCAGATGATTGCTTGATTTCCAAGCATTTAACTACGTACTTAAGTGTTTTGCTTCGTGTGTGTTTTTTAAAAGGTCAACCTAGTGCGTGTTATATCTGGTACATCAGCTGAAACCTTAAACAATCTGTATGCTAATTATGATACTTTCCCACAGTTCTATTATTTGACCCTGAATTCTATACACGAAATAAAAGCTGACTTGTTTTTATGTAAATGAATCGGTGTATCATTCTTTAAAAAAATGATTATTATCCTTATAATTTTAGATATAATGACAAACTATTCTTATTGCGTATAATATTGTCCCAGGTTGTATCTGGTATCAACTGAAAATGTATTTCTACCGGCTATTGTGTTACTTTCCCACAGTCCAATTATTTGACCTTGAATTCTATACTGTACATAAAATAAAACCTTTTTTTTTTCGCTTCTTCACCTTGCTCCCCCTACTGTTGGAAACTGTCAATGAAACAGTATACCTGTCTAAAAAAAATTGAGGTTGCATTTTAAGATAAAATATTGTTTTTATATGCAATACCGTGTATTGTAGAACCTCCAAATTTGAGCATAAACTGTTCTGTGACGCTGCTCGGCCAAGTTGTTGTAATTTCCCCAAATGTCGCTTTTATTAGCTGTACAGGCAAGCCTTGGTGATGAATGAGGTCTGACACAATCCTCTTGCCTTCCTTCCCACCTTCTTTACCTTCTTTCAATTGCTTTTCACAGCGAGTTTTCTTGTGTGTCCCCAGCTCTTTTATTTGAGTTTCTTGATGCTCTACTCATACGTGGTCCTGGTAAAAATGCCCGAATGGCCTTCTCCTCAAGAGTGGGTCGTCATTCTCTACATCTTCACCTCAGCCATTGAGAAGATTCGAGAGGTATTTCATTCAACAGACTTAAAATACTTTCTTCCTTTCATGAAGAGGCTAAAACGAAACGTTTGCCCCATTTGCAGATGTTTATGTCAGAAGCAGGCAAAATAAGTCAAAAGATAAAAGTGTGGTTTGATGACTACTTCAACGTCTCAGACTTCCTGGCCATTGTGTCCTTTTTCATTGGCTTTGGATTGAGGCTGGGTGGAGGGAAAGCCTTTGTCCCAGGCAGGACAGTTTATTGTCTCAATATCATCTTCTGGTACGTG
This sequence comes from Hippocampus zosterae, assembly GCF_025434085.1. NCBI lineage: Eukaryota > Metazoa > Chordata > Actinopteri > Syngnathiformes > Syngnathidae > Hippocampus > Hippocampus zosterae. The sequence goes on along the minus strand of NC_067454.1, from coordinate 10,008,695 downwards.
CGACTCCTCGATATCCTGGCCGTCAACCAGCAAGCTGGGCCCTATGTCATGATGATCGCCAAAATGGTGAGTTCCCAACACAACTGAGAAGTTCTGCCACGCTCCGAGATGCTACGCATACTTGCAACTACAAAATATATCCTTACAAACATGCGTTTCATTCCCTTTCTACGTCATCCTTTGCAGGTGGCCAACATGTTTTACATTGTGGTGATAATGGCCATCGTCCTGCTAAGCTACGGAGTTCCCCGCAAGGCCATTCTATATCCGCATGAAGAGCCAAGCTGGACACTGGCCAAAGATGTGGTGTTCCAGCCATACTGGATGATGTATGGGGAAGTTTATGCTTATGAAATCGATGGTAAGGACGGTGAGGATGGAAAGGGAGATTACGAGGGTAAGGGCAGTTTTACTCCAAGCTTCTCATGCAGTGCGGCTAATGTCAGTTTAGGACACAACAAATCAAAAGCACACCAGGAACGGTCAAGACTCGGTTCACAATACCCAACATGATCATGTTTCACTTTGATTATTAGGGTTGGAGACCAAGCCCCAGTACTCAACTGGCCAGATGGCATCCTTTGTGTTAGGTTAGCTACATAGCTATGCTAACGTAAATATTCGGTTATTCTTGGTTTTACTGGTCGAGGAGACAGACAGGAGTGAGATGGGAGGAGCTACAAATAGTAGGGGGGAAATGAGACGATCACCCCTTGAGACGTCTACTAGTAGTGATTTGTTCAAAACATCTGTTTCCCCGTTATTTATTTATTTTACATGGGACTTGTTGCAGTTGCATGACAATTTGTTGCTAGTTTTTTTAAAGCAATTTGAAATTGTAATACCGGTATATTTTTTAGGGGTTTTCCAAACATAAAAATTACCATAAGTCTATCATTACCGTATCAATAAGCAGTATCTCTGAGAGGCATTATCAATAAAATCTTAATGATAACCATCCCTAACGTTTAAAGGCAGTCACATCCGTTTAGGACAACATAGGTAGTTAGATGGAGTTGACCATCTTTAACACTGTGTTTTGTGGCAAAATGTATAGATACGCTGATCGCCGCTTTTTCTTCAGTGTGTGCCAACAACAGTGAGTCGTCAGTCAGGAGCCTGTGCACAGCAGGAGTGTGGCTGACTCCTCTCCTACAAGCAGTCTACCTCTTTGTACAGTACATCCTCATGGTCAACCTACTCATTGCCTTTTTCAAGTAGGTTCACCCATTTGTTCACACAATCCTTTTACACATTGACGGTGAATAAAAAAAAAAAGCACTTTCCACAGGAAAACCTGATTTTTCAGACTGCAACTATATCCCCTAACATCTGTCATTTTCTATAGCGCTTGTATTTGAGGCGGGGTGAGAAGCCCCAGCTCACTCAAATGAGAAAGACAGCTTTACAAATTAACTACCACACTTTACTGTTAGCTTACACTAATCAATGAATCAATGCAGTGTACAAAAGTAACAACAAAAAGGACACAAGCCAGAAAATGAGGCTGACCAATTTTCCCAAAAAGTAATTTCTAGTGATCTAATGGCCGAAATGTAACGGCATCCCTGTTCTTCTTTACAGCAACGTGTATCTCCAGGTGAAGTCCATCTCCAATCTGGTGTGGAAGTATCAGCGCTACCACTTCATCATGGCCTACCATGAGAAACCGGTCCTCCCTCCACCCTTCATCCTCCTGTGCCATATCTACTCGCTCTTATGCATGTGCAGAAAAAGAAAGAAGGAGCACACCTATGGGCCAAGTATGTCTGACCTGCCCCCCCCCCCTGCTATTTTTCATGTTTCATGTCAAACAATCATGTTATTCATCTTCCCTTCAGAATTGTTTCTCACAGAGGAAGATCAAAAGAAGCTTCATGACTTTGAGGAGCAGTGTGTGGAGACGTACTTTCATGAAAAGGACGACCAGTTTCACACAGGAAGTGAGGAACGCATACGGCTCACCTCTGAAAGGTACAACCTAGAGTCACAGAAGATAAGCAGCAGATAATGTTAACTAACAATAGTGTATTCCTGCAGGTAGCGGCGGTCATTTCTACAACTACATTAAACAATTTGTCATTTTGTGAACAATAGCATCGAGAGCTGACATATTTTCAGATGCTAGCTAGCATCGTTTGTCTGGGATGGCATTTGAGGAGATACGGCATGAATAGGTGTTTATTTGTGCTACTTTTCAGGGTTGAGACCATGTGCATGCAGCTGAAGGAGGTGGGCAACAAGGTCAACTTCATCAAGCGCTCCTTGCACACATTAGATTCCCAGATCGGCCACCTGCAGGACCTGTCTGCTCTCACCGTGGACACCCTGAAGACATTGACGGCTCAGAGGTCATCGGAGGCCAGCAAGGTCCACAATCAGATCACCCGTGAGCTCAGCCTCTCCAAGAACGTGGTCCCCAGCATCGTCCCTGTTGCAACAGACACCGGGCCCCATTCCAAATCCTCCGTGATGGGGAAGCGGAGTGTGGGGGCCTACCTCGGCTCAGCGAACATCGCAGACTCTCTTTTTGGGAATGGTGCCGGGGGCTACGGGACTGATGGGCTCGGGCACTCCGCCGCTGAGGCTGGCTCCTCCGGCACCGGTGCCTCCAGTGCCTTTGTCCAAAGTGCCATTTCCCCTCTGGAGCTCCACTCCCGCACCCGCAGCAAACTGACCCGTCCACACGAGCCGGAGTATTCCGACTCTCCATCCAGCCTGCCCAACGTGCCCTCGCGCTTGGCGCACTTCCACATCAGCAGCACCCCCTCCCAGCCGAGCGGCTCCAGCCACCCAGAGCTTGCTCTGGCTGGGCTTTACCAGCAGACGCCTGACAGCGCCGTTGTAAAGTTTGGGGCGTTTGTCGGTAAGTATGAAAGAGAATCTGCTGTCGCTCCAAAGAGGAGCGAGGACGATGAAAACTGTGTGTGTGTGTATCCTACTGTGGTCATTGTATCTAAGACTACGGGCGCTGCTCAGCCTGCCTGCTCACCTGCTTGCTACGCGCAGCCTGGCAATGCACAGGGTGGGGATGGGGCATCGGGGTACATCAATGAAGCTTTTTGCGATGATGAGGGCCGGACAGCCTCTCCAAGTAGATGCCAAATAAACACTCAGAGCCAAGAATATAGCGGATGTTCCGCCACCGCCCCTGCCATGACAGGCCAATGCCCCCGCAGACGAGGGAGCGGAGATTGCGATGCTTCTCTCCCACCAGAGTCCTGCTTTGAGGGTGAAAATTGTGACAAGAGGATACATGTGGAAATGCTAACAAGAGGTTTGAGTTATGGGTCGCATTTGCTGGGTATTGGAATCTATCCCCTTCCATATTGGGGGCCATGCAGCTTTTTCCTCCCTTTTGCTCCTTTGTCTGTTCTCGCTGTTTCTGGTGGAGTCCGTTTGATTTCAGGCATGTTTTGGCCGCTTGCATGACCGATTGATTGCCTGTCTGAAGCTTTTCAGGATCCTTTTGACAGGTGGAGGCGGGTTTAGGGTTCTCGTGCCACTCTTATGATAAAGCGTGGTGATGGGTTTGATTCTCCCCTTCTTTTTCTGTCCCTCGACAAATCTGAATATTTTTGAATGTGTTGCTATAAACATCGTTACCTGATGGAGAAGAGCTTTTCAATTGAAGAATGTCATGTTTGATTGAAAAGTGGGTTTGGTGGCAAGGTTTGACTGTACATGACTTTCAATGTTGTCTTGCTTTCAGGACATAAAGACTGTTTTGACCTCCAGCGTTCAACACCCAAAGAGACCTGCAGTCCCCAGCGTAGTAGACAACTGGTCTGTCTGCCTGTCAATGAAAAAAAGTTTTTAAAAGAATGTCCTCTTACCCTTGTCTGGTCATCTGTTCCCAGGTTCAGCCTGAAAGTCAGGGTCAAATTAGAGCAGTTAACTCCTATGCTGGTTTCACAGAGTTTGACAGGAGTCCTGCTTTTCTCCATCCTGATTCAAGTAGGTTAAAATCGCTGAGGTATCAAAATAAGTTTGTTTGTTTTTTGTTTTTAACACTAAGTGTGAAATCATGATGGATGACTGTGTGGTTGTAGCTTTGAGGAAGAGGGATCGTAGCAGAGTGTCAGCTGAAGACATCCTCATTCACGAGGATCCCCAGGCTTCAGTGCCGGTATGAAGTGCGCCCCCTCCACACACACACACACACACACACACACACACACACACACACACACACACACACACACACACACACACACACACACACAAACGAAAACATCAGCATGTGAAAACCTCTCAGCTCAATTGCAAAATTAAAAAATAATTATTGCCCATAAATATAAAACAGTCAAATTAAATACAGAAAGCACAGTAGTAACTGAGCGTACCTTCTTGTTTCCATATATTCGTATGCTGATGTGCAAAATAATTTATTTCATTGATGTCGAATCAGCTCGAATAGAAAATGTCAGGTCCACAGCCGACAACCCTTCGTGCTAACTCTTATTCTCTCTCCCAGGAAAGAGTCCAAGTCAAATCAGCCCAAGCAAGTAGCCTGTATGTATCCTCTTGTTTATGTTTATACTCTGTGTGTGTGTGCAAGTGTGTGTGTGTGTGGGGGGGGGGGTGATTTAAGGAGCACAGTCCATGGTAACAATGTATTTTTCATTCATTAAGTGATATGTAGGAAGTAGTAAAGCTCCTGATTTGTTTGCATAATTATTGAAATCTGCACTTTATTTTGTTAGTTTATGCCTTTACGTTAGATACAGTATTTGTGTCTACACCGCAAATGTGTGGCAGAATTAAGTTTTGAAATTGCAAAACACAAAAAAAAAAACCTGAAATTGCATTTAGAGTGAGTTCCATAAATGTTCAACCCGAGTATAGTCTTTTTACTCTTTGTATGTATGTCAGTCCGTCTCAAATACGTAGTAGGCATGATGCATGCTAGGTTAAGCAGTTTTTTTGTTTGTTTGGTTTTTGTTTTTGGGGGGTCCGCGAGAAATAACTGTAATAGCGAATCCACTAGGTAGCAGTGTTGCGCATATTTATTAATTCTTTTTTTTTCCCAGTCAGTCAAATCTTTTCTGGCAGATTAAAAGCCATTTTAATACAATTATTTGTTACAAGTTGATCTATTCCTTCTTTCTTTTTTGTTACTCGGGATACAAGATAAGAGTTGTCTTTATAACAATTTTAAAGGCAAATCACACTATTTATCGTTGGGGGAGGCATGAAATGTTTTCTTCTTCCTATTAAGGCGTAACAAAAAATATTTGAGAAGCACTGGTATTGTGCGTGCGTGTGTGTGTGTGTGTTTGTACGGATGTGTTTTTTTCTCCTTTAATTTTCATGTCATGCACTTCAAAGATCACCGTTTTAAAAGACAAAGACACTACAGTTATGTATGTTATTTTCAGATCAAGCAAAAATACCATTGTTTTAGCATCTTTGAAATGTTAATAGGCATTCCATTCAGGCAAACTATGCAAACTGCAATTCTTTATATGCAAGCTTTGTTTGTTTTTTTGTGTATTTAGTTAGTTATTAATGCATTCTCACCTAACTGGTTTCTCTATTCCAGCCAACCCCCCGGGGAGGACAAATTACCTGGTAAGAGTCTCACTCATCAACCGTCTTTTCAGTTGTGGACAATCAGGTTCAGTCTAGATTAGCTGGTTCTGCTGCAATACAAATGGCTCGTTGTTGCCTTAAGTGCTCTCATGCGTTCCAAGCACATTTAAGTGTCACTTATTTTACATGCCTATAGTTCTTACTGCATTTATTGCCTTGTGTATAGGCATGTCCCGATCCCTTTTTTTTGCACCCAAATTTAAGTCACTTGATTTTAGGTATTTGCCGATATTAGTCTTGATCCAATACCTCTGCAATGCATTGAAGAAGAAAAGTAAGACCACAGCCAATCCTACTTGTGGTTGTTTTTAAATACACAGTATGGAAATAAATAAAATACACCGGTAAAAGAAAGATATGGACTTGCCATGTTTTCATTCCATATTTGTTGTTTTATTTTCCAATTTTGTATTTTATTTTATTTTTTTGTAGCTTCAGTCTCTCTCTGCACACCTCGCCACTCCCTCCTTGGACCCAGAAAGGACTGTGAGCAACTTTTTGTCCACTTTCACCAGACTTCCAGTTGGTTTACATGGGAAATTATGTGTTGTGGAAACTGTTTAATGGGGTAGTCCTTTAAAAAATGTTAAAATGCCAGTACTGTACACACTCTCTAATTAAAAATCAATCTATTCTTTTTTCTGCCCTCTGCAGCCATTGGGTCACCTTTCAAGCCTATGGAGAACTACCAGTACTCAGGTAGGCTTCTGAATGAAACGCTAATATTATCAAGGCCTTTTTAAAATTCCTAAACCAAAATAAGTACTGTATCTCTAAAATAGAAATGTTCATGTCAAACTGATCTAATTTGCAGTTTATACATAGAATTTTCTTTCTTCAGCTGTTGAACGTAACAACCTGATGCGACTGTCACAGAGTATCCCCTTCACACCGGTCCCTCCCAGAGGTGAGTGTGTGCATGCAGATACATGATCTGAGGCTACAAACAACACGACACTGTTCACAGCTTGATGAGGATGAAATATGAAACCAACCGGTTTCTGCAATCTTACCCTCAGTATGTGTGTGGGGTTTTTTTTGTCTTGTCGCTGCTTGCTCAATTTGGAAATTTGAGGAACTGTTTATTCATTTGTGTCCCAATGAAAACAAATTCAGCAGTCACTGAATGTCTAAACAGACAACAGTGGGTGAAACAACATCAAGTTTAGTGTGTGATTGTGGTGAACACACCATAAGGTTATTGTTTCTTTGCAGTCCACACATTTCATTGGCATCACAACTCTTAGACTTGAAACCACAGTGGCAGGGTGTGTCAAAAGAGTTAAGTGGCGCCATAAAGGCTAACTGGTGTTATGTTTTCATGCTCACACATTTTTTTCAAATATGCATTTTCAGCTAGATAACCATCATTCAGTCCACTGTGTCAAGCCACCTTATAGGTCTGAGGTTCAGGGTTTGGATCTGCTGGCCGTACTTTGTGAAGATTTTGTTTTGTTTTGTTTTGGCAAAAAAAAAAAAAAAAAAATCCACCATCAGAAAGACGAGTCAAGCCACCCGCAACAATTGTTCGTGCTATCCATGATGGAACACGCAGTCAACGTGGTGAGGCAAACTTCAAAATAAAATCTCTCCAAATACAGCAAGACACGGACTTCATTGCCTTGGAATGCTTTTATTTTGAAGTTGTTCACGACAGCACATGGTGGTCAGCGTGACTCGTTTTCCTGACTTGTTGAAGTCCAATTTAAGTTTAAATTGCCATCACAAGCTGTTGTCACCAACATCAACACGGCGTAGTCTTGAAATCATGTTCAATTGCTAATTAAGAATGCTAAAAATATATTAAATCTTAACTCCGCAGACGTCCTACGTGTAGAATGAGTTGCCTGTTCCCAGCGTAGTGGGTAGTAGCAAGCAGATAGATGCTTAATTAGTGCCCGATATAGGCTGGAAAAGGTTCCGAAGGAAGAATATTGGACTTTTTTAAAGACAATTAAATAGGCCAAAATGACTGCACACTTTGATGCTGACAGTCTCACATAGTTGCAGTTCCTAGTGAATAATTTGTAACCAACTGGAGATACTCAAACGTGCTGCTTCACCAGCCAAGTTGCTACTGTGCGTCTGATGTCAATTCGTCTGATAACCCACATTTTTTCCAAGTGAAGAAAATAGAGTTTGCTGCGATGTACTGTTTAAATTTGCGGAACGCATGTTGATTATCTATCGCTTTGAGAAACCTTAATCATCGGTCTGGGAAAAGTGCATCGTTTTTAACCTGTATTTAAAACGGGTATTCTTAATTGGTATCTCTTGAATCTTTATTCATTCATTTTTCTCACTCACTCCAATGATACAGGATGCCAGTAAATCGATTCACCATATTATACAGTAGTGCAGAGAAGAAAAATGCTTTTTAAGGCTGGATTTGCTTGGGGCTATTATTTAGGAGTGTGTGATATGTTCGGGAACTTACAGTGAGCCTTTTTCAACATATGTGTTCACACATCAGGAGAGCCAGTGATGGTGTACCGCCTGGAGGAGAGCTCGCCCAACACCATCAACAACAGCATGTCTTCCTGGGCCCAGCGTGGCCTCTGCGCCAAGATTGAGTTTCTTAGCAAAGAGGAGATGGGCGGCGGCCTTCGACGGGCCCTCAAAGTCCTCTGCACCTGGTCCGAATATGACATCCTCAAGCCTGGGCACCTGTATATAGTGAAGTCCTTCCTGCCCGAGGTGGTCGAGACCTGGCAAAGCATCTACAAGGATGATACCGTGTTGCACCTTTGTCTCAGGGTACCGAAACATAATCGCACACAAAGGCACTGCATCATACGGGTAAATGTACGCTTGTTGTTCCATAATTGATGTGTTGTGTTTTCAGGAAATTCAACAGCAGCGGGCTGCGCAGAAGCTGACCGTGGCCTTCAACCAGATCCGACCCAAGCCTATTCCTTACTCACCAAGGTAAACGCAGCACCCAAATAACTGAGAAGGGACTTGGTACAAGAGTAGATCAGTTACGTTTGATAAGTTGAACGTTAACATTAGCCCCTCGCACAAACCTGGCTCGCTCCCTGCAGAAGTTGGTTATGTGGGGTCGGCATGTCAAGACATGTCAACGGTAGCCACACTCTTCTCCTTTCCCAGTTTGCTGAAGACAAAGTATAAGTATAATTTCCTACTATAAGTATCACATCCTGCAGAGTTCCTTTAAAGAACCTGGCCAACAACAGAGGAAATTTGTTTTCTAACCGTTTTTGTTCTCAAGGTGTCATGATGACTGTGCAACAAATGAGTTTCTCCACCAGCTAGATTAACAGGTTCCTGTGGTTATTTTGTATGGCTCGTTAAATATCTTCTCAAATGTCATTGCATGTACCATATTTAAGTTGCTCGCTGTAAGTCCATCTGTCTACTGTACATCCAGAAAATATTCATCATGCTTTATTTTGTTCTCCTCCATATTCTATCTAAAAAAAAATCCTGTACTTATCAACATTCTACACATCACACCCCACGATGACAAAAGTTTAAAATGTCAAAAAAGTGGCATACTTTGAATAATTTCACCATCATGTAGAAAAGTTAACTTGCATTTAAGATTGAAAAATGTAGTCAAAATTTGTTGAGCACTGTGATGGATCAGGCTTTAAAAAAAAAAAAAAGCATGAATCTTTTGCCCAAGATGCTCAATGTGATGCAGTCACTTATCAAAACAATTAAAACAAGTATCACAATAGACTTTTGCGCAGAACATGACCATTTCTCCGTATTTATGAGTGACGGTGCCGTTTGTGCTTCCACAACAAAAGCCGATGTCTCCTGTTGTGCGAGCTTTGTCATTCAAAATTATGACGCCCTCGTTAATGGTATCAGGTTTTTCTTAAGCGAGGACAAAACATCCTCTTGATCCTGCTCCACCCCAGGCGTTTGCTTAGCATGCAAATCAAAGAAAGTCGCCACGGCCGATGCATTTGCTTATGTCACATTGTTGCCGAGCTGCTCCTGCCGGTTTCAGAAACAAAAGCCAACGTCCCTTTCAACCGTCTTTATTCCTCTTTTGTCAGCATGCCGATTAGGTGTGTCACGCGCCACTACATGAGTATCATTTAACAGACTGCCCAAAATCTGATTTCTGAGAGGACTGCATTACAAAATAGTAGCCCGGATTTGCATTGAATAATCATTTGACATCATTTATTTCCATTTACAGTTTTCCAAATCAGTCGCTATGGAAATGGGATGCATTCCAAGTTGAAACTGTCACTACTATGAAAAAATATCTATTAACTGTACAGGCAATGTTTTCAGTAACTTTTTAGCATTCTAACAAGTAAGCTCACCACTGTATACCGTCAACTATTACTACTAGTGTATAAATTTAATCAAACACTCAGTTTTAATATACTTTCAATGGTGATGTAAAGGCAGTCCAGTGATTCGCGCGTCAACCACACAGCGCAGAGGTTGTGGGTTCGATCCCCGCTCCGAATTTCCTGTGTGGAGTTTTCATGTTCTCCACGGGCCTGTGTGGGTTTTCTCCGGGTACTCTGGTTTCCTGAGCACCTGGAGATCATCTGCGAGCACTGTGACAACGTGCAAGGCCATGACCCGAGATTCAAAACATGACCCTCAAAATTGGAAAGTAGACGTGCTAACCACTATTTGACCACACACACCCCAATCCATAAAGTCCTAAATGACTAAAAGTTCAAGACAATGAGTCCTCTTTGACCAAAACAAAAACAAAACTGAAGGCATGTTTTTAGACCTGCCACCATTTTGTGCCTATGCAGGTTCCTCGAGGTGTTCCTTCTCTACTGTCACTCTGCGGGCCAATGGTTCGCCATCGAAGAGTGCATCACGGGCGAGTTCCGCAAGTTCAACAACAACAACGGCGATGAGATCGCTCCCACCAACCTCCTGGAGGAAACCATGCTGGCTTTTAGCCACTGGACCTACGAGTACACGCGCGGCGAGCTGCTGGTGCTCGACCTGCAGGGTAACATCAACGCTCCAATCGCGTGACAGTTTTGTTTTTGTTGTTGTTGTTTTTTTCTTTTTGCTGTGGCGGTCTCTCATTTCAGTTTGTCTCTTTCTCTTCAGGGGTTGGAGACATTCTGACCGATCCATCTGTAATAAAGAGTGGCGAGAAGGGGTATGCCCGCATCTGTCACATGATCAGCAACACTTCAATATGTCCTATTAAGTTGACACCTTGACCTAAACATCCATAAATGTCTTCTATGTCAGTGGTCCCCAACCCCCGGGTCGCGGACCATGACTCATTTGGTACCGGGCCGCACAGAATCTGATATCTTGTTTTATTTTGAAACTTTGAGCTACATCTGTCTGCGTCAAGTCACGCTTCTCGGTCACATGATAGGTTACCGCTAAAATGAAACCCCGGAGCTAGCAAAATGAGTAAAAAACAAACCTCTTTGGGACGGGGAAAAGGCCCAGTCAGGAGACAGGAAAGGAGCCTACGACTTTCAAGAAAAAGAAGACTACATTTAATAGTATCAGGAGTCCTACTTAAAATACGGGTTTGTCACAATGGGAGATTCACACTCACCAAGCCCACTCTGCATAATATGCGGCAATGGTGAGCCGTATTTTTCATGCACTTTGTATTTATGGTGTATCTTATTTGGAAGGCACGTTTAAACGTTACCATAGAGCGTTGCGGCCAAATTGGACATTCCTCATTTTATAATTCTTGTTTATTATGTTTAGAAACTACCACAGTTTTCATGCAGGTCATGTCATATATTATTTTATTGTATTTAACCGCCACACCTGGAAGGCCGGTCCTTGAAAATATTGTCTGACATTAAACCGGTCCATGGGGCAAAGGTTGCATATTTCCGTCACAAACGGAAATACGGGTTTCGTTGTTGCATCACAGCAGCTCATACGCAATGAATGGGTTAGTCGTCCGCGCATTTAGGTGCTTTGTGAGCAGGCCTTTGTTTCATATTATGTGTTCTTTGATAAGTCATGTTTCTCATTCATTTTTCAATTGCATCACTTTTTTTTTTTTTTAACTGCTCCCCCCCTACAGGTCATACGACATGATCTTTGGACCGGCCAACCTGGGTGACGAAGCCATTAGGAACTTCCGAGCGAAACATCGCTGTAACTCCTGCTGCAGGAAGTTAAAACTTCCCGGTGAGCTGGGCCCGTTTTAGACCTCAGAGAGCCACACATCGTAAAACATTAATATTGTCTATTATGAGAAGATGTTGATTAACATGTTTTTGAGTTTTCTACGGTTTTATTTATTTTTTAATAATATTAATCCAATGAACATTTAACTAATTGATTATTTCCTGCGTACCACACCGAAAATCACTTGTGTGTCGTATTCTGTATGGTCTGCCTTGCGTGTTCGTGCTAGCGTGAAGTTAAATCGTGGTGTTATGGTTTAGATCTGAAGAGGAATGAGTACACGCCTGAGCAGGTGCCTACCCGGGGGACGGAGCCAAGGAGCCGCGCCAATCAATGAGGCTCATGATGCTGTGATGAATCAATCAATCAATCAACTGGAAGAATCCCGCTTGTGTTTCCATGGAAATGGCCATACGCTGTGTCAAAAAAATGAAATGATGTTTTGCATGTGCATACATGAGCATACATGGTACAAGAATTATTTATTGATGTTTCTTGATGTTGCCTTCTTTTCACATATACATACAGTATATATATATATATATTTACACAAAAAAAGAAAAATCAAAGTGCATTGTATATCTGTTACAACACCGCATTATTATTCTATGTGTCCAAACATCTTTTATCCCAACTTTTTATCTATGAAAACATGTAAAGGGCAGATTGCAATGCAACTTTTCCACGACATTGTTTGTGTCATTTTAATCACAAAAAAGTGTGTCCGCCCTCTATATATTTTTTTTTTGTTACTAAGGTACATTTGCAATATCTTTGTCATCACCTATCAATACGCGCAGCTGAATTAAATCTAGTGTATCTTATAGATACTGTTCTCTGCATGAGCTTTGTCATCTTTTATTCAGGGTACACTTGAAGGGGTATTACAGTGTACATTTTGTACTGAACATCATTTTTAACCAATAAAATCACAAAATAAGTTGAATGTGTCACGTGGTTTTAAGAGAGTACGATGTGTTTTGTATTTTCATTTGTATTCTATGTGTGTCCTTTCAAGGGTTCCCATCATTTGTTTTTTTTTACCCCGGACTTGCTACTTTTTTAAATATATAATTCAGTTAAACCACACCTCAAAATCAATGTGAATTCCATTGCTTCATTTAATTACATATTTATTAATTTTGCCTGATGGAACTTATTGCCATGACCACTGTGGGTTTTTCTATCATTAAAAGAGGCGGCTCAATAATTTTGCCTCTGTTTGTGACTGGGATATTTCTGTCTGTTGTTGATGAAAGTACTTTCTCGCTTGTACGAGGAACTACACTTGAGTTGTTTATTGATGTGTGTGTGAGGGGAGGGGGGGACAAAAGATGTTCAATGTACACTTTCCCCAAACAAGGCACATATATATTTGACATTAGAAAAATCTCATGGCATACCACCCCAAAAAATCTCCGCCAAATTGGATGCACAGTTAAATCGTACTTTCCGAAGAGCACTTGATTGTTCTTCCTGTTGATATATGATTCTGGCATAAATTGCTCAACAAAATATACAATTTTCTTCCCAAACTGAGGTGTACCTAATGTTGTGGCCAATTTCTTGTGCTGGATGACGACAGTGAAAGTAATTAAAGGACCTTCGGCTTTGTTTCACTTTCAAGATGAGCCACCTCATTCAGGTCACAGCATAATGCTGATGTTCTTTCTACTTGTCTCATTTTTGTTTGTATTGATGCTTCTTTTTTTTCCAATGATAGTATTATTGCTTTTTTTGTTTTTATTTGTGTTTTCTTTATGATTGAAAATACAGGTGTTAACTTTGGGGGCTTTTTTTGCTTGTATTTTATACCTTTTTTTAGTTTTAGGGCAAGTAAATCAAGAATATTGATTTGATATTTTGACTGCTTTTTATTCATTCTTGTTTTTATTGTTAATGTATGTTTTATTGAAAAGTGCAGCAGCACGCCAATCAAACCTCTCATGTATTGTTTTCTTTTCTCAATCTATAATTCTTTTTGGGGTGGTTACTTGTTTGTTTTTATGTTTTTTTTTTCATTCAAAATTGAAGATTTTTACTTGCAAGCAAGCCAATCATTTAGTATATTTCATCCATCCTTCCATTTTCTTATCCACTTATCCTCTGTGTATTTCATTTTTATCTATTCATTTGTTTATTTTTGACTTTGCTGGCTTTAAAAAGAACTCACAGTGGTGCTTTGAGAGTGATTCGACTCAATTTTGAGAGATACAAGCTGTCTTTCTGATTTTTTAATTTTTTTTGCTTTGACTTGCAAGCTAAATCTGAGACATGAACAGTAGAGTGGCAGTGAATTTAACTCGTTTGACACGAAGCAGCAGTTTTCACATTCGTTAGCCCACATAGTATATACGTGGCACGCAACAAATCTGAGCAATCCATATTTGAATACAAAAGGTGCAGCAACAACACAACAAATGAGAAGCAAAATAACAATACTCAGACACTTTTTGATCAAAAATGTTTTTTTTTAAATGCTAAATTATAGAGTGCTGGAACAGATTAATGCCATTTCCATTCATTTCAGCAGGGAAGGGTTATTTAAAGTTTTGTGTTGTGAGCATGGTCAAACAAGTTAAACTTGTATTAGAACGCACCACTACTTGTTACCATTTTTTAAATATGTGGTTGTAATTTCTGTATCGTTCTTTTTATTGAAAATGTAGTGTGTTGGGAAGTCAATCAAATGCTTCATATATTAAAATTGTGTTCAATTATTTTATTTTCCTTGATTTCCTTTCTTACTGAACAATATATTTTTAGTTTTGGGCTAATCAAATGATTCGTATATGATTAAGTAGTCTTCTTTTTTTTAATTGTAGGTTTTGTGGTGTATTTTGTCAAAACAGTTCTGTTTTTTTTTTTTGTATCGACAAATGATGTGTGGAAAGAGTCTTTGTGGTTCTGTTTCAAAGTGGGAGGTGAAAGGAAAGAGGAAATAACAAACTGACTGACGTCACATGTTGATGCACAAACTTGTCAGGCCGACCATGTCGCAGTTCCCTCCCATTGGGTGCGGTCCATTTTTTTTACTTTACAAAACCAAGTCAGACGGACGTGACTTTGCACTTTCATCCAGCATCAGCAAGAACTTGACTGACGTGTGCTGCTCGCCGACTAGCTAAAAAACAAAAAACAACAACAAAAGCAAAATGCCGACTGTTGATATTGAGTACTGGTGAGTTGCCTTTCTTTTCACGTCAGACGGTGTTTTGTTTTGCAGTGGTGGGAAAGGTTCACGTCTTGTTGTCTTACAGCGGCAGTTGAGGGTATGGCTCTAAATTTAGAGGCCTGGAAACTGCGCTGAAGCAGGAGTTTGGGGACGACGCCATTCAAATCAAGGGATATGTTGGCAGGAAAGGTACTTGTGCATTTTTATTCTCTCCTTAATTTCAATCACTTATTCTATTTCTACATTGATTATATTATTTGGTTTGTTTTAGTCTGCTTTCTGCTCTCAACAAAACACGACTGTATTTTTTTAACTGAAAAACGAAGAATATGCAATATGTAGTTTCAGATAAAATGTGTTAGTTATCCATTCGTTCATGTTCTAATCTGCTTATCCTCACGAGGTGGGGGACACATAGGCGAGCAACCATTCGCGTTCACAATCACAGTTTGGGACAATTGAGAACACTCCATTAACCTGCCATGCATTTTTTTGCAATGTGGGAGGAAACCGGAGTACCCGGAGAAAACTCCACCGCGCTAAGCCCATTTAAATGGCTAAAGAAATATCAAAACCAAAAGTTTTCAAGTGTTGAGTCGAGAATGAAATCCATTTTACCCAAGTGGTATGATTCAGCCCTGTAACTCCGGAACTAAAAAAATCTGTCTTTCATGAGTCGACACGAGAGAGCCAAAAGGTGCAATTTGAAACAGTACTTTACTGATACAGTGGCACCTATACTTACGAAATTAATTGGTTCTGGAAGAAATTTCTGAACAAAAAAATGTAAGTAGAGTTTTTTATGTAAATACCCTAATTCGTTCCGAGCCCCACCCCTCAAAAAAAAAATTGTGACAAAAATGTTTCCTAAAGCATAGAAAAGCATCAAAACATGTAACAAATACATGTTCCAATTATATGATTGCGCTATAAATGAGAGTTGTGCACAATGTAAAAAACAAAGAAAGAATGGTCTTTTAACTGTGTCCTCATCTTTTTTTTTTGCCCTCTATAGTCGATGTTCTCTCTCAGAAGTGGTTTTTAGCTGCCGTTTTGTAAAATTTGCTTTTGTCGGCTTTTAACAATCCTTCGAAAATGTCCAAGGCAAACATCGGCATAGCGAGTGATCGCCCGACTGGTGAACACTTTTTCTGGGTGATTCACATTTACACAAAACGACCGGAACACCTCGTAGCCCGAGGGGAGAACGACAAGGGCGCTGCAAAGACACTTATCTTCACACACGGACCCATACGGTAGAGGTTCCTCTTAGCCAATGGGATGCCGGGAAGATGCTCGGTAATAGCCAATGGCAGAGCAGCGATGAGTATGTTGCGTTCAGGAAACTCGGAGCTGCGAGTCGCCGCCCATACTGGATTTTTACCTTTCGTAACTTGAAATTTCTTTCGTAACTAGAGGCAATATTTTCCTGTTGAGATGTTTCGTAACTTGAAAATTTCGTATGAAGAGACGTTTATTTGTAAGTAGAGGTACCACTGTCCAAAGTATTTAAAGAGCTGAAATGGAAAAATATTTGAGACAAAAACCAAAATTTTGAGAAGTTTCAATACATTTTCATCAACACAAATAAAGTTTTGAATGAAAAAGGATGAAATGAAGCTAACACCAATGTATAAGGTTGCACAATGTCTTCGAGGCCTAACATATCACAAAAGGACAATAAAATAATAAAAAACACTTTGCCCTCAGCGAGTTTTGAGGTGAAGGTGGATGGAGAACTGATCTTCTCCAAGTTGGCCTCCGGAAGGTTCCCGGACAAGAATGAGGTGAATGATATCCACACACTCAGAATTCTGAAGTAACAATTAGTTTTCCATGTTTACATTTCTCTTGTGTCTGTGTGTGTCTAGATAATTGCGAAGATCAGGAAGCCAAAATGAGATGGTGAGTGACAGTACAAAGCAAAAGCTTCCTCTCATTGATGTCGTATATCGCCATAAGATAAGATAAGATATCCTTTATTTGTCCCACAATGGGGAAATTTGCAACATAACATGCCATAACATTGACAAAGAATGTAAAGTGACAAGCAGGACAATTAAATACGCTTCCACTAGATGGCAGAAGGGATAACGAACCTGTCACTCTCCTTGTGAATCAGAAGATGGAGCAGTATTTCTATTTAAACGACTTGTATCTTGACTTTACAGTTGATCCCCGTCAGTGAACATGCATAAGATCACTAAGCCCCCATTATTTCTGAATTAAAAAATGGTGATTAACATTCAATATAACATGAATTTTGGCATGTTTACATCTCCTTCTCTGACATTAATGGGGGGTGGGGGGGGGGGGGGTGTCATGAATATCGCTAGCCATTCAGGGTTTGTTCCTCAAATTATTGCCATCTTAGTTCAAGAGCTGAAAGTGAACAAGACACGTTCTTGCCAGTGACGCCAAGTAGCCTGCGATTGCTCCTTTTTGGCTCATTTTGAATCTTGGCTGTGTCATACAAGTCCCGGTGCTGCGCAGCCCGCAATCATTAATCTGCCCTTCATCATTTGTCCATTTGTTTATTTATTTGTGTGTGACGTATTAATCGCGTTCTCAAAGCCGTTAGGCTCAGATGGAGCTATACAGGTTTGTAAACTGTATTTACCTTAATATGAAATTGCAACACAAGAATAGCTCAACTCAAGTTCGATATAACTGCAGTGGAGCTTTGATCCTTGTTTTGCAAACATTTTCTACGGCTGTCAACAACTGAGCTTTTTCTTTGCAAGTTAAAAAATAAAATTAAAAAAACGACATGAACACTATTACTTTGCGTTTGGATGGTCGAGGGTGCGGAGGCCTGCCAGCGCAAAGGATTCACGACAAGACTAAGAAGAGATTTACTTTCGGACTCACATATCTTCAGTACGGCAACAAAGAACGACCCCGGAGTGAACGTGGTTGTGTCTTACATTGTGGATCCAATCAATGACGTCATTGATGGCTCACGCAAATCATGACATTACAGTCGATCGCTGATTCAGCATCAAATGCAAAATATCGATTGATTTCGACATACAATACTTCGTCAGACTGGTGTAAAGTCTCCTATTGATGCCACAAGATAGCAGCATGTCACTACATGAAGATGCCACAAGTTGGCGATATTTCGTTTGCCTGGCAAGCCAATTTGTAAATCACTTGAGACAAAGGTCAATATTTCAATATACACTACAGCGCTACCTTGACTGAAAAAGTTTAATTTGTTCTCCTCACAGGCGAGTAACTCGACCCACTCCAAATCAATTTTCCCCATTGAAATGAAATTAAAGATCAGGATTTCCATTTCAGCATAATTCTGGAAATATTTTTCCTCTTTTGTGTTTTTTTGAGAATAAAAAAGTATTGTGATAATTCATGAGTTTGATATATGCATTTAATAATAATTGACAAAGCAAGCAATGGCTTGCATCTGAAAGAAAAAAATAGGAATGCTGCATTGAAACTGTGCACTAATTCCGTCACGATATTTGACATATTTGGCCTTCAAAGTGGTTTCCCTGTTGTGCCCACAGAAGAGAAGTAGCAGAGCACGATGAGAAAGCCTCCGAGGGGCCAGACGTCGACTGTCCTTCTTTTGATGACTGTGCACGCTAAAACGTCAAAAAAGCGCGACACACGATGCCGTAGAAGGCCGTCTGCTGATCTGGAGTCTGTGGAAGCTGCTCCCATCGTGGCTGCCTTGTTTACGCTTAATCATATCAGCAATTGGGGATGCAACGCAAGAAATTGGATACAACAACAAAAGTGCTTTTTTGCTTTGGGATCAAAACTTGGGTTATGATGATTACTGCTCAAATCAGGACGAAACATTGGGTGGAAAAAGGCAAACTGCACTGAATATGACCATTTTTTGGTAGAAACCACATCATGTTTAATATGTGCTTCAAAATAAACTGCATCTTTTCCACTACCTACATTCAAGTCTTTCATTTTGCAGTAACATTTCAACATGTCTTAACTGTGAGGACTCTTCAAGCGGGTGATTAAAATGAAATTCAGACACCTGAAGAATGTTTTGCAAGTGGTTTGCATATCTGCCACACAGTTCGAAGCAGTTTGAACAAACATCAACAAAATCATTCTGACACATCATCATTGCTTCTCAAGTTCAATTTGTAAGTGCAGTACGATGATCTAAATTGTGTTGGGGGGAAAACAATCTATGCCCGTTTGTTTTAAGTCCATTAGTTTAGCCATATAAGCCAGGAAGTTGGGTGATTTTCCGAGAACAAAAGGCCAGATGCAAGTTCTTACAAGCACGGCAGCCGAGCAGTTTGCGCAATTTTAAGTAAAACATCCATTCAATTAATACACATCCTTCCGGCACACACCCTCAAGATTATTATTATCATTGCTGTTATGATGATAACTCATGGAGCTGGTGCGTGTAGTGCAGAATTGGGTTCTTATTTACATCACATGACAACACCAATGTACAAAAATTGTAGGTTGACTTTTTATTACAAAAAAGGTGACAAATAAATACAACCAAAACAATGTAAAAATAGGTTGTTGGGTGCTTCCTCTCAAATGTCATTGGTCCCTGGCATTAAGATTTAAAAAAAAAAAACATTGATAAAAAGATAACATTTCACAAACAAATAGCACCATCATGAAATGGCCATGCCAGCCCTGCTGACCGGGCTTGACACAAACAATTGCACTCGAACAATCACGCTCATTCCAAAACAAGCCAAAATAACGCAAAGTCAGTCTAGAAAAAGATATTATATCAAATATATTATATTTGATATAAATATATTAATTTCCACGTTGTCGCAGAGACAAGGCAGTCTTGACTGACCATAGTGTTTCCAGTCACTGGCTTCAACGTGTGTCAAGAAGGCATCCAGATCAGTTGTACAATCGCGTAGAGCAAGAGATCAACGCCTGTGTGAGTGTGTGTGAGACAGAACGAGAGAGAGAGAGACACAGAGGAGAGAGATGAAACATTCGACTGCCTGATTGCACAGCATTGATGTTAAGAGATGACAGAAAAAGAAATGTTGTGACAACAGGGAAAAGAGTGAAATGTCAATGAGTTTAGCGGGCGAGCAGGAAGGTGAGTCCGGCGAGGCCCACGCCGGCCGCAGCCAACAGCGCCGTCTTCATGGATGCATCCTGACTGGACTGTCTGCTGCTGCACCACTTGCAGAAACCCTCCTGCAACAGCAAGCACATGGAGAAAACCATTCAGCACTTGAACGTCACGTTTGATTCCTACCTTCAAAAGCAATCATTCATTTGACACACAAACACACATACATTTTTATAAGACTGTTTGTGAATCAGTCATTACAAAATATATATACATCTATATATATAATGAAAATACAAAAAAAAATCACAAAGTACATGAGGTAAAAATACAAAACCATCAGTAAAGTTGTCATCTTACAAGAATTTATTTAACGCATAAAGTTTGAATATTTTAAAAAAAGATAATAAATTAGCAAAATTACAAAAGTAAGATTATGGTTCGAACAAAATATTTTGGTGAGATGAGTAATATTGCCATCTTTGTCGAATAAAGCTGTAAGATTTCAAGAAAAAAATCATGTAAATCAAGTTATAATATAAATACTATTGTGACTTGCCTCATATTGCAAGAATAAAATCCATAATCCTGAGAGGAAAAAAAAGTGTATTCGGATATAAAGTTGTAGTATCAGAAGAAACAACTCAATCTCACACTAAAAAGGCTATAGAATATTACCCCCGCCAACCAAGAAAGGTGCTCTGCTTTCAAGTGGCACAGGGCTCAACTAACTAACTGTGCTAAAGAAAAAAAAAAAAAGAACACATTGAAGAGTGCAGGTAAAAAGACGACAAAGAGCACATCCCACCTGTTGTCGTCGTGTACACAGCTGCTGCTTTGTCTCACGACAACAACTACTACACATCTTTGCCGCACCACTAACTGACTGCGCACGCACGCCAACTTCAAGCCCGTGTGGCTGAGCTGCCTTTGTGGCAGTTGAAGGCAGCTGCCAACTCAACAACAGGAGGGGCTTGTGGGCGCGCGTTTGTGTGTGTTCCCATTCATAAATTCAGACAGCCCAGTGTGGCTATAAATGCCTTTTTATGAGGCTTCTTGGTTCAAATTTAGAATATCCCAAAAAAAAAAAAAAAAATCACATGGTCAACAAGCAGTCCGTCAGCAGAGCATCAATCCAAACGTGAAACCGAAAAACATGCTCATGTGTATCATGTAAGCAACCTTTAAATGTTGAGTGTAAATGTGCGTTTGGGTGCTTTCCAGTGTCGAGACATTTGAGTGACCTTCACTTTCAAGTCACATTGGGACTTTTTTTTTTCCACATACCACTGGAAACTTTCAGCTATCAGGCATTAGCCTCACAATTTGCATTTCTAGAAGTGAAAAGAGTACATTTACACATTTAAATGCCAACTAAAAAAGTCCCCCCCCCCCCTTGTTGTTGCATTTGCACTTTCATGTAGCGAGGGGGACAACCCCAACATTGAGCTTCCAAATAAGTGAAGAGGCCACAAGGTCTCAAGAAACAAAAAGGTAAACCCATCAACTACTTTTTGGAAGCAAGACAGCAAAAGCAGCAGATTACGCTCTGTGTGGATTGTCAACTTCTATCCGTTCATCACATGCTACAAAAATAAAAATCCGCTCAATAAAAGGTTCTGTCCAAAGATTCACACTTCCACCCTTGTGCCCATCAATTGCACATTCGCTGTCACAAGATGCCACCAGATGACACCGCAGCCCTATTTGAAGCTCTTCAACTAACTTTAACATAGTTCCTAGGTGCCAAGATGGTGGTAAAGCACTACATGAAGCTCCTCTACTCCCTTTATCGTATTTCCTTGGCACCAACATACCATAAAAGCAGAACACTTTTTTAGAAACGGCAAGTTGGTCTGAGGATGAAACGGCAAAACAAATAAAATTTAATTTAAAAAATCCACTAATTGACAAACTAAGCTTAATGAAAAATTTGGGAGTTTTTTCATCGAGATGGCACTCTTGGCTTATAGATAAAGGCTAGTGCAATGGAAATGTATTACTTTTACGATGCATCTTTAAACCAGGCGTGCCATCTGGAGAAGTAAAACATCTCACAAATGCTTCATGAGCTTCATTTTCCCATCACTACGATGCGCAAGTAGCAAATCACAAACGTACTTATAATATATTCTAAAAGTTTTTTGAGACTTTGTTTGTGATGGATTGCTCTCATGTAAAATATGTGCTTTAATTCAATCATGGTGGAAAAACACTAGTTTACAAATTCTACGTGGTAACAGTACTGTAGGTGCAGAAAGTTAAAGATGGTGCAAGCGCCTACCCAGCCATTGTTCTCCAGCATCCACTCCTTCTTTTCCTCGATCAGAAAGTCAGCGATGGTCTCTGCCAGCTTCCTGCAGATTTGGGGCCAATCGTTGAGGTCCAGCCTCAACTTGGTGATGGTGGTGGTCTCCTCCTCCTCATTGTCCTCCAGCAGCCTCCTGGCTAGCACGCCGGTGAAGGCGAAGACAGACACCACTCTCCCCCAGTTCAGGAATCCATCGTTCACCATCTCTTGCATCACGCTCCTGAGACCAGAGCACAGGTCTGGCCAGCAACCCCGGACAAAGGTCTGCACCAGGTTCTGGAAGGTGGCCTCATAGAGTGACTCGGCGTGCCGGCCCATGCGCCTCATGCTGGCAGCCGCCTCGCTGGGAGGGAGAGGGGCCTCACTAGGGTCTGCTGTGAGACACAGGCCAATGTAGTCCTCGGCTATGGCCAGGGTCTCATTCCACAGCCCGCACGACGACATGTTCTGCAAACGCACAAGCAACAACACGGTTGGTTCATTTGCACTTCAAACTATTTATATAAACAATTGTTAACTTTGGAGGGGAGTGGTGGTGGCGCCATTTCCTTGCTATTCGCTCATAGTTACTAGTAGTTACTTACTGTAAGTCAAATACAAAATCACGCTTGGTCAAACACCAGTGGTCCTCTCTTTAAAACAGTACCAAGTAAATGTGGAGCGGTGTCAACATTTCAGATGACCAATATCATAATTATTCGTATTAGAACGACGTCAGTCCAACAGACACTCGAGTCTACAGCGTCTTCCAACGTAAAAGAGTTACGTTGCGTGCGTAGCAAAAGAACTCGTCCGTAAACCGGGAATCACCGCTCACATGTGCCATTATCAAAGCTCCAAGATGAAACAATTTCAAGATGACTAGCAGATATTACATCTCATCGGTTGGTGGCTTTTCTTGAAACTGTTACCTGCATTTTTTCTGACCACAACTATGTTGGGTTAGCGATAGACGTGCGTGCATACCGACCTACGTACATTCGGACGTACGTAAAATTCTCGTAACTTCGCAACCGTTGGAACGGAACTATGGTACAGTACTCCATCGTAAACCAAAGACCCCCCCCCCCCTGTCGTGTGCCTCATCACAACCTCCAGATCAACCAACTAAACACGATTGAAATAGTAATTTTTGTAAAACATCTTCAACTTCTACAGAAGAGAAAGATGTACGAATGGTTAGAAAAATGACAGCGGCCATACATACGTCAAGGCGTCTGTATCGTCTCATTGTAAAACGGTTTTGAACGCCGATGCCGGGTAACAAATGTGACCTAAATAAGACTCGATTAACCGCGCGACTTCCCTGTAAAACATTACCGAGTGAAACACAAGACACAACGTAGTTTCCTCGGTTAAGACAAGGTTTGTGCCGGTGAACTTGAGGATTTTGCTCGCCGGCTAGCCACAAGGCTAGCTGGCCGTTGATGTGTTACCAGAGCAATGGTCGACACAAAGGACCCAATTCACCTCACCGGCTTTCAAAAACTAAACCAAGCCGAAGCTCATCCGTACATAGACCCCGCATTGATGCTGCAAAACACACTAAATACCACCATACATATAGCGACATACAAATGGAAATATATATAATATATAATATAAAATAAAAGCACTTACCCTCCCAGCGATAATAAGACGACTGTACTCTACAGCGCAAAAAAGACCGGCGGCGGGCGGAAGGAGACGGAAGGAGGCTTGCGATACTTCGGTGGACTGATGTATAACTGCGCCCGCGCAGGTTATGGCGCTTATAAGGAAATTGACATGAAAGAGGTCTTTAGGCCCTTTGTGACGTCAATCATTTCGTTTTTCGCTGTAACATCAAAGACCTCAATGACGATTTTTTTCTTTGGTGGGAGGGGGGAATACCAGAAACACTGACACTGAAAAGTGAAAACGCAAGTTTTGCTCGCTGATAAATATTTTTCCAACACATACAAAAATAATAATACAGGAGGTGTAGTTTTATTCCCTCCTTGTTGCAATCTATAGACTGCGTAAAGTGTTAGATGAGGGGCAAAATTGACCAGTATGAGGACAATGGGATCAAATCAGCTGATTCAAGTCTTATTTTATAAGGTGATTAAATCAATTGCGAAATTGGTTTTCTGTAGCATTAACGAGGTGATAAACTATTTACTCACCCTTAATCACTCTGTCACTGAGTGACGGTTGTTTGTGGATGATCAGAGTATATCAAAACGTGTCATATTAATTTATGTTCAGTATGAAATTCCACACGTGAATCTGTTAAAAAGGGATACTCAATAAAGCCTACGGTAGATTTCTTTCTGTGGTTGTAGGGTCAAACTTTCCAAATTCATTGACATTGACCGTGTCCCAAACAGTGTACACAATGGTGATCTACTTGAGAGATCAGCATGAGGAAGAACGGAAAGAACAACATGATGTAGAACGGAAAGAACAACATGTTTGCCCTGAAGTAAAATAAGTGAAGGCAAACACAAAGCAGTTTAATGCATCTGCTGTTATTTTATTTTGCCTTTTTACACTGGAATTCCTTCATGTGTCCCTAACACGAGGTACTTTCCCACCTAATATTCATTCGACACGCAGTGAAATTGTGAGTCAAACTGGTGAAACAGAGATTCCTTCAGACAGTTCTGTATTTTTTTAATGGTAGAAAACCAGCCTATCAATATTCTCAAGACCTTTAAACCTGTTCTGTAACAAATTCAAGACGTGTCACTGATTAAAGGGTCAATATCAGGTCTTGTGGCCCGTTGACTCAAACAAAAGCCGTTTTTTCCCCCAACATGCACGCTCATAGGTTGCTCATGTTCTTTTAAAAATATATGTACAGTAGATGGATCCCACATTCTAAAAACATGCATGGTACCATAGGTGTATTGATCAGTCCAAATTGTCCTGAGGTGTGAGGAACCAGTTCAGGGTGCTCCCTCCCTGCTGCCCAGAGACAGCTGGGATAGGCTCCAGCACAACATTTTCTTGACAAAAAGTTCAATGCAGCCTCACAAGTCTAAAGACGGTATTTTGATTAACATTCCACAAACACAATATTAATCAGAATACTGCGTTTAGATTCACGCATAGAACATACAACTCTAGAGATATTTTGGGGTTGACATCCCCTTTAAATGGCCATACAATTTTTATTCTTTATCCAATCTCCACTTTTGCTTCTCCCAAATACTGTTGGGAGTTTATATTGAGTCATGTATTTAATTACACACATTTGAATGCCACACATTGGTGATGCAATTGTGTTTAATGCCGATTGGAGGTTTAGTCAATTCAAATAAGGTACAATGCAGAAAAATTACAACCAAGACAGTGCTCGAATTAGAATAAATCTAATTCATGACAAATTGCTGTCCTTCCAGTTTCATTCTCAGACAATACAGTCTACTGTATTCATGGACAAAGCCATCTGCGTTTGAAATGAGTCTCTTGTCACTTCACACATTAAACTGATTGTCAGTGACATCACCCAGCTATGAGAATAATACACCACGGCCACTTAGTGTTAAAAGAAATACCCTAACATTTATGATGTTTTTTTAACATGTTTTTCAGATTATCATCTCATTGAAGGTTTTTATTTATTGGGCTTGTGTCTTTGTCCTGCTGAAGGATGGTTTAAACACTTCTGTTGATTCCAGATCATCGCACGTCGAGACTAGGCCCAAATCTGCATTACAGAAGAGTGAAGATTAACAATGTTAACATTTCAGCCTAACACAATACTTTTCTCTTAAAACAAAAGTATGCTGTGTCTATGTACAGTATGTGACGAGAAAGTTAAAACATGACTTGAGACATCTTAAGTACAGTTAGTCGTGGCTTTACGACGGGGAAGGTGTGATTATGCAACACCTTATATCCAATTCCATTACTTTACAATCATGTGGAAATATGAACAAACAAACAAAAGAATAAGGAGCCTCTCACCCTTAAGGTGTTATCCCAAGAGGCAGAGCAGAGCGCCGTGCCGTCCGGTGACAATCGGACTCTGCTGACGCGGTTCTCGTGACCATACATTGTGGAAATGCGAGTTCCCTTTAGAACATCCCACACGTTTATGGTGTAGTCGTTGTAGCCGGCAAAGAGCAGGCGACCTGAGAGGAAGGAAGAGGAAGTGTGACCAAGAGTCAAATATAGACAATGTTCTTGAGAAGGGAAACTTTTTTTTTTTCGATTTACCACTGAGGGAAAAGTCCACGGTAGATGCTCCGAAGATGATGCTGTCTTTCTGGTAGACAGCCACTTCGCGGTCAGCACGTAAATCGTAGAAGCGACACTGAAACAACCATAGAAGCATACTTATTAAAGGGGACATATTAAAAAAAAACTTTCGAATGCCTTGCAGACAACAGCAGATATCAGGAAAAAACATTGTTTAAATGCAAGTTTTTTTGGCCAATTTTTTTTTATGCATATCGCAGAAACCTGGCAATTTAACAATGTGGCGACTTTTTATGTCCAATGTAGAGCAGAAGAGAACTGAACCAATATGGTCACAGACGAATGAGGCCGTCTCACTTTCCTTCCTGCTCATGACAATGATGAGAATGTTCCATAAACATGAGCAATGTTTCAAACATGCACACGCATCATATTGCAGAACAGGAATAATGTGACCCACCGTGGCGTCATCAGAGGCAGATGCAAACGCATCTCCGCTGGGGTAGTACCTAAAAACAAAAGGGGGGTGGATGAAGATCTGATTGCTGTCATGGATACCAATGTAGACTCAATACGAAACCAAAAAATTCAGACAACTATGTAACATTTTCACATTCAACTTAGTTCGAGTGAACGCAACATGGGGGCGGGGGGGAACATCACGCTGCTAAGAGATTTGTGGAACGCATTGTATTTATAGTGTGTGCTGCACTCACTTGACACAGTTGATGTCAGACTGGTGGTTCTCAAAGGACTGGATGTTCTGACCAGAACGCATGTCCCACACGTTGGCCTTCTTATCACAGCCCTGATAAGATGCACCGTACACAGTGACAGTTGATATGATCAAGTAGAAACAATACATGGAAAAGTATGTGTGTGTGTGTCTCTCACGCCGGAGACAAAAGTGTTGCCGGTCTCTGAGGGGGCGAGGTCCAGCGACAAGACGTCCGCAGTGTGACCATGGAAGCTCTGCAGCAGCTGAGCACTCTCCACGTCCCACAGAGCACATGTGCCATCACCGCTGCTTGTAAGGAGCTAGAGAACACGCACGCACACCATTTAATTGATTGTGATTAATTGCTACTCTGTAAGGTTTTAGGTGCCAGGGAAAACTGACACAACTGCAAATAAAATTGAAGAAAAAAACAATAACCCATTTTTGTTCATGAAATAAAAAATGAAAATTACTGCAAAAATAAAAACACATATTGGCGGCCCGCAAGTCCAGTGGTTAGCACGTCGACTTCACAGTGCAGCGGTTTCAATTCTAGCGCCTCCCTGTGTGGAGTTTGCATGTTCTCCTCGGGCCTGTGTGGGTTTTCTCCGGATACTCCGGTTTCCTCCCACGTTCCAAAAACATGCATGGCAGGCTGATTGATCACACTAAATTGTCCCTAGGTGTGAGTGCGAATGGTTGTTCGTTTCTGTGTGCCCTGCGATTGGCTGGCGACCGGTTCAGGGTGTCCCTCGCCTACTGCCCGTAGATGGCTGGGATAGGCTCCACCACCCCCGCGACCCGAGTGATGATAAAGCAGTTCGGAAGATGAAAGAATAAAAACACATAAAACTAAAAGTAATACTAAAACCAATGAAAAATAATGACGCGTTTTAAATCAAATAAAAGCTAACGGACTTTTGTTAGCTTTTATATTTGATTGCTTTAAAAACGAATTAAAATCAACCAGATTTAAAATCTAAGTCACTACAAAATAAAAGCAAACAATGAAAAATCCCAAACTATGTGACTATCTAAAGAGCAATGACATTAATGGATGGATAGTTGCGCTACCACAACACTGGAACAAATTCTCCAGGTAGCATTTTTCTGCTTTTTCAATACAACACGTACTCTCATTCCATTAAAATATTGACAGGGAAATTGTTTTGTCCTCATAATGAAACAATTATGAAATGGCTGTCTGAATAGGGATGACAGAGACAGAAATGACGATGAAATAGTCAAATACAATGCAAAAAATTCTAAATGTAATCAATGACACTTTTACAATAAGAATTTCAACAGACGCACTTTATGATTCTTCATGCGAATGATTTCTCAAAATGTGATCCTTCTTGTGGTACATGAAAGGATCACTTAAAAGACCATTTAAAGTGAAATCAAAGATTTGTTTGTAAAAACTGAAGATTGACAACAATGTAGAACTGAATTGTGGAGCTATGCTGTAGCGTCACACTCTTTTTCAACATGTCATTTGTCAGTATTTTTTTGGGCGGTCGGTAAACCAGTGATGCGCTTGAGCTTTCTGGCAAGACTGGGCAAGTTGTGAACGCTTTCTTCCACCAGTGGCACAATGGATTTGTAATGGCCACAATTTCGAGCATGGCAGAGTGCAGCAAAGCATGGCGATGTGTCCCCCCCCCCCCCAAATAAAATCATCTCGTTTGTCAGGGGTCGTTCAAGGTCACACGTTCGCCAAAAGGTCGCTGGTACTTTGTCACAAAGGCCTTACAGCAAAAAATAAATAAAGCTAACGTTTGCACCCTCGAACGAACCTTGACGAACTATAACGTGAATGCACGTTCCGTTACCTTTGCCAACAGTCGATTGTTCGCCCCCTCTGTGGGATAGGGCTTTACACTGACTAGACTGCGAGTGTTGTGTTCTATTTGCAAACACACCCGAGTGTGGGCATGCGTTTGCTGCCATCTTCTGGTGAGATATAAAATCGCGCTTTTGTGTGTCAAAAGTGCCGAGGGGCGACATATTCATTTTATACCAGCGGCTATGGGCCAATCGGTAAAAGAGATGAGACAACATAAGCGGCTTGCGCGGTGAAGAAGGGACGACAAGCACTTAGGGGATGCACGGCTCCATCAGCAGTCCCGGCGGGCTGACGGATTAGACAAGGAATTCCCGCCGGATGAACCAATCGGGACGCACTTCCT
This sequence comes from Hippocampus zosterae, assembly GCF_025434085.1. Lineage (NCBI taxonomy): Eukaryota > Metazoa > Chordata > Actinopteri > Syngnathiformes > Syngnathidae > Hippocampus > Hippocampus zosterae. The sequence goes on along the minus strand of NC_067454.1, from coordinate 9,979,343 downwards.
GTTTTGCATCAACAGCAGAGCTCCGATTGCAGCGCGAATGCGGCACAATTATCAGTAAGCCACAATTAGCGACAGGAGACCAGATGTGAGAAGCGCTGATCCGACGTGAGAGCTTTTGCATGGAGTGCACGTGTATGTGTGCGCGCGCATGAAAATAAATATGGCCCATGTCACGCTTATCGCTAAAATGAATAGATTTCTTTCTGACTCGTGCATGAAGCTTTCTGCCTCAAGCTCTACTTAGCAGTATAAAGGCTGTCCTCATGTGCGCCCTCAAGTCAGAATGTTCCACTCTGTCTGAGATAAAAGCCACTCCAGTTCTAAAAATACTGACAAGCGAGGACCAATAACCCCCCTTTGTCTCCTCTGTCACCCCCTCATCACACTAACCTCACTGCACCCCCCGCCATCCCTTTCCACCATCCTCCCACTCTTATATTTGGCCCCTACGGCCTCCTCTTCATCACTCGTGTAGGCGACTCTGTCGTCAATCAAAGTGTGCACGCTAATAATATGACCGGCTTTGTGTTTGAACAATAATCCTTTCGAGTTCATTCAAAATGAATTGGCGTCAGTGCAACAGGAGCTACAGTAGGTGACAAGCGGCCGTGTTAGAATTTAAAGTCAGCTACATTGGCCTTCAAAATTGAACGGCCTCCGTTGAAAATGGCGCTCACCTGCATGTCGGAGTTGGTGAAGGTGCATGCTGACAGGTAGTTGGTGTGCATGGCCACAGTCTTCTTCTTCGCCATTGGGTTCTCGTTCGGGTCCATCGAGAGAGGGAACACACAACATTTGTTGTCCAGACCTCTGCGGCACAGTAAACGCACACGATGATGGGCAAAATAAGATTCGGGTTTACGATTGCTGACTTAAGAAGGATTAGGGTTTTAATTTAGGATTCCAAACCACTACTAGGATTTCAAAATTAGGGTTTGAAAGTGGGGTTGTGGTATCGAGACAGGGTTAGCATTTCAATGAAGGGTTATAGTCAAATTAGGGTTTCGAAGCGGAGGTTGGCCTGGACAGTTTTTAAGAGTCATACATTTGATTAGAGTTGCAAACATGGGTTAGGGTATAAAATTAGGGATTTCAATTTGGGTTTAAATTCAGGTTTGAAGGTAGCGTTACAGTTTCTATCATGAGTTAATATTAAGCAATAGGATGAAAATATGGTTAGGACATAAAATGAAAGTTTGAAGGCAAGTTTAGAGTTAAGGTTTCAATCTGGATTTGCAGTTCCAAATTAGGGTATCAAGAGCGGATTTGGATTTCAAATTACGGTTTCAAGGAAAGGCCCATGGTTCCAAACCAGGGTTAATGTTTCAAGATGGGGGGGGGGGGGGGTGTTGTACTTTCAAATTATGCTTTCAAGAGACGATTTTTGTTTCAAATTGTGGTTTCAAGGAAAGGCGCTTGGTTCCTAACTTGGGTTAGTGTTTTGGGCCTGGGTAAGACTTTCAATCTAGACTTCAATTTTCAACAAAGAGTTATGGATTCAAATGAAGGTTTCAAGACAGAGTTTTGGGTGAAAAATTTGGGTTTTAAGACAGGTACACACCCGCACGCTACCGCACAACCTGAGGGAGCGTACGCACACGCCATCACCCATGTGCACGGCAGGCTCATGGCATGCTCCTGTAACAAAAACACCCACATACACAATGAGGATTATGTTTTTACATTCATGTTGTTCTCTAAATCCACTTCGATGCATACACGTGATCTTTTAGCAAGTATTTTCATAGGCTCGTAGAAGCTGTCGTGTGAAGCGAGTGGACAGTGTGGCGGGTTCTACTGGCAGAACCTCTTTTTGTTGTTGTTGTTTTTTTCTTTAATTTCATTGCGCAAACAATACGCGGCTCACTCAGCATTTCTTCCTCAGAAAATTGTATTAAACATTTTGCTCAGCAATGAGCAAATGCGGTGAAGGAAGAGATTTTACTGTAGTTGTTACTCGGAAAGTTTTTGTACTTCAATGGAATATGCATACCCTGTCCAATAAACAATAAAAATAATATAAAAACGATGTGACAATGAGAGGTTGTCTACAGCAGGGGTCCCCAACCACCGGGTTGCACATAGACAGACCGGCGAGCTGTGGCGTTAGCATATTTAGTTCAGACGTGGCGCAATTATGCGCGACTTTTGCCAATCTAAGTAAGAAGGCTTAGTTTCATGAGCTTTGCTTCACCCCTTTCGTTTTTTAACCTTTACATATTTTTATTGTTTATTTAAGTGTTTCTGAACGACAATCCCTCTTCTAACATTGGGTTGCAAGTTGAAACAAACAGAATTCGTCAATAAAAATGAAAGAAGCAGTACACAGAAAGCCATTGTAACTAATCGCCCAAAGGTATGGGCAGCCATGACGTCCGAAGATGACGCTATTTTGACAAGAGAAGTTCCTCCCCTGGCGCTATACCTCAAATGCGACATGGAGGCAGAAGCTGTGCGTGCGTGCTCTGTCGTCTAACACAACTGAATAAAATCAACCCGTGGAATCATTTGAACAAGTACAGTAGCACCCAAGTGATCAAGTGGAAAGCATGAAAATACGAGCAGAGTTTGCCTGCCCACGTAAACAGTCACACTTTAGTCGCTAATAACGAGCAATCAATCGTGTCCCGTATGTAGGATCGTAACTTAAAAATGATTGTTATAAGGCGTACAGTATTTATCAGAATTGGATGATTTCTTAATAGTTCACTGTGTTATTTTATTTTACTCTATCCATTTGCTGTGCAGTAGAATACCAGTTTGAAATGAATGAAAAAATAAACTGTCAATAAAATGTTGGGGACCATCAGTCTAAAGCAGGCATGTCCAGCTCCGGGCCTGGAGGGCCACCGTCAACACACCTGATTCAAATACTGATGAGTAGCTGATGAGCTGATCACCTGAATCAGGTGTGTTGCGGCTGGGAGAGCTGGAAAACGGGCAGGGCGGCAGCCCTTGAGGACCGACTTTGGACACTCCTGGTCTACAGCACAATTATGTCATACAATTTAAGAATTTAACAAAATATCTTTTAAAAAAATCATGCCTGGCACTGTATACTCATAGCCATAGAAATGTGGGTTTCAAAATGTAAAAGAAAAATTTCCTCTTCAAATTGTTGAACAGGTTTTAACAAATACTAGGGGGGGGGAAGAAAATAGAAGCATTTGTCACTTATTATAGTTAACTTACCTTATTGAGAGTGAATGCATCCCACACAATTACTCTACCCTCCTACAAGACAAAAAAAATATGGAAACGTTAACTCAGAAACACACTCATGTAAAGTACTGTACATACAGTGGATCTGTGGTTTTCGAACGATTCATGCGTGTGTATGTATGTCTACCTGCGAAGAGCTGACCATACGCCGCTTGTCTTTGCACCAGTCCATGCACAACACTTTGTTGTTGTGACCCTTGAGCACACGTCTGGTCTTGATGGACAGAGATGACAACACCTCCACCTTCTCTGCCACCTTGCTTACTGCACACAAACATGCAACACATTAGGATGGATTCACCACACTGCTTCATTAAACCTCAGAAATATTCAGCTGATTTTCATAAGTGCACTTGATCATTACAAAGAGTTACCTTAAAGATATTGTGGTTAGAGCAACAACTTATTTCTGATAATGTTACACAAATATAAAAGCTGTAAAAAAGTATTCTGCCTTTACAAAATAATGGTTAGTTCTGAATGGTTACCCAAACGTTTCATTAGAAATGCAAATACAGTACATGTTTTCCAATTATAAACCAAAAACGGCAACCGTTGTCTCGCCCCCCTTTAATGACAGGAAGCGTCTGCCAAAATGGTCACTATAGAATTGCCATGCGTTTGGCGTGACTTACACTCGACGTCGTTGAGCTTGTTCCTCTCCTCATCCAACTTCTTCTTTAAATTTGCGCTTTCCCTCTTGAGCGAGGCCAGACTTTCCCCCGCCTGGAGCCCTTGACAAGCCATCTTCGCACATCCAACCACACAATCGGCACACACAAAAACGTTCAGGAGGACATTCAATGGCGGAATTGGGAAGAAACGCTCAAAGGATGCTTGTGAACAGTGAAGGAAGCGTCCCGCGCGGGTCCCGTTAAACGAGCACGCGTGTCCGCGCACGCGCGCGCGACACTCTTACGGCACGTGCGCCTTTCCGGTTGGAAGGCCCCGCCCCCACCTGTGCCTCTCACGCTGCTTCACCGTAAGTGTGTCTACCACTCACCGACGTCACCAGAGTTGGCAAAGATGCAAACTCTGTACTGAAATCAAAGTACAGATACTTGTGTAAAAAAAGTTTAAATATATTTATAATATTTTTTTGAAACTTTGTTCGTAATCATATTTATTTGATAGGAGGCAGGCTTTTTTTCCCCATGGTGTATCATCCACAAACATACTGTATTCCGATGTGGAATAATATTGTAACATCTTTCTGGAACATTCTTCTTATGCGTCTATTGGTATTGATAGGACGGCTAAAGAAACACACTTTTCCCCGCAGTTGCACCTGTTATATGTGACAACACTATGAAGCAAAAATACTGTCAAAATCGAGTGTTACTTTTGCAGTCAATACTAATAAAGCAGATGGAATTTGGCACATGACTGCATTACCTTCTCCACGCAGAAGGAGCAGTAGTTGATGGGCTCTGTCTTGATGTAGATGTTTATGAGTGGGCTGGCCTTATTGCAGCTCTCACAAGGGCCAAAGGTGGCCGCCACAAATGTCTGGTCACACATGACTGCACTGTTGATCGCACACCTGCCTGTGATACACACAATCAAGCAAAACACAGCAATTTTTATTGTTACACTGCATCTTGGCCATCTTGCATTTCTCATTGTGTGTGTGTGTGTGTGTGTGTGTGTGTGTGTGTGTGTATGTAGATAAGTAGATGGTAATCTCGTCAAGCCTGATCCTCCTGTAGGAGAGCAGGACTGCTATTCTAGGAGCAGCACCAACACTCAGAATAAAAACACTTTACCAACAAAAAAGAGAAAATAATGCTCCCCTCCTCTTTTTTTACAATAAATACCCGCATTTAATTTCTATTCAAGTTTGCATGTTCTTCCCGTGCCTCGCTCAGAGTACTCCGATTTCCTCCCACATTCCAAAAACATGCATGGTAGGTTGATTTAACACTCTCTGTTGTCCTTAGGTAAGATTGTGAATGGTTGTTTGTCTCTGTGTGCACTGCGATTTGCTGACAACCGGTTCAGGGTGTACCCCGCCTGCTGCCCGAAGACAGCTGGGATAAGTTCCAGCACACTCGCGACCCTCGTGAGGAGAAAGCGGATCAGAAAATGGATTTTACATTATTTTATGCATTTACCTGTTGACTAATTTGACTGCAGAGTACTGTCATACAATTCCAAAGGTCCTCCTAATATATACGGAATAACACACACACTGCATAATAGTCTGTACTAAATAGACAAGGGACATGATTCTTACCTGAGAGGAGATTTTTTTGGGCGGGTTACGTTTCTGTATGTCAAGCAAGTTATTTGTCCCGTAGGAAGTGAGTTGAGTTTTGCACTGAAGAGGATTGCAACTAAGCTTCTTATGGAAATGCTACAGCTTGTGTCTCTGCCCTGCTTTGACTGGATATACCTGGTGCCACCATCAAGGAACATACAAAATAAATAGGTGTAGAGCAAAAAGAATTCTGCAACATTTTAAAAATCAATTAACAGCTGCTCTTCAAATAATCAAAATGAATAAAGGTCTTTTTGCGCCATTGAGGAAAATTAACACAAGACTGAGAAGGTCTAATCTTTTATCAATATTGAGCACATTGCGCTTTTATGCTACTGGAAGGGGGCCACTATTTAAAATCAAAGAAGAATAATCCCTGGAAATTCATTCATTTGATCCACTTATGGGTCGCGGGGGGTGCTGGAGCCTGTGCAAGCTGTCTTTGGGCAGTAGGCGGGGGACACCCTGAACCAGTTGTCAGCCAATCACAGGGCACGCTGACACTCACACCTTGGGACAATTTTGAGTGTTCAATAAGCCTGCCGCCGCGCATGTTTTTGGAATGTGGGAGGAAACCGGAGTACCCGGAGAAAACACAGGCAGGCCCGGGGAGAACTTGCAAACTCCACACAGCTGGAATTAACCTCTGCACTGTGAGGTCAACGCGCTAAACACCGGACTACCCGGTCGCTATCCATGGAAATTTAGAAGACAATTTAAAGCTAACAAGAAACATTTAGCAACTTGTCTGGCCTTGGATGTGCTTCAAAACAACACCCCACCCAAAAAAAAGAACAAACATTTTTGTTATTAATTATTAATAACAAATAATTAATTGGCCTTGGTGCTCCAATACTTTTGGAGGGGACTGTACATTCTCTTTCGATTAATTGCCGGTTTGTCACAAGCTCATGCTAAAGCTAATGACCCCAAAAACTTTACCCAAAGGGGAAAAGAGACAACATTTCTTTCACACAAGCATGTCAGTGCTTGAATTCTTTTATTCATTTTTGTTTTTGTTGTACTTTTACAGATTTGACAATTTATTCCAACTTTAATAACGGTGAACACATCCACTATAGCACAGCTACTAGAATCTACAAACAGTTCAGTTTGTCAAATGGCTGGTCAGAGATGACTGGATGGCAGGGCATTGGCAGGCGAGAGGGCGTCACCTTCCATCTCATCAGTGATGCAAAATGGCAACGAGTGATGGAAGTCTTCGAGTACAGTGTTCCTCTGCAAGTGTTTTTAAAAGTGCATCTGACTGTGCGGGACAAAACAAAAAATACCAAAAGAAACATTTGTTATCGATCTTCCACTCCCAACGAAAGAGACTGACTTCACGACGACCAAAACAACGCCACCATCCCAACCAAGTCACCCGTAAGGCTTTGCCCACTACTGTGATGCTAAAATCATTATATTAACATTTTTCATGTAACATTCATCAGGGGATGAATACATCCTTTACATAATTTTCTGGCCCTTATGCAAACTGCAAGTTTCATTTCTTAACAAACGTACTTTATCCATCACCCCAAACAGTAACAACACAAGAACACCTTCTCCACTTTTGTTCTGGTAAAATTACCATTGAAACATCATGAGAACATTTTGCAATTAAAAAAGTCTTTTTTTTTACCAGGAAAGCAGAAAAGTGTTAAAAAAAAAAAAACGTAATGAGATGCTGATTTGATAACTCGCGCTTCCGCCAGAGTAGTGCCAATCATGCAGTGAATAGCGTCATCTCAAGATTTTCCCTCAACCATTGAGCAGGAAAGTTGGGTTGGGAGCAGTTTTACTCTAAGTATTACCTCTGCCAAGCCAGACAATGATATTGATTCCATCACTACTGGTTTGTTTTGTCACTGAATGGCAATATGTGAAGATGAGGCCTTAACATGCTAGTGGGATCAAAATAAAATCACCCAGTGTTACAGCCCACTGGGGTCAAATGGACTAACCAGATCGAGCAAAGGGAGATAGCAAGGAAATGGTGGTGAAGATCCGACGTACCATCTCACTTTTAAACACCATGCTAATCTCAAAGTACATAAAAGGTGGCGCTAGACTCAGTGATTTGATCGGCTGACTGAAAATAGTCACTGGAACTGTACAGCTTGGTGGAAAAGTGCATTCAAATTGGAAAAAAAAAGGGAGAAAAAAGTGCGAGTAGAGTTGAGTCAAAAATAAACAGAAAATAAATACTGTCTCTTTGAGGGTAAATAAGGTTCAGGTGGAGGGAGGAGGTTAACACTGATGGCAAAAAACATGAGGGAGCAGGGCAACGGAACCACACATGGTCTTTCGGGCAACATGAATCATAACTCGAATATGCTTGTTCTGCAATTTTTGCAGCCCGTGCAGTCTAGAATCTGCCGTAAGCATATTTATTAATTTAGGTCCTGCCAAACACACACACACACACAAAAATAAACGCCTGACATCTTCAGCTGGTTTTTGGTCATAAAAACAGTGCGCATTTTGAAATGGTAAAGGCAGAGAGAGAGAGAGCACGAGAGAGAAATGACATGAAGCTGTTTGAGGCACTGAAAAACAAGCTCACAATGCTGCTCAATGATAAGAAAAATAAAGATCAATAAATAATAACAGAGCGATAGCGCCGCCTGTCGAGCAACAACCTGTGCTACATACACATGATCCGATGAGCGGGATAAACTACGACTCTATGAGCCCTGGTGCCGAACCAAACTAAACGCCTCTCGACTAAGCGGAAGGATAATGCAATAAATACACGTATTGTTCATATTTATATATATATCCATCTATATGTGCATAAAGAACAGAGCGCAGACGACACACAGTCGGTCGTCTTGGCTTGAATGCGTATGAGGATGACCAAGTGGGAGGAGATTGTTTGTTATTTAAATGCCAGAGCGCGAAAAGCTACTTAAACTGAATACAATGCTTGCCAACACTGCGATCAGGTGCCGGGGTCATTTTCCAATTTCACTCAATTAGTTCGCAAATGACTTATTTACGGTACTCCAAATAAGGTACGGATGTTTGCTCAACTATCTATGACAGCAATGTAGAAGTGACAGGCTGAATGATTAAATGCTCTTCCCTCGATGACGGAAGGAGGGCAATTAACCAGCACATCTCACACCGAACACGTAAAATTTGTGAGTAAATTCAGACCACATCGTCATTATTTCAGTACGAGCACTTATTTGCAATTTTGCATATTAGCTGATCCCTTATTCCATTATTTGCTGTGATTGTGCCAGCCCAAAACCTTGCCGGATCCAACGGGGTGGCATCATGTATCATGTAGTTATTTGCCCTTTTCTGGGATCTTGAGGCAACTACAAATTTTTGTGGTTAGGCGTCACTGTTTTTTTTTTTTGTCTGGTGGTATGCCGTGCGATTTTCCCGACTTAAAATATGTGTCTCAATGAAATTTAGGAAAAACACTGGTCTCACAAATGTGAATAAAACACTATGTGGAGCATGCACAATGTGTTTTGTGGCGCTCACGGCATGTGTTTGTGTGTGTGAGACAGAGAGAAACAGAAGGTGATGACTATCCCCTCCTCCACCCCGGCTTAGACGCGGGTGAGGAAGGCCAGGTTGAGCGAGCTGGGGATCTGAATGGTCTCCAGGGCGAGGGAGGACGGATTGAAGGGGAAGGTGATCGGGTAGATCATCTTGGTGTCCATCAGCAGCTGTGGACTCTCGCAGCGATCCCGCAAACGAGTCTGGTGAAGGGAAAGAAGGTTAGCACGCACTGCAGCATGGATACTGCACAAATTGAATTTGATGGGACCTGCTGTTTTGGTTAACGAAAGAGTTCAAAAGAGCTCAGCAGTTCATCCACGTGTGAAAAATAGCTTATATGAAGTCAAGTAATTGCACCGACCTGTTTATTATTTTTTTTTCTGAGGGTAAAATGGAGCTGTCAATTTTGAGGGGGGGTTTATTTGTCTGAAGGGGATGACTAAGTTGCACAATAAGAAGAAAAATAAATGTATTTCAGCCATTTTACACAGGGATTTAAAAATAAACAAAAATATGTAAAGGTTAAAAACGAAAGGGGTGAAGCAAAGCTCATGAAACTACTTCTTACAATCGTACCATTGTGCTGAATATGTAAAATAAGCAATAATAGTTCTCCAAAGATATTTTTTTAAAAATCCAACATGAGATTTCATTTTTTTGCGTAGGAAACAAATCGCATGAAAAATGATCATGGGGATAGGAGAAAATCTTTTTCCAGTTAAAAAAAAAAAAAAAATTATTGTAGGTGTAATACTCAGAAGTTTTGATGTTAGTTCATTAATATTAAATGACACACAATAAAGTCATTTGAGAAGCTATTTAAAAAAAATATGGAGTTGGCTTGATTGTAACCTTTTATTTCAAAACAAGAGACCTGAGAGGCAAGAGACCTGAGAGGCAACAAGAGGCATCCGTACCGTTTCCCCTCACTCAGTAATATAATGCTTGTAGAATGTTCAAATACCCACTCCCGAAAAAAAATGTCAGCCTCCCATAGAGTGAACCTCCGTGTCATGGGTTGGCATTGGGGAATTTGCAGAATTTTTATTCGAACCTCTCCTTTGGTACCCACTGAAAGATTGACTGGTTTTGTGCTTCGGCCCAAGAAAAGTCTTACCGTGGCGCCGTCTAGTGGAATCTTTGGGGTATTGCTGTTCAGTTCGATTCATTGATGTTTTTTTATTTGTATTTCAAATGTCCTGTTTTTTGGCAGTCCTTGAATGCAACTCATGCTTGGAACAGTCCAATCGAGTTTTGGGGTGGTGGGGGGGGGGACATCTACTGACATACTGTATACATTTTAGCTGGGGCAACAATTAACCACAGATTTTCTCTATTGGCGGCAGAGCTTGTTCCCAGTTAGTGTAAAAGTGGCTGGATCCTTGGGCACCTACGTGAGGTTGTAACACAGTTGTGGAGAAAACTACAGCCCGCGGGCCGGATGCGGCCCGTTGGTCTTTTTAATCCGGCCCGCCGAAGATTGGTGCACAATTAAGGTTGGATTGCATTCATTTCGTTTGGACTTGTAATGACAGGTATTTCAACACCAGGTGGCACAGTTACTTCAAGTTGCAAAGCACAGGGAGGGAGGGGAAGACAAAGAAAGAGGGAGAGTAATGACCATGGAAGGGAACGTGATATGTATCTGATTAAACGAAGTGGGTGACAAAGTACGAAACATTCAGGAGACGCCTGGAGTCGGAAAGACTCAAATCTATGTGACTTTGAAAAACAAGGAAGCGATTATTACTCAGGCCAATTCTGGCAATTTCCATGCTCAGAGTGAATTGCTTGTGGCGCGAGTAAATGAACATTTCCTAGAATGGTTTGAATATCATGTTAAAAACATTCCGCAAACTGGACCGTTATTAAGAGTCGGAGAGCAGTCAAATGTGTAGAGCGTGAACAACAGGGGGCTCAGTACACATCCTTGAGGAGAACCGGTGCTGAGTGTGATGGTGGAGGAGAATGTTACATTATTACTGGCATTCAAAGACATTGTGCTATCTTCTTTATTTTCTATTTCTATTTCTAACTTTTGGCCCGGCACTCCACAATATTTTCTGCTTCTCATTTGGCCCCCCCAGGAAAATAATTGCCCACGCCAGATACAACATAACATAGAAGGCTGTATTGTTCATCACCTGTATGGTTCGGATGAATGAAACGGACACCCTCTCTTCAAACTCATTGACTGGGGTGTAGAGGTTCAGGACCTTCACAATCTGAAGGAAACACACACACAATGTTTAGTCCGATGAAACCAAAGCGACAAAGCAACAGGCGATACGACGTCATCCGATCGATTTTGTATGAAGCCCCGCAGCTGTATTGTGAACCAGCCGAAGGCATGAGTGATTTTTAATCAATCCCAGAGATGAGAGAGTCTCACTACTCCAAGTGGAGAAAATTAGAACGTGGCCCAATCTTTGGCGGTCTGGTTGTGTACCTGTGCGGTGGTGAGGGCCAGGCACATGGAGCAGATGGCTTCGGCATCCTCATCCGTCTTCTTCTTGACCTGCAGCAGCTGAGCGGCTTGGATGAGAGGCTCAAGAGTCTCCTTGGCTCCACAATTCATCAAACCTTTGTCACGCAACCACTCCTCCAGTTGGCTCACATTGTACCTGAAACACATGCGCGACGTCAACATCCCCCATCTCGACATGCGGCCAAACGTTGAGAGATGCTCTCTACCTGATCTGCATGCCTTTGCTCCAGGAGCACATGTCCTTGCGCAGCAGCAGGTTGTTGAGGGTGACGGCGCCGATGACGTAGAACTGCTGCTTGACCACCTGTTTGATGAGCTCGGGGTCGGTGCCGTGCTGGCACATGGTGGAGTGGAAAGCATTGAGCTGGCGCAAGATGGAGTCCAGCGTGTACGTGCCCTCGTCGGCGATGCTGGAGGTTCGCTTGCGCAGGCCCGTCGGCTTCACGCCCGACACCCCCTGGATGGTCTCGTGCTCCAGCATGCCGGACACTGAAGGCAAAAAAATGGACTTAATCTACTTATGTCAATAAAATGGATTACTGATCATTTATACACTGACTACACTGCAAAGACTGGGCTCAAAAACACAAGGAAAAAAAAGCCAAAAGAGGAATATATGACTGGGTTTGAAATAATTGATCTACTGGGGCCCCAAGCGGACGCTTATTTGGCATATGCGCACCTATCATGGGCTGAAGTGTGTTCTCCATGCATTTGATGAGCTGCTGGTAAATCTGGATGGCCAGGTCGCTGATCACCGATCTGTACTCAGTCAGGTCAAAGTTGGACAGACAGTGCTCGTTCTGCCGGGAAGTGTTGTGCTTCATGAAGACCTAGCAGAGAAGAATAATTTAAAGAGAAGAATAATGAGAAGATTATTTCATCCTGCCTTCCTCATAAGACTTCAACTCGGTTTTTGATTTTATCATGCTGGTTTTTTTCTATCGTGGGCACTTCAATTCCGATAATAATAATGGAATAAATAATTTAAAAAAAAGACATTTAACAACTTTTACACACAGTGCATAAAAATATGGACTGTTTCAATCGAACATATTTTAAGGACAACAGCATTAATGTGTATTTAGCATGTGTTGTATTTAGCATGCGGCACACATTGACAAAATTATTTGTATTTATGTTGCTTTAGGTTGTTTGTTTTTTTGCACTTTTGACACAAACGATTCATCTATTATTTGGGATATTTTTGGAAAACATTTTTTTTTAAACTGAGAGTTTAAAGGGACTTTTTACATCATCTCCACTGTACTGCTTGAGGCAATGCAAGAAGCGGCAGGTGTTGGCCAGCCAGAACGAGACCGTCTCAAAGTCATCTCCTCGTTTCTGACGGGAAGAAGTGAAACACACAACAACTTCTTTCAAAAAGACGTAAAACATTGCTAGCTTGACTTACAAGTTCAATTCATTCCATGACCACACTTGTGAGTCAAATTACTTGAATCTCAAATCAAACCTTAAGGATCTTCTTGATGCTGTTGATGGTTGAGGTGAGCAGCGTGCGCACCTTCTGGTCATCATTGACATAATCGGCATGGCGAATACACATAAAAAGGATGTAGGCGGGGAGACCCGGGATCAGGTTGACGGCCACGCCGCGAGGTTTTAGCTCTGTACGCAAGAAACAAAGCGGTTATTGTTACGAGGTCAATTAGTACACGATGAGCAGTCAAAGCAAAAACACAGATTTGGATGATGTGAAAATAAACGGAGATATTTGCGCTAGCTGAGGTCTGTCTGTCAGAAGCAACGTCAAACTCACCGAGGATCAAGTTCTTGACCAGTTTTAGCTCGTCCTCCTTCTTGTACTCCAGCATACCCTGGAAGTCTTTTTCCCGGCGAGGAATGTTGACTGGGCGGATGGGCTCGTCCACCGTCTGTCCCGGCGACGTCTGACCCTCCGCTTGACCGGCTGCAACGCACGCAAGTTCCGATGGCAAGTTAATATGCAACTTTTTTTTCTTCAGGGTCCTCTTCCCATGTATTTTTTTAACAACCACAAGCAATACATTAATCTATCGCACAAGTGTGTCGTAAATGTCAATCGGGAAATAAAGCAGATTAGGATAATAACGCAAAAAAATCTGGGGCTACATCACATCAACTTTTTACGTTTCATGAAACATAAAATGTGGAGTGCACCTCTTAAACTTACTGTATTTGGACACTATAAATAAATACGTCATCTTTCCCTACATTTAAACGTTAAAAAAAGCCTACCAATGGACTGAAATCTTTTTGGAAAATGTAATCAATTGCAGCTTTTGCAATTTGTAAATCAGAATCAGAATCATCTTTATTGGCCAAGTATGTAGAACACACAAGGAATTTGTCTCCGGTATAATTGCTACTTAGCTTCCGTTTACATTGGATGATTTGATACAGCAAAACGACTTCATGAAACTCATTTGAAGCTTCATTTGCCCATCACTAGTGTGGTGTCATTTTTTAAAATAAAATAAGTGAAAATATATCATGGTATAATTGTTATTGGCCTATATCGTGTTAGAAGATTATTTTCATTTTACGCAGCACAACCCCCAAATATGGAAAAATGTCAGTTTTGACGTTCTCAGTGATGGAGTTGCATCCTACCTCCCATCTCGCCGATCCTCTTGGAGTAAACCTTCAGCTGCTTCTTGAGTTTGCGAATGGTTCGGTCCTGCTTCTCCAGCTGCTCCATGAGATCCTGTCAGGTGATGGAAGGGAGAAGCAGACACAAAGCAGGTGAGGAAAAAGCGCAAGGGTCATTTCATGCTTAATCACCCGGAAAAATGTAGCCATGCGGATTTTGATTTGAATGAGATGGCACTGTTATATCTCAGGAACTACTGGGTCAAATCTTCAGAAGGCAAGCATTGTTGCAGGGGGAATTCAACAAGAACTACAAATCTGCAATCATTTCAAGGATTGGTGTGTATTTTAGCAATTTGACCAATAATTTGACCTTTTGACCAATAATTTGACCTTAACACTTTCATGCACCAATAATGGTAACCTGTAACCTGATAAAATTATGTTGTCCACTGTAGTATCCGCTGTCCCTGAAAGGGTTAAAACGAATTTAAGGATCACATGACCTTTTTTTCCATGAAATGTAATCTCTCACATAAAATTAGATTTTTCTGTTGTGCCACCTCGATCAAAAAGTACAACAAGTTTCATTCAAATCAAATTCCGGTTGGTTTAACCCACAGGGTGATCCGGCATGGATGTCCCACCCAGTCATGAATTCAGAATCCAAACATTTCCTTCGAGACAAACAAGCCAAAGACAAAGCAAAAAGTCGTTTGCTCTCAGATGAAAACGAGAGCTGCTCGGCTGATTGGGAAGGAAAAACATTTTAGCGGGACTTGTTGGCAGTTAAAGGAGAAGAAAAATAAAGGTGCATAGTTGCTCCACTGTGAAGTAAGGCAATTGCGGTCTATAGCGTTAGACACATTCAGCCTTTTGGAGGAAAAAACAAAACGGCTGTTAGTTCGAACCCTCGTGCAGAACACATAGAAAACACACACACACACACACGCAGTCTGTACATACAACCATCCGGCGTAAAATGATGACTCGCGCCTCTCGGGATGCTGTAGGGTCGTTGGCCGCCTGCTCCTGTCAGGTGACACCATCCACACGTCACAGAGTGCGCGTGCGCGTTTGAGGCGGCGATCTCTTGGGAACCTTTTTTTTTTAAATGTATGCAGGCTTTTATAAAGTGTGCAACACCAAGAAAAAATAGGACTGGCGAAGTGTACGTTTTGTCACAACATCATATTTTACTTTCCAAAGACAATTTGAGGTCTTATTTTGGAATTTTAATTTTTTTTTTTTTTGCATGAATTTGTGTTTTCGTAGATTACGTCAACATTTGAGAAGTTAAAATAACCATCAATTATTAAAGCCCAAGGAGAACATATGTTCTGTTTTTTAGATTAAAAGTTATGTAAAATTTCTATTTAAAAATATATATTTTCATGCTGTGAAAGGAGAATTTTGAATTGTGTGTTGCCTGACACCCAAATCATAAAAATACGTAAATCCTGATGATTGGATTTCATTCAGAGGTTCATAAAACATGTTAACAATAATGGTTTAACTAATGAATGGATGGACAAATACTAATAATAATAATTATAAATGTAGTTAAATTCACAGTGTTTATCTTGAAAGTCCTAGCCCAAACCCGTGCTAATTATTCTCTCTCCTATGGCTGGTGCGCCGCATTTCTGGAGGCGGAACCCGCGACGGTGCAATTGAACCTTCACCTTTATCCGCCTGTTGTTGGCGGTGGTGAAGAACGGACGGGATCGTTGTTGCTGTCATCTTGTGTCAAGTCCTGCTCTTGCTATGGCTGTTGTTGTGTCCATCCGTTCTCTCGTTCCTCAAACCCTCTAGCCTGGTTTCTCTCTCCTCTGGGCTACGTTTCACATTTATTCCTGAGAGAGGGTTTATCCTTGTCTCCTTTCCAAATTGCTCGCTCACGTGGGGCTCGTTTGGTTTCTTTGTGCCGTTTACGTCGAAAGCATGAGTCCTGCCGTTCATGACCCGCTCAATGTTTTAAGAGCCTTGTGATAACGTCTGCTGTGAACCGGCGCGCTATAAATAAAACCCACTCGACTTGACAGCGTACCAGGTTCTCGTTGGTGAGCCGGGTGATCTCATGCTGCAGACTGGCTTCGATGCGGGCCTCCGGAGGCAGCTGGAGGTTCTGTGCCAGGAGCTGCTGCTGCCGGTTGTTTTCCTCCTTGACGTTCTGCAGCTCGCCGCGCAGTGATTCCACCTCGCTGTCGTAACTCCGTCGCTGGGTCTGCAGCTGGTGCTCCAGGAGCCTGGCGGGCAGGAGGGCGGTGGGAGACGAGACGCAGGAGTGGGGAGCGGGACGATGATGTGAGGCAAGATGGAGGTGTAGGGGTGTTTAAGCGGGGAAACAACACAACAGGGATGAGAGAAGACCAATTAGACTCCAAGTGTGACGAGAGAAGCAGAACCAGTTCAAGATTACTTCAGAGGGACTTTTTTCAGTCATCACCTGATATTCTGCACAAATCAAATGCTAGTTTTTAGAAATGACACATCGACTTCCTCCTTATTGAGAACATTTCCTCACTAATGGACCAAATCAGTGCCAAATAATCACACAAACACGGTCACGCGCCGACTCATTCAAACACGCGGCTACGCGTGCACACTCTGTATTTGGCTTTCATTCAGAAGTTGATATGAAATATCATTTGCGGCACAAACACTCACTGACCACCATCCGTGAGCAAGAATATGGCGTTTTCAAATTTATACGAAGAAGATCTGAAAGGGTGATGGCGAGTGATCTAGTTATGCTATCCGCGAGTGTTCAGTAGAATGCAGAAAGGTCACACAGTTACACCTGACGGTCTCCTTTAAGCCCTCATTAACCAGCCACAGCTCCCCGTCTTCATTCAGCTTTTGGAAGTCTGGAGCAGTCGATCTGACCGACACACAACACACAAGGAACAAAAAAAAACAAACAAACAAAAAAGGGAACATGAAATGCACAATGAACATGATGAAAGCATGCAGGGAGGGTGAGGTTAATGGACATTGCGATTACGATTTACTGGTGTGACTGCGGCGCATTGACTTCATTTTAAAGGTCAGAAATCACGTACAGTGTTGTCCGTGTTGCATGATTAGATCAGTTCGGTTCACTCAAATGCAGAGGAATTTATCAGAAGAGATAACAGAGAGCATAATGCACAATTTTATAACGTAATAGAAATTATTTTTATATTTTTAAATGCATTAAAAAACATTAAAATAATTACAATGAAATGTGTTTATTCTCCACCATTTTATTAGAAATACATTGGCATTATAGTTTTAATGTATTTTGAAAACAATGCAGTATCCTCGCACAGTACAATCTGATAATTGATCAATATCAGGAACTTGTACAAATGGGTCAGAATGAATTAATAAATTTAAAACAAAAATCTCCCAACATTTGAAACTTGCCTTTCTTTCCACGAGTTAGAAAAATAATTCTTTGAATCAATAACGTTTAGCAAAGATGTCGTTCACGATGGATGTAAAATGTTTTATAATAACGGAACTCAGAATACAAACCGGTAATAAATAAATAAATAAAAACTTGTGTACATAGATATTTGTATCATTTTCATAACTTTTTAATGTGTATTGGATCCATTCACTCTTGTAATGTGTATTTCTTAATCATATTTTAATTTGTATTTTTATTGCTTGGTTTATTTAGGTATTTGTATTTTTCATTATTGAATATCCAACTTAAATTCTTCTTGAGGAAGCAAAAAGGAGGCGCGAAGCTGAGGTGCTTATTTGAGAAAATTATTTCGTATTGTTATATAGAGGTTATTTCAATGTCCCCTTGACGCAGTTTGCTTGTGTTGGAATTGTTAGTTTGAATGTGACTAAAAGAAGAAAAAAAAGGACAAACCAAATTGTGAGAAAGAAATGGGGAGAAGCACACTGTTGCATGTTTTAAGCACGGGCCCACTGTGTAAAAATAGGGTTATGACAAACACAATGATGGATGGTGAATAACAAAACAACAGGGGGGACACGTGGTTGTGCAATGCAAAAACAGACTCACTATTAGGTACACCTGCAAAATCAAATCAGGTCCAAAACAAAATCTGTCCACAAAATACTTCCTATACTGAAAGTAATGGTGCTTAGCTTTGATGGGATTTCCTCCCTTGCTAACCGAGCTCACTAGAATATATATGTATATGTGTATATTTTTTATATCGCTCTTGAATTGGATTTTATTTGAGATGCAGGTGTACTTCATATTGTTCGGATTTGCCTTGAATGAATCCAATTGCGCCGTCCACCTTTTCGCAAAATAGAAATAAGAAGGGGCTCATGCAGAACGCATTCCTTGACAGTGAGGCTGACAACTCCTATTGCGCTCAACCAGCTGCACGTTTTGGATGAGGACGTCACATCAATGAGCAGATGTGTCGCTGTCTTCACAAAGTGCTGGAAAATGCTATTTGGAAGCTGGAAGACAACAACCTCGGTAACCTCTATTCGGACATGCCGTTAACTCATTCACTCCCAAATATGTTTTTAAACGTCTTTTCAGACTTGGTCTAGAATTGGCTGGTACTGAATGAGTTAAGGATAGCCAGAAAAAAAAATCTTGATAGTTTGGAATTAGTAAGTATGAGTCACTATTTCCACGTGGCCACGGATGCTCGCCTACCACAATGCATGGACCTCCTCATCTGTTACCTGAGCCTACTTAGCAGATGTCTGACTTCCAGCCGCTTACATGCAAACCTGGGAGATCTGCACGGGACAAGTTGGCGTTCAGTCGTCAGTGACTGAACGAATGATATGGCGGGTTGGAAAAATCCAACGCTGAAAAAAGAGGAGGGTTGAGGGGGAGTACCTGTTAGTGTCTTTGAGGCCGATGTAGGCTTGTTTGAGTTCATCAGCGTCCTTCAGTTTGGAAATGTCCTCCACGTGGACGGCCACTTCTGTCATCGTCTCCTAAAACGGACAAGAGAGAAGGAATACTGAGAAATGGTCTATTGTCACATTGAAAGGGGATAATTACTCATCTCAAAATTGCATTCCTAAAGATTTATAACGGTACCATTGTGTAAACGTGGCTTTCGTACATAACAAAGTAACATCTTGTGATGTTGACATTCGTGCAAGACAAGCGGTGGTTGAAACAATACCTTCTCATCCTGTGGAAACGCGTGGATGGAGGAGAGAAGGTAGAGAGACAGGAGCGTTAGACACTGAGGGCGCAACCAAAAACATTCAAAACACACGAGAGCTCATGAGCAGGTTCATGGATATGAGGAATACGTTCAACGTCATACTGAAGCCGTAAACATTCATTGAGTACACCTTCGCAAGCCAAGAAGATTGTTGTGGTTGGCAAATGCATTATAAAATGTCTTCACATTCATTTGATTTTCTATTTTTTTACATACTAATGTAGATTATGTTCACACCAAATTTAACCGGGCGTTTGTTCAGATATTTACGTAAAATGTGTTCACGTTATGAAAATAAAATGTGTTATTTATTATTAGCATGGTTCTGTAATAAATGACCTATATGTTGAATTCCTATTTTACGTAATGGTATTCGTTTTTGAATGATGACATTTTCATTAGTAAACGATGCATCCATCTGAATTTGGGGATTAAAGCATCCACGCCACAGAACTTGAAGAAAAAAAAAACGTGTGACGATTGTCAATCCATTACACCGATATTGACAAATGTTTTATGATTCATCCATATTTTACCACTCATCAATATTCGTGTACGCTACGTGTGTCACATAAGCGTTCAGCTGGACAGCGGTTCGACTTCAAACCGCAACCACAATAAATTGTCATTTGTCTTGCGCAGGTTACCTAATCAAGTGGCCGAGAGGATGGACGAAATGATCGGACGAACAGCCGACATGGGTGAGAAGGCGTTAGTATGGCACACGTAAACATGAAGTGGCAGATCGACTCAAATCAACTGGACATCGAGTCTACCTTGTGCTGCATGGCTTCTTTTTGGCTGACCAGCTGCGAGCGCAGAATCAGCACCTCCTCCTTGCGCACCTCCAGCTCCTCGCAGGAGGAGTTGAGCTGATCCAGGAGAACCTTGTAGGCCGGAGAGCCCGGCGCGCCGGCGCTCGATGCCGCGCTACCCAGCAGGCTTTTCCTCATCTCGGCCAGGTCGTGCTTCAGCTTCTTGTTCTCCGACTCCAGTTCCTGACGCTAAGAAGCCCAGAGTGTTGGACTTTTGCTTACCGTAAAAAAAAAATAATAATAAAAGTGCACAGAGAAAGCTTTAAACAACTCACCTTGAGGGACTCGTACTCCAACTCTGCCCCGCGCGCCTTTTTGAACTCGGATTCATCCTAAAACAATGAGCCAAGGACGACATTACGATTTATTTTGTTCTATTAACCGTGTACCGTGTTAAGTGTGTACGTGTACCCTGGCTCGGGCCCTCTGAAACTGCTCTTCCTTGTTCTCCAGCTCATTGCGCAGCGACTGCTTTTCTTGCTCCAGCTCTGTGAGTCGCTTCTGCAGTTTGAGCGTGAGCGAGGTATCCATTCCTCGAGTCAAATCCTGCAAGAAAAGCCATTAAAATGTGAACTCCCTGACATGAGAGTCGAGATCGACTAGACTTCTCGGAAGAACCAATGACGTACTTCTGCGGCAAGGGAACCTTCTTCCGATTCGGCGAACTCTGACTTGTAGGTGTACTCTGACTCGTTGCTGCTGTGGGTGGAATCCGTTCTCCTGTGGCCAGTCTTGGAAAAGTGCTAAAAAAAATCCAAGTCAAAGTGAGTTGGGGTGGTGAGGAGGGGGGAAAAAAAAGTGTCACGCACCTCTTTGAGGTCGTCGTATTTCTCCTCGAGGCGAAGGTGTTCGGTCAGGAGATTCTGGTAGCGAGAGCGCTCCTCGTTGAGATCGGTCTCCAGCTGTTGAGTCTCCGCTACAATCGCACGTGCCATTTTCTCTGTGACAAGTAAAACAAGTACGGCGGACAACATTTAATTGGTTGGGAAGTAACGGGAAAAAAAAAAGTTAAATGCTCCCGGGATCCACCTACGGCACTCGGGCCGTATGTTGCAAAACTTCGAAATCTCACCTGTCATCTGCTGATTCTGTTCCTGAATCAACCTGTTCAAGTCGTCTTTCTCTTTCTTCAGCAAGCCGTTCTGGTCCTTCAGTTCTGATACCATCTAACACGCAAAAGATCCAGAAATTACATCTTGGCCATATTTGGTTAAGGCCAAGAAAGCTAATGAGAAAAATGTATGCGTGTGTGGAACACATACAAACAGGGTGAGCCATGAGTTTTCCATATCAGTTTCACATGACTCAAGTTACTGAAGTAAAAACCTATTTTAATTTGCTTGAACCATTTCAAAAGTTTAAACTGGAATATTTTAACACATTTTCCTAGGTAAAAAATGAAAAAGAACTTGAATTCATTCTCAAATAAAGTACACTAAGAAATATTTTAATTTGGAAAATATAAAACTTCAATTTAGTTTTGAATAATATTTTTAAAATAAGGATTTTTATTGAATTTTAGAGGCTTTCCCTGAAAATTAAGGACAATTAAGAACATAATTTGACTTCTTTATGGATTTTTATCAACTTTAAAGGACCTGTTTTTTCTAGTAAAAATTCATTCCTGTGAACTTCAATTCTAAGTCCGTAAATTAGACAAATGAATAAATACGCGATCTCGTGAAAATTTAAATATTCCAAAAGGTATGAATTGATATGAAGAAATCCTGTTACGAAACATCATCATCATTTGCTTCTTGCTCTGAAACAGCTGAATCTGGCCCCCGAAGCCACGAAGGCCCCAAAAAAAGACTCGGCTCCAAGCAATTATTCGTATTTCTACTTAAAGGTCCTACTTGACTAGGCTACAGCTATTTATCACCACATGGAGGAATCCGAACTGAATCACTAAAGCATAAGAAATGCTTTCCATACAGTCAAGGTCCATATGTCGTTGGGACACTGGCACAATTCTCATCGTTTTGGTCCGAAAGACCACCACAATGCATTTGATTAGAAATCTTGTTTAGATCACCAATCAAGAAAATGGGAGTCACATATCCAAATGGTTGTAATTCCTGCACCATTCGAGTGATTTGGATGTCAACACTCTCACACTAAAGCTGAAAGTCTGCAGCTCAATCAAATCTCGTTTGCTTCACGGCCGATCCATTGTGGTGCTGTTTAGACCCGAGAAGATCAGAATTGTGTACGATGTCCCAATAATTGTTGCACCTGACTGGCGTTTGGATGCTAAAACACAAGCACAATACTGTGTGCTCACCTGCACGGGGGCAACTCGGTGCCCAATGCCCCCTGCTTCTCGGAGCCGGCTAAATTGAAGGAAAAAATGTTTGCCTTGGGTGCAATAGTAAAACATGTATGTTGTCACGTAACCTTCACAGGATTCTAAGGTGGGAGGGGAGGGGAATAAAGGGATCACTTTACTGATGTCTATTGACCAAAAAAAAAATTTCTGACTGTAAACCTTTTTTCATGATTGATTATTCTATCGATGAATTGACTAATCTGCTCAAATGTATTTCATATTTAAGTTTGAGTCGCTTCTTCCTCTTGGTTATCAATGAATGAAAAGGGAAACTAGTTTGATATCCACTTCCGAGACTCTTTGTTTCAACTAAATGTCACTTTTAGGGGATGCCTACCGAGGCCGCAAAGAATGATTATTTTCACCATCATTGAAATTGAATTTTTCTCCAAAAATAGTTATGATTCGCACAATGAGGAAGCGGCGAGTGGGGGAACTCGGGACACAAACAACTCGTGACAAG
Organism: Hippocampus zosterae; assembly: GCF_025434085.1. Classification (NCBI taxonomy): domain Eukaryota; kingdom Metazoa; phylum Chordata; class Actinopteri; order Syngnathiformes; family Syngnathidae; genus Hippocampus; species Hippocampus zosterae. The sequence continues at coordinate 9,956,475 of NC_067454.1, read as the reverse complement.
CAGGACTAGCAAAAAGGAGGAAAGTCACCGAATCCGAACGTACTTTCTCCATTTGGCCCTTGTACGACTGCGCCCAGTCCTCGATGGTCTTCTTCTCCTGCTGGGTGGTCCTCAGCTCCTTCTTCAGCTTCTCCAGCTCCTCCAGGAGACAGTTGACCTGGTTGCCTTTGCTCCTGGCGTCCTCCTCCACGCCTCGCAGGCGACCCAGCTCCCCGCGGAGCCGCTCGCTCTCCGTAGCGTAGGTGTTCTCCAAGCCTGCGAGTCTTTCGTTGACCGACTTGTTCTCCTTGCTCTGATGATGGGTCACTAAAAGTCAGACCCAACAACAAAACACACACACACACAAATCCGGGATGATGCGACGACCCCCGACCTGCTCGTCGATCTTCCTCTGGAGCTGCATGATCTTGTTCTCCATGCCCTTGTTGAGCTTCTTGAAGTGCTCCACCGAGCGGGCTTCGATTTTCAGCTTCTTCAGCTCGCGCCTGGCCTTCATTCTGCGGATGCAGCACTGCAGGTACACGATGGAGCTCAGGCAGCGCTTGTACCAGCGTCGAGCCAGCCAGCCGCGGGCGTGCTTCTGGATGATCACCGCCTTGTGCTGGCGCAGAAGCTACAGATGCCGGCACATGGGATGAAAGAGAAAAAAAATGGAAAAAAACCCCCACTCAATTTTGCAGTACCCGCATGGTTCTAGTTTTGTACAGGCCTGCCTTAAGGTAGCCAGTGAACCTCCAAATGACTGAGGCAAAGTGCTGTCGCTAGACGAAATCGATGTTTGGCTATTTGGCATAAGCTCTATGCTAAGCCTGACCACCGGACACCACTACTCCTATCCTTATTCTCATTGTTGGATGCCGCAATATTTTTCTTCACTTGCTATCATGGTGGCATAAGCATATCAGTTATGGCTGTGTGCACCATTTTTTGGGGATAACTAGTGGAAAATGTGCTAAGAACCTCATTCACTCCCAAAGACGCTTTTAAACGTCTTTTCAGACTAGGTCCAGAATTGGCTGGTACTGACTGAGTTAAACAATAAATCTCTGGCCCTTGATATCAAAAGCAGTTGTCATTGTCACGCTGAAGTCTTACGTGCATCTAATTGTATCCGTGCAGTTCCAAGTTACATCCATGCCGTTTGTAGATGGTGATTTAGAAATAAATCTACCTATCAGGCCCATCGTTTTAAAAAGTAATATATGTCCAAAAAATGTTTTATGAAGGTTTTGGAGTGACCGAGTCTGGATTTAAATCGAATTGAATGCGCTGTTATAACATTTAAGGTGAAAAATACTTTTTGACAGCACTGATCATGTGCGTTGTTGTATGCGCGTGCTTTACCGCTTTGTACTTCTGGCGGGCCATGTAAGCTCTGAGGATAGTCTGTATGGCCAAGGCAGCCGCCTGCTTCTGCCGGTAACGTTTCCTCGCCACGTACATTTTCTGGTGCTTCTGGATGATGATGGCGGCCTGCGTGCGACGCATGAACTTTGCCAAGCTGGAGATGAGAAAGGCCCGATTGGAGATGAGACAATGACGGAAATATTCCAAGTTGTATAAAGATCACATGTGAGTGACCCACCAGCGAGCCTGGTATCCTCTGGTGAACCTCTGGATGGTGATGGCCGCGTCGCGCATGCGCAGGTACTTCTTGCGCGCCAGCCAGCAGCGGATGGTTTTCTGAATGCGGATGCAGGCGGCGCGCAGCTTGTCGGCTCTCAGCTTTTCCAGGTAGGCCACCTGGCCGGCCCGGAAGAAGATCTTGGTCTTGCCAAACTGATACTTATCCTGATCCTGGTAGAAGAAGGGAGCATGAAAGATCACGGAGAGATGGATGCTTTGAGAAGAGGGAAAGTTTGTAAGGCGGACCTCCACGAGCTTTTCCAGAACGTTCTTGCATGTCAACTTCTTGTCAGAGAGAACATCTTTCTGCTTCATTAGCACTCTGTACCGGCTGAAGAACTCCTGGTATGTCCATCTGAAGTGCGCACACAAGCAGAATCAGCAAACAAGCGCTTTCAAATGGTATGCGAAATAATTACCAAATTCGAAACAAACAATATTTCAAACATACAATACAATTGCTTATTCTTCAATGACACTTGCAGCTAGACATACAGCCTCTTTGAACTTGTTTTTGTAAATCATGGACAGATTTTTTTTTTTTTACTTTTCAAGTACAGTAAATGCATATGCTGTATGCACCAAAGTCAAATGAATGGACTACCACACCATTCGTGACCCATGACTGTTATTTGTACAGGTATTAATTTTATTTTTTTCTTTAATGGGTTAACTCATTCAATCTCAGCCATTTTCCCTGGCTCAACCCCCCTGAATCCCAGCATTTTACTGGATTTTGACTGATCTTGCAAGGCCCACAGAATATTAGGTTCTAACGCTATATAAACAAAACAAAGTTTGGACTCGCTTCTTTCAGCAGAAAAAAAATCTGTTTCTATCTTATTCCATTCTTCAGCAATCGGCATTACAAAATGGCTAAGTTTCATGAAAATGGCGATTCCTAGGCAAAAAACTGAGAAAAAGCTTTTTGTAAAAGCGTGCGTTTCAAGCATGTGAGGCACCACTGCCACCTACTGGTCGCTTTTTACATGATTTACAATACTAATGGTTTATTCTCATTCACAGATTGCATCAGACCCTCCCTATGACTAAAAAAAAAACCAAACACTTAGACGTACAAGTACGTCCTTGGTAGGCGGGACCTAATTTTAAAAAGACGACTTGTAGAATTAAAGAGTTATATGTCATTTCGAAAATATTTTTAGGGCGACTTTGTGAAAAACAACCAGTGACGGACGGACACTTTACTTGGTACTCTGGACAGTTAAATTATTCAATTATCAGTTATCGTTTTCCCAAATATTTTTGTGGGATGGAGTTTTGTGGAATTGTCTGTTTGCATGCCAGCAATGTAATGAGCAGAATATAGCCACCAGCAGAGGTTGTGCCATAACATGAAACGGAGCTCAACTCCCCACAGACATCATGTCACGCTTCGTGAATGAGCCAACTCATAGTTGCAATCCATTTTGGCATTAAATAGCATATGCTTGTCAAGCAAGGACGTTTGCAGAAATCTTTTCAGTACCTGGACGGGAAACCGGCAGCAGAGATGCGGATCGTCTCCAGGACGCCACAAGCTCTCAGTTGCTGCACCGCACGTTTCGGATCAAACCTGCCAATCAAGACAATTCACAGATTTTACAGAAACAAGATTATTTAAAAAATGGCTTTCTTTGTTGCTTTTTACTGATGTGAAAGCGGGCAACTCACGAGAAAGCCATCTTAAAGTCATTGGGTTTGATACAGCGGACGTAGTGCGGAGTGGTGGCGTTCAAGGTTTCCATGAGCATTTGAAGGGAGTTACGGAACTACAAGAAAGAAGACGCCGTATTGTCCCACGATTGTGACGCAAGTCGGGAGTGTGTGGAGGACGGCAAATATCAAACCTGGCAACCGACGGTCTTCTTGTGCTCCTTGCTGCTGTTGTCGCGGTTCTTGTCAGGTTTGACGCTGAGACGGGTCCTGCCTCCAGTCCCGGGGGTCTGACCCGTCGGGCTGGTGACTTTCCCCTCATCCTGGAACAGCTCCACCAGCAGGTCAAACTGGGTAGAGCAGTCCAAATACAATCATAACGCCGATCGGGATTTACGGTGGATTTCATGCTGGAGATGTGCAGTGAAACCTTGAACATTTTAAACCTTGACGTCGTACAGGTTGGAACATTTTACAGAATTATCTTTAGTCCACAAAGTATGTTTTGCTTTGGCTTTTTTTTGTTGCTGTTGTTGTTGTTATTGTGACCATGGAATGCCACCCGGGATGGCAAAGAGGAAATGTGTGGTTGATGACAACCACAAAACTGGAAAATGAAATTAGCGATAGCTTAGCGTGCTAACATGTCTAGATCCTGGCTGCTCAGTCAATATTGCAATCTCAAAGAAGATCAGAAAGTCAGCATTCTTTTGTTCGGATCAAAAGACATTTGCCTTCCAGGCACTTTCTGCACCACGGAACACCTACTATGCGTTCTCTGAATTATGAATGAATTTCATTTGATTTCTCATTGGTGTGAAACGTGTGAATGTAATATTTTTTCTTTTTTCTTTGATCTATATGTGCTCTGAATGGCAACCGGTCGAAGGTGCACTAACGCCTCTTGCCCAATGGCTGGCAGTTAAAGGTCTTAATCGGGCCTGGTTTTAGGATGGAAACAGTTTCACTCTGGAACAAATGAAATTCCAGACAAACAGTTCCCGGAATAGATTGAGTGACGTCTGACGTTTTACTGGCGCATAAGCAGTGCAGCAATACATCAATTAATCGCCATACTTGGCACGTACTGCGAAGGGGTTTACAACACTGTATTTAAGGACTTTCCATTGTGGAGATCCGACTTTTAGGATGTTTCGTACAGATTTGTAGATTAGTTTTGTTAAGAAAACAAAAACAAAAACAAAACATTCCATCAGTTCAGTCAGTTTGATTGTTATACAAAGCTCCAAACCATCATGTAAAAAAAGTTATGAAAAGCTTCATGTATACTGTAATGTACAGGCGCGCCTCAATAAATAAGAATATCATTCAAAAATTCATTTATTTCAGTACGGGTAATTCAAAAAGTGATTTATTTATCATTTAAAATCCTTTTGATGGATTCTTATGTAATATTCTCAAGTCTTGAAATGATTGATTTTTGTGTTTTTGCTCCTTGTAATCCTTCGTAATCCAAACTGTACACAATAAAACCATTCTCCAGTTCCGTCTGTGTGTAGTGAACCGACATAAAATGAGTTTCACTTTTTGAATTGAACCACAGTGAATCCCCAGATAGTCGAGGTTGAGGCAGTGGCAACTTAACACTCCTATTGTGCGAAAATTCCAAAGGGTAAATTGAACTTCAGAAGTGAACTTGTGTCTTCTTTGTGTTGTTTTAGGCTCATATACTAGCTAACGATGTCAATAACTGTCATGTCAACGTGCGGTTTGTTTGTTTTGTATAGTTCAACGACTGGATGAAATCGATGATGGACCATAGCTTCCTGGTTGTGCGAATTCGAAATGCAAGCTGTTGATGCTTTTTACTTATTTTTTGAAGTCATATGCTGCTATCTTGTGTCCTCTACGTGCAAAATTAAACCCCTTTTTTAGCAGGGGTGGGGAGGGATCGGAAGAGCTTGGTCCCCTTTGACCGTACTGGAATGGATGAAGTTTTCCATGATATTTAGATAAACAGAGACGCGCCTGTATATCCGTTTTTAGTACGGCATGCAGATATGAACTGAGATGTCCTCTTCCGTGCTGTGTTCCTCTTTCCATTGTCAAAAAGCAGGACAAACTAAAGACACCTCTCCCAATGTCTCTACTTCCTGGTGACGTGCTTCATTCTTAAACTGCGAATGCCTCGAGTGCTCGCCATGCAGCAACCGACGGCACAAAAGCCCTAAACCCCGTGATTCGGTGCTATTAGAGCGAATAAGTCGGCGAGTGAAAGACAAGATAAAGCAAGAGCCAGAGGCAGATCGGTGTCGCGTGAACGTCGCTGTTTTACCTTCTGCAGACGGGTGGGGAGGGAGGGAGGAGGGTTGTCATGATGAAGACAGAACCAACATACATTGGACAACACATGGGAGACAAAATGAAAGCACAACACAGTGACATTAAGATGAAACGTCATCATTTGCATCCCGCGTGTTCTTGATGGGAAAAAAAACAAAACAGGCAAATTGCTGATGAAATGTGAACGGGACGACGATTGAAATCAATCATGATTTGTCACAAACGTTTCTCTCCCATTTTGTGTATTTTCTCAAGCGCGCCCTGCGGATGTCACGTGCAAACGTGTAGTGCACGTGAACGAATAACACAGATCGGATTTTGACCAATCCGAAAGCATTTGACCTTTCAGTGTGTCACGGCACATTTCGAAAGACAGATTTTAAGATTGTGATTAACTCATTCATTACCAGGATATTCTGGACCAAGTCTGAAAAGACGTTTAAAAACGTCTTTGGGAGTGAATGAGTTAAGAGAATCTATGAACTGAGGGAATTATACTCACTGACGAATTTTTAAAAAAAAAGTATGTAGAATTGCATAATTTGTCCCAATTATGAAATTTCCACGGCAATTAATGTAGTGTACGGCACATTTCTACTCTGTTCGAGGGACAGCAAATATCTGAGGAAAGATTGATTTATGTACCGTTCTACATGAAGTACACTTGCTATAATCTCAGGAGAGCAAATATAAGAGTTTTAGCAAAGGTTCAGCAGGACAAAGACAGTAAGTGGTATAAACTGTAAAGACACGCATTAGGATCATCTTTGTCAAAGAAACGCAACTCTTGTACAAGAGTTGGCAATGAGGTGCAAATTGCCAAATAAATCCGATTATTATGGTAGCCAATAATACGTACACACACACACACACACACAGATGCAGGGAGATTGCTGGGATAAGTTTGGCGAAAAACCGTAAATCCTAATTAAACCAAATCTCATTTAGGCCTCATTAAGGCTTAGTCCCAAGTGTTCAAGTCTCACTGATGCAGACGACGCGCACGTGTAGGGCGCAAAACATGGTAACCATATTGTCATGTGTGTGTGTGTGGGACAGACAGCAGTCAGGATTTAAAGGCTTTTCGTCCGTCAAGGTTATTAGAAACTGATCTTGTTCTCAGACTAGAACAGAAAACATGCAATGTAAAGTTCCTCCTGTATTTGCTCAGATGGGTGCCCCAACTCGAACAGATGAATGCCTCACGCAAATTGATGTCTTCCTTTTTACCAACCCACCGCACGTTTAGTTATATCAGTTCATAGATGGTAGTGACCACAAATAAACACGACTTAGTGACCGCTCAGTCAATCTTTGTCGCTAACCAAAACAGTAAAATCTACGCGGCATCCTAAACAGTATCACACATAAACTTCAGTGCAGCGCAGTATTAAAATGGGATTTGAAATTGATTTTAGGCCACGATGTGCCTTTAACGACTATTCATGTTTCCATTGAGTCTGATCGTACACAATGTTGCAGGCAGGCATGATTATGTTTCAGGAGCAATGTGACGGAATAGGATGACCCGGTCTGGTTTCATTATCCTTGTTTTGCTGTATTTCTCCATATTATCCCTTTTTGTTTTGGTTTAAAATTGACTTTCATCTGACGTAAATTGTAAAACTGTCCACCAAGATATTTTTTAATACTGTACCACAAAAAAATCGAATAAAATAAAGATTCCCTCAGTTAACGCCTGGCCTCTGCAGTTGAAATACGGTAAGCCCTCAACTTGCAAATTAAATGAGCATCAATGTGTATTCTTGGTTTCATATTACTCTTTTAATGTGTAAAAAAATCGTCACTTCGTTCAGAGGTGCAGTTCCTGCACTGCCCATATGTAGTTGTCTATATAAGTCAGTAGAGGTCGCTGCCACCCCGATCCTAATAGATGTCAACCTTATCGTTGTGTGTACAGCTTACCTTGCTGGCCTTGAGCACCTTGATCTGTTCTTCATTCACCGTGTCCTTGTTCTTCTCCAGGAAACCTTCGCATTGATATTCAACCTGAACGAGTACAAGAGAGTTTAGTTGGTGTCAAGAAACTTAAATTAAAAATCATAATTGATGATTTTGGAGGTAGGAGGATTCCACCCCCCCCCCCCCCCCGACGGCAACGATATACAGCAGGTCACCGAGGTACGAATATCCAATTTATGAAGATACGAACAAATGTTGACTGATGTCCATTAGTATCTGTGAAATTCCGGATTTCTAACTGCGTGCCACATCACACTGTACAGAACTATAGTTCACTATTCTCCTGCAATTCCTGCCGATCCACCCAATCACATAAAGATGAGGTTTTACTCATTGAGATTTATGAATGAATCCTTTAAAAATTATAATTATATTTGTTGACATTTATTTTTACATAAAAAAGTGGGGCTTTTTCCAATAGACACCATTAATTAAAATTTTTCTTTTCAAATACTTTTTAATTCTGATCATTTTTACTGTGGAAGTGTGGCTTTCATAGATATCAATACATTCAATAACTTAAATATTCTTTTTTTTGTTTTAATTCTTCAATTTGCATTGACAAGCTGTTTTCATTTGAAGGGTTTAAATATTTTTTGTACTAGATGCTTCAGGAAATGTGGCTTAAAACTCAAAAACTGCTCATTTCACATCACACTTATCTGCGACAGTCCATTTTGAGATCAGGGAACCTCATGGGAAAACCTGTGTTAGTCCATGACCGGTTTATATGTAACCTTATAGCGCGGTGGCTAAAACCGGACACGATAATGCAGCGTTGCGCCGAAAGTGAATCTCAACAGCCACTCTAAACACTCAAAACCTTTTTTTGCGTGTGAGAACTGAGATAAGAATAAAGAAAATAATCCTGCGGCTATTCTAAAAATAGCTCACAAGACTGCTGGCTGCCGCGGCCAATCTGTTCCTGAACCTTTACTCAAAAGAGGCGACCTCTTCAGACCACAAAAAGGTTTTGAGGTGAACAATGGAGTTGAAAAGGTTGAAATGAGTAAGCGCGATGCAAATAGCCACCAGACCCACCTTATCTGCAAAATGTTGGATGATGAACGCGCGGTTGGACATGCGCGGCTTCTCAAAAAGGGAACACGTCTTCAGGTGGGTGTTGTACAACTTCTGAGCCCAGGAATCATCCGAGCCTTTTGGCATCTGGAGGAAAGACAGGGCATCAATCAGGCCAGTGCAGCAACCTAAATGACATTTCTTTGTTTGAGATTTTTGTATATATGTACACATACCCTACACTCTTCATCCAGCAGGTCCAGGACGCCCATCTTGGCTTCGATGAGGTTGATGCAGGGCTGATTGTCGTAGAAGTCAATCAGAGTCCAGGGGATCTGCTCCTTCATGTACTCCTCCTGCTCAAGCTTGAACACGTGCTGCACTCACACAATCACGCACGATGGACATTTAGATGCCAGCTTTCTTCCCCCAAAAATGTCATACGCTTAAATGTCAAAACAATTCTGCGCACCATGTTGAATTGCTGCTGCAGCTTCTCATTGGCATAGTTGATGCAGAACTGCTCGAAGCTGTTGATTTCAAACGTCTCAAACCTTAGAAGAAAAACAGAACATATATTTGAACCCTGGAGAACCCACAGGGTCAAATTTGGCCCCTATAAATTCTGCTACTCAAATGCGACCCTTAAATCCCAAAGGGTCAAATTTGGCCCTAATCCTAAATTAAGATTAAAGCATTGAATATTTGAATAAACATATATTTTGTTGTTCACTGAACATATAGCAGTCAATTAATGTATAATTCATCATTTTCCAAAGAAGAAAAGGGTTCTTGGTTTCTCCAGGATTAATAATCAATCCTTGTTTTCAAATAAAGCAGTCAGGGTTTGCATGTTTTTACCTAATCCACAATCATAATCGATTTGGAAAATAGATAAATAAAATAAATTAAATAAACGCTCATTAAAATGGTGATGGTGTCGACAGTAATATACCACATACACAGTGTTGAGGATGAATCAGCTCTATGTGTTAAAAATGATTAAATTATCATCAGTCTCTGCGCTTTTACTTTCACGGGCAGCACATTTGCTTGCCAGATGAAGGGAGTCATTTACTTTTGACAAAATGAATTTCAAGTCTATGGTGGTAGTGGATAGGGCAAAAAAAACAAACAAAAAAAACACACAACAGCTGATGAAATATCGGACCCGTAAATGTCGAGCACGCCGATGAAGGAGTGCTGTTTGATATTGGTGACGAGCGCCTTGTTGACGTGCTCCACGATCCAGTTGAAGAGCTTGGCGTAGATATGCTTGGACAGGGCGTCGCGGGCATTGGTGGCCTGCAGCCGGGGGAGGGTCTTGATGTAGGTTTCGGAGGCCGTCTTCAACTTCCGATGGCACAGCCACTGAGCCATGTCCTCGTAGGTCACGCCCACTAGCTCGCAGAACTTGCTCAAGTGATGATTGTTGGGCTGCAAGAATGAGTGAGACAAGATCGTGAATTATTCCCGTGATAACCTCCTGCGCCTCGAATAGCTCACGCGATTGAACTATTTTTCCCTTGTTAGTTTTCGGGACTATCAAAGCCAAAGCGAATATAATCATGTGTCTAGTGTCGAAACTAAATCAGTTGGCGGACTAATCTCATGAAAAAGTTAGAAAAACAGCATGAATGAATCAAAAGATATCCTCACAGGAATGAAGCTGCTATCGGAATCTTTGTCTTTGATCTCCACATTTCCCAGATGAAGAATAGCAGCCAGAACTTGAAACAGTCCCATCTGATGGGTTTCGTTGATCCCTGTGAGGGGAAAACATTTTGTTATTCTACCGGAAATGCAGCAGTAATTCAGGCTGGGGAGGAATTTACATTGTGCATCACCAAATGTAAGAAAAAAAAAACAATTGCGGTAAAGAAGGTAAATTGTGAAAGAAACACAAATGTAACTTCACATAAAGTTGGGTATGAGGATAAGAGGACCCCTGTTCATCTCGTGAGTTATGTTCCAGACCCACCAGTGATGGTTGAAAATCCACAATCTAAAAACCATTTAAAAAAATAAAATAAAAACTCTTTAAAAAAATCTACTTCATGGAAAATGCTTTGGCAAGCTTAAAATGTACAAAAAATAACGGAATTAAAAAATGCACGTAATCATTTGTTTCCTCCTACACACTCCAATTGATAACTGAAAGTTCAAATACACTGCGAAGATGTTTCAACACCAATGTTATGCTCAACAGAAAAATTCACGCGAGAGCGGGACAGCGATAGATGAACCGTCGTATAGAGGTGGATGAAGGTTGAGTCTTATTATTAGAGCTTTTGCATTTTTTTACAGCATTTGCATTCATTAAATGCTACTCCCAATTGGAGTCAAGTCATTTATGCAGACATCATGCAAAATTTTAAGCGACAGTGCGTAGTCTAGCTTCTTCATGACTCTCAAGTCCAATGAAGACTCTAAGTTGTCCATCGGTTTAAATGTGAGTGCGAATGTTTGCCTACATGTACCCTGTGAGTGACTAGCGAGTCCAAAAGAGTAACACGCCTCATGTCAAAAGTCAGCTGGAATAGGCTGGAGATCACCCCGCAAAGACCGGTGATGTCCAGAATTGATGGAAAGCGTCTACTTCAAAGCTATAGTGAACGGACATCCGCACCGAGTCCGTTGGCGATTCCACACAGACTGAAATAATGAGTTACCGAGCAAGGAGAAGGCGTGTCGGGTGGTGCACAGCTCCTTGGTGTCATCCACCCCGTCGATAATGGGGCTGCAGCCCTGCCGGGTGTACAGGAAGTCGTTTGCGTTACCTGAAGCAGAGAGAAGCCGATTTCAGACAACTGTACTCTTTCATCTTCCTGTTCTTAAGTGCATCAGTTGTGCAAAAAAATTATTCTTTACATACCAACACTTTAAATCAAGGCATGAAGTGTTGCCTGGTAACGGGGGCACGGATATGACTCAGTGACAACTACTCTATTTACCAAGCTAGCAAGTCAGCAGGAGAGGAAATAGGCAACCGCGCGTGTTTGTGTGTGTGTGTGCGCGTGCGTGTGTGCGTGCTCCGTGTCTAAGATGAGCAGGTGCAGGTCCACAGTGGGAGTGCACTGCATGAAAGCGTGTTGGACAACAGACTCTTTCTTATGTGTTGCGACTGCAGCAGTGACTTCATCGGATAACGTGACATGAAATGCGATAAGTGATTCAAAACGCCTTCCCGTCTACTTTTGGAAATGCGGAGGGGAAAGTGGAGAGTATCCATGAACTCATTCACTCCCAAAGACGTTTTTAAACGTCTTGTCAGACTTGGTCTAGAATTGGCTGGTACCGAATGAGTTAAGATGTAACTAGACTCAACCACGGCTTCCCTAAGTAGGTGTGCATTTTGCGTTACGTACTCAGTTTGAGGTTTTTGAACTCCGGCAGATGCGATGATGCGCAGAGCTGATAAAAGATATGATAATTCCTCTCCTCGTCCGCCTGGAAGACAATATCAAATTCATGATGAATGTTGGCATCCGTGCATAGAATTCGAGCGAAGAATTACACCAATGTGTTTCTTATGAACTCGTCCTAGGCATGGACATATTCCACCCCTTGGTACATATTTTGGGAGATAATCTCACTCTACAAACTGAACATTTTGCTTAATAATCACCCAACATGATTCTACTCCAGCAGAAAAGTGATAATAAACTACCTTATTACCCCACACGGGTATGGAACTTGACTGACAATGTCCGACATGTATTAATTCAAGAATACCTTCATTATTGCTCTTGAAGTTTGCACTGCAACATATGCTTTTTTTCTATTTTTTTTAAACTCCACTTTCATTTCAGACCATTTATAATTCTTGAATTGATTCTCAACATATCCCCATGAGAATGAATGGAGAAAAAAAAAGAATAGCATCTTGTGGCACCTCCAAACTGACTTGCACAGTTTCCAATAAAGTATCACTTTAAACAAGCAGGGTTGTTTAAAGCACGTCTAAAACAAAACCTAGCCAATCTGCTCCTGCACTCACCTGAAAGACCACTCTGGACTTTTCTAGCAGATATGTCCTCATGTTGGCGCCGATGATTCGGTAGCGGTTGTCGAAGCCGATCTCAATGTACTTCCCAAAGCGACTGCTGTTGTCGTTCCGAGTTGTCTTTGCGTTTCCGATAGCCTGGCGGGGATGGGGGGGGTTTACACAAGCCTGTTGACATTTTGTGGCGCGGAGTTCAAACAGAATTTGGGCAGTCTGAATTCACCAGAAATTCCTCATTGGATGCAGTTTTTCTTGATGAACAATGGGAAACTTAAAATTCCATATTTGCATTTGAAATGGGGAAAAAAATGCAAACCTGTCATGTGACAAGACTACATAATATAGAATTTATGATGGCAACAGCTTGATTCAATTCCATATGGTTGTAAATGAAGAAATCCTCGGGAGCTTGGACTGCAATGTGTGTTTGTTGCCGGGGCCAACAATTCAGTCTTTCACTGCATATTTAATCTGCTCGCGTCAGCCAAAGTAATTGAAATGCCTCACACAAGCATCCCTCAGCCCTCTTGCACACACACACACGCAGGTTCTGTAAAATGGAAAAAGGCTGATGCAGTTGTAGATGTTGCAGTGACATCACTGTGACGGAAGAAAGCTTTCTATTCATTCCCCGAGCTCCGCTCTGATTGGTCGGATCAAGGTGGAAGCGGACAGGAGGAGTGGAGCATGAGAGAGGAGAGGAAATAAGAGCGTCACCTCCATGATGGGGTTGGAAGCTAAGACTTTCTCCTCGACGTTGGCCTCGCTGGCTGAGCCGCTGACCGTGGCAAAGTATCTCATGGCGTACTTGGCTGATACGGTCTTCCCTGCCCCAGACTCGCCGCTCACGATGATGGACTGGTTCCTCTCATCCCTGCAACAAGGGAATAAATAGAACCGCTGCTTGTGGGTGCTTCAGAGAGGAAAGTTGAAAAAAAAAATCAAAAAAATGTGTGAATTTAATGAAGTGAGTGAATTTCCATGATGGCTACTAACAGATGTAGTTTGAATGGTCCCTTTAATGTCGAGTGAGAGGAAGAATGAGTGAGTGAGGGTGCAGTGCTCCATGGCACGTAAACAATGAATGAAGCTCGATCCAGAGCGAAAACAACAACTAATGTCTGTCTCCACTCATTGCTGTGCTGGTGAAAAAAAAACCAGGGAATTATTCCTGAAGTGCAGATATTCATTCCTCCGGCTCTCGAGCTGCAGACGGAGCTCGGGAGCCTCAAGCAGGAAGGGCGGACGCATCCGAAAAAGTGCTCGGGTTGCCTGCTGAAGTCCTTTCTTTTGAAATCATTTCATGCTTCAAAAAGTGTCTTAATAGTTGCTGCTTGGCAAAATTGTACACACATTTGGGTTCAAATCACACTCAAATCACTCCTATGAGTTTAAAAGAAATAATTGGGGGTAGGGGGTGGGTGGGGCTTGTATTACATCATGTACTGGTCGTGTGTCACATGGAATAAAGTGTAAGCTGCAGTTCTCTTCGAAGCTCCTTTTTCTTTGAACTTTGATATCAGGGGATTTCATTGTAGAAGAAAGTGGGCCAGACGCTTGACATTTTTCCATCTCGGCTACTCATCGAACACTCCCTCTCTCTTTGAGGACGACAGGATATTCCTTTGAATGCCCTCTTTCATGAACTTTCGCTCGCGGCCCCGCCCTTTGGGTGCAGTAATCTTGAATTGACCCAAAATGCCCCTCGAAGGCTCCGCAACACACTCGCTGCACTGTTATTTGAAATGTCAGTGAAGCAATAGGTTGCACAAGTCAAGTGTTGTTGTTGGAAGTCAAGTATTCATGCAGGAACATCGAAATTTCAACGCCCCGTAGGTCAAATCGTTTTAATTGTATTCTACTTTACTGTATTTTACACTCACTCATTTTCTTTTGTATTTTACAATGTTTGCATTCATTTTTTTTCAAATTGTTAAGTACCTTGTAATTTTGTTTCAAAATGTGACATGCCCTAAATATGACAGACAAACCCAGAAGAGCCACGAGGGAGCTACAATAGAGCCCGGGATCATACAAACCTCGCCATCTGTTTGTAAGCTTCCTCCGCTACAGCAAAGATGTGTGGGTCCATGTCGCCCATGTTCTGACCGCTGTACGCATTGATGATGTCTGTCCCGTAAATGGGCAGCGTCTCATACGGGTTGATGGCCACCAAAACAATCCCTGAGAAACAAAATATGATCGGGGTTGCAAACGGGGTAGGGGAGGGGGAGAATGTCCAGAAAGTTTTAAGGAAAGTTTCAAGAAAACTTTTTTCAAGCAACCCTTTTTACACTTTAAAAGTCCTTGTTCTGTAATACCAGAACAAAAGTAGACATGTGAAAAGGGCATACAAGAGAATCGAAATAAAGCATCAATCACCACAATGCATTCTACCCGCGCATCGTCCAACTGTATTCCCTCATCAGGTGACTGAGGGGGTCGGGGGTGTGGGGGGGGGGGGGGGGGGTTGATTATGCACCAAATTACAGACTGGACCAATTGCTGAATACGGATGAGTACAGATTCCCGGTACCTGGGAATCGATACCTGTTAACTGTGTCATAAGGTGAGCCGGGATGAATAAAAAGAAGTTATAGAAGAAATTCAGAGTTCAATAATAAACTATTGCAATGCTACGACTCATTTTCACAAACAATCCACGACTGCACTCTTACCGCAATAAGTGTAGATGAGCTTGGAGTCGATAAAGCGGACTTTGAGGTTGTGCAGCACTGCCGGCTCATGGAGGTAGCTGAGCGCCGTGAGGTCATTCTCGCCCACCAGGATGTCAGGGTTTCGCAGGTAGGGCAGGTTTTTGGTTTTGGGGTCCAGTTTGTGCTCAAGATTCTGAGGGTGGGAAAATAAAGAGATGTGCCATTGAGATCATGCACTCAAGAAACACAAATTAGAATGGACCGCTACCACTCAGCTACAGTACTGTATCTAGTCGACCCCCCCCACCTCCCCCGCCACCACATAATCATGGTTCAGCACCAGCAGACTCGCATTTTCACAATTCATTTTTTCAGTTTAAAAAACTATTGAAATATATATTTTTTTTACATTTATCCCCATTTGCCCCATATTCCGTGGGGGGGGGGGGGGGGAACATGCAACATTTTTATAAGAATATTTTGAGTTTGTGGAAAAAACAAACAAACAAAAAAACAAACCACGTGTATTTCAATCGTCGCCAAATAAAGGCAAATTTTCACGATTCACAGAACGGCCTGGGCATTATTAAAAAGGATCATACTGTGGACAATTCATTTTTAATTGCCTGTATACAAAGTTGTCGACGTTGGGCCTGGGGTATTCATTGATCTCTTTGCCGCATGCGCCACAAACACTAATTGACGAGTTCAAAAGTGCTGCTTGGTGTTGCCGACATGACATGAAAATGTCTCTCTTTTGCTACTTTATGGGTTCCTTTCTCTGTTTGCCTTTTGAGTTTAGACTCTGGGCCTTTTGAGGAAAAATAAAGAAATAAATTGCTACTCTCCTCGTCACATTCCCCAGCTCCTAGCCGGTTCCCATGGTAATGAAAGACTTAAGTAAAACGAGGGGTGGTGACGAGACAGAGCAAAACAAAAATCAAAGCTTTTTAGCAATTCAATTTGAATGACAAATTCATGTTAAGTGCAAAAAAAAAAAGTAGTAGATTACAATTTGATCATCTTTTATGTATTTTGAGCGAAGAATGAGGCACCTATCAACTTCTATAACACATGTAAAAAAGGAATGTCTCTTTTAAGAATCTTGCCTTATTTGTAGTTAGAATCAAAATTATTGTTATCATTTTTAATATATATATATTTTTAATTCCCTTGTAAACTGAATTTATTTGTAAAATGTACAAACTTTCAACAAATGGTCACTTTCCTTTGTTGGTTAATTGCAACAGTGGTTACATACTGTAGATTAAAGCAGAACTGCATTGTCATGTGACAACAACAACTACCATAGGCGAAATTTATTCAATAAAACAATCAGGTTTCGGTAAGATTCGCTCAACTCCCTTTTGAATGACATCCACTCTCTGAAGAAAAAAGAAAGCAACAGCAAAAGAAAAAATTGTGATGAAAACAGGAGGCTTTAGGCAAGTGTAAGGCGACTTTGACAGATTGACATCTGTCACCGAAGGTCATTGTCCTAAAATATCAGATCATCGCTCGATACTTGTACCCCTTTTTTTCTTTAGTCTAAAATATAAATTGTATACACTGAGCTATGAGAGCATCCATCTCGTATACTCACCCGCGCCTTCATTGGGAGAAACATATTCAATCAAGGACTGCATCAGGCGGAGTTTTAGTTAAAATCCATTTGGAGAAGTCGCCGGGAGGGACAGCGCGGGGCTACTTATTACAAGTCAACATGTCTAGCTGGACATGCGGGTAGCTGTCGTTGAAATAATCGATAAGACGTCCGTCCGTCCGTCCCCCCCCCGCGTACTGAATGGATTCCAAATGCATTTGGCACAGACAAGTGCAACTTATCAGATATATGTCATGGGATGTGCTCCTCATGACTTTGGTTAAAAGCGCCCTTGGCTCAACGATGTTGTTGTTGACGCAAACGTTTACAGTGGCACCGCTGTTAATTGCTTTTCAGCTGGCAGGTCAAACATGACATCTGGAAAAATGCAGTTGAGCATATTCTGCCGTCTGATGCTTGTCTAATCAGCCCATGGGAAATGCTGTGATGTTTTGCTTCACGGCAACAGATTTTTGGAAAATTCATATCAAGATATTAGTCTCTCCTTCTCGGTAAATACAGTATGCAGTGACAGTGAATGCCTAATTACAGCACAGAGATGTCGCTAACCTAACAGAACAAAGCCTGCTATTTTGCAGCGCTCGCACGAGTGCAGTGGAACCTTGGAAGGCGATTTCTTTGGATTTTGAAACATTTTACAGCAGAAAATGTCAGCAGGACTTCCATTTGTAACCTGGGCCTTCTATGTCACAATGTCACAATTCAGAAAACGATCAGTTCTACACTCACAAAAAAAGTAACAGCAGAGAACTGCTATTTAATGACACGATAAAAACATTTAAAATTGAAATCAAAATACATCTCACCAGAGTTGCAACAAGTATCTTTATCGCAACACACATGTTTTGCATGTCAAACAAATAAAGGCTTCAATCGCAAGAGTGCTGGTGGTGGTTTTGAAATTTGCAGCTGTATATTTAAATTGCTCCAAGAGCATCTTGGTAAACCTAATTTGTTTTGCAAGCTAAAACCAATAATGCTAATGAGACTCTGATGTGTCTTAGCGGTGCGAAGATGAACAGATGCGCTGAAGTGAGGTAGCAGTAAGGCGATCCACGACTAACCGTTCCATCCTCCAACATGAGCTGCAGAGAGGCGTCGCCATTTTTGTAGTCCTTGGTCAGCTCGGCCGACTTCCACACTTCTTCGATGTCGGGGATCCACACCCGAGCACACTGTGAAAGACAAGAAAGAAAAAAAAAGACATTAAGCCAGATGATGGGCTTACACATGCGGAGACCTCAGTTTGCACACTGCAATCAATGCCAGCCGCCACCTCGTTTTACAAATAGAAGGACAGAGCCGACCCACTAAAAAATAGCTAATTTCAGCAAAACAAAATATGGGATTGGTACAGTTTTCTATAACTCTTGATAGTTAAGGGATATGGATGAAAACATGTTGAGCACATGAGTAGGACACGACTAACCTGTTTCAAATTGTGAAATAAAAATGCACACTGGGTCTTTATTCTGTAAATACAGTAGAATGCTGAATTTATAGCTGATCAAGTGAACCAAAACCAAAGCTCAAAACTCATGACGTAGGCTTGCAGGGGACACCGTGGGTTTAATGACTTCATAATATCATCCACTTCCCAACCAGGATCATCAGACCACAAAAAGAAAAATGACCAAAACAACTGATTGCACCCACTTAATAGCATATAACGAGATTGAATGGGAATGCTTGTTATCACATGGCCAGAGGGGAAAAATCCCCAAATGTCCTCCAAAGTTAGCGTTTGTTCATTATATTTTTATGTTATTTGACTGATTGCATTTGATTAAATTCTGTCTGTGCTGTTGGCCAATGAGCACCGAGTGAAGACGCCCACTGCTGCATTGGCTTCCATTCGCCGGGGAAACTCGTGTGATCGTATTTGTAGCAAACATCTGTCAGATGCTCTCATGGCAGCGCTTGCCAGCCTGTTATTCCCGTGAGAGAGAGAGAGAGAGAGAGAGAGAGAGAGAGAGAGAGAGCTAGCTAGCAGCTAGCTAGCTAGCTAGATAGATAGCTGGATAGATAGCAAGCTAACTAGATCGATCACATTGCTATATGATGTGTTTGCTTGTTGAGCAATAAACTATTTGGGCAAGTCCCTTAGTTTGGGAAACACTGATGTTTGTTCACATTTTCTTTATTTTAAGAATTTAATAAAAATAAGATGAGTTTGAAATTACCTTAAAATGTTCTTTGATTTGGAGTTTGTGGCAGATTAATGGTATGCTTTAAGCCAGGCATGTCCAAAGTCCGGCCCGCGGGCCAAATCCGGCCCGCGGTCGAATTTCATCCGGCCCTCGGCCCCCGTCATAAAATCAGTGCCGTCTGGCCCGCAGGTTGGGCGCAATGGAACACGTGTTGCATTGACTGAGGTCTCGTAGACTGGTGAGTGATGTTTCATAGAGTACTGCTTCCCTCTAGTGGCTAAATGAGTAATAGCATTCACTAAATGAGTAATAGCATTTAGACACTCACGAGTTAACAAGACATCACTTTTATCATCACGTTTATATTGACTGATATGTCATATTTCAAATGATCCTTGCAGTTGTGGATATGTGTATTGCTTGTTCATTTCCCTGTTGTTTGAGTCAAAGGTTTTGTGACTATTGAAAAGTCATGGTGATACATTTCATGTTTCAAATCAATCAATTTGCACTCAGGAGACTTCTGTTTAAGAAAAAGTCAAGTGAATAAGCAGTTGCATGTGATATACCTGTTTCAAATGAACCAAAAGAAATTCTTAAGATTGTTGAAATTTAAAAAAAAAAATGGAAATGTGAAACAGACTGGCTTACTAAAATGTGTTGAACAATATTGTTGTTCAATGTAAAGAATGTCAGCCAAGGTCGGCCCCCGACATTTTACCACATAAAATCTGGCCCCCTTGGCAAAAAGTTTGGACACCCCTGCTTTAAGCTATTGATATGGGCAATTATAAACCCTTTGAGGCTTGTTTGGTATTTGCGGCAGGGCTCTGTACTTAGCCCCTGAGAATTGCAGGGGAGTACTGTAGTCCAAATATAAATCGATCTCTGTTGGAAATGTTGTTTTGACCAAATGGAAGTAGCAATGTTAGCCTTAAACAAAACAGTCAGACGTTTGTGGGAAAACACCGCTAAGGAAAAGGCAAGTCAATTGAGCGCTTGGATTGTGTGCTGCTGCACAATTGTCTCTCTTTTTATCACACAGACAGACGGATGCACACAAACTTGACTTTTAGAGAGAAAAAAATGACTCCAAGTCAAGACTGGATGTAACCAGCTGATCACAGAATATGAAAAAACAGCACTGAATGTTGCCGGTCACATGGCGGTAGACTCTGAACAGTGCATGCGGCTAGTATTTTAAATATTTAGTAAAGCGCTTTGTTACAGCTACAGCGGTTGTGAAAGCTCAATATAAATAAAGCTGTATTGTATTGTATTCCCTTCAGCATAGCCCCATCTGCTGGATGCATAACACAACCGCAGCCACTATTGTAGCCTCTATTCCTTGCGCCTTATACTGTGTGATGTGTATGCACAAGTCAGGATTTAAAGTCCCTTAAACCTCTGCGTGTGATTATCTACACACAAGAGAGGATTTCCCCTCTGCTCAGCCTCATTTGCTTGCAGTAGAGTCAAGAAATGAACTCACACTGCGATGCAGAACATTTTAAGGCCGTCTCCCTTGTCTGTTGATTTCGCTGTGTCTTCGATTCAGTTACATAAAATACTGACTTCGATCCCACGCTGGAGGGAGAGAGAGCTCCTATTGTGGACGCTCATGACGAGATGGAGACTTTTAATTGGATCTGCTGCAACACTAGCAGTCAACTGAATCATGACATCATGGTCACAGCAACTTCCCGAGAGTTATCTGCATGATTGGCTTTCGTAGTAGTATGCTGCATACCTGTCACATAACAGATACAAACAAAACCAAAATAGAATTAACTGAGTTCAAATCCAGTCGGATTCTTTCTGTGGTTTCATCAGATTTTTTCTTTTAACTGCCCCAAATCATAACCTTGGTTTTGTTCTGTAATTTAAAATACAACATTGAGACTTGGCAAAATCCTTGTCGTCGTGTTTTTAAACTGTTATAGCCTCATCAATTCTGTTTGATTGGGCGTGCATTGTTAAAGTGAATAACAAAAGTAACCATGACTATTTTCTGGCAGGGGGACAATGCAGCAATTGGGTTTGTACAGTCGTAACTTCCACAAAAGCCACATTTTTGCTCATCGCTAAGCAAACATCAAAAAGTCACCCAAAAAAAAGCCAAATCCGGCCATGCCATGCCAATACATACGTTACAAATGTTACCAGGGTGAACTGAACTTTAAAACTTGCTGAAAACTTGGCTATGAGCTTTAAAAGTAAGCTTGTAGATGTGACATTTAAAAGGAACATTTTTGTAACCTTTCGAGTACCATTGTCATCACTGAGGGCAAACAAAGCATCCTCAGTGCCTCCGGATCCCTGCTTCACCATTTTGTTGCTTCATTTTCGCATTTTCCCGCAGGGAGCGCCACAGCGCCCAGCCTAGCAACCAAAACGGGGTTGAGCTGGGAAGGAAGGGTAAATGGGTGGGTGGGAGGGGAAGCTAAAAATAGCAGCGGCAAGTTTTGAGCAACATCACACCTTGGGGAGGCATAACTGCTGTCCTCGTGAGCACAGGACTTGATCCACCCTCACATACGTTCACATCGTAGACGAGACGTCGAGTTTAATCAAGTGGAATGAGACCTCGGTGAAACAGGCTACAAATCAACACACGGTGACACAATCCAGAAAGAATTCGAGGCAAGGTGAAGGTTGGAACACACTGACGGATATTTCACATTTCAAAGATGAAAGATGGGAGATCACCGTGGCTTGAATGGATGGCTGGTGAGTTTTAGGCTGGCAGACGGTGAAATCACAAATCACTGATTACTGAGACTCAGAGTGCATTCAACTCACCATAACATATGCTGGATTAAACACACTCGCGCACACACACACACACACAAGCTTGTCACACCATTTCCCTCAAGTGCGAGTCATGTCATCAGTGCTGGAAGCGCATTGTAAAGCAAAGGCACGCTGGCTTTGTTCAAATCTAGCAAGAAGCGCCATCGTACATGACATCAGGGAGTTCCGTTCCGATGATGATGACAGAACCCTAATTTGTAAAACAAGAACCAGCCTCATATCCAAAACATTGACCCAGACAGGTACAAATGAAGTCGCCATATTTTAGATTAACGCTGCAATAACGGCATCAAGCCAGTAATCACCTACACTTTGCATAGCTCCAGACGTAACCAAGATTGCTCATACTCATTTTTCCCGATTAAAAAAAAAGAGACCCAGCCCAAACTACAAGCCACTGAAAGAGGCTGTTGTGAAAGCATGGCAAAAATTATGATTTTCTCCAAATCCCTCTTTTGGATCAGAATTAGCTCTGAAATGGTGGTTTGAAAACTAATAGGCCAAGTCGAAAGAGAGCACGGTTTGACGAAATAATTGTCACACAAAACCTACATTTGAACGCATCGCAGTCTATCAGTCATAATCATAGTAAATATTTGTTTCCAGGGCACCTTAAAGCCACAAAGATTTTAAAATCCAAAAAAAAAGAAAAAAAACTGTCTGTGATTGTACAAAAGATGCCAATACCAACCCAGATCGTTTACCTTGAGTCCATGCTACGCCCTCCAAGGCAGGAGAGAGGATAGCATGACGCTAATCCTGTTTGAACTGCGATGAAGGATCAGAAGCTGATTAGGCTATCGAGGGATTTAACACCGAGTAATCTTATTTCACCAAACGACACCAACTTAATTACCATTACTTTCTCTTCTGCGTGGAGAGGGTGGGGAGGGGCAATATATTTACAGGAACTTTAACTTTTGTCCCAAAACAGAAAAAAAAAGCCTGCCTGGATGCTTGGACCATTTGGTACACTTGAGCATTGTGAAGATAAATTTGTTTTAATTGAAACTTCTTTTTTTTTTTAATTTAAGTATCCAGTCTTAAATCTGCAATTCTGCTTCCCAACAATTGGGTAACAGGTCAGCTGTAGCCAATGTGAGTTGACTTTTGGCTGAGAAGAAGGCTACAACCTGTACTGATTAACAGTATAGACAAACCGCCATAATCATATTCACATCGCTGGAGTCTTCAATTTACCTTAAATGCATGTACAGTATCTGGAATACTGTACAGGAGGAAGCCGAAGTACCCAAAGAAAAAGCAACAGTCAGGAAGACTTCTATTTTGCCCAGCAGACAGTTGTACTCCTTTTTGAGTATGGCTACCGAGTGTACAGTATATGCATTTGTCAATGTGAATAAAGAGACTTGTTCCATTTAAAGCAAAGTTAGAAGCTCCTCAAATCACCTTGAAGATCGCAAGTTCAGATCTGTTGGCAGGCACCTGCTGAGTTGAGTCCACCACCGACGCAGCCTTGAACTTTCTCTTCGCGGGATTCGAAACTCTCCGGCATTGCATCATGCCGAAGTGAATTTTGTTGTCGCGAAGCAAAGTCAAGAAATATCCTCATTCCCGACTAAGGTTCGGAAGTCACATGCATCAGAAGAAGGGTGACTGTGCATGAAGGAAGGGTTGAAGATTCGGGGCGTGGCGTTAAATCTTCGCGTGAACAAATCCGCGCAAAGCCATTGGCAGATTAAATGGACTTCACCTTGGTAACGCTGATCTCTGAGCCTTTCACTCTTCATCAGGATGACCCGCTGTGACTCCTCTGCCCCATGTGCATAGTTAATTACCTTGATTATCAATTTATTAGGCGCGGCTTTGATCACCATTTATGGATTTGTAAATTTATTTGCATCTACCGATATATTTTATTTGCATCTACCGATATTAAATCTCAACATTTAATATCGGTACGGATCCAGTTTGTTTATTTTATTTGATGATCAAAGTTCTCTATAATGGTGTCGCTGTGAAACCAGCTTACCGTATTTTCACGACTATTCGACGCATCGTACTAATGGCCGCAGTCTCAGTAATGCGTGACATTTCTGTATTTTACACATACACAGGACGCATCGTACGAATGGGCGCAGTTTTACAGTGGTAAAACATACGCCAGCTTAAACATACGGCATGCATGCGCGCACGCTAAAAACACGTTAGCTTGAAGCATACGGTAGCATGCAGAGACATACAGATAAGATAAAAACACGTTTTTAAAAAGGCAACGAAAGCAGAACTGAGTTCGGGTGTATTTTATTTAGCCATCGTACAATGTTCTCACGTTTATCGATCAATCATCACCCAGAAATCCATCAAAGTCCTCATCCTCTGTATCAGAAGCAGAGGACTGCACATCTCAGTTGTCATTGAACGCATCACATGCTAGTGTGAGTTGCTACGCATTGCCGAGCGGAAAGAAGGAGTAGCAACAGCAAAGTCAACATTTCTCTCGTGTGAAGCTTTCCCACATTTGAAAGTAAAGAACAGAGCGAAACATGGTGGCAGCGCGTGTGTGTGTAGAAAGAATTGAACAATTGTGCAAGTACCGTAATCCATCAAAAACGCCGCGTTCCCTCTCGTTGTTGCGTATTGTGGCGTAACTCGCCAAGCGCTGCCTCTCACTCTTTGTAAAGTTGTGTTTGCCACCGATCATCCATTGTTCCCATGCCGTTCGCAACTTTACTTGAACGCCCGGTTGATGCCAATGTCCAGCGGTTGGAGTTCTTTAGTCAAGCCTCCGGGAATAACGGCAAGCTCAGAGTTCATTTGCTTGACTTGTTTTTTCACCGCTGCTGTGAGATGGGCACGCATGCCAAAAGCATAACCGGTGGCTTTAAGTTTGAACTGAGCTTCGTAGGCGTGTCTTTTTGTCGAATTTATTTTCAGGGGTTCTTAGAAACCAAAACCGGAGTTGTTTTGCAACAATGCGCATTGCCACACTCTATACAAGTGTTGGTACTGGCTTGAGGCGTCCACTTACACGCCCACCCTTCACCATTGGCGGACTAGCTTGTCTGTCCTCTCTCTCCCTCCCTCTCTCTGTCTCTCTCTCTCCCTCTCCATATATGTATATATACACGCCCACCCTTCCCTGATTGGCCGACTTCTTTCCCGCATGCCTGGCCACAGTCACTTCCGCCTTTTCTCTATATAAACAGCGTGTCGGCTGTCAGTCAGATTTTGGAACTCGGCGCATATAAAGGACGCTCCGCACCATAAGGCGTCCTGTCCATTTTGGAGAAAATTTAAGACTTTTAATGGCGCCTTATAGTCGTGAAAATACGGTACTTTGTTTTTGGTAGTCAGTCGCATCACTTGGGAAATGCATTAGCGCTCCCTGCAGGACTGGAGTGGAACTGTATTGCAGCGGCACAGCCAGAACAAAAATGCCTGTTGCACCACTGGCATTATGCCTGTAACTGCCACCATTTTTTTGTTGAGGGCACTTTGTCACACTAATACAGACCCCCTCCCCCCATCCCCCCAAAAAAACAGAATTACCATTGGCATAAAGCCCCATTTTCCCCCTCTAACAAATATTTTTCAAGAGTACATTTTTATATAACTATAAAGGTTCGTTTTCTAGAATCAAAGAGTCAGAATTTGGAAAACAAAGATGGATTTTATAAATCCACTTATTAAAATACACTTTCTTTGCTTAACTTTGAGTGTCATAAAAATACACTTCTTAGTCTTATAAGATTTTGACCTTTGACACCGTCCAAATACATTGAGGAATACACACGGCAAGTCTGTGGAATAGGCGTTAGGATTATGGAAGGGGGTCCTTCTACCTTGGAAAGTTGGAGAATCCCTGTTATAAGGCACCGATACACAATGCAAGGTTGCAGTCAAAATGGGAATTTGGTGTCTATGGAGGTGGAATGTCATCTAATGATGTGATATCTATTTTCGATTCTGTGTAAAACACAACAGTGGGTAAATGTGCATCTCCTGTGTGCTTCTTTTGTTGTCACAGAAAAACAAAAACAAAAAAAAGACACCGTCATTGTCCCATTTAAAGTATCCCCATAGTGAACTTCGTTTCATAACTGGTAATTGATTGGCTACATGACTCCTTCACATGAGGACAGTCCCACATTTTGAGCAACACCCAGAACGGAATGTGAAATGCATTCAGTGTACATATTCGCAGAAAAAGCAAAGTCAACGGAGCGTCTGACTGCTGGGGCTTCGTCACATGATGCCACTCATGTGAGAAGCTGCTGTTTTTCTGCTCGGCATGACGCCGCGGGGCCGGAACCCTCAGCATTAGCGGGCTGAGTGAGGTATGAGGGACGCAAGTACGCTACCACCCAGAGGTACCGCGGAACTTGATAAGAAGATAGTCTGATCTTGGGTTGAGACTCTGTGCGTGGTCTAATCGCATTAAGTGGATCAGTAGATGACTGTGGTGTTAACTTTTTGCTATAAAATATGTCTCACATAACAGGCCGATTTTAAGAGAACTTTATCGACAAAGAAATCCCCATCATAATTCAAGCTGGACAGTATTGCTTCAAATCCGCAAACAGGCCTTAATTAACTACAAGGAAGTATTTGAACACCAGAACACAAATTTCAATGGGTGATCATTTTTTGCAAAAGAAGTATCTCACTACCCACGCAAAGAAAAAAAATAGTGGCCGGTAAAACTTGACATTAATGCTATGAAGGATTATGTCAAATATCCAACCATCCGTTTTCAACAAAGCTTATCCTGAACAGAGTCGCGGGGGGTAGTGGAGCCTAACCCATCTGTGGAAGACAGACTACACCCTGAACTGGTCGCCAGTCAGTCGCAGGGCACATATAGAGACAAACAACCATTGGTAGCCACATCCACTGAGCGGGAACCAAAGTCAGGCGAGTGTAACATCATCGCGACTTATGTCAAATATATCATCGTCTAAACACCGAAGGGTGTGTCCCCATGAGGGTTACACATTCTCCACGATGGGAGACCTGACAGCTAAGATCAGTTAAGAAACACAATTCAATATATAAATATATATATACAGTATATATTTTTTGTAAATCGCTTTTCCGTGATCACTCAATTTCATCTGTGAAAATACCAAGCAAAGACTTACATCGACGAACATATACTCCAGTTCCCGGTTCATGTTGTCGGGCAAGCTTCTAACTCATAATTCTCTGGATGCCTCCAACCGTGAAAGTCCAATTCGAGAACACATTACGGGACGGAAGCTCCTCACACGATTGGCAAACGAGCACACTATGCAGACGCTCCGGAAGATTTTCTGGTCCTGTGACGCGCTAAGTGGTTCTCCGGGCTGTCCATCTCACTTCCCATCCTCCTTCCTGGATCACATGAGACTCTGGCACGGGAGAAAACAAGGCTTTCCTACAAAACCCACCGAACCGCACTGCCTGCAGACAAGAGGTGGTCTGAGCCTGCTTCTGGATCATAGCATTGGATTGACAATGGCTGATTTCTCTGACAGCATTCTTTTTGTGAGATAACAACACACAGTGGAGAGAAATCGGAGGCTTACGGGATACTACTTGTTGAGAGATGAAATGAATGCAATACAATGCGTTACAGTCTGTTGACTTCAGAAGTATCCTTGCTGCGTCAGGACGGCTCTATCAACACACCAGCTAGGACATGACTGTGCCAATGCTTAACTGAGTTCTCTGACTAATCTAATAGTAGCAGCGGTCGAAACAAAATGAATAACTGACAGATATGTAGAATATCTGATACAGTGGTCAACTGTTAATGAATTCATTCCGTGCCAGCTGTTTTCAAAACAGCCATTTTAGTCAAGTCAAGTCAACAGTATTTATAGAGCACTTTCAAACAGCCATCGCTGCATACAAAGTGCTGTACATGGAGCAATTTAACATGCACAATAAACAGTAAGACAAATCGGTAATAAAGGCGGTAGAAAGCACCAAACAGTAAAAACAAGAACAAATCTAAGTGATGCTGAGTTTTAGGGATTTTAGAGGAAAAACCCACAGAATATTGTGTTCCGGGACAATATGAGCACCGAACAGAGATTGACTTGACACGCTTCTTTTAATGCAGGGGGGGGGGGGGGGTCAAGCTTTTTCCATTCATGAGCAATCAGCAGAAGTACACAAATAACCATGTCAAGCAATACAATGATTTTGACACAGGGCTACACGATTGTGGCAAAAACCTTGAGAAGGGGTTGCAGGTGAGACATTCCCCCTCCCAGGACGACTAGGCGGCAATGGATGCCGAGAGAATCTTAAATGTTAAATAAATATTGATGATGTCTTATTTCAACAAAATGGAAGCGATTTATACATTGCAACATTGCACTTGCGCTGTGATGTGTCATGTCCAGAGTCACTTTTTTTTTTCTTCTTCTCTTAATGGTAACTTTTGTTTGGGTACTGGTGGCTGTCTTCATTTTGACTTTCTGAATGTTAAGCAGCGTTTCTGGAAGATTGTTCGGGGTTAAGGTCATTTTTTATTTCTCCAATGCATTTCAATGGCCGTCAATAACACAGGGACCTTCACTATTTTCACAGGTCCGTATCACCAGTGGATCCACTGTACTTTGACATGTAAATATTTTTATATTATGTGCAGATTTTTGGATTTTGTATATTTTTGTACCACTAGTTTTATTTTCTTACGGAATCCTCTCGCATGAACGAATCCAAAGATTCTGAATGACAGAAGACTGTGTGGTTTGTAACTTTTGTTTTATCTCCCGCATTCTCAAGCAGAACAATATCATTCATGAACAGACTCGATTAAAAAAATGAATAAATCCTGAGTGGTTGGAAGACAGAGGCAAGAAAAAAGTTACAGTATATGCCGAGTTTCCAGCTGTGAGTCATCTTGCGCCGCATTTCCTCAGTGAGCTTATCCTCCCTCTACTTCTCTTCAAAACATTTTCACAACCTTTTAACACTTTCACTTCTTGTTTTTGTCTGTTTATCTGACTGCATCCAAGAAAAATGCTCATTATTTAGGTTTCTATTCCATGCTTCTTATGCGAATGTCTTCTTTTCCATGCCGTGTTTCTTCCCCCCGTATCCACTATTATTGCTGAAGAAAATGCAAATATCTTCACTGTGGGACTAATAAAGGTTTTCTTGTAATTGTGATTTTACATTTACATACATCTCTAAGTTTTGGCATGGGCAGGTGTGCTTAATGATGTGTCGGGTGGGTTCTGGTGTTGTCACATCGAGCACGCCTACACGTTTTTGGAAGGAGACTTGTGCAGCGTGCGCATGCTAACCACACAGCTACCACACACTCAATAAGCTTCTGTGTAAGGCAGACTCACACACAATGAGCAGAGTGTATTCCGCCCTGGGTTGATAAAAGTAAACGACAGAGGGTGCTTGACATCAGAGACACACAGCGCCATTGAAAAGCCCCACCAACACAGAACACCATGTTTGCAGACCTGTAACGGAGCCATTTAGCTGCTCGAAAAAAAATAATATATTTAAAAAAATCAATGAGCTGCCACAGTAAATTTGGCGCGCAGGATAATAAAGTGGTGTATTCTTATACAAAAATTATTATTCTGTACTCTAACTATTGCTGAATAGTAAACTAGACAAAAAAAACACTCAAATTGAATGAAGTCACAGGATTTGGTCAATATAGATGATTGAGTACGTAGTTGAAACGTCCCCCACGGTAATGTCCTGGGACCCTTCATGTTGTTATTGTACATTCCTCTTCCAGCTAACTTGTTTGCAGCCATTCATGAGTGATGTCAAATCACAATCAAATCAAATGTGTGGTAGTGGCGTTCTCTAAACTGAGGTCTTGCGCAATTCGCTGACGTCTCGCGTTACGGCAATTTAACAGAGATGAATCACTTGAATATTTCAAAAACCATATTGTGACATTATCAGTATTACTGCGATGCTGTTAAAAGAAATGCATCATAGATTTGCTGAAGTCAAAATGTTAGTGCCAGTTAGACAAGCCAAAGCAACAATGCTCAAAATAGGATGAAAAAAATTAAGGGGAAAAATTATGACACAAAAAGTCCATACATGTTCAACAAAAATACCTAAATTTAGATGAACGATTCATATTTAGATTTTTTTTCAAAAATACCATATTAGAATAACATACCAAATTATGGGCAGGGGGGGGGCAAATATTAAATGAAAAATACACAAATATTGGACAAAATATTTAATTAGGGGAAAAAAATACAAATACATTGCTGACAAGTCAAAACAGTTCTCACGTGTCTTAAGACCGTGTCTGCAGCATGCTTTACATCGGGGATCAAAACTGGGTTGCATATTACCATTTACACATCCCGCTTCTTGTCTCACAGAAATTGGCGTGTTTTAAGAGCTTGGCCCTGACTCATCCAAGTGAGCCAGCCCTCATCCCGCCCCACATACTGCGTGGCCAATGGGGAGTATGGTTTTCCACAATAAAAAATGACGACAGCCGTCAAGGCAGGGGAGCGGGGGGGATGGGTTACTTGACACGTGCGCACACACACACACAAATGCAGAGACGCGCACACATTCACGCACAAACACAAACATAAACACACACAAATGACCTTGCGAAGCCTGACTGTAATATGCCTCATCCATCAGATGTCGGTTCCTCTCTCTCTGCTTAGTCCAAGCCAAGAACAAAGCGGCAACAAGGGTATTAACATGAAAAGGATGCTCGAGTTTCCGGATGTGACGCTTGTTCTCAGCATCTTGCTGGTACCAAAACGACTGCACACGTCAAACAAACCTCCTGAAAAAACCTCATCATATGTCATAAAATGAGGTAACTTAAGCCTCAGAGATTCTGTGGTTCACAATGGTGCAGCTTTTAAGCATAAATTGCTAAAAGACAAATGCAGCTTCCCCTCTGTCGCATCAAAACAATGACAACAGCTGTCAAGGAAAGGGGGTGGGGGACTGAGCTCCAAACACACACGTCACAATTTTACATAGAAATACCACACAAAGTAAAATATTCAACTAAGAATACTATAATATTGCATGAAAAATACACTAATATTGAGAGAATATTCGGCCAAACACAAGAGAAAAGACAAAGAAAATTCTCAAATGTTGGGCAAAAAAAAATACTTAGGGAAAATACTAAGCTAAAAATACAAAAATATTGAAATAATAGGAGGAAATACAAAAACAAAGGGAAAAACCCCACCCTCCAAAATCTAGACAAAAATATAAGGGATATGCATGAGGGTGTGCGGGGGGTTAAAAATATTATGAAAACATATCTTGGGGAAAATGTTACAATATAAAAAAACTAAAATATACAAAAGTAGACAGACAGTACAAAATTAGAAGTAAACAATACCAAAATATTTGGTGAAAAAAATAGGATTACAAAATTAGACAAATGGATGACATCTGAAAATATTAGGTTTAAGATTAGATGGAAAGTAAACAAATATATTTAAATTATATTAGTGGAAAAGGATAATGAATGAAACCGATTAGATAAATAATAAATATTCTTGAAAAAATAATCAATATTTGTGGGGAAAAAATACGGTACATATGAAAATACAATAAGCCATTGACAAAATAATGCCATCAAGTGGAGTGCTCACAAAAAATAGAATACTACTAATAATAAATAGACACGAAAGCAGCTCGAAAGTGTCAAGGCCTTATTCTGCCCTCCCAATCCACGACAACAAGCATGCTCGGATGGAGCGTTTTGGAGCATCAGCTCGTCGGTACCCACGCAACACATACGATTTAGAAAACCTTCCCACACTCCATTTTATACGAGATTACGTCAACAATAACGAAGTAAACACTAATGGGAGTTACTTCAGTCTTAGGGTGGGAAAAATACCAAACCTGCGTTTCCGTGACGGCAGGCACCGCCTTTGCATCACCCAGCCCAAGATGCCACTTCAAGGCCGGCAATGAATGACATATTCATGGTAAACAATCACGGTGACACCCATTGCAGAGGTATGATTCAAGATGGATTAAATAGGTTCGATAAAAATAGAAGTAATCTTGTGCCAACTTTACATTACATTAGCAATGCCTTTGATGCACCTTCGCTTAGCAACCGATCGATATTGGCACAACATTAAAAGCCGCCTTGTTGGGGCTGGAAGTGACGTTTTCATTCATTTTAGCTGCAAAAGACACACGTTTTGGGGGGGGGGGGTGTCGGTATGGAACGTCAACCCGTCCCGGCTCGCTTTCACTTGTCTTTGCTTACCTTTGTGTACAGCTCCGACGCTGCCATGACAGCCGCTACGAGCTCACGCCAATCGGTGCTAAAAGTCCACCGCCTGTCCGTGCTGCATGGGACTCGTCGTGCGTTCTCATGAGGCGGACCACGTCGCCGTTTAGTGTGTGTGTGTTTATGTCTCACAGAGTTTCTGGGTCCCTCCTGGTCATGATAAAGCTGAAAAAGAAAGCCGGAGCAAGGCTACTGAGGTTCGGCTATTTCACTTTGCATTCTGGGTATGATGGATAAAATGAAGCAACCCCCCCCCCATCCCAAAAAAAGAGGAAAAGCGTACATGTTCCACGAGGAAATGGCGACACTGCGTGGTGGCGGGCTGAACTACAAGCAGAACTGGGCGACTGCAGCGTTGCGTTGACCATCAGTTCCCGAAACCACCGCAGTCATCCAAAATCAGAGGTGTCAAACTCATTTTTGACACCACATTGCGGTTACGTTTTCCCTTGGAATCACTTCCACGGTACTAGTATTGAAGAATATACCAAGTGGCAGAGACCAATGGTTAGCACGTCGGCCTCACAAGTGCAGAAGTGCAGGGTTCGATTGCGGCTCCGGCCTTCCTGTGGAGTTCGCGTGTTTTTTTTCCGTGCCTGCGTGGCAGGTTCACGGAACACTCCAAATTGTTCCTAGGTGTCAGTGAGGGCGGATTGTTTGTCGTCTGCAACCAGGACAGTGTCGACCCCGCTTACTGCTCGAAGAGAGCTGGGATAGCCACGCCCCGCGACCCTTGTGACGATTAGCAGATGGATGCATATCAAGTGGCAAACTTTATACAGCGCTGATGTACCAGTCGGCCATGCACACGGTAAAATGTGTATGTAATGTGAGATTGAGTGGCTCAATCTTCCACGATTGAAGACCGAGTCAATTTCTTGCATATATCGCAAAAATGCAGAGCATTAAAAAATACTGTACTAAATAAAAAACCTGATAAACCAATAGTGAATTACATGACAAATGGGAGCTGCCTCCATTTCCCCGCGCCCTCCCAAAAATTTTATACTGTATACAGTATAACAAAATATTGAAACACCCATGCATAGGCGAATCATGAATGTTTGAAATGTTTAGGTAGTTTTTTTATGACTTCCAGTATATGCAGTACATTTGAATTGATTCATTCAAGGGTGGCTGGTAACCAGTCCAGGATGTATGCCGCCTTTTGCTGAAAGTCAGTTGGGAAGGGCTACAGCTCACCCGTGGCTTTAATGAGATCGTGGAACAATTTGAAATAGTTGATAAAAAACAAAACCCTTCTGATTAAGTCAATGACGCCTAAATGTTATCGTTCGGGCAATTAGATCGGATTGACACTGGATTGATTCTGATCCAGCACGCATCCATCCAATTCCATGCAAAAGTGACATTTCTCAATAATGTCCAGCACTTCAGCTTCACAGTGCAGAGGTACCGGGTTCGATTCCCGCTCCGGCCTCCCTGTGTGGAGTTTGCATGTTCTCCCCGGGCCTGCGTGGGTTTTCTCCGGGTGCTCCGGTTTCCTCCCACATTCCAAAAACATGCGTGGCAGGCTGATTGAACACTCTAAATTGTCCCTAGGTGTGAGTGTGAGCGTGGATGGTTGTTCGTCTCTGTGTGCCCTGTGATTGGCTGGCAAACGATTCAGGGTGTCCCCCGCCTACTGCCCGAAGACGGCTGGGATAGGCTCCAGCACCCCCCGCGACCCTAGTGAGGATCAAGCGGCTCGGAAGATGAATGAATGAATGAATATATTTTACACAAATCAAGTGTGTCCTCATAAGGGTTGTAGGAATATCTTTAGTCTATTTGAGTTTCCTCTGAATTGATTGCTCGGCATATGAATGCACGCATTCACATTCACACCTTTGAACAATTCAATTTTCAGTCAACCCAACATGTTTTTGGAAAGTGGAAGGGGAGCACCTGCAGCAATGTAGAGACAATGTGGCTTAAACTTTTGTGCAAAACTATTTTATTTACATAACAAAATGGCACAAATTAACAGGAGGGCAGTCATATACATGCACAGCTCAGTCAGATAAGATGCTAGCTGGGATTTAGCCCACTCTGAGGGGAAACTTCATCGATGTGGACCCTGGTGAAGTAATCGCAGCATGGGAGAGTGTGTCATTAGCGCAAAGCTACATAGTACATTCTGGCCCATGGGAAAGGAGAATCTCGATCTAAAAGGGACCTCTTAATCATGACACTGAAGGCAACATTCCTGCTCCCACTTTGAAATTTTTTGCAATGACTTTATTCATTCCAGGAATTTTTGAGGGCGTCTTAGCAATTCTGAAAATACCGTAATTTCTGCACAATGTGTGTAGTCTACCGATTTTTTTTTTTTAATCTGGGGCCCAGCATGTGCAGTCCCCAAATTTTATTTGTACCATGGACCGGTTTCACACTGTCATAATTTGACAGCCCAGAATTGAAACAAGTAAAAATGAGTGATTAAAAATTCACCTCACGATTGTGCTGAATCTATTTGTTGTGATTGGTGAGAGCCTTGCCCTCGCTACTCTTCAACAATGTTCCATTTTGGGATTACCTTTTCTTTCAAAAACGACTTTTTTGTTGGGCGCCTGTGCCAAAGGCAGTTTTGGTGGCTTCATCAAGCAGCCGACATTCACGATGTGTGCAAGAAAGCACAACTGAGCGTTTCGCATTGATGCCATGTATGTTAATCAACCAAACACACAGTGGGTAAAACCGAGGTAATATTTCTTCAAACATTTTGCGGACGGACTTACTTGTGAACTGAGGTTTCATTGTATGTGTTTCAGAAAGTTCGGAATCTAGAGAAGAACTAGATTTCTAAATTGGGAGGAAAACACTGGATTGAGGCAAAAATACAATACAAATGGGACGCAAAATACTACAAAGCTGATGTCTGCCCTCCTGCATAACAAAATGAAATATACTATATACACAATCACACACTTCAACGCCTTGGGGCATTTAGCTCTCATTGACGTACTGTCTTTCAGTGTATCTTACATGAGAAGAATAAGAGACAAATGGAAATATACATGGGAAGGAAGAGAGGGGGAAATGGGAGTGGGAGACAAGAGCAGGAAAGCAGCCGCTGGCGTCTGGGAAGGGTCAAGAGAACTTGAAAGGTAGCAAGGCATTCTTGCCGAGTGGCTAAACGGGTGGTCCTGTGAGGGGATGGGAGAAATAATTTTACAAGCTCTTGAGTAGATGGGGGTGCAAGCAAGGCGCCATCAGCCTGCCAGTTTACTGGCCACCAGGGAAGGTTTCCTCTGGGGCAGGTCCTGGGGGGTGGGGATGTGGTCCCCCGTAATCTCGGTCTTCTCGGTTGCCGCCGCTGTCGGCAGCTGCTTGTTCTTAATCTTGGCTTTGGCCATGTTGTAGTCGCCTGAATCAAAGTACTTTTGCTGGAAAACAGGAGGGACACAACAATCAGTGAAAGCGGCAATTGAAACTTGAAAGGGAAAGTCAAAGCAAAACTGTTCTATATTCTACGTGCCGCCACTATTCTAAACAGAGCATTCTGATTAATATTGCATTTGTTGAATATGAAGTAAGCAGCCAAATCCACCCAATTGGCCATTTTGCCACTTGCTGTCAACTGCAAATGACATCATAGTTGCTCAGGGCTCGACTAACGAACAATCACGGCTCCACTTGCAAAATTCACATTCCCATACCCAGAAAACAGACTGATAAAAACGGGTGGATTTTGCTGCTTGATTCATATTTCACAAATGCAATATTAATCTAAATGCCATGCCGAGACTCGTGGAGGCACAAAGAACATATTGTGAAGAATATTTTTCACTTGACTTTCCCCAGCACTCAAGCCACATTTGAAAAAAAGCGGGGGTGGGGTCCAAAAACAAGTCAGTTTTTGGATAAAAAGCTGTATATCTTTGTGAAAAAAAAAGCTGTACATATTAACCCCATCGGTACCGGCCAATTCTAGAGCAAATCTGAAAAGACGTTTAAAAACGTCTTTGGGAGTGAATGAGTTAAGGGAGTCGTATATTTGTTTTAAGAAGGCTTTTCCATCTCCAGTCCTCGAAGGCTGCTGTCCGACCTATTTTCGTATGTCTCCTCCTCCAACACAACTGGCTCAAAGGATCACCATCGTTACGAGGCTTATTCAGAGCTTGCTGATAAGATGATCCTTTGAATCAGGTATGTTGGCGTAGGGAGCCATAATAAACAGAGTCTTAAGTCTTACCCTTTCGTTGAAAAAAAGATTTTTTCAAAATCAAATATGACAATAAAGTGTGTGTAATCTTGGCCAGGTCTCAATGAAGATGACATCTTGAATCTCAATGGGATATTTTAACAAATAAAGGCTGGCTGGATGGATGGATGATAGATTATTTTTTCTGATAATAAATTGTATATTTGGGGAGTCATAAATTTAAGGAGAAAAAAACTAATTTTCAAGATTAAAGTCATCATGAGGATAAAGTGAGATGTCTTAATTGACAGATTTTTAAAAAAATATTTTTTTATTCTGGAGCATATGAAATACGGCATCAGTCTTCAGCCAAGCCAAAACCAAATACTTGCATGTGGAACAATAAAACATTTGAAAGATCCACCCATAAATAATATGAAACACTACAGATGAATTTAAAGGTGAAATAACTATTTTGAAAGGTTACAATATCATCAAAAAATGTTTACCCCCTTCTGTAGGCGTTTACGAAGTAGATCGGAGCCACCAGGTTTATTCCCCAAGTTTGGGTATCTGGCCTTCAGTTTCGCCTCCTCTGCTTTCTCTGGATTGATCATTTTGTCCTGAACCTCCTGAAATATACACATAAAATATAAATCGACGAAGCAAAGGATTACAACTTAAAAGAAAAAAAAAAAAGGAAAAAAACCCTCAACTTGCCGGTCAGGGTAACACTGTAGACTCAAACGTGGTGAACTCATTTACTAAAACGTTTCTGTATGTCGCATGAGAGACGAGTAATTTTTATCATAGAGTAAATATGTAATTCCCTGACGAGAACAATTACATGCACAAGGTGATCCGTTGGCCTTGACTTTGATCAGATTCACCGATCCCCCACTTTCCATGAATATAATAGATAATTATCAGCCACAGATCGATCGACACATTCCTAATTCTACTACAGAGCGATATTATTTGAATTTGATTCATTGTTCAACCTTAATGTTAACTAAGATGGGGAATGTCACAAAGGCTCCATAACTAGTCTTTTATAAGGTGTCAATTACCAAAAAAAACAAACAAAAAAACAAAACATAAAAAAAGAAATACAGCATTTTCTTACCTCTCAACATAATTTTGTTTTCCTAGCCCTCTGCAATGGAACCGTTTTCTTTTGGAATTTGAGCAACTCGCCTATATCCTACATAATGCAACGTTTGGCTTTCATTCGAGATTTGAAATACTATTGGCACGTACAAATGTTTTTTACGGTAGGGAGAATCCACTATTCACGATTTTCTTTTTCTTTTTTGCAATTAACGGCGGCCTTAGTCCACGGATAATTGGGGCTGAATGTATCACATTTCATCAGGTGATAACAAAAGATCAACATGAGCGTGAGAGACGTATGCTCGACAATGCCTTGATACTCGTCAAGATCAGTAGAACTAGCTTGAGGGAGGCTACCTAACGTCGAGTCACACTGCTAAACGTTCTGTCAAAAGCCGCTCTGGTGTGGCTTAAAAGTGTGGGGGCCGGTTGGTTTGAAGAAGGTCAAATGCGTATTCAAACTAAGAGTGTTTTGGGTGAACGTAAATATATTATTATAGGCGAAGGCTGTATGCGCGGGCGGGCACCGTGTTAGCTCTGAAGCTAACCTTTTTTCCCCCAGAATGTCATGACAGCTGGTTAGCTTGCTAACATTAGCTCCCGTTAGTCCTCCACAAACCCCATCGGACACGTATTCATCTCACGAGAGTAACAAGTCAGTAGATATCAATACATACATCGTGTAATAAATTAATCCTGAAATGAACTATGTTAATAATAAACGAGGGGGAACGGGCTACCCTTAGCGTGAACGCTAGCACTCGTAACAAAGTCAACGGCGCTCCCGCCTATTTACCACTACATTAGCGGGTCGTCATAAACGGCCACTGTACGTACCTGTTCTTCCACCAGCGTTTCCTCGGACGCCGGGACGTCTTCGTTGCCGTCCGACATTGGTCAGTGTCCCCGTTGCCTACAGGAAAGAGGCCGCTCAAGTGTTGCCAAGTGGACCTCTTGAGCGTGACAGTGTGTGAGCGACCGCCGGTGTTCTCTGGCACTGCCCGACGACTCTCAGCAGGAAGCCGCGCGCCGCCGCAACTCGTGCAACGTCACCGACGGAGACACCGCGCGCGCTCACATCGTTGTCGCGTTGGAGGGGATTTAAAATTTTTAGAAAGTTGCGTAACTGCTGATTAGCTGCTTGGCGCATGTGCTGCTTGTGACCAAAATCCCGATAAAATAATTTGGATTTACACTACATTTTGTAGATAAACGTATATTTGTTTAAAACAGGCACGAATACATTTCTGTTTTTCAAGCAACTGACCAGCATCCAAAAGCTCGTGGGACACGTGAATCCATCTTGACAAACGTTTGTTTTGCAGGTCATATCCGAGAAGTGGGCAACACAGTGAGACTTTCCAAATCCTATGCTGTTCCATCATCGCAGCCATCATATTCCACCTTAGGATTCCTCTTTCCAAAAAAAATCACTTGAAGGAATTAAACACAAACATAGGCAAATTTCTCTGCAAATTGTTTTATATACGTAGCTGTTCACCGCACTGGCCACTGTTAAAAAACCTGAAAGTCCACCGTGACAGATTTTTGTATTGCTTGATTCTAATGATTGTTTAGAACCCGTCTGTCAAGACATTAATTTTTGAAATCGATTATTTTTTAATCACACAGTAAATATGTTCCCTTTAGTTGTAAAATAATTATTAGCCTATTAGCTAAAGCATGTGTGAAATTATTTAGTGAACTCGTTTAAAAATGCAGAAAATCGGAAATTATAATTACTAACTGAATTAGAAATCCTGTAGGGAAAAAAATGACAGAGACAAGAGCAGATTTAAAGATGGCTTTAGAAGATAGATATATTTTCAGATTTGAATATTAATGTCAAAAATACTATGATATACAGTTTACACTAAGTCATCTTGGCATGACAGACATCACAAATAGAAACGGAAATATTAATTTAAATATTAAATAAACAGGATGGTTAGGTAAACTGAAAGTAAACACTTAAAAGTAAGGTTATTCTTTCTCTATTGCAACACTTCCAACAAAGTGGTTTTTGTAACAGTACAAAAAGAAATCTGACAATAATTTTTCGCTTTCTTTTCCAGTTTGGACGGGGGGGGGGGGGGGGGGGGGTCCACTTTAACTCTGTGTGATTGCATGGTTGATGTCTTCGGTGGTCCTTTTGTTTGTTGAGGGGATGGGGTGGATGACAGCAAGGTGGTCCACTGCAGCCAATTTCTTCTCATTCGGCGACACAGGTGCTGCTCCAACTTCGGGAATCATTAGCCTCTTTTACACAGAGATCCAGCAACATTTCCGCATCTTTTACACAGAGAGCCAGCAAAATTTCCGCATCCAACGTCTTTTTTTTTTTATATAAAAAAATCCAATTAAAGGCAGCAAAATGCCGTTGGAACCAGGCAGTGTAAAAGGGGCTATTGAGTCGAAATTAGTCTTTTTTGTCTGCAAGTCAACAAGCTACCCCCCCCCCCCCCCCCATTCAAAAGGTATTGCATTTGTCAAGTAACTGAGATTCAACATGAATTCGTTATGTCACAATGAGGTCCAAATCAACAATCTTGTTTAGGGACTGTTGCACAGACTGTGCAGAATTATTGAGTCCAACTGGTCCTGTGGACAATCATTGGTCTCGACTCTCCTGCCAGACGCAGGAGGCGGGGGGGGGGGGGGGATACACAAACATCAAGGATTACCTTTTAAATATTTTAAGGCATTTTCTAGCAGGACCTCAAAACCCTGCACACTCCAGCTGTCAGTCACAACAAAGTTCATGCACGTCAACAGAGAATTTCCTTTTAACAAGCGTCCCAGATGGGGGTGCACTCCATCATCTGCTGTCCTTCAATCTCTCATCCAATACAAATAACAGGCTGATACAATGACTCATGGCTGGCATGGAGGTGCGGCTATGGCCTGCCAGGTGGAGAAAGGGGGGGGGGGTATGAGGGAGTAAGTCCAGCGTCAGCAGCGAGGCGAGAACGGTGGGTCGATGGGGGATTCAGTAAATGACTGTAGTTCGTAGGCAGCACCGCTGTCCACCTCCATGGATTTCCTAGAAAACAGCAGACGGATGTCCCTGTGGAGGTAGATCTTCCCAGACTTTGAGCTCTGGAATCTAGTGGCAAGAAAGCAAAGATGACATTTTTCACAATAACCACACATCGGTAAAAGAAACCAAACTCCTCCCAAGATCTGCCATTGCCAAGCGATGTCGACGCTAATAGACGAGTAGTTAGCCATCAGTGTTATCAGCAGTAGCCTCTGATAAAAGCAGCACCCACTCAAATGTGAGTCGGACCGGCTTCTCTGCAGCACTGGAGCGCCGCAGGGGACTGTTCTGGCTCCATTCCTGTTCATCCTCTACACCTCGGACTTCAGACACGACACTCCAAACTGCCACCTTCAGAAGTTCTCCGATGACTCTGCGATTGTTGGCCTCATTACAGAAGGGGACGATCGGGAGTACAGGGGACTGACAAAGGACTTTGTGGACTGGTGCCAGGAGAATCTCCTCCAGATCAACCCTAGGAAAACTAAGGAGTTGGTTGTGGATTTCTGCAGGAAAAAGTCCTCACCAGCACCGATGAACATCCAGGGTATGGACATAGAGAGGGTGACCTCCTACAAGTACCTTGGTGTTCTTCTGAACGACAAACTGGACTGGTCTACAAACACGGACACCCTGATTAGGAAAGGACAGAGCCGACTCTTCCTACTCAGGAAACTGAGGTCTTTTGGGGTTCAGGGGTCACTCCTTAAGACGTTTTATAACTCGCTGGTGGCCTCGGCCATCCATTATGGCATTGTCTGCTGGTCAGGCAGCATCTCAGCCCGGGACAGAAAGAGACTCGAGCGACTGGTCAGGAAGGCCAGTTCTGTCCTGGGTTGCTCCCTTGACACTCTGGAGGAGGTGGGCAACAGAAGGATGCTAACTAAGCTAAAAGCTATGATGGCCAGTCTCTCCCACCCCCTCCAGCCCGCCCTGACAGCACTTGGTAGCTCCTTCAGCCAGAGACTGTTACACCCGCGCTGCAAGAAGGAGAGATACCGACGCTTGTTCCTACCGACTGCTGTCAGGCTGATGAATAAAAAATAACAATCATAATAATAATAATAATTAAATGATGTGAAGGAAAATTGTAAATAGTACTGCGATTTATCCATTTGTGTTCATATTGTATTTAATTGAAAGATGTTGGTTGTTTTTTTTTCTCTGTCTCCTTTCTTCTTTCTACATACAGTGCCCTCCATAATTATTGGCACCCCTGGTTGAGATGTGTTTTTTAGCTTCCAATTATTTTATTTTTTTTCTAAATAATATGGGACCTTAATGGAAAAAAAGAGAAAAATCCAACCTTCAATACAAGTGCATTTATTCAGTGGGGAAAAAATCCCACATAAAGAAATAATTATTTGACATCAAATCACCTGTTCCACAATTATTGGCACCCTTAACAATTCCCAGGAAATAAACATAATTGAAGCATTTCTGTCATTTCTACAGTAGTTTACAAAGTTTACCAGAGTATGTAGGAACATTTAATTAGTAATTCATCACTTCCTGTCTCCCTGGGGTATAAATATGACGTGACACCGAGGCCATTTCTCTTATCCACTCTTAAACATGGGAAAGACAAAGGAACACAGCATACAAGTGAGGCAGATGTGCGTCGACCTTCACAGGTCAGGCAGAGGCTACAAGAAGATTGCCACTCAACTGCAGCTGCCCATATCCACTGTGAGAGGAATAATTAAGAAGTTCAAAACAACTGGAACAGTGGTAAACAAGCCTGGACGAGGAGCCAAGTTTATTTTGCCACCACGCACAGTGAGGAGGATGGTAAGAGAAATCAAAAGATCTCCAAAGCTCACTGTTACAGAATTACAACAAATGGTAGCATCCTGGGGTCACAAAGTCTCCAAATCAACCATCAGGCGCTGTCTACACGCCAACAAGCTGTTTGGGAGGCATGCACGGAGAAAACCTTTCCTCACTCACAATCATAAACGCAAGCGTCTGGAGTTCGCCAAGCGGTATTGGGGCTTCAACTGGGACCGTGTGCTTTGGTCAGATGAGACCAAGATTGAGCTTTTTGGCAACAAACACTCTAAGTGGGTCTGGCGTACCACGAAAGATGCGCATGCTGAAAAGCACCTCATACCCACTGTGAAGTATGGGGGTGGGTCAGTGATGCTGTGGGGCTGTTTCGCTTCCAAAGGCCCTGGGAACCTTGTTAGGGTGCATGGCATCATGAATGCTTTGAAATACCAGGACATTTTAAATCAAAATCTGTTGCCCTCTGCCCGAAAGCTGAAGCTGGGTCGTCACTGGGTCTTTCAGCAAGACAATGACCCTAAACATATGGCCAAATCTACACAGAAATGGTTCACCAGACACAAAATCAAGCTCCTCCCATGGCCATCTCAGTCCCCTGACCTCAACCCCATTGAGAACCTGTGGGGTGAGCTGAAGAGGAGAGTACAGAGGAGAGGACCCAGGTCTCTGGATGATTTAGAGAGATTCTGCAAAGAGGAATGGCTGAAGATCCCTCTTTCTGTCTTTTCCCATCTTGTGAAACATTATAGGAGAAGATTAGGTGCTGTTTTGTTGGCAAAAGGGGGTTGTACAAAATATTAACACCAGGGGTGCTAATAATTGTGACACACATTATTTGATGTCAAATAATTATTTCTTTATGTGGGATTTTTTCCCCACTGAATAAATGCACTTGTATTGAAGGTTGGATTTTTCTCTTTTTTTCCATTAAGGTCCCATATTATTTAGAAAAAAAAATAAAATAATTGGAAGCTAAAAAACACATCTCAACCAGGGGTGCCAATACTTATGGAGGGCACTGTACATTCTTGCTGCTGGAGGCTGTAAATTTCCCCAGTGTGGGACGAATAAAGGATATCTTATCTTATGTTCAGCAAGGAATATTTTCTGTCTGGTGATGTCATGCGCCACGTTGCTACACAAGTTGACAAGTGTAATTCTGTGACTTGGTGCTCAGTATAGAGGGCTATGGTTACACAGTGGACTCCCGCATATTCACAGTGAGCATTTTGGAAATTCACTTTTTGTCAATTAACTGAGATTTAACATGTATTTGTTATACAGAGAATATGTATAATTATTGAGTCTAACAGGTCCTCAGTGTTTTTGTGGTTAGGTCAGAGAAAATCTATGACTCGGGAGCAATACTGGTGCTATGTTGATGGCACTTGAAATAGTGTTGAAATTTGTTGTAACTCGCCATTTTGAAAAATTTGAGAGATTTGACAACTCGCTACATACTGAATAGTGCAAAAGTGACCAAGTTGCAACATCGAATAGCTGCTCCCTTTTTTGTCGTGCCCAAGCACCATTCCAGTTGTCACGGTAACAAAAGCTGTACTCGTCATTTGCAAGAGATGGAACCACGTTAAAACGCAGGTCATTTTGAACCAGAATATGACAGGTGGATATTAAGTATCCTGTCATTCATTATCCTTTGCACAAGTAACGTTTATATTTTATTAAGACAGAAAGGAAATGCTTTACATTGTGCAAACATTGCATATTGTCTCCTTTATAATGTGGGCGGTGTTTAATGAGTGATTCGTCAGGCACAAGATACTTTGAGAGCTTATCTAGAAAAGGCTTCTCACCTTAGATGAACAAGGT
Source organism: Hippocampus zosterae (assembly GCF_025434085.1). Lineage (NCBI taxonomy): Eukaryota > Metazoa > Chordata > Actinopteri > Syngnathiformes > Syngnathidae > Hippocampus > Hippocampus zosterae. The sequence continues at coordinate 9,912,471 of NC_067454.1, read as the reverse complement.
AGCGCAGAGTGCGTGCCTGGCCCAAAGTGTGAGGCTTCCTGTTGATCTGATGGTTCGAGTCCCGCCTGACAGGGACAGAGAACGTCCTCTGGCGCAGGAAGGTCTGGTGTCCTGCTGGCATGGTTCGTAGGTCGTACATCACCACAAACATCTTCACCACCGTCTTGTTCGGGTTGAATAAGGTCTGCGGCGGGCAGAGAACATTATGTGAGATATATCACACAGCATCTCACTGCGTGCTGAAATATTTTTGCAGAACAAAACATTTACAGTTTTTGGACAAAAGAATCAGGAAGCCTAGTCACTGCACTGGCACGAAGTGAATATAGAAGAAAAATTAGGTTGCTTCTCTGCCTTTTGAAGTTATAACAGTCCCAACTCGTCTGGGAAGACTTTCAAATGTTGAAGTGTGTCTGTGGGGATTTTTGAACCAGTGAGGGGCTGTTGGCCCACAATCTCTGTTCTAGTTCATCGCGTAGGTGTTTGATAGGCTTCTTCCACACCAAATTCATCCAAGTATGCCTTTTTCGAACTTGCTATGTGCACTGGGAGCACACAATGGACTTCTACACTTTGCTCCCGCAAAGCTGTCAAGCACACAATTGTCCAAAGGTCTTGGTGGGATGTAGAGTTAAGAGTCCGGGGAGCAAAAGGGGATCTAAATCTTTCCTAACTCATAAGTTCCATCAGATGTAAATTTACAAAAGTGTATTGCTGCAATGCTCGGAAAAATGTTTCATGTACTAATGTGACAAGTTTCACGTAATAAGCTATGTTATTTTGTGGTAAGTTTCGCTTCCGTATTCAGCCGAACAAAATGAAACAATTACTTCCGGATCAAATCCCTGGTGGAGCCCTTTATAGATAGCCCTCCATAGATATGTAGAGGGCTGTGACTCTACCAATGCAGAAGCAAAACTTAAAACGTTTTAACATAGGTTTTACACAATAACGTAATCAATATTTCACATTTTATCATGATAACTTTAACATTTGTTTTTCCTCCTGTGGCAGTAATACGCTTCTGTAGTACAACGCTACCTGTATACTCGAGTCCAACTTTCCGTATGTGATTGTGTCACTACCACTAGGGGTCTCCCACCACCCGACTTGCTCTGGACACTGGACTCAGTTGGAAAAATTATGCTGATGTAATATTAAAGTAGACCCCCGCCCCCAAGTATTTGAACAGTGCCATTACCACTTGAATGGTTCCTGATGGAGGTACTCGATAGCCCCTTTTCCCCAGCGACTCCAGATTGATCACACCCTGCGAACAAAACACATTTCTTTAGGGGGGCATAGAGTTGGTATTTTATGACTTCCTAAGGAAATGTCATGGTATCATACAGTGTATATATAGCAAATAATTCTTTAACAAACAAACTCATGAATATAAAACAAATTGTGACAGTGTATTCTACTGACAAATCAATTACAGATGTTTACCATATAAGGTGATGGGGCGTTGTCATCGGAGACGCTGTAGAATGACACGTCCACGGGTAAAGTGAGGTGACTGGGGCAGAAGGACCCGCTAGCACCTACTTCGGCCGTAAAGCCATCCACTGATCCTAAAGGCTCCAGGCGGTAGTTTAACACACACTCCTGACAAGTGTCCATTTTGAAAAGACCATTAATTGTCACATTAAACACACTATTTACCCACACTCAAAATGTATAAAATGGCTGCATGTGCACTATGGATTTCAATGCCCAACTATCGTGTTCATAACCTTACCACTTGTCTGCCTCACACAAATCTACTTGCTTGATTTGCAAAGCTGCTGTGAATAAACTGTGAGGTGTGTTACAGGGGAGGAATCAGAGTGCACACAATTGGGCTTTGTACTTCATGTGTGCATCCACTCTCGATCAAAAGGACCAGAAAAATAGACAAAATGCTGCACAGGTTAAAGTAAGACTACCGTTGAGCCTCCAAAGGTGGTGCATAGACCACTTAACGTTCAATGTCAGTAAAGGCTGTGTGCACCTTATTGACTCAAAACAAAAGGAAACATACATGTGTGACAAGTGGATGTAGAGCGTGCTATGTACCGTATTTTCACGACTATTCGACGCATCGTACTAATGGCCGCAGTCTCATTAATGCGTGACATTTCTGTATTTTACACATACACAGGACGCATCGTACGAATAGCCGCAGTTTTACAGTGGTAAAACATACGCCAGCTTAAACATACGGCATGCATGCGCGCACTCTAACACGTTAGCTTGAAGCATAGGGTAGCATGCCAAGACATACAGATAAGATAAAAACACGTTTTTAAAAAGGCAACGAAAGCAGAACTGAGATCGGGTGTATTTTATTTAGCCATCGTACAATGTTCTCACGTTTTCGATCAATCATCACCCAGAAATCCATCAAAGTCCTCATCCTCTGTATCAGAAGCAGAGGACTGCACATCTCAGTTGTCATTGAATGCATCACATGCTAGTGTGAGTTGCTACGCATTGCCGAGCGGAAAGAAGGAGTAGCAACAGCAAAGTCAACATTTCTCTCGTGTGAAGCTTTCCCACATTTGAAAGTAAAGAACAGAGCGAAACATGGTGGCAGCGCGTGTGTGTGTAGAAGGAATTGAACAATTGTGCAAGTACCGTAATCCATCAAAAACGCCGCGTTCCCTCTCGTTGTTGCGTATTGTGGCGTAACTCGCCCAGCGCTGCCTCTCACTCTTTGTAAAGTTGTGTTTGCCATCGATCATTGTTCCCATGCTGTTCGCAACTTTACTTTGAACGCCCGGTTGATGCCAATGTCCAGCGGTTGGAGTTCTTTAGTCAAGCCTCCGGGAATAACGGCAAGCTCAGAGTTCATTTGCTTAACTTGATTTTTCACCGCTGCTGTGAGATGGTCACGCATGCCAAAAGCATAACCGGTGGCTTTAAGTTTTAACTGAGCTTCGTAGGCATGTCTCTTTGTCGAATTTATTTTCAGGGGTTCTTAGAAACCAAAACCGGAGTTGTTTTGCAACAATGCACATTGCCACACGCTATACAAGTATTGGTACTGGCTTGAGGCGTCCACTTACACGCCCACCCTTCACCATTGGCGGACTAGCTTGTCTGTCCTCTCTCTCCCTCTCTCTCTCTCTCTCCCTCTCCATATATGTATATATACACGCCCACCCTTCCCTGATTGGCCGACTTCTTTCACAGTCACTTCCGCCTTTTCTCTATATAAACAGCGTGTCGGCTGTCAGTCAGATTTTGGAACTCAGCGCATATAAAGGACGCTCCGCACCATAAGGCGTCCTGTCCATTTTGGAGAAAATTTAAGACTTTTAATGGCGCCTTATAGTCGTGAAAATACGGTAATTCTTTATCTTTTGTGCATTTCGACAGAAAATGTCAGAGACCTTTCATTAAGATGCATGGAAACTGTTTTTAATTGAATAAAACTGCATGAATGAATTAGATGAGCTACAGCAATAGCATACAGTGAATGTTGTTGGTGCTGTACCTCAAAGTTGCCAAGTAGACTGAGACTTGCAGACGGAGCACTTGCACTGAACAGCTGCCGAGCATCATCTGTGTACTCGTCACCCTTAGGGCACACCCTGAGGGTTTAAAACACACGCACATACACTTGATTGACCTGTTCACAAGGTCATGGAATTTTATGGTGATGAGGTAACACACTCTCTGAGCCAAAAGCGCTGAGGTAAAAGAACCTCATACATTGATGTACACAGCAGTTTCCAGATAGGTTATCCAGATGATAGGAAAAAAATGAAGAAAGCCACACAGATGTGCCTTTACTAAAAGAATAATGCGATGATGACTGATTTCAAAATCAAAGATTAAACTTTGCAAGTAGCTGCTGCATAGAAAGCGGCAGAGAAGCACACACTGCCCACACGTGCACTGAGTAGGCAGTTGCTGCTGCGCTCGCAGAGTTCTGTTGTGGCTCAACATTTTGAGTGGAACATGCCACAGCTTAGATGTTCAGCACAGGTGGAGGACTAGAAGAAACAAGGACCAACACATTTTGTTCCATTGTGACATTCAAGACGCCAGTCGAGATAAGTATTTATACCGTGTCTACATGCCTAACACATTTAGTTGCTGCATAGAAGCAGCAAATCTGCACACACGTCAAGCGGATTTAACAGTAAAGATCCAAGGGGTACCTTTTTCCAGAGGCCCAAGGCAAACCCTTACAGCCAACTAGAGATGTGTCCAGGTCAAAGTAGCCAGATTGGTTTTTCCTTTGGGGAACCTGCCAGAGACACAAAGGACATGATACATACTGTAAGTATTGTTGCTTTAATTGCGATTGAATAAAAGATAGCTCGGTTCCATGTACGGGTGTGCATTTTAGAAATCAGATGTAAGCGAGATGGGAGTGTCATATGACTCACGGCTACCTCACTTTGAGAGGTATGAGTGAATCATGCTGCCAGAGGGTGAGTGTGCATGTGTATATGCGTGATCATCCTCTAACTACTCGGCAGTCCTGCCAGATATTTCAAAGTCTCCTTCGTGATGACTGCATTGTGAGTAACGTCACATATGGCTGCTGAGAGCGGTGTTATGACGCATGCGCACACACACTGGAACTACTGAGGCTTCATCATGGTTAAAAAGTCTCTGTGAGTTGAGTCATTAAGACATTAGTCAAAAGGGTGCGAGTATGGGTGTGATTTCGTACAGGGCTTGAGAGCAGGGGCAGACCCGTGCAGGGGTGGAAGGCCTTGGTCGCCGTGGCATCTAACGAGTGGCGATTCTGCTTCCTCCAGCCGTTGCAGGGCCCCAGGGGAGAGGGTCCGTGGGTTTGCTACAGAGTGAAGGAAGCAGAGGTTAAAGCATCTGGCAGTAAACCTGCATCATATTTGAAAGCATTTTCTCAAGCACCGTGCATCATTTTTTACTACCACTTTTTACCTGCCTGGTCAAAGCTATAAACACAAATAGAGTTATTCTTAAAACCACATTTCAAGCGTTTCCTCCACCTTTTTCCCACATGCAAACTGTGTTTAAAGTCACAGTTTTACATATCCTGGAACTGGAGTTGTTGCTCTGTTGTTGTTTAAACTTTAGTATCCCTTCAAAGTATGCAGACACACAAGATTAATTTTTGTTTTGCTTCAAATTCAGTGTGATGATATTCATGAGTGAGGCCAATGAACTATTCTCATTTTTCCACTGCACATTTCCAGCTTGGCTCAGATGTACAATACGGTTGTTTTTTTTTATACTTCCAAATCGTATGGCTGGAAACCGCGAAACAGAATGAGAACAAGGTTGCCCCGTATTTACCTGTCAGTAAGAAGACATATTTTAACTGAGAACGCAGCAAGAAAATGAACAGCTGTGTCGAAGTAGAGACCGTGGCGTAGTGACAGGATCAGCTAACACCGATGTTTATTTTGAATCATTTCTCACTGTGTAAAGTGAATCTCTGCATTTTTGTGGGCATTCAGAAATTTGCTTCCGTTATTTGCTTAAAAACTATTTGCTGTTTTTGTGCTGATGCACATCAACAATAACAGCATTGCTTTAAAACCACATTGGCATCTGTAGGCAATGATAAACAATTTTTGGGGGATGGCATCAATAAGATACCCGCTTCTCTCAGCAGGGCTAAGTCCCATGCGTCTACAAATAGTTGGGTTCACTTGATACTGAAACGTTTTAATGACAGGGCGATCGCCCGTATGTTATCAGCGTGAAACACTTGAGACCAAAGAGTATGAGAAACAGTGCTTCATTGTGCTAGTGATAAAAATATCAATCGATGACCCGCAAGTATAATCGAATTTTCCTCAATTCACCACTGTGCCTCTTTTGGGAGTGCCTTTTTTATGGCCTTTGATTAGGTAGAATGACCTCCACCAGTGGTTCTCGCGCCACCCGGAGTGTAAGATTGGGCTTGACAGCCTGCAAATGAATTTTCATGATGACAGAGTTGGTCAAAAGCTCAATTCAAAGGTCTCTTACCAGGACAGTAGTACGGGGGGTCAGGTCTGGAGACTGTCTACGTTTTTGGTTCTCATCTTGGGTTGAAGCATCAGCCCGTGTGGGTGACTGAGGCTTGCTGTGGTTTTGGACTGCATTACAGCTGAATGTGGATTCTTTGCAAGATTGGTTGGAGGACAGGGCAATTCTAGACCCGTTCTCGAGGGATGGAGGGAAAATATGACTGCTGGTTGTATGGACTGTGAGCTTTTCTTGTCTGGGACTTTGTAAACGTGGACGAGCTTGCAGCTGGCCTCTGAGTGAAGGTTCTTCAAGTGTAAAGTGGGCACCATTTTGGGCCCGAGGAGAATGGCAATCGGTCCCTGGGTCGAGCCGGGGTTTGTTTGTGCAAAGAGGCATATGTGGGGCAGCGGCGTGTGGGCCCCTGTCAGGTTCTTGGTTGTGGCCATTCGTGTATCCATCATGCGAGGTGTGTGGGACATGTGCAGGGTGGTGCGAATACGTGCGTATCGTGTGCGTGACCGTTGTTGTGTGTGTGTGGTGCAAAGGACTGCCACACCTGCTGTGGGTGGGGGACAGCGAGGGGACGGAGAGTCTTTCCTGGATGAGTCGAGTAATGTCGTGCACTGCCTGAGCGATGTGTGAGCCCTCTCGCTCCTTCTCGACGCTTTTCTCCCTCTCCCTCTCTGTACTCTCATCTCTCATCTCAGTCAGCCTCAGCTTCCTGCAGGCAGTTGGTTTCGGGGAGGAGGTCTCCCGCTTGTGGAAAGATGTGCTGGTGGATGGTGTGTGGAAGGGGTTTGGCCAAGCATGTCCCACACATTCATAGGGCGGTACCTCTGGCTCTTTGGTCTTACTGGTGGCTATGTCGTCATGGCTACTGCCCCACGTGGCTTTGGGAGGGTTGTCCATGGCAAAAAGGGCTGGGGGAAGCGGTGGTGCTGTGGGGTCGCAGAAGTTGAGCCTCTGTGCGATGCGGGCTATAACTTCCTGTCTCTCCTGTAACAGTGAGCCGATGAGGGGATTGGTTTCATTCGCTGCGGGCCGCGGCGAGGGGCAGCGGGCAGGCTCAGCCAATGAGAAACTCTTGAAGGCTCGGAGCGGCTCGGGCAGGGGCGCTTTTGACCTGTCGCTGCTGTTGGTGTTGCATCCATAATCTTCCAAAAGCGGTGGGTCCGATGAACCATTGAGGGGCGGGTAAAGCCACTTTCCCGAGAGCCCAGAGGGAGAATGGGAGCGCGAGGGTGTGGGCGAGCGAGAGGATCGGCGGAACAGTGGGGAGTCCTGACTTTGGGGGACGTTGACCTGCGGAAGCTCTCCATTCTGATACGTGTGGTTTTCACTCGGCTCCTGTGTCTTTTTGCTGTAGGGGGGCGCCGTGGCTGTGTGCGGAAGGCTGTTGATGGGAATATTGTTAATGGGAAGATTGGGGATGGGCATTCCGTTGAGCGGGAGGCCCGTCGTGGAGCTGGAGCTCTTGTTGTATATGTTGGAGTTGTGGTGGAGGTTCTCTTTGCTGGGTTCCTGGCTTTTTCGGAAGGTGGGCAGACCACCGTGGCTGTTGAGGTTCGGGTTGAGGCTGGGAGTCTTGTTGTAGAGCGGGGGCAGGCCGGTGTGGATGCTGCACGCCAAGGTGGGATAGGTGGGCTGACGGGGAAGCGACTGGACGCGGACTTGCAGCGCAACACTCTGGGAGACGTTGGGGATGGGGAAAATGTGTTCGGATGGCGGCTGTGAAAACTGCCACACCAAGTCCTCATTGGCAGCACTGATTCTGTTAAAAAAGTATCGACACTACTGTTACATGAGTCTTGATCTTAATTTGTAACAAACACTCATGTCAACGTGTTTCATGCCCACCAGTGTCACGATCTTAAGGCAAGTGTGGAAACCAACCTGTAGAGGATGTTTCTGGGGACGAGGCCGTGGGAGGCACTGAGCCAGGCGCTGAGCTGCGAGAAGAAAACGTAGGAGCGCACGGCCAACAGCAGAGTCTTCTCCTCAATGAAACGGTCACCACTTCTGTTTTAAGGGGAAGAAAATTAAATGGTGGAAAGGTGTCAGTGTGTCGGGTTAATGCAAAAACATCCAGGGGTCCATGACTTCGTTCAACAAAAGTGAGCATAGAAGTGGGCCAACTTTCCAGGCTAATTAACCCGGTGGGTGCCAAGGTATTTATCTCGGATTTAATGTTTTTTTCCCCCTTCATTTAGATTATTTAGATTATTCATTATCTTTAATGAACAGTAAATTAGTCTGGACTTAGTGTAGTTCCATTTAGGCTAAGCACATTTCCTCCATAGGAACATGACCCAAGAGCAAGGAACTTTTGGCAAAAGAATGTATGTTTGGCCTGCGGGAACCTTTGTCTACATTTACATCCAGAGAAATTTATGAGGGCCAAAATAAGGTACTGCCAGGTGGGTGGTTCATCATCTGATTGGGAACCATGAGACCTTGAAATTTCATATAGCAAAAACTAAAGGCTCCTGGACCATTTGGTTCGGTTTTGTGTGATTTACATTTGACAGGATCCCAAAATATCCAGGCCGAACTGACCTACTTTTTGGCACCGTTTTTTTTTGCCTGCTGCTGGCAGCAGTGCTTCACTCTTAATCCACAATTATCTCATTCAGTACCAGCCAATTCTAGACCAAGTCTGAAAAGACGTTTAAAAACGTCTGTGGGAGTGAATGAGTTAAATGAGTAAACACACAATTTTTATCTTCTTTCATAACTGTGAAGCAAAATAAACAAAAGGCATCAATGACCACATAGCGTACATTATATTATTTTAACCAAGCAAAATTGAATGAATGCTCCCATGACTAAATCTGGTCAACAAGTATGCTCTGGTGTTTGCTCTTACTGCCTTGGAAGTGGCTGCAAAGTCCATCTCTCCAGCAGCAGCGCATCTTGTTTGATGACCGGGTCGCTGATGGGGTCGCTCGGTGTGCACTCATCTCCATAGCAACAGTCGGGCAGGAGCATGACCTCGATCATGATGGGGATGCTGTTCCTCCAGAGCAGGATCACCTCCGAACGGGTCCGCCGTGCCTGCTGACACTTTTTGACACAGAGAAAAGCGAATGGTGGGTAATCATTAGTGAGTGTCAATGTCAGGACACCTGAAAGAGTGTGTGTGTATTTGGTGGGGCGCATAGCAGATGGGGCCCAAGAGAGACTCACACAAGACAAGAGGGTCATTTCGGGGTCTTAGTTAGTTGTGATTGTTCTCCCAAAACAGGCAGCGAGGGACATTTATGAGGTTTCAAATATAAACAACAACTCACGGTAAGACTGCAGTTGTTATACCTGTGGTAGTTTATCGCTGCATTCGTGCTTGTGAAGAGGCGGCATGGCCGACTGGGCGGGCGGACAGTGCAGCCCCTCGGTCCTGCCCTTCACCGAATATTCCGGCGTCCGTCCCTCTGTGATGAGCAGGGTCAGGAAGGCCAGGAACTCCTCTGCGTCATACTCAAAAAACTCCTCTGTCGCATCTAGATGAAGCAAAAGAAAGTGGCAGAGTCAGCATTGTCCCATTCCGGACCGACCGCGACAAACCAGTGGAGGGACGAGTGAAGTAGACCTAATGAATGCCTGAAAAATTCCTTTGCTTAAGTTACCTCGGCCATTTATATTGATGCTGTGTACAGTTCTGGGGGATTGAGGAACTAGATTTCTTTTTGATTGGATTGTATTCTTGCAGCAGCACAGGAAGCTTTTGTCCAAATCCTCTGGCTTTCTTTGACTTTCCAAAAAATCGACATGTTGATTCATTGAAGAGTGCGACTGGTTCTTTGTCTACATTATCTGACATGCAATCGACTAGCATGGTCCAGCACACAAATTGAGCTGGGACAGCTCTCATTACTATCATTAACAATGGCTGACTGCTTTAAGAAGTCTTGTCAGATTTGAAATTTTGTGGCCTAGGGGGTCATTGGTTGCCATTCGTGTGTTGAAGACATCACTCAAATTTCTAAGTCGGACCACGTGGGAGCAACCCATGCCAAGATACAATACACAGACATCATGACAGTGAATATATTTGTATAAAGAACATTTGTAGGCCAAAAATATGAGACATTCAACATCCATTTTCTGTCCCACTTTTCCTCACTAGCAGCACAATCCAACGAAAATCAGTACGGACGGCTGTGACCGAGCATGCTTTCTTGTGACCCGTGAAGACGTATGCCTGTGCAGCTGTGCAAACTTGTCATTGCGTGAAATCCATAGCCGCGAAATGTTAGATGTCAGAACCATCATGGACCAAAAACCTCCGGTGTGCAGTATTCATTAAACCAAATTTAACATGGATTGTGAATTTGGAACCAATTTATCAAAAATATACAACTTTTAAATGTTCGGTTGCATTATGTGGCTGGGAAATCTTATTCCTGTGTCGTGTTTAACTAAAGCACTTCTTGTTCCTACAGGATGCGTGGCACAACATTTCCACTTTGGTGGCTTCAAAAGGGAATATATTTAGACCTTGCATGTCAGATGAGTGTCAGGGGTGATGTCACCGTCTACTCCCTCCGTCTCAAACACACACACACACACACACACACACACACACACACACACACAAAAAGGCATCTTTTAAGCAATTGTACAAAGGTCAAACTGGGCTGTGCTGTCAGTCCTGAACCACTGAGAAATAACTGCACGGCACAAGTCTGATCATGACTGTATGATCAAAATGGAATGATCAAATCCCAATTTCATTGACAGCAAAGAGTTTTTTTGGAGAACTTGTAAGGATGTCAACCAGTCAAACCAAGATGAATCAGATGTATTTTTAGAAGAAGGCTAAGGATCTAGGGAGGAAGCTCACGAGTCCCACACGAGGCCAGCTGACAAGCGGCAGCTCTCAAGAATCGCAGCTTCTTGTTGCAAAAGCGTCCTTCACGTGGCCATTGTCTCTCTAAAATGGAATGGGCTATCGACACAGAAGGTCCGCCTCAGGGGTTTATGAAGCAATCTGGTGCCCAGCGATGGAGGCGTGTCAGCAGCATCTGCATTTTGAATGAGCCACTCTGTCATTGCAGCTGTCCCATTTACACCGAAGTCAATTCACCACCGTTATGGCCTTCATCGCTGCTTATCAATGCAACATTTGCGGCTTTGTAAAAGGAGGTTTAACAACCGACTTCCAGTAGCTCTCATTACGATATGGGAAGGCGAAGCAGGCATACTTCAAAATCTGGCTGGACTGCAGCCTCAATTTAAACAAGAGCACTCGGGAAGGGCACGTGCTGCCAAGATTTGAACATTTGTCACCCGTCACACAATGCTGGCAAGTGCCTTTTTTTTTTGCATTTTGCTCTCATACCGCGTGATCTATGATTCTGATGAAGACTACAGAAATCTCAGAATATTTTCTGGTAGAAAGATGAATGCACAAGCATTTGGATATTAAAAAAAAAAGAAGTAGCTAAACAATTACTCAAATAGCAAAAATATCCATCCGTCCACGATCTGAACCGCTTTATCCTCATGAGGATCGCAAGCGTGCTGGAGCCTATCCCAGCCGTCTTTGGGCAGCAGGCGGGGTACACCCTGAACTGGTTGCCAGACTAGCATAGGGACACACAGACAAACATTCACGCTCACAGTCACACCTCGGGACAATTTAGAGCCATCAGTTAACATACCATACAAATTTTTAGAATGTGGGAGGAAACCAGCGTACCCGGAGAAAACTCACGCAGGCATGGGGAGAACATGTAAACTCCGGAATCGAACCTCTAGCTTCTGTAATGTGTGACGGACGTTCCTATTGGTCAACCAAGTTTCCGCCGATACGCAAAATAATTATTGGTTGATTTGATTATCTATTAATCATTATACCTCCACTCTTTCAACAACCACATTGCTCCCGTAAAAACTGCAGATAGAAACGTACACAAATGAAAAACAGTGCATGAGACTCTCGGCAAGGTAACCAAATAATAATGAAGAAAAATTAAGTGGCTGGTTTTCCTTTTTGTCAAGTATGAAATTATTAACCCACACAAAACACCCACAAGATCAGGTTTGCCAGATGAGAGCGGCTCCCAGAGTGTGCAAAGCATTTTATGAGTGTGTGTGTAATGCACCAGCCGGTCACACACATTCCTGCGGGGGGAACTCCTCCTCGATGCTTCGAAGCGGCTGCTGCTGCATGTGGAGTGAGGTGCAGTCCAACACAAAACATACAAAGGAGGGGGGTGGCGGCGGGATGCTCCGAGGGAAAAAGGGGGACATTGGGGTTTGCTCTGTTCAGCAGCTGTTGGAACGCTTAAATCGTTTTCTTTATTGGCTCAAATCGAAAAGGCTTTAACGACAGCCCGACGATGAGCAAATAAAAGGCGAGAGGGAAGCCGTGGTAATGTACGACAAAGGTCAAAGCTGAAGGTGACAGCCCATCACCACCTCCGCATTTATGCACCGACTGAATGGGCCGTTACCATCCTACTCTGGGGTATTCAGGCTAAAAGGTGCTACTCCGTGAGCGGGAAACGACGCATCAGAGTATTACATACGGGGGCTGAAATGATCAATGGAGATGAAAGGGGGGGAAAAAAGAACAACAGCCACGTAACCGCCGCCTACATCGCGCACGCACACGCATCTCGCTAGGACGCCAGTTGGTGTGAGATTGCGGCTTTTCAGGACAACAAATTCTTGGAGAATGTACATGAACGCCCTGAAGGCGCGCGCGTGTGTGTGTGTGTGTGTGTGTGTGTGTGTGTAACAAAAACACCCATGAATTAATTAATTGTATTATTAAATACAGCCACAATGACACACAAACACATTTTTGGAATACGTAAAGGCACGCATACATACTCACAAAGGGCTAGTGATGGAGGGTTTTGGTAAGGGGCCCCGCGTACACATAGATGAAAGCTGTAATGCTTGAACAGAGCATTCCTCTAAAGCCTACATGCAGACAAAGACACACATCTTGAAGGGAGGCTGGGAGGTGATCAGGATGCAGGACAGCACAAAGAGACAGATTGGCGGGAAAGCTCCCATTAGACATATAGAGGGAGCTTTGTTCAATGCTCAGGAGCACATTTAGTGCTGCTGGTAAAACAATCGTCAATAGCGCGAGACAAACCCCCAAAGTGTCTTGTGATGGTCAACTATTTACCATTTCTTTGTTATGCTCTTTGAGTAATTTGGGAGATTTATGCAATAATGCACATGATTTATTAATCATTAAGCTTTAACAGGGTTCAATGTTCAGCAGTACAGCTAGCTCTCTTATCCCATCCATGGGCCCCCGACCAAAAACAGTGTCGCTTGTCTCCTTACAATGTATAACCAACCTCCAATCGAGGTGCACCTTTGGAACTACTGTGTGTATCTTGAAGTCCTATTTATTGTCTTGTTGGCTTGGCAAATGTGTTGTAATTCTAGATTACACTCCCCAAAGTGGTTTTACACTTAGCAGTACAGTTTGGTACAGTTCAGAATGTGTCCATTACCGTTATCCAAAGGTTTGAAGGCGCACCAAATGAAGTCTGTTTTTATACGAGCACCGTTTAGTTTGGTGTAATTGAATTCTCATTTAGTTTACACTGTTGGTGAGCTTTACTTGGACAACCACAACAACCAAACTCTGGTGAGGACCAGATCAGCCGGTCCCAGACCTAAACGCATTAATCATGTGTTTGATGAGTTATTTCACTCATTTCCCTCACAGGATGCAATCTATCTCGTGATATCCAGCAGCTAACAGAACCAAGTTTTTGTTTTATTAATCTTGGCACACGGTCGATAAGAATCGTCACTTCAGTGTGGGAGTGGCCCACTTGATATCCTTTTACATTGCCTGAGCCCAATTCTGGGTCACTTTTGTCCTGTCAATGGCCAAGCCACTATCTTCTGGGGTAATATCAACTGAGGATGATGCCTGGCTGTGTCGTTTGACACCTGAAACTAATTTCTTCTGCCCTGTTGTGTTGAAAGAATGTTTTAAGTCACTCCAGATGCTGGCTTCCACAACATCACACATCGAAATACTTGATTGCAGGATTCCATACAGCAATATTCTGCCTTTGCTCAGTTATGTGTAAAGATCTAGCCAGTTTAATGCCTGACTTACTTATACAGAGCGGCAACGTGAATGCAGCAAATGTGTCATGCTATTTATCACGTCACGTGGCGTGTGTAGCTGATTCTTGCTATCACCACAAACCAGATGAGGGTTTATCGTTCCCAATCGTACCATCGGGGACCAATGGCGAATGAAATAAGAGGCTTGAATAATGCATCCGGCTACAGATGCGGATTATACGACGGCACAAAGCAACACTTGAGCCTTCGCTTTCCCCCGTGGCCGCGACCTCTCCACTGTTTGTTTGCACAAGGCAAATGTGAATTGCGTAACAGGTCAGATTTAGATTAGGGCTTCTTATTATTAGAGACTGTGACCGCCTGCCACCAAGTGTGAGCTGGAGTCCTGCCTATAAATCGGCTGCTTTGGCCTGGACACACAAACACGCACCGCTCAGCTGTCTTCATGCCACCGGGCCAGCAGCAGATCAGCGCAGATATGTGTGATGGAAAATGTCCTCCAGGTGAGGGAGCAGGGGGAGTGGAGGGGGGCTTTAGTAGCTAACAGGTTATTTTAGAGCTAACGCGGCCATGGTGCACACAATTTGTCGTCACTGGAGAAGGCAAACGTGATGCTCATTTGTTTGGTCGTTGCTCGTCTAGTGTGGTGCTTGTGTGGATATGAGGACAAACAAAACCAGGCAAATAATCCAATTTCAGCATTCTGAATGCAACAGTGTTTCTATTTTAACAGAGACAGATGGGATGATGGAAGACACGCGAGCAGGCACACACACACACACACACACACACGCACACGTTCATATAAGCAGCCCCATTAATCCATGCAGGGTGGACACTGGACAAACAATGGTGCAAGCGCTGTCCTGTTCTCCACTGGGCAAGCTGCTCAGCTTTACGTGCACACACAAATGCTCACCATCCACTCCAAACGAATTTGAATATATTGCTAATCGTAGAATCCCATCCGATGTGTTTGAGCGCTCTTATTTGTTTAGGAACACATTTCATTCAAATGAAACCAAGAGCAGCAGCTCGAAGTCTCGCCAGCAGACGATCAAAGTCAAAAGCACTGACAGGCTTTAACCGAGCTGCATCTGCTCGAATCAAAGCGCTATGGGCCGTATGCACAGTGCTGATAATAACATGCAAGCAGTGAGTGACGAGGCTCAGATCAGGAAGAGAGAATAATAAACGTCTGAGCTTATTCTAGGGAAGAAATCTACATCTATTTGGACGGAAACATTTTGAAAAACACCGTGTGGTGAAATACCATTTGCATTAACAAAAACAAACACGGGGTGTCAACATCATGCTAAAGCAACATGCAGCCTGTTATATTCTCAACCAAAAGGACATTTTTACTCAAAAGAACCCCGACGATTGACAAGAACAATAGGGTTTGCACGTGTGAACGCTCTACTGGGGCAGCCCCGGCGTAGCACCGGACCAAATCTTGCCGTGTGAACACCCCTATGTACAGAGAGTGGTGCAGCATCACAAAATAAACTCTATAGCCAACAAAATCAGAATCATCTTTATTGAACAAGTATGTTAAAACACAAAACTCGGCCATCACTAGTGTTGTGTGACATAATCTCGGAGCATGAAAATTATGATTCATGTGGCTCAAGATGTACGCACGCCCACACTTAAATGAATAAAGAGAAGCAGAGTGAGAGATTACCCTGGCGGTACTTCCATGCCAAATCTTCTTACCGCAGACCCCGGTGAGATAAATATAGACAACTTGGTAGTGCTCACAATTTTTACCCTCCCTCTGACTTTTTTTCAAAGCACACTGTGCGATAATTCTTCTCTGCGGTGCATGCGGGCTCCGCCCTCACGCACCAAATTTATTTTGCTTATGCGTATTAACACTAAAGCAATGGTTATTAGCACTTAGCTTACTCTGCAAAGAGAAGAAAATGAACTATTAATGCAAAAACAAACGCATCAAGTATAGCCGATCAAGCATCGATCCCCTTTGAACTTTCCCAGAGTTAATTATGGATAAAAAAAATGTGGGTCTGTAAATCTATCAAGTGTGGAAATGAGATAGCCAAGTAACTTTTGGGGTATATATTTCTGAAAGAACCTTTCAGTGAGCGAGCTGTTCTGCACTTTTGTGTAGTGAAAGCACTGCTTCCTCAAAGGAAAATTGAATTCATGCTGTATTTGAGTGCCGTGTGTGAATTTTACAGTTCGATTTAGGGCCTCATAGTGCAGCCAATGTTCGCTCTACCAGGCTAATAAAAAACACACTGCCCTTTGACCCAGCAGTTGGTTTGGGAGCAGGGGGATCTTTCTAACGTGCGTGAGACACGGCGGCCCACACTCAAAACACGCTAATGTCAGGGAGACAAAACAATGGAGCGTGTGGAGTGTTCTGATAATTAGCGATCTTTGGGGCATTTTGTTGAAAGTACTTCACACGAGACATAAGGAACACATTTTGAATTGTGGGGGGAAAAGTGACTTCTTTAGATCATCACCTACTTGTAACTGGGTCACATATCTGGTCAGAAAATTACATTTTCATGAAATATTCTGAGAAGTGTTAATGGAACGGAATATATTTTGCTCTAAACTTACTGTTTATTGTGCAGGTTAAATTGCTCCATGTACAGCACTTTGTATGCAGCGATGGCTGTTTGAAAGTGCTCTATAAATACAGTTGACTTGACTTGACTTGACTAAAACCCTCAAAAGGCCGACATGGCTAAAGGAAACAAAGCTTCCCATGACAGGGCTTTTCCTTTTCACGTCCTGACATAAAAGAGTAGCTCCGGAATATGAACGGACTTGACGACGAGCGGGGAGCAGTCATCAGTGGTGACACAAGATTAATAACCAGAGGGTAAAAATGGACGTTACCACGGCAACAGGCACGTTGTGTTAAACACTCCGATCACAGTGATTAAAGAAGTGGAAATGAAAAGTGCATGTTTGCATCTTTGTAACTGACAGCAGTGGAGTGAACGTTTAAGGACTGCCGAGGTGTAGGTTGTGTTCTGGCTAAAGACTGTTTTAGTGATTATAGCATGTTGAGCTGCTATAATAGATATCATCTAAATGTCCTCATTCGTAGGAGTGCATCTTCTTTGTGTGGTTTGCTGCAGGAGCTGCCCTCCACCCTGTTTAACTTTACAGTAACAAGACGTCAGCTTAGAGCTCACCTTTCCTGTTATTGTCTGGTTTGTGCCAAGGCAATAAAAACAATGGAAGTGGAAGTCTGCACACAACGTGACATGCCGAGACTAGTTATACATTGCACCCGCAATTTGTCAAATCTGCTCAATGCTTGAACATTCAGATTTGAAAAGGTTTTGAGAAAAAAAAAAATCTAATAGCTGCAAAACATGATAGCAGCACCTTTGTGCGTGTCACTCGCAATTTCAGATATGACTAAATTGAGTTCGGAGCTATATCACACAATGAATTAAACTCAAAATTGAAGATACCACTGTACTGGTTGAGAGTAGGTTGGTGATAGAGACTAAGTGTTCCGATTTAACGTACAAATTTGGGTTATGTCAGCGTCTTCGGAGCAGGACTCATCGTTACCTGAGGAAACGCCTGCATGCATGCAATTAAAAAAAAAAACTCCAAACAATCATATTGATTAAAAAAAACAACAACAACAACAACACAATATTGTGCTCTCATTGGCTCAGCTGCGCAAAGTATCAGTTTACGTAGTTCACAATGCTTTGTTCGGCTCACAACACTAACACTTAATATTGAGGCGTTTACATTGTGAATCAAGTCAATTTGCGGAAGAACTCAAACATTTCACGCTCCCCTTCATTTGGCAATTAGCGAGGGCCTTCAACGTAGATGGCCAAAACATGTCTAATTCAAACTAAACTGCATTAATGGGATCGGAATTGTCAGCGTGTAACCCTGACCGTAGCCAACCCACACAAAAGTGGCTTGTTTTTAGGTACAGTTGATTTTTATTTTGAAAGTAACCAGTCATCCGGCAAACCTCATCAATTCACTTTTTCAACTACTGGGCGGTAGCAGAAAGTTTAACGTCTGTATAGTTTAGCAGCGGCTGTAGGTTTATTTGCACAACTGCTACTTCAAAACCATTAGCTCAGGACACAAGTGTGTGTGCCTCTCGCCAACGCTGCAATCCAAAGGGGCAGATTTTGAGCACACATAGCAACAAGCTCTGATTGGCTTAGGTGCCTGAATACAGTTCCAGCTGAGGAGAGCCCTTCTGTTTTGTCAAATCAGCTGCCATTGTTCTCTCCACACACATGCATACATACATAAACATACACTTGCTTTGTCCTCGCTCACACCCGCCCGCGATTGTTGGGTACAATCAGCAGTTGTTTGCCAGCTGAAAAATTAAGTACACGCTACTGAGGTCACATTGCAAATGAACCATGAGTCACTTGGAGGAACAGCAAAAAAATAAAAATGAGACAACAGACAAAACCCAGTTGATGTGGTAAAAGTTATTCACTAAAAGCCAGACGGTTCTAATTTGTTTTAGACAAATGCATCAACAAGCTGCACCCATAATCAAAACCCGTAATTTGCCTTGAAATCTATTCAAAGTGCATTCAAATATATCCACCGAAATGTGCCGAGAATCAAAGTTTGAGTACTGTATGATGATGAAAGCCCAAACCAAAGCTACCTATTAAGGCTAGGTGAGTGTTGGGTTTCCACATTTCACCCAACGGGATCAACTCGGCGGTGAGTTTGACATAACACTCTCTCAGAGAGACTGGGGTAGTAGGACACCCTAGTCTGTGTCTGTAACCAGAGTCGACCTCCAACGTGAATGCATGGGCCTTTGACCTCGCTGGCACTTCTTATGCCAACTTCTAGAAAGGGGAGTTGCAGCGGAGCAATCAGACTGGTGAGGTTGTAAAGAAAGCGTGTCACTTATGGAAGAGACACACTGAGGTTGCAGTTGACTGTGCTCTAAGACATCTTGCAAAATAGACGCGCCGTAGTTGTGACAGCATTTCACCACTTTTGCCTGCTACACAAGTCAAGTGAAGCGGAGTATTACCGCAACTGTGTGAGTTTTCACACAGCCACTGGCTTTCCGCAATTAGCGTCACACCACTTTATCAATAGGTCATCATTTAAACGTGTGACATCGGCACTAGCCTTCTCGAGACTACAGAATCGAGCCAACAATTTAGAACGGCCATTACCGGTGTGAGTGACTCCAAAAGATAAAAGGCGAAAAAAACTGACCAATAAAAAGCAGCTGAGCACAGGGGAAAAAAAGAACATTAACCTCGTAGAACGGGACAGATTTACTGTCAGCTGAACTGGTGCAAAGATAAAGATCTACAGGGCCGACATCTCCCAAAAATAATCAAGCCAATTGGTTTGCTTGACTTGACGAGATGTGTGTGAATGAACAAGCGCAAAGGCGATAGCGGTCTCAAATTTACTGAGCCCTCATTCGTTGTTAATAAACAATGCGCTCAACGCCTCCACAACGGGTCCCCGAGGTGCTCTCTGTTAACGGTGTAACCGTGTATCCGCTGTGAGAAGAGCTACATGCTCACAATGGGAGACAACAAAACCAGGTAATTGACTGCCAGGCTAAGATTTTGCCTGATTAATTATAATTAGGACGAGGCTAAGTGGCCGTCCCATGCTTCTGCCTTTTGGGTCACCAAAGAGATGTCTGCCTTCTGATGCAAACACCCTCGCAATACCCTTTGCTGATCCCCTTACCTCAATCACATTCTGATCCCATGCGCTAAATTACAAAAAGGGACGACCTTGAAGCAGATGAAGGCTGCATGACACATTTGCAGAAATTGTTTGAGGAAACAGTTGCATTAATAAGTCTGGCATTGCATGTAATTTACAGATGTCACAATACCTTCCCGAGGTAAGAGAAAAATGGTCAAAAGTTCTTCGTAGCGGGTGATACAGATGTTGTTTGTGAAGAAAGGTTTGCACTGGAAAACCACCATGCACATCAGAATTGAGTATTAGTTTTAAGTAGAGGTGCAACGATTAATCGACTAATCGATTAACAAATTAATCGATAATTATGTCATAATCGATTGTTTGGATACCTTGGAAAATTGTCCAAACGCTGAAAATCTGTTTTTTTAATAGTAAGTATTATCCGATTTTCTGTATGTAGCCACTTTATGCAGTATATATGATTATATTTTATATTGCATTCTGTACTCTGTACTGTTCATTTTTCTTCTTTTAATTTATTTTGTGCATGCAAATAATTCATGTTTTTTTTCTACTTTCTTCCCTCCAAATGTTGCTGCTGTTAATTGAGAATTTCTCCATTGGGAGACAAGTAAAGGTTTTATTTGTGTTGAATCAAAATTAAAAATGTGTTTTTAATTCGGAAAACAATGATCAATGTTTTCTGACATGTTATAGAACTGAATCATAATTGCTTTTGAATAAAGGCGTAGAAATTAAAATCAAATGAAAAAATTGCTTTTTCTTTGGAAAACAATGATCTACATCTTTTCCAACGTGACCTCTGGAAGTGAAACTTAATGAATGTTTTTGAATAAAGGCGTGGAAATAGCTCTTTAAATCAAATTCATCGACGTATTAATTGATTGTAAAAATAATCATTTATTCTTCCTAATTTTAATCTTGTGCCACCCAATAGAAAAAGGCGCATTCTTTACATTTTCCAGGTAGCAAACCCAAAAGTGACCATTTCAAAGACAGACCGAAAGACACCAAAACCCGAAAGAGACAATCGACCAGCTGCCCCACACCTTGAAAATAAACCGCAATGTCCAGATGGCTATTCCTCTTGTCTAGCGATGACATCACGATACAACGGGTGGCAAGCTGGCAGCACAAAGATGGCCCCTGCTGGAACTTTCAGCTTCAACCAGTCCACCGCAAAGACTCTGCCGCTTGTTTACGTTGAGCCTCAGTGGTATGTCGACCACTTAGCATGTGCACATAATCACTAAGCACGGGCAAGGTAAAAATGTTCCATTATCACACAAGTGCATTACCTTACTTGGAAGACTGGGAGGCTCAATCCCTTGCAGCGATGACGCATGGCTAGGCTACTTAAGATCTGACTTGTCATAACAGCATCACAGACAAAATTGACCTTCACTAGCCTCTTGCAAAATTCCCGTAAAAGCATTTTCCGCCTTTGACATAGTAGCACCCGCATGCGTCTTATGTGTGAAAACACATAACTGCACATGAATGGCCAATAATATTTCACTCACAAACTGTGATGCAAAACTGGTTCTTTTGAGCCTTGTATTTCATTGACTTGATTATTTTGCAATTTTCCCCGTACAACCTGCAATTGACTGGCGCTCATTTCACGGTGCACCGCACTTCTCGCAAACACCCACAATCCTCATGAGGACAAGCTTTATAGAAAATGGACGAAAAAGATGGATTTACTACCTTTTAAAACCTAAGGTCAGTTTTCAGATGTGTGCAATTCATGGCTGTCAAATCTCATCTGTTTGTGCCAATGAACTGCCAACATCGGCAGTTTATTTTCCCCTTTTACAGCTTTTCGGTTCAAATCGTCTCATGTTAACAGGCACATCATTTCACCGTGCAAAGTCAAATGTTTGTGTTAAGTGAAGTTATGTTTGGAAATAGTGGCCAACCAGTCTACTGTTTATTAATACCAAAACTAACATACAGTGCCCTCCATAAGTATTGGCACCCCTGGTTGAGATGTGTTTTTTAGCTTCCAATTATTTTATTTTTTTTCTAAATAATATGGGACCTTAATGGAAAAAAAGAGAAAAATCCAACCTTCAATACAAGTGCATTTATTCAGTGGGGAAAAAATCCCACATAAAGAAATAATTATTTGACATCAAATAATGTGTGTCACAATTATTAGCACCCCTGGTGTTAATATTTTGTACAACCCCCTTTTGCCAACAAAACAGCACCTAATCTTCTCCTATAATGTTTCACAAGATGGGAAAAGACAGAAAGAGGGATCTTCAGCCATTCCTCTTTGCAGAATCTCTCTAAATCATCCAGAGACCTGGGTCCTCTCCTCTGTACTCTCCTCTTCAGCTCACCCCACAGGTTCTCAATGGGGTTGAGGTCAGGGGACTGAGATGGCCATGGGAGGAGCTTGATTTTGTGTCTGGTGAACCATTTCTGTGTAGATTTGGCCATATGTTTAGGGTCATTGTCTTGCTGAAAGACCCAGTGACGACCCAGCTTCAGCTTTCGGGCAGAGGGCAACAGATTTTGATTTAAAATGTCCTGGTATTTCAAAGCATTCATGATGCCATGCACCCTAACAAGGTTCCCAGGGCCTTTGGAAGCGAAACAGCCCCACAGCATCACTGACCCACCCCCATACTTCACAGTGGGTATGAGGTGCTTTTCAGCATGCGCATCTTTCGTGGTACGCCAGACCCACTTAGAGTGTTTGTTGCCAAAAAGCTCAATCTTGGTCTCATCTGACCAAAGCACACGGTCCCAGTTGAAGCCCCAATACCGCTTGGCGAACTCCAGACGCTTGCGTTTATGATTGTGAGTGAGGAAAGGTTTTCTCCGTGCATGCCTCCCAAACAGCTTGTTGGCGTGTAGACAGCGCCTGATGGTTGATTTGGAGACTTTGTGACCCCAGGATGCTACCATTTGTTGTAATTCTGTAACAGTGAGCTTTGGAGATCTTTTGATTTCTCTTACCATCCTCCTCACTGTGCGTGGTGGCAAAATAAACTTGGCTCCTCGTCCAGGCTTGTTTACCACTGTTCCAGTTGTTTTGAACTTCTTAATTATTCCTCTCACAGTGGATATGGGCAGCTGCAGTTGAGTGGCAATCTTCTTGTAGCCTCTGCCTGACCTGTGAAGGTCGACGCACATCTGCCTCACTTGTATGCTGTGTTCCTTTGTCTTTCCCATGTTTAAGAGTGGATAAGAGAAATGGCCTCGGTGTCACGTCATATTTATACCCCAGGGAGACAGGAAGTGATGAATTACTAATTAAATGTTCCTACATACTCTGGTAAACTTTGTAAACTACTGTAGAAATGACAGAAATGCTTCAATTATGTTTATTTCCTGGGAATTGTTAAGGGTGCCAATAATTGTGGAACAGGTGATTTGATGTCAAATAATTATTTCTTTATGTGGGATTTTTTCCCCACTGAATAAATGCACTTGTATTGAAGGTTGGATTTTTCTCTTTTTTTCCATTAAGGTCCCATATTATTTAGAAAAAAAATAAAATAATTGGAAGCTAAAAAACACATCTCAACCAGGGGTGCCAATACTTATGGAGGGCACTGTATTTCCCAAAAAAGTGAATGAAGATGGGTTAAAGGCGGGCGGCAATCATGTTCCAGAGGCAAGCACCTGTTGTTGGTGCTTCCCCATTGTGCGATGAATCACCACCAGAGGAGCCGGCAAACACAATACAGGACGAGACAGGTGCTGTGCATGTCACTCTGTGTTATCTGGAGCTCTTTGTCAGCGACAGTGCAGAGCCGCTGATCCGCTTGCCTGAGTCTGGGACATCTCAGGGCAGATGTAATCTGGCCGAGGGCAGGGCTGAAGGTATGAAGGGGAGTCGAGTCGCGTCGTGGGGGCTGCCTAACGGCCCAATGCACAAGGCATCGCCATACAAACAACAAACGGCGTTAGAGAGCAGCGTGTGCCAGCAGACTGGCCAGGCCGCAATCGCACACAAACCGAACTGATCCATTTCTTTTACCTTTTTAAAAATATTTCCCATAAACGCATAGTTGTTTCAAGAAGCGTGAGTCCAAGCACAAATGCTGAATCCGCTGTCACAGGAAGTCGTCAAAACATGCTCGGGGCATTCAATCAATTGCAACTACACTGCTCTGTTTATCTTGGAAGACAGTTTTCTTCTCGGCCGGGTGGGCTTCATCAGTTTCAAAGTTTATGAACAGGAAGCTTGTGCAAAACATACAACAATGGCAGAGAGCGCAAAACAATCAAGAAAATTGGTGTCAATTGACGACCAGGTAGAATTTCTAAACTATGCATTTTTGACACAGATTGATGCTGACCGCTCGCCTGACAAACACAGCCTGTTGCAGCACTGCAAAAATGTTAGCCGTGGGGTTTGGGGCGGGGGGTGCAGCCAACGTGCTTCAACCGTGTATGATAGAGCTGGCGTGCAGCATGGCAGCCATCAGTTGCACAGAAGGCAGAAGCCCGTCTGTTAAATCCTTCCCCAAAGAAATGGTTTGAATAAGTTAAAAAAAATCCTTTTCTGGATATGTACTTTGCCCCATTCACAGCCATCTAACCTAATTAGCACTATTTACTTTTTTATGAAGAACAGTTTGTGCATTTTTTGAACCAGTTTCCCGGATCGCCGCTATTCACCGAAGCGTGGCACGAACCGCTTGGTGCATTCTGCCAACTGAGATTGGACACTATTTCATCCATAGGTCCATGTGGGACTACGGTGTATGTTAATGGTCGGTCTTGAACTATCAAGCGATGGCGATCTTAAATCCAGCAAAAGGATTAAACGGCTATCCACGCAAATTGAATTGACTTCGGTGTAAACGCGCTGCGAGAAGCACTCAACTCATGTTGGGCCTGACCGCAGCCTTATCCAAATACGCGGAGCAGTAAGAACATGAGAAAAGATGAACATGACAACTCAACTCAAAAGCACTCAATGACTCAATTTCTATTATTTGATATGGGGGGGACACCACTCTAGATAAATAACTTTACTGGTACTTTGGCTGAAGAGGTTTTAAAAGCCGGTAGGTCAAACCCTTTTTCACTGAGCAGTGCAAGCAGTCTGGGGTTTTTCTTGATGGGACCCGTAAAAAGCGCTCGGTTGAGCCACACAGTTGCAACCGCAATGGTTATTAGGAGCAAACTGTTGAACGCAAACTCCCACACTGACCTGACTCATCGCTCAACCCGCAGCAAAATAAGGGGTCAGATGACTCTGGTTAGCACGGCATAAGAGCTCATGTTCTGCCTTGGGTAACATAACCGTGGCTTGCAACACGCAAAAGAGGCCGAATGCATAATCTTGGAACAAATTGAGATTTTTTTGCATTATACCAAGAACTTGAGATGGGCATTTTATCATCTGCTTTCCATAGTTTTCCTTTGAATAAATCTATCTACATTGAGCAGACACAGGAATCAGTACACCTGTCTGAGCTATTGCAGTCCAACAGAAGCTGAATTGGAAACTATGCCTTTCAACACATTTTGGTCGATGCAGCTCAATTCCACTGTTATATTAGATTACACATGTAACTACAGGGGTTGGTTCGCAGCCTTAACCATGACAGCTCAGACGAAGGCCGAAATGACAGCCGAAAATGTCGGCCCGGTAAGCTTTTTTTTTTCCTTCACTGAAAAAAGAACATTGTTTGATAAAGAGACCTTAAACCTATAGAATTATTTAATCGAATAAGAAAATAAGATGAATGTCATAGCAGTACCCATCACCATGTTTTTCTCATAATTTCCATAATATAACAACACTAAACAGTAAAATCTTCATCTTCCAAAGTTTTGGCCTCAGAATTGATTGGTATTTGGGACACTAAATAATTCCCTTCACCTCGTCTAAGACCCAGGTTCCTCAGGAAGAAGGAAAACAAGTCTCGAAACATTTGTAATGTACTTTCTTGGTAATGCGCAGTGTTGTTTTTGTTCCACGAATACCTTTGGGAATTGAGACCAAATGGTTCACTCCCATTGTCATACAACCACAACTCATTTTCCTAAAGGCCATTTAGGAGAAAAAAAAGCATGTATTTTTAAATGAACTCTGACCATAAATAAACGCATGTTTGTTATGTAATGCAAATGACACGTAATTTATGTTCTTTTTTTTTTCTCCTCAAAAGAAATACTTCAGTTACTTTGAAAACATCTCCTCAGCAATGACTTGCGACACGCATGCCTGCTTATATGCACATATCCAAAAAAGCACAACACTCATTTAAAAGCTCAATTAAGAGTCTCACAACAGTAATTAAAAGTCATCCAGACAAGTTAGTTGTACTTTTTTTCATGAAGAGTGTAGCAGGGTTAATATCTGCTCTTAAACAACAGATGGCACACTTCTGGACAAGTCCAGACAAGTTCCCCTCCAACCTAAAACTGCCTAGGGTGTTTCAAAATTGCGTTCTGTCTGTTCGGTACTTCTTCATGCTCAGCTGCTAAGTAAACATCTTCAGTCTGGACTGCAGGGCCTTTCTGTGAGCAGCGCCGGACAAGAGGTGCAGAAAAGAGAAGGCGCTTCCTGCATGGGAACAGTACAGCATGTTCTCAATTAACAATCGCGCGCTGCCGAATTGCAAGTAATGAAGTCGACTTCCCACTGTGGGCCAGCTTCTACAGGCACAAGCTGTCATAATTGGAACATGGCAGCTCGTGACGCGCCAAGCTGACACTGTGATAGTCCGTGACGGGCGAAGTGCAGCCTGCGGGGTCCGTTTACACTCCATCAGTTTAAACTGAAAACATGGGAATGTGTTTACATGACAACAGGCCTTTTGGAGCCTTAAAATGACCACATTTGAAACTGAAAACGTTGCAGCCATTTTGCATGACAACAGGTATTATTTGCCAATAGGTCTTAAGGTACATTTACATGACAATGATCATGTATTTCTCATGTTTCACATACAGATGAAACCTGCCCGGAAACAAGACCGCATTTGAACCCAAGATGTCTGATCTCTGAGGCGGTTGAACCGATGACCAAGTCTCGGTCGTAAGCATTTACGCAATGTCAGTGATATCTAACTTGAGGTCTAGGCACTACTCCTTCTAATGAAGCGCGAGACGTTCGTGAATACATATTTATTATGTCGATAGTTTAGTAGCATGCATAAAAATTGGTTTCACAATATTTAACCAGAATAGCAATACATAATACAAAAACAAATGTGCATGCGAGATGTCCACTTGGGGTTTGTAAAATCAGTGACTTTGAAAGTGTGAGGCTTTAAAAGGCAGGATATGCCCTGGTGAGTGACGTGGTTGTCAAAGAGTGAAAGAAGAGTTGGCTAATTTCAGCTCAAGTTAGTAAATCTGACTGTTAGAGACGTGTGAATAGATATGCTAATGACACTTTCTTTTCATGACAGTTTGTTCAATAAACCAATTGAAAGTGAACCGATGGCTGCGACGATCCTTGACGATTTGCAGGGACGTTACAATACGTTCTAACTGGTGTTCTCAGGCCACTGAACCAATCACAACTGGGGTGTTCTGGAGTGTTTGACAAGACAATTAGTCTCTCATCCCATCAGGCTTCATCCGTTCCCTCAGGGACTCAATGATTTCGCCTCCAACAAACAACGAAAGCACAGTTTCCCTTGAGTGCAGAGGTAACTCCACTACCTTTAACAACTGAATGGAATATTAATGAGGGAGTTACCACCCAACGACTTGTTGACCCACAGATGCCTCTCTGCAGGGCATCTTAACGATGGTCATTTTGCATCCCAAGAGACCGAGACCATTCGTGGTAGGGTAGCGTGACTTCAACTCGGAGCATAAATAGCTGGGTTTTCCACATCAACTCCGCCTCTGATCATCAACAGGAATCGTCGGGTGAAAACATCCTCATAAATATTCCATTCAATTGTAAAAAGATGGTGGTGCTGCTTCAAAAGTTTTTTTTTTTTTTTAGGTGGAAGCAAAATCTTTCATTTTAACCAGTGGGGAATGAGATATTAATTAAATCAGCTAACACCCGATACGTTAGCTTGTGCGTGATCGGAAACATGGTGTTGCGGTATGCCAGTTGTACTTCACAGTAAATACTTCTCATGCGAAACAATCCCAAACTTTGGACATTCTATCTCGTGAACACTCCTACCACTTGGTTCGAAACTACAATGCCAAATTATTTCTATATTGGTGCATGCCTCTGAAATCCCACGAGTCCTCATGAAAGATAATTTTGACTTGCTTTTTTAAAAAAAAAAATCACTCCAGTAATTTGATTGTTTTGGCGAGGCATCTTCTATAGCACTTTTGCTCAGTAGGATAACAGAAGTATTCACTCTGTGTCGGTCTAGTACTTTTGATACCTAAAATTTAATCTGACACAATGACAAAATTGTGAACAAAAGACCTTTCCTTCTGACGCTGTGTCAAACTGCTCAAAGGGATTTCATGGAACAAACCCTAAAGTTGGAGAAGATGTTACCTCCAGGTCCCATTGTATGTCAAATGCAAAGACACACGGAAAAATTCATTGTGTATGACATCTTATGGCATGAGCACGCCATGCCAACAGCAAAGTGACTCCTACCACTACCAGGCAAAGGCACAAAAGAACACATCCGTAAAGCCTCCGTCTATCGCTCAATTATTGGTCGTGACCATCATGGCGGCACATGACAGCCGCTGTCGCCATCGCACTGTTCACAGTTGACCCAGCATGGCTATAATTACCCAAGCGCCACTGCCCTTGATACGTTTTAGCTCTGTCAGATCATCATCTGCTTCTTCACAAAAGACGTCCTCAAAAAGCAATTTCATGAGTGACAACAGAGGTGCGTTACACCAACACAACTCGGGGTCTTCCATAACCTCATCAAAACACACAGGGCTACCCGCGATTGACTGCAGCTAATCTCATCACGACACTGTCACCAGTGTACAATCAATCAATGAATGCAGGTTTTTGATGATCAGGAATGCAGACGGCGTCTCCAAAGAGCGCCTGGGTGGAATTAACATAATCACAAACAAGGGTGGCCCCCCTCCCCCCACTTGTCCCTGTTTCACCCTTATCATTGCTGCAGACATGTAAACAGGTTGCACAGCATAAGGCGAGTGCCTCGTTTCCATAACAGGGCTGCACTTTAAAAAAAAAAAAAAAGCAAAACAAACAAGCTGACACGGAGCAACAGAAATGGGTGTCCTCCTTGAATACAGTGAGGTAATACAGTGACATCTTCGTCATGTCTCTTAGAAACTATTCTAAACACATACGGACACAGTGAGGTAACACTCTCTGAACACATCATGTCCATTTTGGATGTGTTCAACCTACCTCTCTCGGGCTTCATGTTGTCCAGTGTCATCAGGCTTGCTGGGTCTTCACCCCCCTGTCTCTTTTTTCTACAGTAAAATGTAGCCCCCCGACCCTACCAACCCGTGTTAGGCTCGGCGTGAACAACCCCTTTTGCGGTGCAGCCTGGCTGGGGCTGCCTTGGCCCTATCCCGCTACAAAGCGTCGCTTTGTTAGCACGCTTCTGTACTCTGCCATTTTGTTCAAAAGACACCTGCGAACCTCACGACTAACAGCCGTGCCTCGCTCAGGATAGGTACTAATGGAGGTGGTGTGAGCCGAATATCTTTGATTTAGCGGCAGCCTCTTTTGTTTAGCAAACTGGCGAGCTGGCCTATCGTGACAGCCCCCTTTTAAATTCCACCACCTGAGCCATACTTTAGTCGTAACACAGCTAACTTCAACTACGACTCGTACGTGATCAGCGCGTCTTCTTCGTTGGTCGCCGTCGACTTAGCTGCTGTTGACTCCTCATTTCAAAACTTTTCTCCTCCGCAAAAACAACAACAACGATCAAAATGGCACGACTCCGCTGGGGCTAAAGCGAATGTTTCACTCGCGACGAAAAGCTGGCGAGCCAGTCGACTGCTAAACGGACGACGTAAGCGGACCAAGTACGGACGAATGGAACACAGCGAGCCTGCCTCGTCGTGATGCTTATTACAGTCTGACCCCCTCTTCTCCTTCCTCCTTCCTCCTCCCTCCTCCTCCTCAACACACACAAACACACGCACGCACACTCCTCCATCGATCCCTCCCTCCCCATTCGGCTTGTTAAAACTGGTGACGTGGCTTCGCGAACGAGCTGGTACAAACAAACGGATCTTTCGCGTGACAATAATAAAATCACATCTTAATTGATTTATTGTAAAAAATGAAAAAATAATAACATTCATAACAGTGTAAATGTATTTCATGTGTTTGGGTAATTAATGCTAATAATATAATCCTTTATATCATCCTTTATAAGCAGTGTCAAAGAATCAGCATCAATTATTGTATGATTGAAACATCATTTTAGATTAAAAAACATAGTAGTACAACTAATAAGCACAGATGTGTCATTAAATGTTTACAATTAATTATAATATGATTAATGAAAGTTACATGATTTAAAAAGCATTAACTGTACTTAAAATGAGTACATCTACAAAATATACAAAAAAGGTGAAGCAATATTTTATTTTAAAACATGGATCATTAATTGTAAATTGTAAAAATTAAAATGATTCTAAGTATTTTTAAATCAAAATATACACTTAAATGCAGCGAATGATCTGGCATGCCAATCTCATTTATTTTTCTTAAGTCAAATGTGGCCCATTGAGCTCAAAACTTTCCCCACTCTTGTAAGATATTTGGTTCACAAATGTCAGGTATGTGTAAGTTATTCATTTTTCTTAACCCCCCCCCCCACACACACACACACATTTACAACAAATTTGCAACAAATCAGACGACAAAATATTTCATTGCTAAACTAATAAAAGAAATAGGTACATATTTTTTAAATAACCAATTTCGGGGGAGAAAAGGCTAAATCAATACCACAAACATTACAGGACTCTCAGTGTTGTAAATGCTTGTTGTGCCAAATTAAAGCAATACAAGCAATACTTTGCCTACCACTGCTTCAAGTAATCTTTTCCAAATATAATTAATATTGACATACATTAAATTATTTGGCATGATGGCATTCAACCAAGTGACAAGAGTAAAAGACAGAATGTCCAGAGTTTGGAATTGTTTCCGCTCAAGATACAGTCCGATATTTTTACCCTAAAGTAGAACAAGAATATGACAACAGCATTCACCAAAGAAAAGGAGCATGTTTGATACAGTTCAGTACAAACCGTATTACATGTGCAGTGTTCAATACAAACAGTATTAATTTGTGTTAAACATTTTTTACGTAATGGACATTCTGGAACTTTTAACATTTCTTTTATTTATAGTGAGTAATGGGTGACATTCATGTGGCCACAATCAAAGACACTTAAAATTCGACAAAATTTAACGCTTTTTTGGGGGGAGAGCCAAAAAGAGTCCATTCAAGCTGCGTCGAGGCAAATGATCCAGATCACTTTAAGCTTGCCGGAATACCCACCTAGAGTCTAAACACATGAGCACAGCTCTCGTCACGTGTCCCAACAACAGCCCCTCTCGTCGTCACTTCCCTCTTTTTACTCCACGTGAGCTTGCAACCATGGCAACCGTCAAGCGTTTTAAAAGCGAACACTTTCAACAAGAGCCAACATGCGTGTCGTACGTCCTGCGTTGTAGACGTCATGTTAGCTAGCGATGGGCACAAAGAGAAGAGCAAGGGCAGCTCGGCGCTACAATCTACCATCTGATTGGTCAGGCGGGGATTTAAGAAAGTGTTCACGTGCGCACGTGCGGTGAACATTTTGTTCTGTGGTGTGGTTGGAGAGTATGGACCCAAAGATCGTCTATAATAATAGGATTCGCCGTTGTTAAGCGTTAGCTTCTCTTCCCGAATAACTTGAACACACGTTGGCACTTTGCTGACACCAAGTATCCCATCATGTTTTGGGATGATGAAAATACTTACAATATAATACACACATGGTTTTGTAACATCCATTAATTCTAACTATTTTAGCTGCCTTTTTACTTCCATTCATGTGCGCATTGCCAGGGACAAGTTGTTAGGGTAGGCAAGTAAGGCAGTGCCTTCTCTTCCTCCTGCATGTTAAGAGGGAAAAAAGGGGGAAAAATAACTTGTTTATATGAAATCATGTTCCATTTTAGCTCTATGGTCTGTGGTTTATTTTGATTTTCTTTTCAATCCAATAATGAATTGCCCTTTTGTAAATATGTACTGACATTTTTTAAAATGTGATAAACTTCATAAAGGATTTCCCCATCATGGGGTTCATGCAAGAGAAATTAGTTTCAATTGCACACAAATTAATCAAGACCTCCCAAGACGGTCCCAGCAAGGTTTTTGTGAGCCACAAATAAATCTGATCCAAAAACGTGAAAGCATAACAATACTATGAGAGAATCTCCGCACTCCTATTTACAAGGAGAGGTAAGGTGATGATTGCATGAAGGTTAAAAATATAAATACAATGAAGAGTGGGAACTCTTTATTATTATTATTCCCTCTTTGTTTTCATTTCGTGTTGTTGTTCTTTGTTACATTGTGACACACCCAATTGTCATAAAAGGATCATATTTTTCTAAAATTGCGCCTGATAAGAAAAGGGTCCTCACCGCTGGTTTACTTGATACCACAGACAAGCCGGGTTGAGGAGGTTTTAAATAGGGTCAAAGTTCACAGGCTTACTGCAAACAACAGGCAGCAGATAATGGGCCCATATCAAACAAAGGAACAAAGTTTACACTAATAGTCTTCTGTTGGTGCCTTCCACCAATATGTCTCCTGAAAAAATAAGGATCCATACATATGAGACAAGCCCCTTTACTGCCGTCTTTTTTGTTTGGAATTGAATTAATTTAAAATTGGTTTGTTAAAATTCATTTAATTTGACTTTTTTTTTTACATTCAATTTACATTGTACAACTGTTTTTCTATTGCAAATTCTTTAAATTCACATTTATTGCATTTTAGTTTTTGACAATTGTAAAGGTTAAACTTGATCACTTATGATTGTTAATTCTGTGTTTTGTTCAGGACACAGTTAAAAAAATGGCAACGTAGCTGACAGTTAGCCTAGCTTCTTGTAATTCTTCTGGCTTTGCTGGGAACGCCTTGGAATTCCTCTGGAAGAGTTGGAAGATGCGACTGGGGAGAGGGACGTGTGGGCTTCCCTGCTAAAGCTGCTGCCTTCGCGACCCCCGGCTTTCAATTTTTTTTAAAACTTTTTGCTGAAGTTTACATGAATTATGCATGAATATTATTCAAGACATGCTGACATGAGCTTACTGGGCCTTGGTGGAGGTCTATTGAATGAAGTAAGGCCATGGTCAAAAGAAAGCGTCAATGTCTTTGCCAAACTCAGGTTAGCAGCTCTATCTAGTGGATAAAAGTAAATAATGCAATCACCCCTTCACCCCGCCGTTTTTCAGCAGCTGTCAGCCTCTCTCTCACGCAGAGAGGAAAATCACCCAAACGTGGGTCAATGCTTAAAGAGTCACGTGTTCAGCTCAGAATAGCTCCGACATTCATCAAGGTTCCCTGATTTTTGGTTTCGAGATTGTATGAGGTCCGGATGATGTGACTGTGTAAACACACTTTTGTACCCATTATGGAGTAAATATTTCGACCTCACACACTGGTGGGAACCCATCCAAACATCAATTGTCTAACTGCCTATCTTGCCAAATAGAAACAAAAAGAGAGACTTTAAATACTCCTTTACTGTGCATTCATGTAACACCTGGGGGTGGGGGTGGTCGTGGGGTCGCTGTGAATCATGCATGCTTTCGAATTCTGAGATTTCTCAAAGGTGGCTGTGAGTGTTGGTCCTCACACCACAAAAAGTCCCCATGACGTAACAGTTAACAGACTGGTCCCCACAAAGACAACAAAACCAGAAAACACACTTGCTCAATAAAAAACAACCCCTTCAAACTTAATAGCTGCTGCATGTGCATGTTATGGGGCTTCCCTTCCTGATTTATGGTCCCCACACCACAAATGGTCGCAGTTGGCATGAAAACGGAAAAAAAAAAATGGACCAATAGCTCATGCCATCATCCCAAGTAGTTTGTTTCATTGACTGTAATACCACATTTGTGGTCTCCGGAATATCCTGAACACCACACACACACACACATCGGTGGCCAAATGGGCCAGTACTAAAAGCTTCAGCTATTTTCACAATACCTGCTACATGCATATTATGACATTTGATGTTGGGTCCTCCAGGTCCTCACAATGCGGCTGTTAACAGAGTTTTGTGACTACACAAATTCCTGCCCACACACAGACACACGACTGAATGTGAGCTCCTCATCTACGATGTCTCCTGCTCCAGACAGCATTGATCACTGATATAGGCTATTTATCAAGCACATTTTCCTCCAAGGCAAACATGACATGTTTTATTTGACTTTCTGATTTGATTTGATGCCTTATTGATTCAATATGCCTGCTGGACGTGAGCTAAACTAGAACAAAACACAATAATCACAAGAGGCAGAATTTTAGAAACGAAGAGTTTATTCTCTACTTTTTTTGTTTTTCAACTACAGAAAAGTTGAACGATTTAAACACTGAAAAAAGCTGGTCACTTGACTTCTTAAATGCTGTTGTCTTTTTGGGAGTTTTGTCTTGGTTTGCTTACCAAACACAAGATTTTGACAATAGGGAATATTTATGACCCATACTTTGTATTTTAAAGTGAAGCCAGAATGGATGCCATGTGCCTCGCTGGCAAGTAGAAAATTATATTTTAATTACAATAATTTCACCTGAGATCAAGTATGAAAAATACATGTCCATCCACCAATTATCCGAGCAGCATTTCTTCACGAGGGTTGCGGGCATACTGGAGCTTATCCCAGCGGTCTTTGGGCGGGGGACACCCTGAACTGGTTGAGAATATGTCATTCTAATGATTCTCTCCTTTATCATCTATAACTGCTTCAAACAACAAGGCGTGTGTATGAATAGTGGTTACGATTGCAAGACTGTCCATGTCGTATGTGTTCTGTTGTATTATTAATTTGTGATTTTATATTAACTGTTCTGTGAAACATTTTGTTACGGCTGCAGCAGTTGTGAAAGCGCTGTATAATTGAAGATGTATTGTATATTGTATTGTAAACAGTAGATTGTCTTTAAAATATACTATACGAATATCAGGTTGTTATTTAAAAACTCATAAAATAATTAAAAAAAATATTTGAAAATGTAAATAAATTTCAACATTTTCACCTATTGTAATTAATAATACTATAACAATCAATCATTGTTTGTATTTAAAAAATAATTTAATTTATTTATATGCAATTTATAAAATAAAAATTATAAAATAACAACTTTACTAAAATGTAAAATTTTGACAAAAAATGTAATAAAAAACAGTCCAAAATTAGGTAAAAAGAATGGATTAAATTTATCTTAACGTTTCAAATTTCCAAGAGGCAGCGATCTCAATATCAATTTTTCATAACCGTTTAAGATAAGATTACCCTTTGTGTATGAGATATAACAAATACCAAAATTCCCTGCAAATTTAGCAAATGTCCAGTTTATTCCGATGAAAAGTTTACAACTTGTAACTCTAGTAATGATCTCTCGAAGTCTTTGGCATGACAAAAAAGGACATCGCACAATATGCAGTAAACATAAAAAAAAATAATAATAATAACATAAATAACACGGACATTCCATTAAACCCACACACACTTGCGAACTGATTCCGAGCGAGCTTTTTTGCACTTTTATTAGACTTTGCTCATATTCATAACACAAGTACGTAAAGAACAGATACTTGGTGAGGCAAGGCAGCAGGGCCACGTCTGTTGAAAAAAAATACAAGTTAAAAAAAATAATAATGAACCCCCCCCCCCCCCAAAAAAAAAAAACCTATCACAGTGGCACAGTGCCCTCCTCCTGGCAGACCGGCTGCCCGGCCCCCACTCCACCCGCCACTCGTGTGTGAACATGAATGCAGCAAAGTGGGCAGAACTTGAAGCCCCCCAATTTTTCCAGCAGATTGTACATTTTGGACAGGAGATTCCCTCACACGACTACGCCTTTAACATTCTATACCCGTGAGAATGACAAATATATATTAAAAAAAATAATACAAATAAAAAAGTCTACCTCAATAATGCCAGTGCTTTTCAACATTATACATAGTTTTCGCCATATTTTGGGGGTTCGTTTTAAAAATCTTTGGATGTGCAGTACCGTAATACCCATTTAAAAACAATAGAAAAACACGTATACATACAAATACTGTTCAACAAATTTCAGCTTTTTTGGGGGGTGGGGATGGTCGTGGTGACGGCAGTGTTTAAAACACATGGAAATGCCTCACAAACGTAACGCTGTTTTTCTCTTCACCCCATCCCCCTACAGTAGTATATACAAATCTAGAATTTCTACAAATGCATAAATTAAATTATAACAGTGGTTAAGGAAATTGATAAAAACATTTAACTGAAGAAACCACAGCACAGAAGAAGAGAAAAACGGGTGGGGTGGCGGAATTATGAACACGTCACAATAGTTGGTTTTACCCTGTTAAAAATCAATAGTCGACCATCATAAGTGAGCCTCTGAGAACTCAAGTGGGCTAACTCCGTTTTTGCCATTTGTAAGTTAAGTGCAGAATTAAATAGAGAAAAGGAACCTACGTGCTGTACTTCCAATTTTGACCTATAGGAGGCAGTCCATTATTGCACCAAGCGCTTAAATTATATCTCAGGTAAGAGTGCATATGCGTCTTCAAATAAGTGATTGTTATTTATCATTGTTCATTGACACGTGTAGACCACTGCTGCACCTAAAAAACAAAACAAAACATGAAAGCTAAAAATAAAAATATAAATTATAATTGTGAGTTCGCATACTGTTGTTCTCAGCGGCTCAAATATGACCCAAAATATACTTCTCCCTCCTTTCAATATACATCAACCCTGAAACACTTCTTGAAACAACAACAAAATATGGAAAATCTATCACACTTGGTCGCAGAAAGTAGGCAAAGGAATCCGTCAGTATGAGGTATTCATTCAGAGACATTTTGGAAAAGACATGCACGGCCAGAGTGAGAGAAAAAAGGTGGCGGGGATGGGGAGGGAAGGAGGTTCGGCAGAGTCGCTTTGGTATGATTTCATTGCATGCGCTGGCAATTAAAAAAAAACACCACAGTGATTTTAAGCAGAGGAAAAAAACAGGGGGTGGAGTTTCCTTGGGCAGTGGCGGCCCTTCGACAGGCTTGAGGTAAGTCAAAGGAGAGAAAAGAGGTCAAGAGCGGTTCAACACTTTGGTTCAAGCAAGGCACTCGTCCTGGGAGTGTGAAGGAGGAGGAAGAGGAGGGGAGGATCTGTCAGGAGCATGAGGAGGATAAAGAAGATAACCCCCCAAGCAAGCAGGAGGCAGAGGTTAGGAGGAGGCACAGTGGAACCTCGGAAGGTGAAAGTTGGAATTTGAGCAACAGAAAATAAAAAAGCCTGCACGTGGGATTCTCGAAGTGCTGTACAAGTTCCCCTGATGGTATTCGGGCTTCCTCTAGCGGCATGTAAAATAATCACTGCCTAAGTACAATTCAGTTGAAATTCATTTTGATTTTTTTCCCCCATCTTTTCATTTAGTTTTTATTTCACTTTTATGTCCAGTCTAAAAGATTACTAGACAAGTAAATCATTTAAGGTGTTTTCCAATATCCAAGAACAGTACCAGTGTTCTAAAATAACGTTATAGTGTCCTCCATTGATATTAAATATAGTTTTTAGGAAGATAAGCCCAGTCTGTTTTTTAGACTTAAAGCTAATTATTTTTGCAGGCGTCAGTTGAAAAGCCATCGCGCTAAAAATGAGGAAAACAACCTTAAAGGATGAACACTGTGTGTTTGGCTTTTTTGTTCGCTGCCTTGGCAGTAAAACAATGCAATGAAAAAAGGTGAGACGAGAAGATACTGAATTTTTTAAATTAACATGACACCGAATTGTTTTTAATTAGGATTTGTTCATATTTTTATGTTTCATAACTCTAATATTAATAGATAATTCTTATTCGTCGGAATTTGGGGGCGGATATCGTGTTAAAAAATGGAAATCTGCTCTAAAGTAGTTTAGATTTGCTTGACTTTAGAGGTTCCACTGTGGATGTATATGAGCAAAGAACCCCTTTTCATAATTTTCTTGACAGCTTTCACATGTTCTGTGACAAATTTGGAGATTTAAAGGGGAAGTCAACTCAAAAATGTTCTCGACAATGATTTGTTCTATGCGGCCCCACTAATCTAAACACGATTATTATTATGGATCTATTTGCAAAATCCGCAACGACAACGACTGTCACAGCTCACCTGATTTCTGGGTTTGGTCACGTGTCATTCGCAAGATGAGCCTTTTGGCATTGTGATGTCGACAGCAAGTGGCAAAATAGATAAGTAAAGTTGGGGAAAAAATATGGGTGCACTTTGCTTCTTATTTCATATTCCCCAAAGCAATATTCATCAGAATGCCGTATTTAAACACATTTTTGACTTGGCTTCCCCTTTAACTCCTACATTCATTCATTCATTCATCTTCCTAACCGCTTGATCCTCACTAGGGTCACGGGGGGTGCTGGAGCCTATCCCAGCTGTCTCCGGGCAGTAGGCGGGGGACACCCTGAATTGGTTGCCAGCCAATCGCAGGGCACACAGAGACGAACAACCATCCACGCTCACACTCACACCTAGGGACAATTTCGAGTGTTCAATCAGCCTGCCACGCATGTTTTTGGAATGTGGGAGGAAACCGGAGCACCCGGAGAAAACCCACGCAGGCCCGGGGAGAACATGCAAGCTCCACACAGGGAGGCCGGAGCTGGAATCGAACCTGGTACCTCCGCACTGTGAATCCGACGTGCTAACCACTGGACTACCGGGCCGCCCTAACTCCTACATATGTAGTGTATATATGGCAGGAAGTAAGTTAACTGCGAGGTGCCGCCCCCCCGCTTCCCCCGCATGTGCCAGTTTGAAAGTGTGAGAGTTTGTGGAGTGAAATGTTTTGCTTTCCAACATAAAAGCAAACATTTCCAAATCTTGTGTCTTTTTCCCCCACCGGCCTCAAAATTTGAATATACAGTGTTCCCTTACTTTTCGCAAGTGATACATTCCAAGCCTCGCCCACAATTGGAGGATTTCCACAAAGTTGAGGTGGACTTTTTTTGGGAGGGGTGGGGGGGGGGGGTTTACGCGGAGATTTACAACCTCTCAGTCTCTCCGAACACACACACTCTCAGAGTCGTGATTTACTGCTGGAAAAAACCCCCCATCAACATTTCTTGACTGATTCGACTAAGAAGGAAGAAAAAAATAGGAATAAACAACTACAAAATACAGTAACCATGTGAAATTGCAATCAATGAAGTTATGTTCACAAATAAAAATCCGTGATAGAGTGAATCCGCTATAACCGAACCGCAAAGTAGCGAGGGAACACTGTAAATGCTTTTTTTTTGTTGTCAACAATAGTACATTTTACTCCATCAATGTGACTATCTACAGAGCAAGAATTGAGAGCAGGATCGCACTTGGGGAAGATGTGAAGGCAGTGTGTGTGTGTGTGTGTGTGTGTGTGTGTGTTTTACAACAACATTTTCACCACCACTCACAGAGGCCGTGCATTGAAAAAAAAAAGCAACAACAAACCTTTGGTTATCTTTGGTATCGTCAAAGTGATAGAAATCACATATGGAACTTGAGTGAGGTAGCATCTTTGGTTTCACGCTAGAAAACATCAGCAGGTGACACATTGTTTAGTTGGTTGAAAAGCGTCTCTATCTTTTTTTTCCCGCTCCTTCTGATAAATGTAGAGCTGCTAACTGTGGCCTTGAGGAAAACGAGGAGGAGGAGGAAGAGGAGGATGACAAGGGGCCCGGCTAATTTATCAAACATGTTACGCGTCCCCTTGTGTAGTGCTTTCCTCCTTGTGCTGAAATGCATAGCTTTCCAGGCTTTGGATTGTTGCGGGAAGGGGAAAGGGACCTGATTGGACCATTGATCTTGTCCACTTGACATGTTTGATGGATACACAAAACAATACAATAAATAAAAGCAACACACTATATTGGACTCACAGTGACAACATGTTTTGATTGGCCTTCACAGCGAGCGTTAACAGTAACATTCCACACCGCTCGTTGCGCGGATAAAACTGATTAACAAGGCATCCATAAGGCAAAAAGTTTAACTCATGTGTCACGCTAAAATGATTTAAATGTGATTACGGGTGTGAAGTCACTGCTAAGTGTAGTGGTTCACATACATTTTTCTTTGGTTAAATGTGAGCTGCAATAGGCTCCAGTTCTTGCCCTGATCCTGAACAGAATAAACTCCCAATAGAAAAAAAAAGATGGAAAATTAGGAATGTTGCACAAATAATGTGACTCCAAACACAATAAATTCAAAAAAAAAAAGGATGGATGGACTAAGAATATACCAACATGAATAATGTAGTGGTTCACACGGTGGACTTTAGTATCATTATAATACCCGATAAGACCCTAAACAGGATAAACACTACAGAAAAAAAATCCTGCTCTCAAAAAAAAATCAAGAGTGTTGTGTTATTAGTAGTGTAGTGGTTTCCATGGTGTCTTAACTCCAGCACCTGACATGACCCCTAAATAACCCCCCACCCCAAATTGATGGACGATGTCGCACCGTTGTTACTGCAGCAATAGAAAAAAGAACCAAAAAATCAGATGGATGACTGGTTAGGAATGTTGCATGATGGCTAGTGTAGTGGTTCACATAGCTTAGAATAGCTTTAAATCAACTGAGATATGCGCCTACTGTCACCCCGAATATGGTAAAAGTTCAACAAAACAGATGGATGGATGACTTACCAATATTGCTTCATGGGTAGAGTAGCGGTTCACATAGCAACTGCCCTAAATCAACTGGGATATGCTCCTGCCGTAACCCTGAACAGAATAAAGAAGAACATGGGAGGATGTATGACTGGGAATGTAGCAGCAGTGGCTGGGTTAAAAAAAAAAAAAAAGAAATACAAAATATCTTTGGTCAATAGCACCGCTCTCGCATTTTTTTGTGGAGGCTACATGAGTGAGGCTTTGGTTTCTCTGGTTTAAAAACGACGTTTCAGCACGCCGGAAGGAAAGCACTACATCGTGATCCGGGGTGGGAATTTGGGGCTACGCGATGGGATTGGTTTCCTCCTGTTTACTATCCATGGATCTGGGAAA
This sequence comes from Hippocampus zosterae, assembly GCF_025434085.1. NCBI lineage: Eukaryota > Metazoa > Chordata > Actinopteri > Syngnathiformes > Syngnathidae > Hippocampus > Hippocampus zosterae. The sequence continues at coordinate 9,871,549 of NC_067454.1, read as the reverse complement.
AGACGTCGGTCCGTGCTGTTCGGCGCCACCTCCGGCGGTCGGCGGGGATGAAATAGAAATAAAAAAAAGCAGTCGCTCTCGTGGGATTTAAATTTGCTGAACATTGATTGGCCAAATCCCACTTGGAGCTCCGCAGATCAGACTGATTAGAACATCCATTTTGGGAGTCAGGTAGCGACAGTGGGAAGGGGACGCAGGGGTTGTCGTAAAGCTAGAGACCAGTAAGCGTGGTGAGTACAAGAAAAGGGGGTGGGGGGGGGCGGTAGTCTTTTTGCAGTGTGTAACACAAACAAGTCAAAGCAGGTCAAACAAGAAAGAAGAAGTCTTTGGTTTGTTTGTTTTTTCTCTCATCTTTGGATACTATAAATATGAATGTAGTACAGATTTAAGGGCAAAAATGTGAGGTCTTTTGTAAGGTTCTCTTAAGTTTTAAAGCTTTTCCACCGAGTCGAGTCCATGAGTAAGGGTCAAAAGCGCACTCCCGGTCCTTCTTCAGGCTTTGGTGCAGGCGCTGAGGCCGACGCCGGGCGGGTGGCCGGAGCCGTCGTCGACCCACTTGTCCAGGCTGCGGCGGCGAGCGTTCATGAAGAAGTTGCTGACCGTGGCGAGTTCCAGGCCCAGTTGCTGAGCGATGGTCAGCTGCAGCTCTTTGGATGGACGCTTGTTCTCCTTGAAGATGGCGTGGAGGGTCCGCCGTTGCACATCCGTGAACACCAGGCGGGGCTTCTTGGCCGCCGGGTTGCCCCGTTCGCTGCGGCCATGGTCCTGTTCCTTGCGCTTGCACGCTGAGGAGAGGCCAGTAAAGACAAAAGGGAGCAGGGATGTGAGTCGTCAGAAACCTCTCTCAGCATGACAAATATTGCAAACATCGCCCCCGTACCACGATAGTATTATTCAAATAAGATATTTAGAAAATTAAAAGCCTTTCTTGCTCTGACCATACATAAATTCAAACTTAGAAACATCTGTGAGTTTGACCAAAGCCATTGAAATGAATGAAAATGCCACGGATCCAGTCCAGACAGCCAAAACACTCACAAAAACGTTTGGAATGTGTTTTTAATGAAAAAATAAAACTCCATAATGTTGTATTTTATAAAAACATACGGTTGTAACGTAATGAAACACAATCTATCCATCCATCCATTTTCCGACCCGCTTATCCTCACAAGCGTCGCGCTGGGGTGCTGGAGCCTATCCCAGCTGTCTACGGGCAGTAGCCGGGGGACACCCTGAACCGGTTGCCAACCAATCTCAGGGGACACAGAGAAAAACGATTATCCACGCTCACACTCACACTCAGGGACAATTACGAGTGTTCAATCAGCCTGTCATGCATGTTTTTGGAATGTGGGAGGAAACCGGAGAAAACACAGAGCAAACCCACGCAGGCACGGGGAGAACATGCAAACTCCACACAGGGAGGCCGGAGCTAGAATTGAACCTTGAACTTGAATTGACCTCTGAACTGTGAGGTCGATGTGCTAACCACTGGATGCCTATGTGGTTACTGTTTTGTTTGCTTCCAAGCCTTTGTTGTTGAGAAGTGGATACTGTGTGCATTTTGAGTATGATCCTCTTCTGTACATTTGTTCAGTAAAAAATAAATAAATAAATAAATAAATAAATAAACAAACAAACAAATAAACAAACAAATAAATAAATAAATAAGACATTTTCACCCATTAAAAAAAAACTTTTGGTCACACATCTGGTTAGGAAGTGTGAGGTCCTATGTGGCCCCCTAGCATCGCTGATGAAACATTTTGGCCCTCTCTATCGTTTATGTTGCCTATCCTTGCCTGAGGCTATTTCTGAATGCTTTGTTCCCAGCCACTGGAAATAATAGCAGCTGCTGTGTGACCTGGTGTACTGCACTCAATACCTTTGCTCTGTACAAGTTCTTCTTTCTTTCAAAAAATCAACTATAAGGGCAGCTTGCTGTGTTTCCAGTATTTATGACAGCCACACTCGTCTCATGAGTTATATTATAAGTTGCCGGCTATAACGTCATGTAATTGATCTGATAAGGAGTCAGCTGTCATATTGCTCATCAATGAAATATTTCACAACAGTATGATGCGGTTTACTTCTACACCACCACAAGAATAACAGAAACAACAAGGTCTTCTGACCTAAAAGGCTGCTTGAAATTCAAATCATTTTGAAAATAAATAAAGCCGCGAGGCAGCGAAAACCCCATTTTCACAATTCACTCATGTACTTATGGAAAATTCACTGTCACATCATTGATTTATTGATCCCTGTAAGAAATGTGCTGTGTTAAGGTGACTCTCACAGACTAAAAATAGGCTAAGCACAATAAAGAGGCAGACTATTAAAAACAATATCAAATATGAGAATACGAAATAAATCAAATAAACCCAGGAAATATTGCATGGGCGCTGGCGCCTGTTTTCGGCTTACAACCTTGACTGGTCGGCAAGTCAGTTGCAGGGCACATATAGTGTCGACAAACAAGCATTCAGACTCATGTTCATCCCTATATGAACATGTTTTGAGGTTTCAATGAACTTAACATGAATGTTTTTGGAATGTGGGAAGTGGCCAGAGAAAACCAACACAGCGGACTTCTTAACTGTGAGGTAGATGTGCAAACCACTATCTCACCACGATATTAAAGGGTTCTATTACGCCACCTCTCACTAATATTTGAAAACGGCGCTTAAAGCGGGGCGTTGTCTGGAGGACTCTCGGTCTTGTGAAGAGGGCGATGGTGGGGCGTGGTCTAACGAATACCATGAAGACTACAGTACGACCCCAAAAAATCGTTTCTATGCTATGTTCATAAATCACAAACCCGAAAATGGTTATAAAAATGTCCGCAAACACTACTGTTCCAACTCATTACGGAGGTGTGTACGAGTTTGAGTGGGTTCGAGATCCGATGGAGGCAGGGCATTGACGTCAGCATTCCGGAAGTGATGTCAGAAGCCCCTGCTTGTCCAATGCAGACGGAAGAAAGCCACAATAACATGCAGTGCAGTATTTAACCTGAGGATGGCGCCACACATGTTTTTTCCTGCCCCAAATTCAAGACTTCAACAAACATGCACTAAAATGTCAATAATGACGAGGACATGTGAGAAAAGATGACAAGACTCGGGTTTGTACAATTTATCAGCCCCTTGAAGAATAACGAATAATGAAAAGTTCCAAACATCTTTCCGGAGCATCCAGATAAATGTAAACTGCACAGAGCACCACAATTGAGAGATTCAAGGTTCGATTTTCCCCCCATTTTTTTTTACCACGACAGTGCTGATGAACAGCAGACCGCGCTGACAGTAGCGAAACAGTGGCTTCTGTCCATGGTGCTGAAAACACGAAGTCGCAAAAACTCGCTCGCAAGTGAGCCGGACCCCATCGTCAGGAACACCCTAAACTAATCACCAGCCAACCGCAAGATTACATGGACAAACATCCATATCCATGCACATTCACATCCGTGCACAAGTTGGAGTGTTCGGTGCATCTCACGTTCACATTTTCCAATGCTAATAGTGAACCAACGCAACAGGCAAACTCCATACAGCAAGGCTGAGAGTCGAACCCAGAACCTCTTGACTGTGTGGCAGATGTGGCTACTCCCAAAAACATCGTCCTGCCTACACCATACAGACCCTCAGGAAAAGAAGCAATTCAACGAACGAACGGATCTAGCTACTTTCCATCAAGTTTTTTGGGGAGGCTCACTTCTCCCATTCAAGGAGCGATCTAATAGACCGGGAGGGCAAAGACTTGGGTGGCTCATAAGCACACCAGAAGCTATTAGAAACATCTCAGTTGAGTCCATGAAAAACAATCACCGTTTTGCTCTCACGCTCAGTTGTTGTTGATATGTTGATAAACGGGGAATCCGAAATGCAATCACAATAAACATGCAGCTCTGAGAGTACGTCAAAACACATTTGATTGTAATCATTTTTACCAGTTGATTTATATAAGCTCAAACTTGGCGCCTTCGTATCCGATTTCAACACACTATAAGTGGAGCCGGATAATAATAATAATAATAATAATAATAATAATAATAATAATAATAATAATAATAATAATAATAATAATAATAATAATATACCCATGATCAACAATGCGTGTCCCGTAGTGCCACTAAACATTAACTGCTAGTGCAGAAGCTGCTATAATAAATTACCAGGAGTGAAGGCCACGCAGACAGGGGGAGAGACCTGGCACGGCCTGGACATCGGCTCACAACACACACACACACACACACACACACACACACACACACACACACACACACACACACACACACACACACACACACACACACACACAGTGGTTGATCTCAGCTAATCATTACAAGCAGCAGGGATAACTATACACTGTGGTCCACTGGCGGTTTGGGGGGTGTGCCGAGAACTAACAATATAATAATAATAATATTCGTTATTATTATAAACATAATTGGGACCTTGCTTGTGTCTCTGGCTCTGGAAACTGGACGTTTCCACTCCATCTCAGAGGAAGAGCAGAGTTGTTGTTTGTGTCAGTTAAATGAAGAAGACTATTATTCTACAAACTGTCCAATGTGTCTGTCTGATGAAGAACGACTCAAGTATCTGTTTAAGTATAAGCATTTTATATGGTTCAGTTTCTGACGGGAGGGGAGGGGCCTCTTTCTTTGATATATTTGTGAATGTCTGCCTATTTTTGCGTTTAATATCCCATGTGGGCCGGGCACCTTTGGTGGTGCATGACACTAATAAGAAATAAGCAAAGTTGGGCAACCTATAGTTCGTGGGCCATGTCCTGACCTGGAGAACATTTGATCCGGCCATTGCAATGCGGGACATTTAGCTCAATTGTTCATGATTTACACTAATAAGAAACATTTATTTTATTGTTGGATTGTAGTTTTGTATGGCCGAGATCTGATTTTCTCCAAACCATAAGTACCAAACATGTTATTGTTAGACAGCCAGACTATGACGAAATACATACAAAAAAATACACTCATTAATATAATGATGAATGTGGATACGATCCAGTCATGTTTTTTTTATTATTATTAGATTCTGTTCTGCGATTTTGAATGCATGGGGTGGAATTGTATACATGAGGGAAAATGAGAAAAGGCCTGAGATTAATTTCAGAAGGCCAAAATCAATAAGCATATCGCATTAAATTCAGCACAGTGTCTTTCGAAAACACTCAGGGGACTACCAAATTAACAAGGCAATACCCAGTCCTCATAAATATCCAGAAATACTGTACTTCATTAGCATTTTTGAAATTGTCCTGTGCAACTTTCATTTTGAAACAATTTATCTGATTATTTGAAGCTATGGCCATATCGTGTGATTTAAGGGCCATTTAAAAAATAAAAATATTGTCTGAATGATAACAATGATGAAATCACATTTGAGGACCTAGCCGAATGCAATCGTTATTCCTGAGCCTTTAGTTATTAAAATAAAATGCACTCATATATTAAAAACGCACACTCATTTCCCTTCCGTATTTAAAAAGTACTCACATTTAAATGCATTTCTTCTCTTTTTTTTATTATACAATTGTAAATAAAGTTCTCACGCGCACACACACAAAAGCAGAAGCCTGGAGAAGTAATCAATGGTGATGAAATACACGCATACGCACCAGCGCGCAAACACACTCACACTTACAATAAAGTGTGCGGAATTACTTTTATTTCCAACAAAAAAAACGCACACATGCGCAGCCCATCGATTAGCCTCATTAATTTTGGGAAGAAAAAAAAAGCAATTTAAGTCTGTGTGTGTGTGTGTGTGTCTGCGTGTGTGTGTGTGTGTGCGCGCGCCTGTGTGTGTGTGTGTGTGTGTGCGGGCGCGCGCGGCAGCGCACGAGAGAGTGATTGAGTGATCGAGTGAGTGCGCGCGCTCACGTGTGCTTTAATGGACTTCTGACTACCACAGGGACAAATTAATACAGAGGTCTATCAGTTAATTGGAGGTGGGGGTGGGGGGCGACATACACCACAGTCGGGAATAAATAAACATAACCATCACTGAACTTCAGTGGATGGTGGTACAATAAAGTCCCATTCGGAAGGGATACAAATCACTGCATAAACAAAGGCCTGTAAATGTGCGCTGGGACCTACCACATGGCCAGAAAAAAAGGCGGCTTCTCGGGTGCATGTGTACACCAAAATAAAGACTAACGATTCCTCGTGCAAGGATCGACTTACTTTACAAGAGCACGGGGTCGATAGTGGGAGGTAAAACGACACCAAAAACGACCATGCACACAAACACCCGACACAACTAAATAAATAAAGAAGAAAAAGAAAGAAAAATATCAGCAGGCCATATTTGAATTGGAATAAATGGAAAAATATGCAAGCATGCACTTGGATTGGTGTTTACATCAATCCATAAGCACACAAATACGAGAATATAGCAAAAACAAATCACTTTAAACAACATTGACACTGAAGGCTACTTGCTGTTATTTTTTATGTTTATGCGCTAAAAAAAACTACAGCAGTTTAAATTCCCAAAGCAATTGCATGTAAAAATAAAAAAAATATGGAGCTGAATCAATCAAAGTCAAATACTAGAATAATGTACTGTAAGCTACAGAAAAACCGAAGACAACTTGCTGATATCCATCGATGTTTATGACTATATCACATAGTATAGTTGAATTGAAATACTCGCAAAAAATTGCCGACACAGAACTGCAGTTGACGCAAAAGCAATCGAATACGACGAAATCAATCACGTTATGTGCTGTGATTGCGTAACAAAACAAAAACGGAGTTTAAATTCCCAGCCCACTTGACCTGCTTATTGATTATTATGAATAATAAAGCAGCCTTGAGAGTCAACGCTGACGAGAGCAGCATGCAATTGTACTGAAAATAGAAGAAAATGAGGCTTTACCGAGGCTTCGCTCACCTGCGAGCCTGAGCGCACTCATGCGCTGGAACTCAGGCTCCTGCAGCCACTTCCACATGCGGCGGAAGGTCTCTCTGCCGGACTTAAGCTTGGACCAGGGTTTGGGGTTCCTCAGCAGGTCGGACAGGGTCCCCTGGGAGCGGCACAGGACGCGCTGGGCGAAGATGGCTTGGGGGATGCTGTAGCGCTTGAGCTCCGTGGTGATCCTCTGCGCCACCTCTTTGGTATTCACTTCCTCCATCTGCCCTCCTCCTCCGCCTCCTCCACCGCCGTTGATGGCTCCTTGCTGTCCGAGCGCGGAGGCCTGCTCCCGGCCGCCGCTTAGCCCCTGGCCGTGGCCCTGCGCTCCGAGGTGGGCGTGCGGATGGTGATGCAGGCCGTTCAACTGCACCATCCCCGCCGCGGAGCTTATGTGCTGCTCTGTGTGGCGGCCGAGCATGGCCGGGTGGTGCGCCTCGAAGCCGCTGGGAGTCAGCATCTTCTCCCCGGGCATGGCGGCGCCAGGGTGGGCGTAAGGTGGTAGGCCGGCTTGGCTCGTGTGGATACCCGCGAGACCGGAGCCGGACAGCGGGGACAGACTCTGGCCCATACAGGGGTCCTTGTGGTGGTAGGCGGGGTAGAGAGTGTTCATGGGAGCCAGACTACGGTCCTCTCGCATGAGCGTGAAGCTGCCGCTGACGTTGCCCGGGAGCCTCTGGTGCGGATGCGGGTGATGGGGATGCGGGTGTGAGGGGTGGTGGTGGTGATGATGGTGCGGGGGAAACTTGTCGGATACGGTGGAGATGGGGGGCAAAGGCTGCAGGGGGGTCAAGGTGGTGTAGGTGCTGCTCGCGCTCATGCCGGGAGCTTCGCACATGCTGATGGCCGGGTGTAGGTGTCCAGGGTGATGGTGGTGATAGTCTCCGCCGTCCAGGAGGGTTGCCATGCCCATGGCGCGGTGGCTCAGCCCCCTCGGGCTCGGACGCGAGTGCGGACTGTGGCCGCTCAGCAGCTCCCCGTGGCTGCTTACGGAGTCATGGCCGTGCAGGTCGCCTATATTTTCCATCGAGAGCTGAGCATTCATGGTCCGGGCGGCTCTGTGAACCAACCATCTATGTGACCTGCTTAGCTGGCGCCCCCCGCCCCTGAAAGTCGTAGTAGTTCAATTCTTTTGTTCTTTTTTCTTTTTCTTATAATGAAAAAAAATCTTACTACTTCGGTTCCGTCTTCTAAATCCACGCTTTCTTCATTGATAAATATGTATCTTTTAAATGCCTTGTATTATTTCTTTCCTTTGTAAATCAAGCCCCCCCACCACCAGCCAGCTGTCCTTGCGCTCCGGTCGGGTGCCGCGCCATATCTCTCTCTCTCTCTGTTTGTGTGGGTCCACCACCGCAGCGTCTGCACATGCGCACACCAAGTTTCTCTCTCTCGCTCTTCCACTCTCTCTCTGAGTCACGCCCCTTTGCATGACGTCACACGCCTCATTTGAGGAAGAAAGGTGGCATTAACGTTTTAAAATAGCTTCACTTTCTTATACATGAAGGGTGCAGGATGCATGAAAATAATAACATGATTGAAAAAGAATCCCTTTATCGATATTTTGCCCTCTCTGATTTGGGGCAGGGAATAAATAATCGCTCTTATAACCGGACTTCGTCATTGAGCCACTTTAAATTACGCAAAGTGCACTCCACTTCCGGGTTCATTTGCGGCTCCCCTCGCCCTTACACAAAAATTTGAACTCGTCATTGATTTAATTCATGGTCACCTCTCAAGTTCACAGGGACTTGTTCATTAGGGCGGCAGCCCCCCCCCCCCCTCCTGAACGACCCCCACCCCGCTCCCAACGCCTGTTTGCAAAGAATGTGGCGGTTTAAACCAAACGAAGGGAGACTGCGGTACCTTCGTCTTTGATAGACCACCATGAGCAGATGTGTCTATTGTTCAATTACAGGGCTTAACGACCCAAGCCTAGCACTGTGCGCACGTGTTTGGATAAGTCACATTGAACCCTAAAAGTTAAAGAAATACATTTAATTATACTTAAATGTCAATCTAGCAGAGGACCACCTAATTTTTGAAAATAGGGCCAGATTACACCCCTTGTTTCTTATAAAGTGGATGTTCGAATAATAAATAAAGGTATAATAGTAGCCTGTCAAGACCTAAATTGTATTGTTTTTTTTGCATGTTAATTTCAGTGTAATTGTTTATTTCAAAGTCACGTTCATACAAAATCCACAGTCAGTTAAAAAAAAAAAATCAAATCTCATGTCTATGTAACCCCAAGAACGATACAAAAAGTCGACCTCAGTCTTTCTAATGAATGCGGATATAACAGTGCCGTAATCAAATAGGAGTGTGATCTGCTTTTTGGGAAAATTTCACCAAGAAATGTAACTGTAAAATTCTTATATGTGGCTTTCTCAAAACTTGACCACATAGAAGAACACAGGGTTGTGTAAAAAGTTAAAGATCATTGAACCTTAATAGATTTAGAGCGGCATCTAAATTGACAGACAAGACAATTTATTCTGGCATAAAGTCCCCTTACATTATATCCATATCATCAGATGGTAATTCAACACAACATATTTGCACTCAGTAACAAAGCAAATAAACAAATACATGTAGAATATGAACGTGTCCCCCATTCTGCGTGCATTCTTCAATTTGTTTGAATGGAAAAAAAAATATTGTTTCTGTTTTACAGAAATATACTGTATCTTTAGTGACTTTTCAAACCCCTGTGATGACTATTTGATAAAAAAAAACAACTAGCAATTTTTTGTGGCATTATCAGAAACGTCCGTAGACTTTTAGACTCCCTCCAGAGCAGGAGATGTCCATCCCTCAACCTGCAAAATAGGCAATTATGCAAAGCTACGACATTTAAAGGCGAAATGCGAAAAACACCCAAATAAAAAACGGCGGAGATATATGATGCACATTCAAATTTATTTAGCACATTTCAGACAAAAGGCAACCCAATGCGCTCCACAAACCCAAAGAAACAACACCTAAAAGCCTTTACAAAGAGCACAGCTGAAGAGATGACAATGACAAAAAATTGTTGATAAAGACCTTTCTTTCTGAAACAGCTTGTGATACACCAATGTGTCAAACTACCACAGTATAGCGCCAACTACTGCTAAGGAGGACTTACTCGATGTCAGATTTGGTTTGCCTGAAGTAGCCATGTGTGACAGGTTCGAAGCTGCCTTGCATTGCATTGAAGGATCGGTGGTTTGTATCAGCAACCTGCATGAATATGATACCTTAAAATGCGTCTGGTATCGGCACCGTTAGCGATACCTGGTAGCAGTAATGACACAACTCTAATTAGTGCAGCAGTGCATGACATTATCAAAACCAATTATCTCTTACCCGCAAGCAGAACATTGAAAATGTGGGCTGCCTATCGGTATACCAGTTGGTATTACAGTGCAGTAGGTGTCATCTTTGAAAACGTCGGCTCTTCACTTGAAAAAACTTGGCGTGACGGCAGTATGATGTGGAATCGCTACAGTAGAGTACACAGCAAAGATTTACTTGGTAGCTTAATTCATGGGTGCCCAGGCACTTCCAAAACTCAACTATTTGCATAAAAGCCATTAAAAAGTCTATTTTTGATAATACGTCTCCTATAATGGAGGAACCCTGTTAACATGAGATCAAGGGCCGTTTAGACTAAAACGGCGGCAGGCGAGGTGACAGCTTGCAGTGGTCAGTACCCTGCTGGACCCCCCCTCGCCACTGAATGGGGGGACATGTCAAAGGTGACGCTTCAAGACTCCGAAAGCCAACATCTGCGGGTGTGTAGGAGAGCGGCCGGTGGGTGGGCAACGGATTAACCTTTCAGACTTTTCCCTGTCCCGGACCTGCTAAGGGGGCCCTCGCATCTGTCAGAGGGTCCCTACAATGGAGATGGCGCTCGCTTGAAACGACTCAAACAAAAGAAAAGAAGAAGAAGAAGAGAAAAAAAGAGTTAAAGAAGTTAAACTGTCTCTGATGTGAAGTCAATGTCAACGCCGTGTGCGTGACGTGACGTGTGTCTGGACAGAAGGAGGCTCAATTCCCCCAAAAAAGTGTGCCTGACCAAGCGTGTGCAGAATGGACACACACACGCACACGCACACACACACACACACACACACACACACACACACACACACACACACACACACACACACACACACAAGATTGGAAATGAACTGGAAATGCCAACACGCTGTCAGGACACACATTGTGATTTATGTACACACAGTTGCGATTGACAGCAATGGGGAATTGTTGCATCACAGAGATCGTATTCAAGATGTTTTACGTTAATATTACAATTCAATAGAATGCTATCATTATATTTTATAAGCGTTTTTGGATAAAATATTTTATTTGCGAACTGCACAGCAGACCACAGTAAATGCTTGCATGGGATAAATATGGCCCACGGGCTTTAGGTTTCCTACACAGACATAGTTAGACACCATTGATAGATAGATAGATACATTGATACACATTTATGTCAGAAAAGTTGACTCCTCTTTGTGTACACAAGTAAACAGGGAGTCCTTAGTTGAGCCAGATATACGAGGTTTTGTGGCCATGCAGCACAAAGTCCGGCAGTTACCACCGCAACGGTCAGTTACCACCGCATTTACTGCTTTTCATCGGATTATTTTATATGTATGGCCGAGAAGTGTTTTTCAGACAAATATTTACTGTACTTATGACGTTAGTACATTATGAATTTAAATTAGACATAGACAGAGGCACAGTCTTCCTATACCTTATGGTACACTGTACCGGGTACGGTCCCAACTTGTGTAAAAATTCGGGTTATGTCGCCGCCCTAGTCTCAGAACTCCCTCCTAAACCAAAGACCTGCTGTCATGTATTGATGACATCACTGAATGACATTTCAAAGTCCTTAGAGTACATCTCTCAAAAGTACGTATTTGTGTCAATGAACATGCCAGTGCCATCAGAACAAGTCTGATGGCTACATGTGTGCGATCGGATAGTCACAATGTTTAATCATCTTGTCAGTATAACAATGTACTCTGGATGGATGTGTTGACGTAAATTGCTGCTTAAGTTTCATTTACAAATTCAGTTTTCCATATACGTTCTATATATGTTCCATATCCTTGAAGTTATACCTTCATGGATATGGAAGATTGATTGCAAGAGACCGGTCGTGTGATGTTGGCCTGTGAGTCTGTGAGTGAGTGTCCAGATGTAAGTTATTACTCTTCTGCCCACATTCAATAAATGACCGGAATGTGCATCAGTGACTGTGGTGCTCTTTTTCCACGCGCATGGGCATGGTGGTACGTTTGTTTATGAGTTTTTTAAAAAAGTGATATCGCGTGGAAACATTGTAACCACATTACAAAACATATGCATATATTTGATGCCGCTTTGTCAAATACCCCAGGGGATAGGGTAGATTCTGTATGAAGTGGTTGTAATTCACGAATGATGAATGCCATTTTATTTACTTTTTAAATACACTCTATTTGTATACGTTTGAAGGCAGCAAAATTCGCATGACAACAGCAGATGTAGCAATTATATATTGCTGCGGTAGTTCGCCATATGCCATATAAATATGACACACACACACACACACACACACACACACACACACACACACACACACACACACACACACACACACACACACACACACACACACACACACACACACACACTACTAGCACAGGTGATGATGATGGTTATATTTACAAGTATGGGAATTGTCCAAATACAACCTAATTGAGAAATTGGAGTCACTCTCCATAAAATGTGAACTTCTGAAACGTAAATGGCACATTCCTACAAAACCTCTTAAATTAACACCTACAGTCGAGACTACAATGAAATGCCGATTTTTTAAAAAGAGAAAATTCATTGATTGGACTACTTCATAAAGAGAGAATGACCACTGTGTTGCTGCTTGAACAGAACTGCAGATTCTGCTGCGGCATTTATATGCACCATTTGTGCAGGTGCATTCTACCGTAGGTCGAGAGTGTCTCAAAATTCCACTATCGATAGATAGATAGATAGATAGATAGATAGATAGATAGATAGATAGATAGATAGATAGATAGATAGATAGATAGATAGATAGATAGATAGATAGATAGATAGATAGATAGATAGATAGATAGATAGATAGATAGATAGATAGATAGATAGATAGATAGATAGATAGATAGATAGATAAAACTGAATGTTAAAACTAGCTGGCCTGACTTGCCATCTACACATTCTCATACGGATCGATACGCATCCTTTCAGGACCTCAGTGTCCGCGCGCGTGTGCGTGCGTGTGTGTGTGCGCGTGTATACGCGTGTTTGTGCGCGCGTGACATTTCCGTTATAAAGACAATAATAAAAACATGTTATTTCTTGCAGGAAAACACGCACAGCCCAGCATGAAGTCACTCACGTCAATTAGCAAAGAATTGCGAACGCAGCACGCTCATTTCTTACGCGCATGTGCAGTTAAGAGTCTTCAAAATAACCAAAACAACAACGAGAAGGCTGTGGCGTGTGAGTGACTTGTATGATGGCGTCCACGCTGATTATTCATCATTCCCGTGCAGGTGGACTAATGTGGGGGTGGGGGTGGGGGTGGTGGGGCAGATCAATAGTGACTCGCACTGCACACAGACGCGCACACACGGGAAAATGACAATCAGGGTAGGGAGGGAAGGGGGCACTAAATGATATTTGCCAGAGTAAAATTTAACAAATGAGCCAATATGTGATCGTTTGAAGGGAAACCGAGTTAGCCTTTGCCAAATAAATGTCATTCCTTTCGATATTATCCGTTTTTTTAGAACCCATAAACAAAATACCATTTCACCTTATGCCCAATTGAATTAAAGCTAAATACGATTTAGTATTAAATCCTTTACGTTTAAAGCCTCGAGCAAATAGATTTAGAGAATTTAAAACCCCGATTTCTATAGTTTAAGAAAAAAAAAGTGCATCGCGCGAAGGCTGCGTGGCCTTCACTGCGATTTTGAAGTGCACGGGCCTTGATAACACACCATAATCGATACGGAATACATTTAGAATTCCTGCAGGGGGGCTCAACCTGAGGCCTTTGAATTGGTGGAATGAATAAACAAAGCCAAAACAAATATCCTTCTTTTTTTAAATTTATAAAGCCACCTGTTGTATTTAAATCAAGAAAACACACGTGGTTTATAATAAGAATGAACCATAGCCGATATAGCAAATGCGTTATTAAATACGAGCCATGCTAGGTGATTGTTTTAAGAATTTCCTGTGCTGTAAGGTAAAAATATGGAATTGAAAAAAAACTTAAGAAAATATTTTATTCTAATGGCGAACTGAAAGACAACTTTAAAAAATATTGTGTGGTAAACTTATAAACAAATCCAAATGGCATATTTTTAGTACAAATAAAGTAAAAACAACCACAGACAAAATAATGTATTAAAAAGTCAAATGAATCGAAAGAGACAATTGCAATGTATCTCCAGCTCCTTTCCAAAGCAAGATGTTAAAACTACACGGGGACCGAGAATATTGATTCTAGCCTCCTATTGTTATCTGTAAATGTTGACCAACATCCCAATTGATAATAATAATAATAATAAAACACAAAATAAGAAACGCACATGTTACTTTTGGGCTATACATAGTAATGAACGAAAATGGTCTGAATCAATCATTTGTGCTGACTTGCTCACGGGAGAGTTAACTCACTACCACCTGCTTGCCTGCCTGCACGGCGTTATTCGGCGTCATTTGCTTGCATTCGTGCAGACTCGTGTGCAATTAACCAAGCCTCATTTGACATTTAGGGACTCCATATGCCGCTGCATGCTGCCACTGACTCCAACTTTGCGCCACACACATGAGGCGACAAAGCCTTGCTGATGACAACCACCGATCAACAATACAACTTATTAATAAGAGCAAAACACACGTTCATTCAGCACATTATCATTTTAATGCTTTAATTTTTACGACATATTAGATAATTTAAATGTACTAAGAAATGGGCTTGGAATGATTCCATCATTCATTCACTTGTACACTTAACTCGGTATACCCGAGATACAACACACGAAATTTGGATTTGTTATGTTCAATTCTTCAGTATTCGTTTAACTACATACTTGGGATTGTGTCTTGCATACTGCAGCAACATAAAAAGAGCTGTTTATAATATTTTAAACAATATACAAAACAAAATTCAGGAGCAGGATTAAACACGTGGCAATTATTTCCATGATCTGTTTGTTAACGCTGCTTACATTTGTGAACATCCTCATTAAATAATAATAATCTCACGAATCTTACATATCTTTCCAAGGCCATCGACACCTTACAAATTAAACAAATCATCGTTGCACTGCGGAAGGCTTCAAATAGAACGAATACACGTCATTATAACGTGTTTTATTTTTGGCTAAAATCGGCATCGACCACTGGTGATCACGTGCTGCGTCTTGCAGAATATCAATCAATAATCAAGTCAAATGCAAATTTATGATGCTTCATTTTCAGTAATCGACTTCGTTGTGTGTACCAAATGAAAATGCCTTCGGTCGTATTGGATGTCATTAGGTGTGCCTAATGTTTTGTCCTCGTTTTGTATGTGCACGTTTCCATATCGGCTGAGCGGGAGTGGGGGGAAATCAAAAAGTATTTCGTTAGAATAGCAACCATAGGAACATACTACTACGACAAACAATGGCGTTGAATGAAACGAATGTTTCGCTTTCTAAAGTAAAAATTGAACAAATACACGTTTAAAGGGCGGGGACGGATGGCAGTCCTGCACTAACTTATGTTCATCGGGCTGTGGTGCGTTCAAGTTCAAGTGCGGATGGATACAATGTTGCGAGAACTTGTTTTTTTTCCTTTCGAGCGGTCTCGGTAGGACACGTAAACGCACCGCGCGAGCCTTCCCACATCACACACACTCACGCGCACACGTACACAACCCAGAATTTACCGCATCGTGTGTCACGCAGCCCTCCGTGCAGCATGTGACAGAAAACAAGAAAATCCTCATTTTGTCACCACCTTCTCCTCATTCCACCTCGGGTGTTTCCTCCGGACGCCTTTTTTGTCCGCGTTGCAGGTATCCTGTCGCAGGATTAAAACAATCAGCATCCACGACGTTGGTTGCAGTCATTACGACAAAAAAAAGAAGAGATTCAAAAGAAGCAGAAGAAGAGGCACATATCTAGAATTTTTCCTGCCCCGGCGTCTGGTGCTTCTCTCCGGGCGAGCTCGCATTTGAATAGCCGGCCGCTCCCGTTATGGATCCGCGCCGCGCTCAAAGAGAATCACTATATGCAAATTGTTTCAGTATCAATCGAAAGGTTCGATCCGCCTTGCAGCGTCAGCCCCCTTTTGGATATAGAGAGGCTGCTGCAACACGACGATGCACATGTACAAACAACTGAAGCTGCTGTCCAAAAAAAAAAAAAAAAACATTCGTAAGAGGCAAAATTATGTTTTAAAATTGAGGTTGTTTCTTTTGCCATGCATTGTAAATGAAAACATGATTATTTAGGCTAATAGAGTATCATATTATGGTCCATACAAGCATAATTATCCTTCATTTTGACATACTGTATTAATATTGAAATCAGTCAAAAACCAAAGTTCACAAGTATGTGTCAAACCTATGGCTTGCGGACCAAATGAGAGGAACAGTTATAAAAGGCCACCTACAAAACCAGGACCACACGCGTTTTTATAATCGGCTCTATCAACCTGATTTGACTACATTGTTTTCTTACACGTAGGCCTTTATGAGAACTGAAATGGTTCTCCATCATGCTAAGTGTCAAAAAGGCACAATTATACACTCACTGGTCACATAAGGTAAACCCATTTACCTTTTAACGATATGTATATATAAATATATAAATACGGTATACTTTTTCAACAATTTTTCCCCCCCAAGTCAACATCATGGATAGTGACCTTTTGCACGAATCAAAAATTCATCAGTTTAATTTTGTTGTTCTTAAACCTCACTTCTATATTTCTCCATTATAATGTCTAATGTCCAGCAGTAATTGGCTCGGAAATGTCAGATAATTCTATTGACTTGAAGTGAGGTGTGTCGTCCAATTCCGGAAATGGTTCCTTTCCCCCCCAAAAATTGACCAATTTGCTTCTTTTTGAGGGTATGCATGGAATCACCCCAAGATCTGTTTCTAAAACGTTGATCCATTTGTGTAATCGGTAAAATTATGAAAAATGACTCTAAATACGAGTTCAGCTCACTCTTACAATACGACACATATTGCAAACGTAGCACCCCACTCCTCTGTATTGTTTGTCAGGCAGGTGTACATAATATCGTGATCCATATTGAGGACGAGGCTGGATGCAATCAAGGGGGCAAGGAGAGGTGAAAGCAAAGGCTACGGCAGAGCGTGTGGTCAGAAGGAGATAAAGCGGCGAGCGCGTTATCCATCTGTCTCCGGGTTAGAGTTTGACCAGCTGAGGGCGGACAGGGGTCAGGGGTGAACGGGGGTCACGCCACCCCTTGCGCTGTCCTGAGGCCAGTCTGCGTGGTCAGTGCACTAAGTCTCTTTCGCTTTCTCTCTCTCTTTGTCAGAGGTTGTACAAGTGAATCTCAGAGATGATTAGAACACAATAATTCCTCATATAGCGGAGGTCCCGAACAAGAGCCTGCGCCCCAATTAGTGACGAGTGATAACAAATAAATGCCTCCCTCCATTAGTGGTCTCTGCAGTATAATTACACACTCAAATAGTGGTTGTGTCTCTAAAAACAACAACAACAAAACAATTAGTTGTGGGGTGTGACAGACACTAAAGAACAAATAAACACTTTCCCGATTTTGATAACTCCGGTAGTAACTTAAGCAATTTCAGTTCAGAGCTCACACACATATATCGCGCTCACTCATGGGCCCAGCATAGTTGACCACTCAGTCCATTTCAAATCAGTTGCTAACCAAAGCAGCAGCACCTACTGAAGCACATTTACAGTCTCTCAGGCGACAGTTATAGGAATCGAGTCAGGACAAATGACCTGGATTTCCTCAACTAATCGATTCAGAGTCTCAGTTAGTCACCAGTGTGAGCCTCTGAAAAAAAATGCTTCCCCACAAGTAGACACCTGATGGAACCTCGGGACAAAATTTAGATTGTTCAATCAGCCTGCCACGCATGTTTTTGGAATGTGGGAGGAAACCGGAGCACCCGGAGAAAACCCACGCAGGCCCGGGGAGAACATGCAAACTTCACACAGGGAGGCCGGAGCTGGAATCAAACCCGGTACCTCTGCACTGTGAAGCCGACGTGCTAACCACTGGACTACCGGGCCGCCCTTACAGTAACATGATCTGAAAAAAAAAAAACATTTTGAGATCAAATCTAAGAAAGAATAACACCTAGTAGACTGTTTAAATTCATAATGTTATACTCTGAGTATACTGTGCTGTATTAAGAAAAATCACAAGCAGCATCAGTCATTTGTCAGTGCTGTCAACGCCGTGATTGACGGTCCGCTCTGGCTCATCATTAGGAGGCTTTGCTCAGTTTTTGTATTTGAGATGCAATTTTCTTTCAGGACTTCTCATCTGGTTTTGTCACTCTGTAATGACAGTGACATAAATCTGGCATAATAAATCAAATAGTATTATGAAGAGATCATATATTTTTGGATAGAAAAAAAGAACATATATTTTCGTGGTCAGTACCTTTCTTTTTAAACGTTTCTCTTGATTTCAAAGTTCTAGAATGCTGTTTTTCTGCATTTTCATTTGAAACTTTGTTAGACACGTACACAATAAAATGAAAACAGGGAAACCGAAATTCAACTTAACTTCCATGTTTGCCCCAAAATGCTGAAGAACTTTAATTCGTTTATTGCAAATGTTTTGGGTAACTGTCATTTGTCTGACAGCTTAACATGCTAGCTACAAATGTTTCATGATGGACTTAGCGTGACCCTGAAACAGATCGAGTCAACCTCCGTTCTGCCGCAGTTTGATGAGTAACAGTAGCCTCTTTGAACAAACGTTTGCACAATGCGGCCGTAAAAAACGAGTTCATCCCGTTGCTGCTCTTTCACTTGTTTGCACAGAACTTTACAACGTTGCTTCATTGTGTGTGTGTGGTTTATTTTTTTTGGTAGATAAGACTGCTGTTCCGAAGCAGTGACCACATAGCAAAATCAACTATGAACCTATTTCGGTAACAATGTGTTCTCAGAAGAGTTTAATATGACAAGGAAAGCGTAAAGTGTGACGAGAGCGTGCTCGCGGCTCCGAATAAAATTTCACCTCGGCCCCCAATTTTGTCAGGGGCCGCCCTGTATGCAGCGCAATGAAATAGTTTGGTGCAACGGCGTAATAATAAGATAAGATAAGATATCCTTTATTCGTCCCACACTGGGGAAATTTACAGCCTCCAGCAGCAAGAATGTATGTAGAAAGAAGAAAGAGAAAAAAAACAACAAACATCTTTCAATTAAATGCAATATGAACACAAATGGATAAATCACAGTACTATTTACAATTTACCTTCACATCATTTAATTATTATTATTATTATGATTGTTATTTTTTATTCATCAGCCTGACAGCAGTCGGTAGGAACGAGCGTCGGTATCTCTCCTTCTTGCAGCGCGGGTGTAACAGTCTCTGGCTGAAGGAGCTACCAAGTGCTGTCAGGGCGGGCTGGAGGGGGTGGGAGGGACTGGCCATCATAGCTTTTAGCTTAGTTAGCATCCTTCTGTTGCCCACCTCCTCCTGAGTGTCAAGGGAGCAACCCAGGACAGAACTGGACTTCCTGACCAGTCGCTCCAGTCTCTTTCTGTCCCGGGCCGAGATGCTGCCTGACCAGCAGACAATGCCATAATGGATGGCCGAGGCCACCACCGAGTTATAGAACGTCTTAAGGAGTGACCCCTGAACCCCAAAAGACCTCAGTTTCCTGAGTAGGAAGAGTCGGCTCTGTCCTTTCCTAATCAGGGTGTCCGTGTTTGTAGACCAGTCCAGTTTGTCGTTCAGAAGAACACCAAGGTACTTGCAGGAGGTCACCCTCTCTATGTCCATACCCTGGATGTTCATCGGTGCTGGTGAGGACTTTTTCCTGCAGAAATCCACAACCAACTCCTTAGTTTTCCTAGGGTTGATCTGGAGGAGATTCTGCTGGCACCAGTCCACAAAGTCCTTTGTCAGTCCCCTGTACTCCAGATCGTCCCCTTCTGTAATGAGGCCAACAATCGCAGAGTAAAATGTCATCACGTGACACAAGGAGGTAAACTCCATTGTCGTGCAGTTTTTTTCCTCCATTTTTTTATATTTATAGCCTAAAAGTGTTTCTTCATACAAATATTTACTCTAATTATGACTTTACCACTGTTAGTGCAGGTTAGTGATGCACTAAATCAAGTTCCAGTATAAAAGTTGAAAGTAGAGTGCGTCAGAATGTGCTCTCATATTGGGCACTTCCCTCTGGGCCAATTCCTGATGCCTGAGAAGCTCTGGAAATTTGATGAACTGAACATGAACCAAAAGTTAATGCCAAGCTTGTCCAATGCACAGCGGCAAGCCCCAAGAAACTAACAAGCGCATTGACGGCGATCTCTTTAATAATGTCGCTGGGGCCGGTTTGTCCCTCAGTATTGGTGAAGACCCTCTTCGCCACTTAAGTCGGGTAAGTGGCACGTTTAAGAGGCAGGCCGGACGAGTAGATAGGAGCGCAGCCTGTGCGCATTTAACGAGGCGCTCAGTGGTTATGTCAAGCATTGTCAAGCATGTGAACAAGAAACTGTCTTCTCCTTTCTGTTAGGCGTGTGCATGTGTGTGTGCATGTGTGTGTGCATGTGAGACACAGCTTCCGACCGAAAAAAAAATATTCTTCCTTTGTTTCTTTACCCGTTTGTTATTTTGCAGACAACTTCCTGGTTCATTGTCAACAACGTTCAATGAATGGGGTTGCGCCATTTGCAATCTTGAAGTTCAATCGCCTCTCAACCACTAGAAAGAGAAACACAAAAAAATGAGTTTTCATGCTAGTTGCCTTTGAATATCTTCACTTTCTATTTCTTGCATGGTGGAAAAAGACACAAAACAGATTAGATAGAAAAGGCAATCTGAATTCTAGGGCGGGCGACTCAACGTGCTGAACATCCGTTTTACCTTTTACTCAATACATTTAATTACGTATTGTATTGGATGCATCCTGGAGTGGGCTTGTGCGAGGGTGGGCACACACGGGATTAATAGGGAAAGTGTGTGGCGTAAGGACAACAAACGTCGCATTTAGAAGAGGATTACACGGCTTCCCTTGTCATTGAATAGCTGCCATTATGGGATTATGGCCAGCACCTCCATCTTGTCTATTCAACATTGCTGCACAGGACCAAGACTCACAGTCACTGGGACTGAACTCTCCGGTGGATTCTAGTACAGGCAGGTAAACTATCACACCACAAAGGTGACTGGCAGTGTTTCTTTGGATTATCTTCGGAATATTCCCGCAGTTAATTAATTTTTTTACTACTTTATCCCATGCAACTGCCCACGTGCTCCATTTAAGCGTAGACTGTGAGTTTGTTCAATATTTCTCTCAAGGCCTCACGAAAATTATGCAGATGGGGTAAACTATCTGCTGAGACAAAAGATCTCAAATGACTTTTTGCTAAGTGGATTGCTCCAATATACGGCATGCTTCACATTGAAACAAAACAAAATCGAATAAAAACAGCACAAAAAACAAAAACACGGCGCACCAGCCACCCTTGGCTTCCAAACAGCAAATGAGTGACATTTGTGCAAAGACACGACAGGCAAATTTAATAAGAGTGACTTAACAGCGTGCGAAAAGTGGACAATGGCTTGTTGACAGACACATTTTCAGAAATAAAAAGAATTATGTGGCGGTTTAGTTTCACAAATTAATGGATCGGCAGGCAGTTCAGACCCAAACTATTTCGACCCAAGCTATTAAAAAATCTTTTTCATAACAAGTTGCCATTAAACGAAAAGTATTTCATCAAAAGTAAAATTACAGATGAAAAAAACAACAATTTAAATACTCTACTACTGGTCAGCTCTGCTGAAAACAGTGACTTTCACATTCAGATCACTTAATTGGTCTGAAAACTCAAATTATTTATTGACTACGAATCCTCAAACGCATTTCTGCTCATCTGACAAGCTGACGGTTCAAGTGACAGCTGAACAATGAAATGCTCTTCCACGAAGGCGGAAAACAATTGTATATCCTCTCCTGCTGCCATTTATGCAACAGAATTATGACCATCATTGACAGTACAGTATATACACGGGACCTTTTGTGACATTTTGGTATGTTGGCGTGTCGTGACATTTTTCTGAAGTCAAATGTGTGCTTTGCCTCAATAACGGTTGGGAAACACTGACTTAAAACATTGCCGATAAAGTTACAACATGTTCCAAGATGACAGCAATTTGACTCTGCAACACAATACTTGTATTTCTGTTCATGTCAACCTTCTTAACTAAACATTTCAGCAGTTATTTGTCAACAAATGTGGACAGCAGTAGTGTATCTCAATCGACTCTTACACATGTATTTTCACCCTGTACCTTCTGCAGTTGAGTAAATAGACTCCCCCCATGGCCAATAGATGCACAAATGTGATGTGTGTCTTGGACTGAACTGAAAGCACACAATTTGCAACATACAACTCACCACACACACACACACACACACACACACACACACACACACGCACACACACGCACACACACTCCCTACGATAGCCAATAGAGATTTAACAGTCTCTCATGATATCCATCGCTCATTAGTCGCCGTTATTCCACTTTGATGCAGACATAATGGGCTTCAGAGGTGTGCACCGGCTTCCATAAAGAGCCCTGTTTAGTAACGGCCGCACTTTAAATGCACTTAATGTGCCGCTGAGGTGTGGGGAGGGGTCCGGGGGCCGGTAAATCACAGCAGGGAAGACGAGATGGGGGGTGTGGTGGTGGGAGGTTGGTGACTCTGTGAGTGTGTGTGCGCGCGTGTGTTTAAAGAAAGGAGTGATTAGAGGGGAGGTTCAGGGACGGGGAAATCTAAAATGGGTTTGTGTGTGCGTGTGTGTGTGTGCACGTGTGTGTGTGTGTGTGTGTGTGTGTGTGTGTGTGTGCATGCATGAGCTTGTACGCATGTGTGGACAGGACTCTGAAAGCATATCATCAGTTTCGGGCAGAGACATCATACACACAACGTGTGCACACACGCACACACACGCACACGGACACACACACATGCACACACACCCGACCCTCTTGTTAAGGTGCTTTCCGTTGTGAACACGCTTACACGGACTGACTTCACAACATTACTGTGTGTGCTTGTATGTGTGTGCGTTATCTGTCCTGTTCCCAGCAGTGCCAGTGTAAACAGACAGAGGCAGCTATCAGCGTCTCCATTGTATTCATCCCATCACTAATCTCCAATGGTTGAATCATTATCCATGCATCGGCCTCGCCAAAGGGCCATGTAAACACTACCGGGCTGTCACTGAGCAGCACCGGGCCTCAACGTGTGACCCAGAGACAGAAAGGGCACACGCAAACCAAGTTTAGCTACATCAGAAATCTCCAAAATCAAAAGTTTGCAAGATTTATTGCTCATCACTTAAAATAAATTGCAAGAGAGATTGTAAAAGTTGCGATTTTTGCGAGTGGTGGCTTTGAACATTCATTTTTCAGTCTGAACATATCCTGCTCTGTAGAACCCCCCTAGACTTTTTCAATAAGTCTTCAATAAGACCATTAAAATGTGCTCGAGGGGTTTCAAAAACTCGCCAAATACATCGCATAACGATATTCACTAAGTTGGCAAGAGCGAGTGAGTGGCCAGTTGCTTTTGTTGTATGCACTTGCTCTGCCCCAGTTGTCATGGTAATGAAAGCCATACTTGGCATTCGTGAGGAAAAAGGCATAATATGTCTCTTTGAAATGAATACCTCACTGACTGCATCGTTCAAAACTCAGCATTATCATCTTTGGAAAGGCAAAGCGCTTGCGTATTGGCTTGTGTAGGCTTCATTAGGTTCTTTAGCTATACCGTATAAAGAGTCTGTGAAATGAATGTACTGTATATAAACGCACACAGTAAAAGTTGTTGCCATGCGCAGCCCTGAGAAGCGTTCATCATTGGCTACTGCAAATCTAATTGCAGGTAAATGTACATCACGGTCGCTCTCCGCCGTCTCCTGTGTGGAGGAGATGGGAGGAGAGGAGCCCGGGCGACATGGTTAGTATTGGCCACGGATGACTGATCAACTTAACCGCATTAGACCGCAGAGAAGCGCATCCCCTCCCTGGCACCCCTCCTCTCTCCTGCGGAGATATTAGAAAAAGTAGTCGGCAACAGCGGCTGCGTTGAGGGCGGATCTTCCGAGAGATGCCCACGCTTGATCGGAGCGCATTAAGCTGGAGGTAGTCCAGACCCGGCCAAGGGTTAGGCCATTTGAGATCTGATCAGAGGTTATTAGCAGTAAAGAGCCACCGTGGATGAGGAGAGAGAGTCATCATTTACAGGGTCAGTCACTGGCCGCACCGGAGAAAACACACGCACACACACACACAGGACAGTAAAGGAGCTGCTCATTACTCAGTAAAGAGCTCAGGTTTCCATCTTAGAGCTCTCCATTAGACCCTGTGTTAGGAAGAAATGAATGGCTGCAGCTCTTTTGCACTCATAAAGCATCACAGCATCCACAGTCGAAAGAGGTGGGTGAGGTGTGGCCAAGTTGTGTGTGTGTGTGTGTGTGTGTGTGTGTGTGTGTGAGTGTGTGAGAGAGAGAGATAGATAGATAGAGAGAGAGAGGGGTCCTTGGGGGTCTTTGAGATGGAAATGTCCAGCTGGCCGTCCGTCTGCTGCCTGACCCCTGAGCTCAAGGTCAAAAAGTCGTGCCCCCCCCCCCCCCCCACCTTGTCCCCAACCCCGACCAACTGACTAACACCCACATATGCGCCTCATCCCTCAGTGTGCGCGTTGAAGGGGAGGGGCTCTGTGCTCCGCCTTGAATGTGTGTCGAATTGATCATTTAATCTAGTTGACATCATAATCCCTGACGCGTGTTTAACTAACTAAGAAGGAGCACAGAGTCATTATTTCATCCGGACACTTTCAAGACAATGCGTCCAAAGTCCCGATCAATCAGTGTTTAAACTGTGCTTCGATGCATGTGTTGTTGCTATCACAAAAAGCCCGAACCAGCAGCCTCCAGCGAGCTAAAATGGAGGTGGGCTTGTGTGACTCTGTTTGTGGGTGACTGTGTGTGTGTGTGTCTGTGATTTTTAGAAAAGGCAACAAAATGAGGGAAGGAGCGGAAACAATCAATGCAATGGTGGAATGGCAATATAGAAAAGCATAGGGGTGGCACGTCAATGTTTGTTTTCAAAGCATGGCGACACAATCACATTTAACAAAAAGAAGAGGACGTGTGTGTGTGTATGTGTGTGTGTGTGTGTGAGCACGCGAGTACAAGGGAAAATTATTGCTATTGATTGAAGGCGGAGAAACGTGGAAACGGTAGCAGATGGGACATTTAGCTGTGAGGTGAGTGGCTGAGGATGAGACGAGACATCCTGGAAAGGCCACGACGCAGAGATGCTACAAATTTAAAATCGGGAAGGGTGTCTAGTTTTTATTTATTTAGTGGCAGAGGAAATTACAAGATTTGGGGAATTTGGTATTCATTATTGACTTTCACGTATTTCCTCATTTTCAAAAATGTGTTCCTATTGAGAAACAATATTGTTTGATGTAACACTGGGAAGGTGTTAAAATGGAGTGTTAACTGGATTTGCATTTGGATTGGTGTTTATTTGAAATTGAAAGCACGGATTAATGTAATAATTTGAATTTCACTGGTTAGAGTCAAGACAATTTTCTTCAGCATCATTCAGGGAATGAAACTTCTCGAAGGAAGTCTGACATGATGGATTCATGTTTTGTTTGCAGCAGGTGGAGGCAGCTAGTGAGTAGCCGCACATTTATTCAGACTTATTTCCATGATTTTTGTTTTCACTCTGCTTGAATTACGGTTCAATTTCAATCCCGTGTATGTGTGAACACTTTTTCATAAAGCGAACATAACAAGTCGACTCAAAATGGTTTTCACAGTCCTTCATAGCGTAACGACCAGACGAGAAGTCTGAATATCTTGAGAGAGCATCCAAAAATCCATTGTGTAGCGAGGGCTCCTCTATGTTCACACATACACGGAGAATGTGTATGTAAGCGACTTGTTATGTTCGCTTTATGAAAAAGCACACAATGCCCAGGATTTACTCTTGTGATGCTGATATGAAAACGAAGCCAAATGCAGCTTATCCTTATCTCCATCGGATAATATTTCGAGTAGATTGTTGCTTTTAAGCGTTTGTCTGAGTTCACCTTAGTTCATATTACATCAACAATTCAATGGAGACAAATTCGACGTACCGCAGTCACAAACACACACGCGCGCGCACAAAGCACACAGTTACACACGCGAGCAGAAAATCGTGCGCACACAAAGAGAAAAGCCAGGCAGTCTGGTGTTCCTCACATTAATTTGACACAGAATCGATTTGATCCCTCGTCATCTCAATAATGATAAAAAAGATGCTAAACGCAATAGAATCTGCGGAAATCTAATATCGGAGGGTCAAATCGCTTAATGAAGAGCAATCTGGCCGTGCATGTTCACTGTTTGGTGCCGCAATGCTATCTGTCAGCATCTTGTTGTTGTTGTTTTTTTTTTTCTCCACAGAAGCTCACCATGGGAAAAAAACGATCTTTGGAAATTGTCTCAATAACCCAACAAACATGCACACCTTTTGGGAGTTCAGGGAGCTATTTGAGCTCTTACGACACAGAAATGTTGTTTACATTTTGCACACTTCCTGGTTTTGCATCAAAATGAAAGGATGCCACTGAAGACGAAAGAAATGCATGTTTGTAGGCGAAGCAATAATTTAAAAAAAAAAAAAAAAACCTTTCAAGCTGAAGTTGATTGTGACTGTGATTGGGATTCTGAACTGAGGCTTAGGTGAAAAGACTTTTGCATTGCTTGTGTTCGCAATCATACCTTAACCTTAACCTTATATGTGGTGAGTGTGTGTACATGGACGTGTGTGTGTGTGTGTGTGTGTGTTGTGTGATTGCTCATGCTGTTATCAGTGGCAAGCCTCCATTCAAGTCGGCACCGGAATGAAAGGTTTTTCTCTGTCACAGAGCGCTTTCTTTGTTTCCATGGTGCTATGATTCTGTCAAAATCCCACCGAAAACAGAAGGGGGAGTAAAAAAAAAAATCAATGTCACCCCTGTCAGGAGAGGCAGCAGCAGTCTCAGCTGCCATACTATGAGATATATATATATATATATATATATATATATATATATATATATATATATATATATAAACACGGTATACACACACACACACACACACACACGCACACAAAATTACTTCTATAAACACACACGTTCGCAAGTGGACAACAGCGGATCGGCATTGGAAATCGCAACAGTCCAGTGCCAGTGCAGGTTGCTTGTTGTAAGCATTCAAACCTGCTGAGAGCAAGGCGAGCGGGAGGCTTAATTTACATTCACTGGCCTTGTGTCTCCCAACAGGCCGGTTTCATTAAGTCCGCAGGACAACAAGAGGCACTAGCGAAATATTCTGACAACAATCCGGGCTTCAGGGCCACAGAAGGAGGCAAATAGCGCTTGCTCTTCAGCGATGGCGTGAAGTCGACGTCGGAGTCCATTGCGGAACATGTGCGCATGGGTTTGTAATACACAATCATGGTTTGACTGAAAAATCCCGCAGGTGACAGTCAAGGATATTCCAACTGCTTTTCTGTTCATCAGACACCTGGATTAGCTGAAATATAAAACGTCCCATCTTGATGGTCATATCGCGCAAGACCAAAATAAAAAAAAAAAAAAAAAAAAAATTTGCTCAGCGTGATGTAATGCAGTTTTGCTCCTGTAAGTGGCAGTAAAGTGCATCACAGACCCTAATGACTGTCAAACACAGTAAACTTTTTTCATTGCAGCTCGACTGACTAGGTCACTGCCCTACTTGGCCACATTGCGAGTGCACTATGATGGCAAGACTTTTATATCATATTGTTTTATATCATCCCTTCAAAGTATTTCACCACAATACAGCAACTATTTCTGATTATGTGGATTACTGCTGACTTGTTCAGGCTATAAGTAAGATAAGAAATCCTTTATTTGTCCTACACTGGGGACATTTACAGTCTCCAGCAGCACGTCAAGTCAAGAATATGGGCAGAAAGAAGTAGGACATTATTACGGTCAGTTAAAAAGATATATCACATGAAAGTGGAGTTCAAAACAAAACAATAAGCACTCTAATGGAAGAGTTCCTGTCACATCAACATGAACACACACACACACACACACTACTGTGAAGCGACTACCTGTCAGCCTAATGCATCAGACTGTCTTTAATAATGTCTTGAAATCATTTACAATATGCAGCAAGACTCCACCCTCCTTTCGAGACTGTTTACATCCCTTGTATCAGTTTGGCTGTTTTAGTTAGCAATGGGGTTATTCTGGCATTAAATAGCGGTAGAATCTTCAGTTTTGTCATCAAATGTCTTTTTGCGAGTATTTGGAGGTTATTTCTCCTTGGAGGGTGTCCTCAACGAAATCTGTGAAGCGTGTTTCGTTGAGTGCGTGAGTTTGTGTGCTGCTGCTGATGGATAATACTAGGCCATTAGGGTGTGCGTTTGTGTGTGTGTTCCTCTTAGAACTCCCTTCATACTATTAAGATGCTTCTCTACGACTTCAAGGCTACCCATAAACACAATGGAAAGCCTAAAGTGTGTGTGTGGGTGTGTGAGTGGGTGGGGGGGGGGGTGTCTGACGGTACTTGCTTCTTCAAGGAAGCTCTTGCGAAGTTGGAGCCAAACAGGCCGGCCATGAGACCTCATTCATTTAAAATAAGCTCTCCCTGAAATAAAGAGGCACACCACCAAGATGATGATGATGAATAGGATGAAGAGGAATCAAGAGAAGAGGAAGACAAACAAGAAGCGAGGAAATGGACTCTCTCTTTTATCTCTTTAGCTCCTTAAGGCTTAAGTAGAAGACTTTGAAGCCAGTAAATAAGAGAAAAAAAGGGAAACGAAGAGTAAAGCTAACGAGTACATCTAGACCGCTGTGCTAGTTAGTGGCTAGTTAGCTAGACAGTCATATTCTTGCTATTTTGTTCTATTTTGTTGGTTAGAAATAAATCAGCAATTTGTGCTTCACTTCTTTCCATTAGTACTGCCTGACACTCTGTGCTACGTGTCCTCAGATGAAGCGGTGAGAGTGCAGTCTGACAAACCGGCGCATTTGAACAATGCTCACAGTTTATGAAATGTTGACTTGAAGCAGTGCATCCTGGGTCGTCTTTCAAAATGCCTCCTTGATTGACAAGCGAGATACTCACGTTCTCTTTCTATATTTTGTTTTATTAGAGCACGTTTTGCTCCCGAATGCATCTGGATTGATTCAAAGAAATGTGAAATCAATAGTTAATGGTCATATTTGGCTCAGTTAGAGGGGGCAAAAAAGGGTGAGGGGACAGCTGATTATCATATTTTAGCCGTTTTGCTGTATATTTAGGTATTGGTAATCATTGTATTACGGTAACTATGCTAGTTCGCTGGCTACTTAGCTAGCTCACCAGCAGATGGATTAATAGGTAGCTTGTCATTTTTTTTTATTTTTACTGTTTTAACAATAAGTAGGCCTACATTGTATAGGTCAGTCCAATCTCTACATAAAAGTTAGCTGGCTAGTTATATAATGACTGCTATTCACTCTTCTCGGCACTAAGTATTGCTAACTACTGTATCAAGATAGGTACCTATCAGATAGACCATCAGATTATTGTCAATTTACTATCTGCTAAAGATAAGTCAAGCTTGTAACTTTACCTTGACATGCTTGCGAGCAAGTTACGATATCATGTAGGTCAGCAAGGCACGCGGTAGATAGAGCAAACAGGTAACCACTATGTCTACATCATTAAGAGGAAACATAAGAACATGATATTTTTTTTATTTAGTTAGTAATGGTCACGAATTGAAACATACTCAGGTTATTCTATCCATATCACAAGACACCTCCGAATCATGAGTTTGCGCAGATCACATACAGGTCCTGCAAATGTAATTTCAAAGCTCAACACTAATGTGCCAAGAGCTCAAAGATCAATTTTTATTTCACTTAAAAGGAGCCCAGACTGCCTGAAAGTAGACAAAAATCAAAGGCCATGTGAACATTTTTGCCAGGATATCCTTCCTTCCTCAACCAACGTAACAGTGTTCAAATGGAAAAAGTGGATATTTATTTTTTTTAAAGGAAAAATTGCTCTGAGATGGAGTTGAAGTTCATACCATTATCTTTATTACCCAGGGGCCATCAGGAGGAGATGAGAGGGAGATGAGGCACCCCGTGGAAAAATGATTAGAGACGCGTGAGCGCTCCTCGTGGGTGAGGTCATGCCCAAAAATCAACACAGTAATTTTCTCTCTGACCATGCGCTCCTCTGAAAACACTAGTCTCTCAAATAAATAATCTGATTTAAAATGTATGGAAAATCAATGATGAATGACATCCATTTTACCAGGAAAAAGATTATTTAAAATGACCAAAAGATTTTCGTTTGTGTCATTTTATTTGGTCAAAATGCAAACACGCAAATGAAAAATGAAAAGGTTGTTCTTTTTAGGTATTCCCTGGTGTTTCAAGCAACTTTTGACAAGCCATTAAATGCATTTTAATACGCAGATTAAAACTATTGATAAAAACAAACAAACAAACAAAAAAACAACACCTACTACTATGAGAAAAGATACCTCAAAACTATCTCTCTTTGTTTAACTTAAGTGCTTATTCGGCAACAGAGAATGGAAGGCACGCATTTGCCCTCTAAAGCCTTCTGTGTTCCTCAGAAATAACACAGATGATGAATCTCAACCCAGCTCATCTCAATTTATGCATCCTGGAGGGTTGACCAAAACCTGTTAGCATGCTAACGCTAAAGTTACCGTGAATCTATTAGCGGTCAGTCGGAAAATACTCTACCAATTAAATTGGTTCTGTTTTATTTATGTTTTCCTCAGATGAACTGTGACAAGAATGAAATACACATAGTTACCGTTCAAATGGACATCACTGTCACCGGTCTGTGCTGAGTCTTGAAAAATCATGGGAATGTGAAAAAAACGTTCTCGACATAGCCCTTGTGACTGCGTCCAATCGCAGAAACGTAAAAATTTGATTTATCTCGACCTAAACATGATGATTTCAAATAAAAAATAACACTGCAAAGAACAAATATTTAGATTTTGCACTCCTCCTGACTAAATGTAAAATCATGTGAAATGAAAACAAAAAGTTCAGGTGACACCAATTTCAGGGTTTAGAGTGTGGAAGAGTTATGTGAGGTCGAGTCATTCCATACGAGTTTAATTGAGTTTTTTTGTTTTCAAAGCGCCAGAGACGGCGCTGGCAGTCAATATCACCTCTGCTAGTGCGTTTGCATTGTGCAAGCAGCTTTAGGCTTCAGGGGCTTTTCTCTTCATCTGAAAGAGGATATTAGTCATGAATTCACAAGGCAACGAAGTTGAGGGGGGACATCTTTAAGGCAGAGAGGTTAAATGGAAAGTCCGGTGGATGAAAAGCGAGAACCTGGAAAACCAGCGGCGAGACAGAGAAAAGCAGGTGTCAGGAGAGAGGGCGAGAGGGAGAGACGACAGGAAATCGGATGGAGGAGGGAAGAGTCGGCCTATTGATCGATCAGACCTGTCGGCAGCCAGGCAGACGTCTGTCCTGGTGCTACCACTTTCTGGCCCACGGACACCTAACCCCCGCCCTGGTGATCCGACCGGGGTGGCGTCAGACCAGAGTGGTGCCCGTGTGTGTATGTTTCCTCTGAACCCGACCGACGGCTGCCCTGGGTCTTAGGGAGGCCTCAGGTGTAGAGCGTTGTCTCCTCAGTGGAATCAACTAGGCTCCGGTCAAGAAAATAATCTGGTCGACATGAACACCGCTCACGAGTGGGATTTTTTTTCCTTCTCAAGTCGATACAACAGGCCTCACTGCTCTGAGACACTACCTCTTCTGCTGATACAGTTTCTTGAAGACTCAACAATGACGCCTGCTGTTTGGGATTCGGTCCCACATGGATGGGATTTATTTTTTCATTGTTTGTGAATTGCTGTACTGGTGGCAGTCTGCATCTATTTGTTTTGCATCCAGCAGTGCTGTGGTGGAAAAACGCTTTTGACTTTCCTCTTTCCAGTCGTTCATTTTTGATGGATAGTCGTTCCTACCTGAAATTGGAATGCTGTCGTCTAACTGATGCTAACATTGTAGTATAGTGCAAAATAATTATATGTGTATGTAAAATACTTCTTGGGCATCGGTCATAGATGTCAAACAAATAAATGAAAAAGAGCCAAAAAGTACATTGTTAGCTGAGCAATTCCTTTTTTGCCACGTGATGATGTAATCTTACATCGCTGCAGAAACGAGTTAATTGTTTGTTGGGACCGTTAATTAATTATGGTGTTACATCACTTTAGTGAATATTTTTGCTGAGAACTGCAGTGGCATTCCAAATTGTACGGCCTCAGCGACATTTTGACTTCAGTGCTTCTCGAGGAGGTATCTTCGTGTGGACTTCAAAGTTTCGTCATGATTGTTAAGATGATAGTTCCTCTTTGTTTGACACATGTACAGACCAGAATCTGAGTTTTTTTTTTGTTTTGCTTTTTTTCACTTAATGTTCCCACTACACCCAACGCACTTTCACACCGATGGACAATGTGAGGTCTTCTACTAAATAGTACATTTGCTTTCGTACAAAATCCCACGAAATCTCCTGAAAACGGGATCAATATATGAGTGCGTTATACATGTTTTAATCTCTTAAAGTCCCTGTAGCCATTTTCATACGAAAGCACTAAAATCCATCCACTATATTAAGTCCAACTATTGATCTGTGTGAAAGGACAACACCGCAAAGGATCTCGTCCACCTTTTCAGGCCACACAAGGCTGATAATGCAGAAAAGGAGTAATTTTCTCCCCAAGTACTTTCCATCCTGCAGAATTCTTCTTCAAGGTGCTTGGTCTGAATAAAACCCTCAACATTTTATGATGTTGTGATATATCTGCGTGAACAAATAGAATCTCTGATGCGATTACAAAGCTAATTTGAGATTTTGGGTCAAGTCCCCCTTTCATCCATGGTGCGTTCTGTCCGTCCGTCCATTTGTGCTGACAATATTCTTCCACACTTGCATGGGACTGACCCAATGCGCCACATCATCAGATCCACTCCTGCATGAACTGAAAAAACCCACCGCTCTCCTGCCCTGAGAGGAACGGGCCCCACGTTTCACAGGGGGATGCGGCAATGCAGAAACGTTCATCAACTTAAAGCCAGCATTGCATGAAACAGCACAAAATAAAAATAAATAAATAAACGATCCCCACCTATAAAGGTTAATAATGATGTATATTAATTCTTTAAACTGTAAAGATACCACCATTTATGGTATCAAACCATATTTTCCACACTATAAGATGCATCTCAAAGCATTACATTTTCTCAAAAGCCGACAGTGTGCTTTATAATTCCGATGCGCCTTACATAAGTATCAATATTCTGAATTTTTGGATGGTGTATTTTAAATTCGGTAAAGCGCTTTGTTCCAGCTGCAGCAGTTGTGAAGCCTCAATATAAATAAAGACATATTGTATTGTAGTCGTTTTAGCGTACCTCCATCTAGCGGATGCATAACGCAACTGCAGCCAGCGTTCTGTGTATAGAAAGCTGTATTGTATTGTATTCTATTGAGTGAAGCTCCATCTAGTGGATGCATAATGCAACCGCAACCACTATGGTAGCTTCTATTCTATGTGCCTTATGATGCGGTAAACCCTATATATGAAAACAGTTTTAAAATAGGTCATGCATTGAAGGTTTGCATTATACTCATCTTTCTTTTTCATCCTAAAAATAAATGACAACATATGATTGGCTTTTGAAAAAAAATGCACGAAAAGTGAACTGTATGTCGGCTTCACAAACTGAAAAGAATAAAACACGCGCACACACACACGCACACACACACACACACACCATTTGCCAAGCCAAAACGAGACCTCCATCATTTTGTCGGCTTTAGCTTTACAATAGCCCCTCAGCAGAGCAAAAATATATACGTGGCGAGTACTCTCCATGCTGCTCGGAGTATCAAAACCCTTTTATCTCGGTAAAGTTATCAGGTGAGGACTTGCTGTACTTGAAATTATTGTTCCAAAGACAACACCTTCTTTTGAAGAGATGGTAAAAAAATATAGATAAAGAAGAAAACGATGAACCAGTACTCGGCAATCCTGTAAGAAAGGTCATTTGATGCACTTTGAAACACTCTAGCTAAATAACTTTTGATATTTTCAACCACTTAAATCATTATCTTGAAAAGTCTTTTCAAAACTCGAAAATGTAGTTTTTCAAGTTCCAAGCAGTGATTCCCGGTTGTAGTTATTGTCCAGACTTGCTTTAATAAAGCTTGTGTCCGCGAATCAACCATTCAAGCAACCTAATGAAACCTCACTCTCTGCATCAATGGAAGAGCAACATGATGGATCTTCATGTTCAAAAACTGTATAATTAAGAACTAAAAAAGTGCTTATAAAAATCGCATTAACAAGTTTTCTGTCTAACCATAAATATGAAGCGCTAGCTAAGGAAAATTTTGCTACATAACATCACAGCAGACCCCCGCTCGGACACGACTCCACCAGGTGTGATTATTCTGTTTAGAACATCACTTGGTGTGGAAACAAATGCGCTCTAAAAATTCAGTGACTCCCTTATACCTCAATCACAACCCGGAACATAGATTGAATGTGAACAGAGTGGCCAGGCTATAAAAGATGCATAGGGGTATCACACATGTTGGGTCAAAAGAAAGCCCAAAAGCAATTAGCCCTACAGAGAAGAAGATATATATTTTTAGTGAAGCTAGACAATGTGCAATACACAAATAGACCATAAACAATATACAGTCAGTATCCTTTGTGGCTTGTTCAGTGAATTAAAGTAGCCTTGCGTAAGCAACCATATTTGTAAGAAGTTGAAACTGGATCCCGCTTGCCTTGCTCGAGGTAGTGCATGTTAAAAGCACGCGATTTCACAGAGTTAATGAGCAAAAGGAAACTACTGATAAAAATAAAATGAAATCCTTTCTTTGGGGCAGTGACCCCCAAACTAGATGATTGGTTGCATCAGATCCCAGGAACAACATCTCGGTCCAGAAATGTGTAGTGCTGGGAACAGCAAGGATACTGCGCAGAACCCTCAAGCTTCCTGGACCCGAGCTGAATGAGGGACGGTCACCACCCGAGGGGGGGTGAGACGATGATATATATATATATATATATATATATATATATATATATAGAAGGTTGGACAAGTCTCAATTGTGAAGAATTTTAGTGTTTGTTATTGCATGTGGACCCGAGAGTGGCAGCGGTGTTTGATGGTTTATACCTCCACAAGGTCAGAGCTTGACCAAGCATCTTGTGTGTCATGATGTGTGTAATAGACGATTTATAGCTAGAGCATACACTTGCAGCCATCTATCCATTCATCCACCAATCCATCCGTCCATTTTCTGTACCGCCGATTCTAACTAAGGCGGTGTGTGCGCTGTGTCCTGTGTTTCTACTTCACTTACTCTCTCGAGGGTCATAGGCGTACTGGAGCCTATCCCAGCTGTCTTCAAGCACTAGGTGGGGTCATACCCTGAACTGGTAGCCAGCCAATCACAGGGCACACATCGACGAACAACCGTTCACACTCACCCTCACACCTAGGGACAATTTACAGTGTTCCATTGACCTGCCTTGCATGTTGTTGGAATGTGGGAGGAAACCGGAGTACCCAGAGGAAACCAAATCAGGCAAGGGGAGAACATGCAAACTGCACACGAGTTCGGCAGATGTGCTAACCAGCCGACCACCGAGCCGCCCCCATTCAAACAGATCCATGCACAATTCAGAGTCACCAATGTACAGTACAATGGATGCATGTTTTTTTTCAAAAGTGGAAGAAAACCCATCAAGCTCAGGGGGAATTTCTAAATTCCACAAAGGAAGACCAGAGCCAAGATTTGAATCCCCAACGTAAGAACTGTGAGGTAGACGTGCCAATTACGTGCTATTTGGTTAGTCAAGTCAAGCCAACAGTATTTATAGAGCACTTTCAAACAGTCATCGCTGCATACAAAGTGCTGTACATGCACAACATGCACAATAAACAGTAAGAGAAATCAGTAATAAAGGCGGTAGAAAGCACCAAACAGTAAAACCAAGAACAAATCTAAGTCATGTTGAGTCGAATGCCAAAGAATACAAGTGAGTTTTGAGGAGGGCTTTGAAGATGGGCAGCGAGGAGGCTTGCCGAATGTTCAGTGGGAGGTCATTCCAGAGAGAGGGACCAGCAACAGAAAAGGCTCGATCCCCTCTGAGCCTCAGTTTAGTTCTTGGTACTTCTAACAAAGACTGGTCCACAGACCTGAGGCACCGGGCAGGTGTGGTGGGGCGGATGAGCTCAGAGAGGTAAGGTGGCACGAGATTATTCAGAGATTTGAAAGCAAAGAGGAGGATCTTGAAAATAACTCTAAAATGAATGGGGGAGCAGTGAAGGGATGCCAGAGTATGAGTTATATGCTCCCTCTTACGAGTACCAGTCAAGAGGCGAGCAGCAGCATTCTGGACCAGCTGAAGGCGCTTAATGGAGGACTGGCTGACTCCAAAGTAAAGGGCATTGCAGTAATCGAGCCGGGATGTGACAAAGGCATGAATTACTATCTCAAAGTGTTCATGTGAGAGGAGATGTTTTACTTTGGCCAGCTGTCTAAGGTGAAAGAAGCTGGATTTAACAACGGCACCAATTTGCCGATCGACTTTGAAATCACTGTCCAGTTTAAGGCCCAAGTTTGAGACTGTTGACTTAAGATAAGGAGACAGGGGGCCCAAGTCTACAGGATGGAATGTACAAGAACCACTGGGACCAAACAATATCACCTCTGTCTTCTTTTCGTTGAATTTCAAGAAATTGTGTGCCATCCAGGTTTTGATTTCTTCCAGACAGGATAGGAGTGGCCTTAATGAGAAGTTGGGACATAGTTCTGGCAGTCATCTGCATAGCAGTGGAAGGGAATACCATGTTTCCTTAAGATGGAACCCAATGGGAGCAGGTTAACCCAGGTTGGCATCTATAAATGCAAAAAGTGCACCAGATCCTTCAAACTCACCAACCCTCTGTTCGGCCCACCTCCCAGTTTGGTGTGAAGGGTTCATGGCAGTTTGCTGCTTTTAAATTCTAATTGTGATCACACATTGACACACTGCTCTCTCAGGTTCTCTTTCACGGTTGAAATGTAGAATTTCAACAAGTAACAAAGTTTAAACATATCCCAGTTAAGGGTCTGAAGGAAAAAAAAAGGGGAAATGGAAAGACAGGTGGGACGTGAGAGGCAGCGGCAAGGAGAAATGAGTGCAGGAGAAGGTGAATCTGATTTCTCCCAGTAAATTGGACTCTCCTGCTTTCTCTAATTCATGTTTCAGAGCTCCTGCGTCGACGTGGAGATGGAGAGCGGGAGAGAAAAGGAGGGGAAGGCGGAAGACAAATCCATGCAGTGGGGGCCAGGGGGAAGTGGAGGGAGACTACGGCCGCTCTCCCACAGGCAGACAGCAATCAATAAATCAATGGGAAACTGTGGTTGGCTGAAGAAAGGCTGAGGCTGGAAGAGAGAGGCCGGAATCAAAGCAGCTCCGAGATGGATGGAGTCAGGAGAGGAGGGCTGAATCAAGAAGCATGCAGGAGGAGTTTGGAGGCAAACAAGGGTGCCTCCAAAGGTGGAGGTCCGAGCTCGGTTTGGGGCTGCCCTCCTTTTTCCCGGGCCCGCAACACATCCTGCCTGCCTGCCTGCATCGGGGCTGCAGTGATTGGGCTTGGCACGGCGCTGGTGCCCCGCTGTGGTCTGACCAATGAGCCCAGCGAAGCGCGGCCGTATGTGGGGCCGGGGGAGAGCCGTAGGCCCCTCTGCCCGCTGGGTGCAGCCCGCTTGACTGGCTGCCTGCCTGCTGGCTGCTTGGACATCGATCTCAGTGGGCCGAGGCGTGCAGCTGGACGCACACCGAGAGCCGGGGCTAAATCTGGCTCAGGCTCAATCAACACTTGCACCTGTCTTTTCCAAAGGGAATTAAACGTACGAGATAGAGAGAAAGAAAGAGTAATGGTGTGTGTGAGCGCATCCGTATGTGTGCGCGCATGTCGGTGAGTGCTTAAGTGGAGTTTCGAATTTACACGTGTAGTTGAATGTTTGCGAGGAAACAACCTGGATTTGTCTTTCGCCCACATGCTTTTTACTGCAGCAGCTGGAGGTAGAGCACTATGAATGCTGGGAGAAGCGCATTCACTCTCTCGCTGGAGCGCGTCAAATACTAGATGACATATACCGGTATTTACAAAGCTGTATTCAGGAACATATTGTACATGAGAAAAACATGACGAAACATCATGAACTCATTCAGTACCAGCCAATTTTAGACCTAGTCTGAAAAGACGTTTAAAAACGTCTTTGGCAGCGAATGAGTTAAAAGGCAAACAAAGCGTATATATCATCAAATGACAATGGTCTCATCTGAAATTTGTCACACATGGACTTTGTGCGAAATCTGGGACTATTTATTGTGCACATAAAGCTGTTCCGTTGTACGGATGGCAACAGGTGGATACAGAGGTTCAAAGGACCTTGTTCCAAATGGAGAGACAAGAACTCGCGCTAACGCAGTCAAATGTGCGATGGTGTGAATGCCGAGAGACGAGCCACTCAACAACAATTCACTCTAAAGATGAACAATACAAAAAAAAGTACGACTATTCCGTGATTCAAAAATGAATAAGGTGGTGTAACCTGTATGACGGCGTCCTCTCAAATTGAGATTCAAATAAAAGCCTGACACTGTCACCAGCCCCTACTTGTGTAAATAAGGCACGCCGAGAGGAAATCATGGCTGAGGGGTTTAAAATGCTCCCTGTGAGCAAAAGGCCTCAAGTTTGATTTGCCTAACCCGCAGCGGTACGAAAAACGGAGGTGAGATGAACCAGGCAGCTTCCGCACACAATTTTCTTTGGAGGTGTTGGAAAGTTTCTCTCACTCGATGCCAACTGCGTCGTCACAAGCAGTGTTGGGCGAGCTACTTCCCAACATATTCAAAGGTTCACTAAATATTTGTCACCATTTGCACGATGGTGGAGTAGTTGGAGGACTGACCAAGTTGTAGTTAACAAAATACAAACAGTACACTGGAAAATGACTAACTACAAAGTGCAAAAAAAAAAAAGCCCTGGAAATCACAAGGAGACAAAGGAACAAAAGAAACCTGTGACAGAAAACAAAACGTGACAGGAGCGGAGCACACAGACAATCACATACCCACAACTCACAACGACACAGCCAAGAGCGACAGAACTCAGGGAACTAAATACAAGCAAAGTGACGAGACACCGAGAAACACCTGGACAAGACATGAAGGTTGAGGGAGCTGATTGGTTAAACGCAAGGGACACTGATGACGAAAATCAGGTGGCGAGAAAAAGGGCAAGAAAACCAAACGTGACCTCAACAGAAACATAACAACATTAATCCTCAAAAGCCATAACTGACATTACCTGTTGATTAACCAAACAAACACACTAAAAGTGAGTACAAGCGCAGGCAATGAATGACTGAATGGGACCAGAAACACAAGCCACAGCGACTGAGAATTTTAAAATGCCAGCCAGAGACGTTTTACTCTGCTAGCGACATTTGAGGCTTGGTCATATGGCACAAAAGGCCACAGTCACTTACCAGTCTTGCTCCTTTTTTTCATTTGATTGTTATCCATCCATCCATCCATCCATCATCTACCGCTTATCCGGGGCCGGGTCGCGGGGGCAACAGCTTTAGCAGGGAAGCCCAGACTTCCCTCTCCCTAGCTACTTCTTCCAGCTCTCCCCGGGGGATTCCGAGGCGTTCCCAAGCCAGCTGGGTGACGTAGTCTCTCCAGCGTGTCCTGGGTCTTCCTCGGGGTCTCCTCCCGGTGGGACATGCCCGGAACACCTCACCAGGGAGGCGCTCAGGAGGCATCCGAATCAGATGCCCAAGCCACCTCATCTGGCTCCTCTCGATGTGGAGGAGAAGCGGCTCGACTCTGAGCCCCTCCCGGATGACCGAGCTCCTCACCTTATCTCTAAGGGAGAGCCCGGACACCCTGCGGAGAAAACTCATTTCGGCCGCTTGTATCCGGGATCTCGTTCTTTCGGTCACGACCCATAGCTCGTGGCCATAGATGAGGGTTGGGACGTAGATCGACCGGTAAATTGAGAGCTTCGCCCTTTGGCTCAGCTCCTTCTTTACCACGACAGACCGATACAACGTCCGCATCACAGCAGA
The DNA here is from genome assembly GCF_025434085.1 of Hippocampus zosterae. NCBI lineage: Eukaryota > Metazoa > Chordata > Actinopteri > Syngnathiformes > Syngnathidae > Hippocampus > Hippocampus zosterae. Next base: position 9,831,038 of record NC_067454.1, on the reverse strand, counting down.
CGCTGCACCGATCCGCCTGTCGATCTCTCGCTCCCTCCTGCCCTCACTCGTGAACAAGACCCCAAGATACTTAAACTCCTCCACTTGGGGTAATATCTCCTCCCCGACCCGGAGGGGGCAATCCACCCTTTTCCGACTGAGGACCATGGTTTCAGATTTGGAGGTGCTGATTTTCATCCCAACCGCTTCACACTCGGCTGCGAAACGCTCCAGTGAGAGTTGTAGAGCCCCGTTTGAAGGAGCCAACAGCACCACATCATCTGCAAAAAGCAGGGATGTAATACTGAGGCCCCCAAAACAGACTCCCTCAACGCTTCGGCTGCGCCTAGAAATTCTGTCCATAAAGGTTATGAACAGAATCGGCGACAAAGGGCAGCCTTGGCGGAGTCCTACCCCCACTGGAAACGGTTCCGACTTACTGCCGGCAATGCGAACCAAACTCTGACATCGGTGGTATAGTGACCGAACAGCCCGTATCAGGGGGTTCGGTACGCCATACCCACGAAGCACCCCCCACAGAACTCCCCGAGGGACACGGTCAAACGCCTTCTCCAAGTCCACAAAACACATGTAGACTGGTTGGGCGAATTCCCACATACCCTCAAGGACCCTGCTAAGGGTGTAGAGCTGGTCCACTGTTCCACGGCCGGGACGAAAACCACACTGCTCCTCCTCAATCTGAGGCTCGACTTCCTGACGGACCCTCCTCTCCAGCACCCCTGAATAGACCTTACCAGGGAGGCTGAGGAGTGTGATCCCTCTGTAGTTGGAACACACCCTCCGGTCCCCCTTTTTAAAAAGAGGGACTACCACCCCGGTCTGCCAATCCAGAGGCACTCTCCCTGTTGACCACGCGATGTTGTAGAGGCGTGTCAACCAGGACAGCCCCACAACATCCAGAGCCTTGAGGAACTCCGGGCGGATCTCATCCACCCCTGGGGCCTTGCCACCGAGGAGCTTTTTAACCACATCGGTGACTTCAACCACAGAGATAGGAGAGCCCACCTCAGAGTCCCCAGGCTCTGCTTCCTCAAAGGAAGGCGTGTTGGTGGAGTTGAGGAGGTCTTCGAAGTACTCTGCCCACCGGTTCACAACGTCCCGAGTCGAAGTCAGCAGCGCCCCATCCCCACTGTACACAGTGTTAGTGGTGCACTGCTTCCCCCTCCTGAGACGTCGGATGGTGGACCAGAATTTCCTCGAAGCCGTCCGGAAGTCGGCTTCCATGGCCTCACCGAACTCTTCCCACGCTCGGGTTTTTGCCTTGGCGACCACCGAAGCCGCGGTCCGCTTGGCCAGTCGATACCCGTCAGCTGCCTCTGGGGTCCCACAGGCCATAAAGGCTCGATAGGACTCCTTCTTCAGCTTGACGGCATCCCTTACTGCTGGTGTCCACCAGCGAGTACGAGGATTGCCGCCACGACAGGCACCAACCACCTTACGGCCACAACTCAGATTGGCCGCCTCAACAATAGAGGCACGGAACATGGTCCACTCGGACTCAATGTCCCCCGTCTCCCCCGGAACATGGGAAAAGCTCTGTCGGAGGTGGGAGTTGAAACTCCTTCTGACAGGGGATTCCGCCAGACGCTCCCAACAAACCCTCACTATACGTTTGGGTCTGCCAGGACGAACCGGCATCTTCCCCCACCATCGGAGCCTACTCACCACCAGGTGGTGATCAGTTGACAGCTCCGCCCCTCTCTTCACCCGAGTGTCCAGAACATGCGGCCGCAAATCCGATGATACAACTACAAAGTCGATCATCGAACTGCGGCCTAGGGTGTCCTGGTGCCAAGTGCACATATGGACACCCTTATGTTTGAACAAGGTGTTCGTTATGGACAATCCGTGGCGAGCACAGAAGTCCAATAACAAAACACCACTCGGGTTTTGATCGGGGGGGCCGTTCCTCCCAATCACGCCCCTCCAGGTATCACTGTCATTGCCCACGTGAGCATTGAAGTCCCCCAGCAGAACAATGGAGTCCCCAGCAGGAGCACTCTCCAGCACACCCTCCAAGGACTCCAAAAAGGGTGGGTATGCTGAGCTGCTGTTTGGTGCATATGCACAAACAACAGTCAGGACCCGTCCACCCACCCGAAGGCGGAGGGAGGCAACCCTCTCGTCTACCGGTGTGAACCCCAATGTACAGGCACTGAGCCGGGGGGCAATGAGTATGCCCACACCTGCTCTGCGCCTCTCACCGTGAGCAACTCCAGAGTGGAAGAGAGTCCAACCCCTCTCGAGAGAACTGGTACCAGAACCCAGGCTGTGTGTGGAGGCAAGTCCGACTATATCCAGTCGGAAATTCTCTGCCTCACACACCAGCTCGGGCTCCTTCCCTGCCAGAGAGGTGACATTCCATGTCCCAAGAGCTAGCTTCTGCAGCCGAGGATCGGACCGCCAGGGTCCCCGCCTTTGGCTGCCGCCCAGCTCGCATTGCACCCGACCCCTTTGGCCCCTCTCATGGGTGGTGAGCCCATGGGAAGGGGGACCCACGTTGCCTCTTCGGGCTGTGCCCGGCCGGGCCCCATGGGTGTAAGCCCGGCCACCAGGCGCCTGCCAACGAGCCCCACCTCCAGGCCTGGCTCCAGAGGGGGGCCCCGGTGACCCGCGTCCGGGCAAGGGAAACCTAGATCCATTTATTTTTGTCGTCATTGGGGTCTTTTGAGCCGTGCTTTGTCTGGCCCCTCACCTAGAACCTGTTTGCCATGGGTGACCCTGCCAGGGGCATAAAGCCCCAGACAACTTAGCTTCTAGGATCATTGGGACACACAAACCCCTCCACCACGGTAAGGTGACGACTCACGGAGGGGCATTTGATTGTTAAGGCTTCAAAAATCCAGGACGATATTCACATTAATCGCATTTACACAACTGCCTTAGCATCGGGTAAGCGATTGACTTACGTGCTTCCCTAACTCGCATTCAGATTTGAGTTACGTTGTTAACCGAGGACCTCCTGGGCAGTCAACAAATGACGTACAGTTCTGCAGTGTACGTCATTTGTTGACATTTTGTTGACATTTATTTCACACGCATGAAATAATTTCATTTGACAATTTCTTAAAGCGGGGCGGCCCGGTGGTCCAGTGGTTAGCGCGTTGACCTCACAGTGGCGAGGTATCGGGTTCAATTCTAGCTGCGGCCTTCCTGTGTAGAGTTTACTTGTTCTGCCCGGGCGTGCGTGGGTTTTCTCCGGGTACTCCGGTTTCCTGCCACATTCCAAAAACATGCGTGGCAGGCTGATTGAACAATCCAAATTGTCCCGAGGTGTGAGTGTGAGCGTGGATGATTGTTCATTTGTGTGTGCCCTGCGATTGGTTGGCAACCGGTTCAGGGTGTCCCCCGCCTACTGCCCGAAGACAGCTGGGATAGGCTCCAGCACCCACCGCGACCATTGTGAGGTAAAGCGCATCGGAAAATGGATGGATGGATGAATTTCTCAAAGCTTCATTGTTTGGGTTGATTGTTTCCACCCCTTTACGGTAAAAAAAGATAAAGAACAATCCCAGGCGAAGGCATGTGACCTTTCCTAACTCTTAAAGTGAACTCTGGGATCCTTAAATTTGTCGGTAGCCCAATGTGGATTTCGATTGATTACATAGATATTGCAGTCCTGTTCAAACATTCATAAAAGTTCATCAATCATTGAACTTTTAGGGGGGCAGTGTGACTTGTCCTTTGGGTTTTGTATTCTTGACACTTGACTTTTACAGCTCAGGAATGTGTACCTGTAACTTTGAGCTCCTGCAAAAGGTCCAAGAATAAGCCCTTTGGGGTACATTAGTGTTGAGTGTACGGTACGGAGCAAAAACTAGATTGTTGTGACAGTGTTTAGTTCACATGTTCGCCATCCAAAACAATCTTTTACATCCTTCATCTTCTTCCCTTGACCTTTCCTTGTTTTACTCTTCCCTCTCCCCCCCGATCTTTTTTCCCCTCCTCCGTCCACCACTTTCCTCCCTTGCTCTCCTCTCTGGGGTCCCATCCCGGATAGGCCGCTCCCACCCAGACACAGATGGCCCCCCGGATCAGATTTATCAAGGCCAGAGGAGCCCTCTGCAAAAGGTCACTCTCTTAAAAGCTGACCGATCAATGGTCCAACTCTTGATACTACGAGCGGCTATGTTTTTTCCTCTCACATGTTTGACCATGAGGGTGTATCTACATGCATGTCTTCTTAGGTGTGTGTGTGTGTGTGTGCGCACGCACCTGCCTGACAGCTCGGGGCGTTACTAATCGAAGGTACCATTCGTCAGACGCTCCCTCTTAACGACCCGGCCAATCTCTAATAGTGCAACCTTATTGAGGCGCTACTAAATATTTCAGCGAGTCATTAGCTCATTACGCGTCATTATCTACTACCCGTCTGGATTAGCTGCCAGACTTTTAGCAACTTCTCCGTGGGAAATCAATAATCGGTACACACTTTCAATCACCACCAGGGCCCGATGCAAATTCGCACAATGCAGCTATTGTACACATGCATGGGCAGGAGTCGTGTTGGCTTATCCAGTCAATGTCCGCTCCTGAATACGAGGCCTTTCCAGCAGTTTTATTGTACACCTACGAATCCAATGCCCTCCCGTTAATCCAAAATCCTCCGAAAATCCCTTGACCTATGCATGCATCTCCACCTATCCGTCCATCCATCCAGAAATGTCTTGACAAAGGATGGTCAGTTTTGAGTCGCATAGTCACTCTATTACAAACATACGTAACATCGCCTTAAGGACAAATGAGCAGAAAACATCGTTAACCGGCAAGCAGCGCTATGGCCTTGCTGTGTATTAAAGCACGTTTAAGAGGTTGCATTCGGGCGTCGTGCTTGTCTCCTTATAAAGTGGGTCAAACAGAAGCATCAAATTACCAGTCCTCGCTGATGTGTGCATGTGTGTGCGTGCTTGCATGCGTGTGCATGGGTGAGTCTTTGTTTTTAAGGGTCACGTTCCAAGGTCAAGGACTCGTGTGTGTGTGTGTGTGTGTGTGTGTGTGTGTGTGCGTGTGTGTGTGTGTGCGTGCGTGCTGCTGCGGAGCTGCTTAAGGGCAACCATGAAACCTCTGTGACACACTTTCGGACTCACTCAACAATGGGCGGCGTGCGCGTGCTTAAGCGCGTGACTAATTTCTTTTAAGGCACTGTGAGATAGGGAGACTTCATGCCGGAGGGGGGTGGTGGAGGAGGCTTGTTAAGGAGTTCAGAGGTCAGGCCGTCCTCAATGGAGCCACAAAGCCGTCAATTAATAACACAAACAGAAACTTACAAAAGCACACATGAGCGCAAAGAGGAGATGTCTATTAGAAGCTCACGCACATTCAGTTTAAGGTCATCGTGAGGCTTATGAGTGATATGTCTGAAAAATTGAATTGATATGATTCATCTGTCTTTTGGCTTTCATTTTCACCCTCTTCTTTGAAACAGAAGATTTATCATAACCATCACAATGAATTTTGATTTGCGGATTCCATCATAGTTCATCAAAGTATAAGACCTGGAATTGGCTTGCTTCAAGCTAAAACGTCATGTACGAGTCTGCGCAAGTGTCCTTGAGACTTTTTGGTGCGCCCTTATGAAAGAATGTCTAGTCAATTTCATGTCAGTCCGTCAAACCGGTGTTAAGGAAAATGTTTTTTCATCTTTGAAATATGTGGCCTTATTTTATTATTATTTTTTTTAGATGTTGAGGTCCCCAGAAACCAAACAGCAAAATTCCAAGAAAAACAGGTGAAGATTTCTACTTTGTTGGAAGCACAGAGCTTGTTTCAATCAATGTGATTCTGAATGTGTGCGCGTGCGTGTGTGTGGGTGTGTGTGCATGTGTCTATTACAATGGAACCTGGAAAAATATTCCTCAAAAACTCTCAGTGAGAGTTCAGATTTTTCTTAAGCAATTGTGGCTTTTCTTAAGCAATTGTGGTATGCCGTCTCCACTAGCAAAAAATGCTTTCCTTGTCTTTAGCTGTATTCGTTATTTGCACATTCTCGGGATCTGCGTCCGTAAGTGGAAGCTGGATGCCTTGTCCAGCATCACCCAAGATGGTCTTGGTACTGAAAGATGTGCTCGGCATTGCTTTCTTTGATAGTCAGGTAGGCGTAAAATAATACTTCATGCTCAGGATAGGTTGAAGAAATCATGTCTAACACAATCGTACGACATCAGAGTTAAAGAATGGAAAATGTGTCTCCTTCATGATGGCCACAGATTGACCCTGGGATAAATTATTTCCTTTGGGGAAAAATTGTTTTGAGGTTGACCAGCCTCCTGCAAATGGACTTTGAAAACATGTAATCCAATATTCTGACCTTCTGATTGCAACAAACCTGTTAGCTCACAGTTTAACACCGTGTCAGAAAATCACCACCAGCCCTTTAATCAATAATGAACATACCCGCAGATGCACAGTCATACAATTCCAGCAGATCGAATTCTGCCTGATGCCTTTTTGCAGACACGGGCAGAGTTTGTATCCTGAGCCTCCTATAAGAAAATGTGTCCACCTTTCATTCTAACTCATCAGTCTTCCGTTTGGGCCCATCCCAGCATTCGCACCTCACCTTTTTTTCCTTCTTCTTTTGTTCCACGTCCTGATTTATTTTGGCCCTGGAATCATGTGACCTTAAATATTGTAACTGACCCCGGGCGTATCGATCCACCCCTCCCCAACGGCGGCCACATCCTGCCCCGCAATGAAATCCTCTGGAATCGTTCATCATCGACATCACCGTCGAGAAGAAACAGTGCTTTATTTATTCGTATGTTTGAACTGTGCTTTTTTTTCTTTTTATGATCAGAGGCTTTTCCAGTCCACGATAATTAAATGAAAATGAAATTAATTGACAGATGGGCGACGCTGAACTGCCAGATTTCAGTGTGGAAGCACGGCATCAAAGTTCGATGATGTTTCTTTGAAAGATTAAAAACAAATTAACTCCCAACACCAGCTTCATTGAAACCAAATTGGATATGTCCATGACAAAATCGTTTTTTGGGGAATTGTCCAATCAAGATCCAATCAGAAGCAAGAATCTATGACCAACGATTCTACACCAATAATTTTCCGAGACAGATCATTCGGTGTAATGTGGGAAATAATCGAATTCCAATTCTGCAATTGGTACAAAAAAAAATAAAAAAAAAAAAATATATATAGATATCTATATATTTCGCGTCGTCCCGCACGCGGTCTGTCCTTCCGTCTGTCCCTTTTCAAAACGTACCTACTTCACCGCGCCGCTGCGCGCCGCCACTGCGCGCCGCCACTGCGCGCCGCCACTGCGCCGCTCAGGCAGTGGCTCACTACGATCGCGCGGGCATCTTAGCGAAAAAATGTTGTCTACCCACAAGCATTGCAATGAAATTTGTTAGTTATTTTGTAGAGCTAAACATCTCTTTATTTTCGCGATAAGCAATGAAGATGAACAAACAGTTGAACCAAGCAATAACACTTTTGTGGGCCGAAGGCCCACCTTACTAGCCTTCCGCAGGAACTAGCTGATGAGCCGCCCGGAGGGCGGCGAACCAGCTAGTATATATATATATATATATATATATAAATATAATAATTTGTTCATCTATCTATCGATGCGAACGATGTGGAGCAAATAAATGATCTTGCACTACATGGCGGAGAGGACATCCACTTTTTGGGGGCTTTTTTTTCTAGCTGGTGTGTTGTGACATTTTTCAAATATGGCTCAATAAGCTGCCAAACTTTTGCCTATTCCACGAGAATGATATCAATGACATCAATGGTCAATGGTCAATGCTGCTTCCAATTGTAATTTAGTCGACAAGGTGGACTACGTGCACTCTCATGGGCAATCTATGACCCATGGACCGCAGGTTTCCCACCCACTTATCTTAGTGTGTGAATTGTTTGTTTGTAAGATCAACGGGTGTGTGCGTCTAATGATGCTATTTTGCCAAGGGACAATACACCTTTGTCACGGCTCTGATGAGGGGCATTTAACTTGCTTTACCTGGCAGTCATCCTCATGTCTCATTCCCAAAGACAAGTGTGTGTGTGTGCGTTTTGGAGGTGCACAAAAGTGCGGTTTTCATGTGAGTAAAGCATCAAGGGATCAATACATTTTGCGCATACCTCACAATAAGCGTGAGGTGAGTGTGTGTGTGTGTGAAGACAGAGGCTAAATTGAAAGGAAATGATGAACGATGAGTCTGTGTCTCCTATTAGTGTTATGCGCTTTTTTCCCCTCCACTATCATTGTCCGTTTCCTTCCTGTGTGTGTGTGTTTCTCGCCGCCCGGGGCTACACTTTTGTATTTATCTTTATCTGATGGGCCATGAGAGTGACATGAATGGAAACACCTTTGAAAATGTGTAATATCTCTTGACCACAACACTGTGGTCTGTGCCTGTGTTTAAACGCGTGAACTTTTACACCTCGTTGACCTGCATGCATGTGCATGTGTATATGTGGGAAGGTGACGGTGATGGGTGAGGGCCAGGGGAAAAGGGGGGTGCTGAGTTTGAGGCCGTATCCATGGTAACATCCTATGGCCGCCACCCCCACTGGGCCCTAAAAGACAAAGCCCTCACGCACGGCCTCTCTCTCTCTGACACACACACACACACACACACACACACACACACACATACACACACACACACACACACACACACACACACACACACACACACACAGCTAGTGAGAGAAGGCACTTCAGGGCCAGCTGAGCCAGATCAATATTTCGCCCCATTTAAAGAACAGAATTCACAGAATGGATGTTTATCGCTCAGACTGCAGACTAGCTTTAGACCTTGGATTTTTTTTTACCCATTGAGCAAGCCCTCTACAAAGTGGTATTTTTAAAATGTTTTTTTAAAATATCAAAATAGTTGGATTTTTTCTCTCCTCTGGACCAGCCCTCACAGTCCCCTGCCAGGACCTCCATCAATGTTTTCCTTTATTGCGCTTCCAGCCTCTATTCTCTATGTGTGTGTGTGTGTGTGTGTGTGTGTGTGTGTGTGTGTGTGTGTGTGTGTGTTGCATTCAGCCTCTCACAGCGGCTCTGAGCCCCCCTAAGGGCTCCGCGGGCCAAGGCCCGGTGGGCCCCCGTAGCTGCCCTGGAGGCTTTGCGGAGAAGAGTGGGCTCCATCTAGCACCAGAGAGAGGCAACTGCAAGAGGAAGATATCCTCCTCAAAGAAATTAAAGAAGACTTACGAAAACTGTACGCATTGCTCGAACAAGTCCAACGCAACCCTTAATAAGGTGCACATGAGACAATTTAAAACAAATCCATTGACAGGCCGAGGCACAAGTAAGAGAATGGCCCGAGGCTGACTTCCAGCATCCTGTTTGTGCAGCATCCGTGGGAGGTATCCGCATCCTTTCTGCTTGGATAACTTGACAGCCCAGTTGCATTTCATTAAACGCATCCCACATCTGTCACTGCCTGCCCTCCTTTTCCCCTCCAAAATGGAATAATTCATTATTCCTTCATTTCTGTTGGTGCGTTATCTTCCTTCGGTCCTGCGCGGTGGCCATTTGTGACGAGGAGGGAGAAAGTGATAATTGATTTCCTCCTGCAGCATGACGGCGGGTCATGAGTGAACGATTGGAAAGGGGGGATTTTACCTGAGTGTCTGCATTCTCTACGTAATCCACCTCCATCATCTCCCAGCCGTCGCCGCAGAGACGTGGCAGATTACTGAGTAACACTCAATGCTTGTTAACACTGAGCTGGCCTGTCAAGTGCTCTTGAGCGCAACACAGATGGACCCTAATGAGTGGTTTTCTGACACAAGACTTTTACTTTCAATCATGCGAACACTTAAGCCAACAGCATGATTCAAAATACAGCGGTACCTTGATTTGGGAGTTTAATGTGTTCTGTGAACAAGCTTGGAACTTAATTTCTTAGTATATCAAAATCAATTTGAAGTGCATTGAAATTCCATTCATCCCTACCAGCCCCCAGAAACATCACCATTTTTTTTGTCAGGTATTTTTTCATTAATAAACACGTCTCGTAACACTGTACGTGAAATGCATTTTCCGTCATAGGTCAAATACCCTCACAGCATGGGTGATTTAAGTGATTCAGAAGTTGGAGTTTGGCAATGCTTTGAAAGTGGCAGATCTTCACCGAGCCTGGACGTAAAGTCATGGGCGCAGAAATTAATGCAGGGGTTCTTATTGTATGCATTGCTTTGTTTGTCACATTGCAGTCTACTGTCACATTAGTGACTCTTTATTCATGGTTGGCGCGTGAGCAACTCAACTGAAATGAAGAATGTTTGAAAATAAACTATAACTACTTCAACTAACAAACCCGCTCTGAAAACAAATAAAAACTAGCTCAATTAAAAAAAAATAAAATTAAAAAAATAATACAACCGACAATGGAAATTCCCAAATTATGATATTACTGGTGCAAAGTGCAACACCAGAAGATTGTAAAGAGTATAAGATAAGATAAGATAAGATATCCTTTATTCGTCCCACAATGGGGAAATTTACATATCATATAATGTACGAAAATTTAAAAAGCACAAAGGATTTTTTTTTTCATGTTCAATATCCATGCCATCCTTTAACTAATGAAGTTAACTGAACAGTGCTGTTCTGTTCTGGTGGAAACGGGGCTTTAAAGAGCCGCCAGAGTGACCGAACATGACATGTTCGTTAATGGTTCACTCCAACAAACAAAATCCACAGACTGTTTGGCAAAAAAAAAAAAAAAAAAAAATGTATTTGCAGTAACAGGGATATTGAACATGAAAAAAAAAAATCCTTTGTGCTTTTTAAATTTTCGTACATTGTATGATATATACTCTTTACAATCTTCTGGTGTTGCACTTTGCACCAGTGATATCATAATATGGGAATTTCCATTGTCGGTTGTATTATTTTTTTAATTATTATTATTTTTTTAAATTGAGCTAGTTTTTATTTGTTTTCAGAGCGGGTTTGTTAGTTGAAGTAGTTATAGTTTATTTTCAAACATTCTTCATTTCAGTTGAGTTTTTAGTATTAGTTTTAGGATTGGTTTTATTTTTTTCTGTGTATTTGTGTGTAAAATAAAAAAAACATCGGATTTGTTTTAAATTGTCTCATGTAAGTCGGGCAAGAAAATGTTGAGTATTGCGATATCGATACCGGATATTTCACACTTACCTAAAGGAATGACATTTTTAAGATCTAATGAAAGAAATACAAAAGTCAAACATTGTTGCCGTGCACGGCAACAACAAGCATTGTTGCCGTGTTTGTTTTTTTTTTTTTGAATCAGACAAAACCACTCAAACACAAATACAAAATGAGATCACTTGCAAGGAGACTCAGTCAGCCAAAAGTCATGCCTTGACGCTCACACGCACACGCAGACTAAGCGGTCAAAATGGGCAAACTCGACTCCAGCGTTTGATGTCATTTATTAGGCCACACCCCTTAAAACAGGAGTTGCAAACTCCGGTCCTCGGGCGCCGCTTTCCTGTATGTTTTCCACCTCTCCCTGCTGCAACACACCTCATTCAAACACTCAGCTCATAGGCAAGCTCTGCAGGAGCCTGATAACAATCCTGATCATTTAAATCTGGTGTGCCCGCTGGCCACCCGGCCCCCCCGTCCCGAGGGGAGTTTGACACCATTGCCTTTAGGAGTGGAGTTTGGCTATTCAGAAAAAAACTCTTTATTTCTTTCCTTTTTCTTTTTTTTTTTAATACAACATACCGTAGTCACAATAGCTTCAGTGTCACTTCAATTGGCTGAATGCTGTCCTTTCAATTACACTTCCTAAATATGTGCTCTCATCCCTGAAGGAGGCCTTAATTTGGTGGTTACATTTTCCTGAGTCCTCTTGTGACAAACGTGACCTTTTGTGGCCAACGTGCGCTCTTCCCTGTGTGAGTAAGTGATCAACAGTGCGTGACTGGTTAGCCTCTCCCAGTTCCAAGTTTGACCTGTACGGACCGCTCTGTATCTTTGTCTATTTGTGCCGCATGGGCTTCCTCCATCAGTCGCTATCAAGCTTTGTCGGGCATATACAGACATCGTCCTATTTCAACATGTGTCATGCACACAGACACACACGAGCATACATGTACAGACAAATACACGGAGAGACAGAGGCAGGAGGGTGGTGGTGAAGTGTCAGGCTCAAGGGACAGAAGGAGATGGGGGCAGGGGTTGTGTGACAAGAGGATTCTGACGAGCAGCCAGTTGTGTTTCTTAGTGGCGGTGAGGTTTCCGCGTGTGCGTGCGCGTGACGCAGGCACCTCGAGGTGATGCGGAGACAGCCGGCAGCCGCCTGTAAATAATGTGTCACCACTTACAACCCCCTGCCCCCCCCCCAAAAAAAAACAAAAAAAAACAATGAAACGCTTATGGAGGTCACATTTGCACTTGATGGTCGCAGTGAGATCATGGCAACGGCATGATGGGAGGTTGTTTAATGGCTTATGGTGATGGGTGGTTGAACTGCATGTATGGGAGTTAACCCTGCATTTGAATCACAGTGAACGGTTTGGAGTTCCAAAGTCTTGGTGACAAATAAATGTAAGAGTAAAGTTAACCCCGACACCGCTGTGGGAGACTTCAGTTTGGCATCCTTGATTGTATTTATGGTTAGCAGAGTACAGAAGGCTGAATAAGAATACAATACAATACATGCTGATTTATTTAGCGCTTTCACAACAGCGGCAGCTGTAACAAAACAGTTAACATAAAGTAAAATAATAAACACAACACATAACATAAAACACTGACAGTCATGCAGTTCTAACCACTTTTCCATCACACGCTTTGTTGTTTGAAGCGGTTTGAGATGAAAGAGGAGAGAATCAAAGTGTCCTTTAACCAGTGGATCAGAGGCGTCATGCTCAAAATGTGCACACGTCGGCTACAAGCTAAGTTTCAAAGTCAACAAGAAGCTGTAGCATCCATTGACGAGAAAGAGAAAGAGAAATTGGTTGAGAGATTGGTTCACTTCTCCTGTCCCATGGAAATCCATTTCAATTCCAAGCGGCGACTCACGGTCCCAAATACGCATCGGCGCGCTTCGCCAAAGCTCCTCTCTCCTCATCCTCAACTTCAGCGGCCATCCATCCAGCCGCACCAACGCCAACATAGCCACTGAACAAATCGGGGTTGTGAAAAATACACATAACACCTTTCAGATTCATATTTGCTGAAGATATTGAAAACTGCAAACAATGCATTATAAAATGCATCACTTGGGGAATTAACAATCATATCGGAATGATTTATGCACGATATATAATCACGCAGTTGGGATGATTCATTTGCTTTTGTTTATTTTGCTTTGGATTTTAGGATTAATTCTCTTTCTGTTGTCAGACAGAGCGACAAGGAATTTACAGTGAACTCAGCTACATAGTCCGCCTCAGCGTTCAGACCGAGACACCACGTAACCGAAATGCCTTGTTACAAGCTATGCAATGAACAGTCAAATGTCAGCAATGAAGACAAGCTGTTTCTATAAAAAGTGTTAAACTGGAGTGAAACGTATTGACACGGCAAAATGATGCCTTATATGTTCTTGAACAATGTTTGATTAAACTAAAACCCATTTTCATCACACCTGCAATACCAAGATTGCCATAAGGCACTGATAACAAACGGACGTTTTTGTGCTGCGTCTCCAAAAACGTATATAGATCTTCGTACCTGACATGTGGCATGAGTCACTGTATCATTTATTAGCCTCCATCTTGTCCTGCACTATAGGACGCCACAGTGAAGCCGAGCAATCACACTTGATTGGTTTATGGCTCGCACATAAACTCTTGAATCACTGACATTTTACAATATGAGGGCGACTCTTTGAGGCCATCTCTGCTGGGTGTGTGTAATGTGTATGAGACAGCAATGAGAGAAACTAATGTGTGTGTGTGTGTGTGTGTGTGTCTGTGAGTGTGCGCGTGCGTTGCAGCCAGTTGATTAAAGTGCTCTATATACAGTACACGCGAGCAGAGACACTGAAGGCATCTCACAAACAAGATTTATCCACACTCAAAGACGCTGCACGAAAATAAGAGGTGTCACTCCTACACCTTTATCATACCTTCGTTCCAGGGAGAGCGCATTAGCTGAATGCTTGAAATGTAAATGTCGTACATTGCGATATGACACAACAGCCAGGCAGCGCATATGATCTTTTTAGAAAAGGAGACACTTTAGTGCACATAAATCCGATTAGGGGCGATTTGGAGATGGAACGAGAACTGAATTTTTCTGTTACCCACGAAAAAGTTGCAGTGTGAGTGACTTGTCTCAGTCACTTTTATACTTATTGTTTTATTTGTCTCACTGTCTGAGTGCCTTCGTAGTGGAAATACATTAAAACAAATACAAGCTGAGGGCAAAATTTTAGCCTAGTGATTAGAAAAAGCATGGAAATGCTAGAGTGGGCTACCTCTACTTTTTCCATTTTGACGTTTGGTGCAGAACTGAACAGAGAAAAGGAATATACTTCAGATGAATGCTGTCTAGATCAAGCTTTAGTTCCAATTTTGAAATAGAGGTCTTAATTGGAGGTAGTGGAAGAACTCAACGGGAAATGTTTCTTGAGAAATGAACATTCAAAAGCATGTGTTTTAGAAAGGGCATTGTCGATTTAACTAATACCTCCAATCTGGTCACATTGATTGCAGTTCAGGTGAGTTGACACTTGACTCTGATTAGCTCCTGGACAAGTATAAAAATCCTACGGGCTCACCTAAATCTTTCCATCCCCTGCACTGTGAATGCTCACAGGGTATAGAATTGATTGTAAGGTATTTCCATCCATCCATCCATCCATCTTCTACCGCTTATCCGGGGCCGGGTCGCGGGGGCAACAGCTTTAGCAGGGAAGCCCAGACTTCCCTCTCCCTAGCTACTTCTTCCAGCTCTCTCCGGGGGATCCCGAGGCGTTCCCAGGCCAGCTGGGTGACATAGTCTCTCCAGCGTGTCCTGGGTCTTCCTCGGGGTCTCCTCCCGGTGGGACATGCCCGGAACACCTCACCAGGGAGGCGTTCAGGAGGCATCCGAATCAGATGCCCAAGCCACCTCATCTGGCTCCTCTTGATGTGGAGGAGAAGCGGCTCGACTCTGAGCCCCTCCCGGATGACCGAGCTTCTCACCTTATCTCTAAGGGAGAGCCCAGACACCATGCGGAGAAAACTCATTTCGGCCGCTTGTATCCGGGATCTCGTTCTTTCGGTCACGACCCATAGCTCGTGACCATAGATGAGGGTTGGACCGTAGATCGACCGGTAAATTGAGAGCTTCGCCCTTTGGCTCAGCTCCTTCTTCACCACGACAGACCGATACAACGTCCGCATCACAGCAGACGCTGCACCGATCCGCCTGTCGATCTCTCGCTCCCTCCTGCCCTCACTCGTGAACAAGACCCCAAGATACTTAAACTCCTCCACTTGGGGCAAGATCTCCCCGCCGACCTGGAGGGGGCACTCCACCCTTTTCCGACTGAGGACCATGGTTTCAGATTTGGAGGTGCTGATTTTCATCCCAACCGCTTCACACTCGGCTGCGAAACGCTCCAGTGAGAGTTGGAGAGCCCTGTTTGAAGGAGCCAACAGCACCACATCATCTGCAAAAAGCAGGGATGCAATACTGAGGCCACCAAAACGGACCCCCTCAACGCTTCGGCTGCGCCTAGAGATTCTGTCCATGAAGGTTATGAACAGAATCGGTGACAAAGGGCAGCCTTGGCGGAGTCCTACCCTCACTGGAAACGATTCCGACTTACTGCCGGCAATGCGGACCAAACTCTGACATCGGTGGTATAGTGAACGAACAGCCCGTATCAGGGGGTTCGGTACTCCATACCCACGAAGCACCCCCCACAGAACTCCCCGAGGGACACGGTCAAACGCCTTCTCCAAGTCCACAAAACACATGTAGACTGGTTGGGCGAATTCCCACATACCCTCGAGAACCCTGCTAAGGGTGTAGAGCTGGTCCACTGTTCCACGGCCGGGACGAAAACCACACTGCTCCTCCTCAATCTGAGGCTCGACTTCCTGACGGACCCTCCTCTCCAGCACCCCTGAATAGACCTTACCAGGGAGGCTGAGGAGTGTGATCCCTCTGTAGTTGGAACACACCCTCCGGTCCCCCTTTTTAAAAAGAGGGACTACCACCCCGGTCTGCCAATCCAGAGGCACTCTCCCCGTTGACCACGCGATGTTGCAGAGGCGTGTCAACCAGGACAGCCCCACAACATCCAGAACCTTGAGGAACTCTGGGCGGATCTCATCCACCCGTGGGGCCTTGCCACCGAGGAGCTTTTTAACCACATCGGTGACTTCAACCACAGAGATAGGAGAGCCCACCTCAGAGTCCCCAGGCTCTGCTTCCTCCAAGGAAGGCATGTTGGTGGAGTTGAGGAGGTCTTCGAAGTACTCTGCCCACCGGTTCACAATGTCCAGAGTCGAAGTCAGCAGCGCCCCATCCCCACTGTACACAGTGTTCGTGGTGCACTGCTTCCCCCTCCTGAGACGTCGGATGGTGGACCAGAATTTCCTCGAAGCCGTCCGGAAGTCAGCTTCCATGGCCTCACCGAACTCTTCCCATGCTCGGGTTTTTGCCTCGGCGACCACCGAAGCTGCGTTCCGCTTGGCCAGTCGGTACCCGTCAGCTGCCTCTGGCGTCCCACAGGCCATAAAGGCTCGATAAGACTCCTTCTTCAGCTTGACGGCATCCCTTACTGCTGGTGTCCACCAGCGAGTACGAGGGTTGCCGCCACAACAGGCACCAACCACCTTACGGCCACAACTCAGATTGGCCGCCTCAACAATAGAGGCACGGGAACATGGTCCACTCGGACTCAATGTCCCCCGTCTCCCCCGGAACATGGGAAAAGCTCTGTCGGAGGTGGGAGTTGAAACTCCTTCTGACAGGGGATTCCGCCAGACGCTCCCAACAAACCCTCACAATACGTTTGGGTCTGCCAGGACGGACCGGCATCTTCCCCCACCATCGGAGCCTACTCACCACCAGGTGGTGATCAGTTGACAGCTCCGCCCCTCTCTTCACCCGAGTGTCCAGAACATGCGGCCGCAAATCCGATGACACGACCACAAGGTCGATCATCGAACTACGGCCTAGGGTGTCCTGGTGCCAAGTGCACATGTGGACACCCTTATGCTTGAACAAGGTGTTCGTTATGGACAGTCCGTGACGAGCACAGAAGTCCAATAACAAAACACCACTCGAGTTCTGATCGGGGGGGGGGCGTTCCTCCCAATCACGCCCCTCCAGGTCTCACTGTCATTGCCCACGTGAGCATTGAAGTCCCCCAGTAGAACAAGGGAGTCCCCAGCAGGAGTACACTCCAGCACACCCTCTAAGGACTCCAAAAAGGGTGGGTATGCTGAGCTGCTGTTTGGTGCATATGCACAAACAACAGTCAGGACCCGTTCCCCCACCCGCAGGCGGAGGGATGCAACCCTCTCGTCCACCGGTGTGAACCCCAATGTACAGGCACTGAGCCGGGGGGCAATAAGTATGCCCACACCTGCTCTGCGCCTCTCACCGTGAGCAACTCCAGAGTGAAAGAGAGTCCAACCCCTCTTGAGAGGACTGGTACCAGAACCTAGGCTGTGTGTGGAGGCAAGCCCGACTATATCCAGTCGGAACTTCTCTGCCTCACACACCAGTTCGGGCTCCTTCCCTGCCAGATAGGTGACATTCCATGTCCCAAGAGCTAGCTTCTGCAGCCGAGGATCGGACCGCAAGGGTCCCCGCCTTTGGCTGCCGCCCAGCTCGCATTGCACCCGACCCCTTTGACCCCTCCCACGGGTGGTGAGACCATGAGAAGGGGGACCCACGTTGCCTCTTCGGGCTGAGCCCGGCCGGGCCCCATGGGTGTAGGCCCGGCCACCAGGCGCTCGCCAACGAGCCCCACCTCCAGGCCTGGCTCCAGAGGGGGGCCCCGGTGACCCGCGTCCGGGCAAGGGAAACTGGGTACCATCGATTTTATTTGTCATAAGGGGCTTTGTGAGCCGTGCTTTGTCTGGTCCCTCACCTAGGACCTGTTTTCCATGGGTGACCCTGCCAGGGGCATAAAGCCCCAGACAACTTAGCTCATAGGATCATTGGGACACACAAACCCCTCCACCACGGTAAGGTGACGGCTCACGGAGAGGTGTAAGGTATTTGTTTGAGCAAACTTGTCTCATGTCATTAAGGAGGATCCGATTACAATTTTTGGTCCAATTTTTGTATAAATCCAGGCCATTCCAAATGCAACTACGGATGCATCTGGCAAACAGCTTCATTGTATTTGGATCAAGATCAAGCAACATAAACATATTTATTGCGTTGCTGTCCACTGGGGAATATACCCCCACTGTCAGTGTGTCTCATCACTTCCATTTTCTCCGCTCTCAAACCTTATTTCCCACCCCCCCATCTCTCTTTTCCGGACATCTCTGTCCATCTCATCCCGCTTTCCCCCCGCAAACCAAACATTCATCAATTACCCCCCCATCCCTGTGCGTTATCCCTCCTTCAATCTTCCTCCATCCTTCCCGGTGGTTGGCTGCGGGCCACCCATCCCCGCGCCTGTCAGTCAGCCTGCTCCTGGTGGCTGAGCGCCGACTGACAGCTCCGTGAGCGAATCAATGATAATCTTCCACCTGTGAAATCCGATACTCGAGGAGTTGCCTCGGCGTAGCTCGTTGACACCTCAGCAGCAGGCTTAGCATTTTTGTAGTTCAGGTGAGGGACTCAGCATGCGGATAAGAGACAAAAGACGGTACAACTCTAATGTACATGCACGCCTGCTCCCTTAGAAGCTTTTCTGCAATGTGCCAGGAGGACAACGCATACTCACAAACACTGAGGTGACTGTCGCAGAGGCTAAGGTCATCCGGTTTGATGTACAGGCCAGGTTTGTAGTTTGGGACTACCAAGCATTGGGACTTGTCTTATTGAAAACGGGAGACACACAAACTGACAATTGGGCTAATGCTTTTTTTATTTTTTATTTGATATTATTAATTTACATTAAATTATAATATTTTTTTAAATTATATTAAATTATAATTAATTTAATTTTTAAAAAATCCTCTTTCGATAAAAGGCAGCATTACATTACAACACACTTGGGAGTAAGTGCGATTCCAGTTCCGGCCTTCCTGTGTGGGGTTTGCATGTTCTTTTTGTGCCGACGTGGGTTTTCTCCGGGAAATCCGGTTTCTTCCCACATTCCAAAAACATGCGTAGGTTACTGGAGCACTCTAAATTGTCCCGAGGTGTGATTGCGAGCGCAAATGGCCATTTGTCTATGTGTGCCAGGTGATTGGCTGGCAACCAGTTCAGGGTGTTGTCCCCCGCCTACTGCCCGAAGACATCTGGGATAGGCTCCAGCACGTGAGGATAAGCGCATTAGAAAATGGACGGATGGATCTTTACAGCGGTATAGACAAAAAAAAAACCCAAATAGAAGAGTTTTTCAGTGAATAGATGAAGATAGGTCCCACATCAAAATATTTCCATTTCCCAAGAAAGAGCCAAAAGGACTCTTTTCATCGAAAAACAGTGTTGAGTAACGAGCACCTTTGTTAAGACTGCAGCAGCGCTATCTAGACTACACATGAAGAACCTTCACCGTTCTTCACGCCTCTTCATGCTCCCCACTTAATCCACTTTCCCTCGCGTGCAGGTCTCTGCGATACGATCTTCATCTGCTGTAATTATGGAGACCCTCAGCCCTCGCTCTCAAACCCCCTCCCCGCCCACAAATACACACACAGTGAAGGCACTGCCCACTGGTGTAATTCATGCTGCTTAGGGGGTCATGGGGAGATTATGAGTGGGATCGATGAGTGCGATGGCTCCCACACACAAGTGCGTGGGCTCATCATCGATGAGGGCCTCCTCGGCTCCCCTCTCCAACTGAGGGACATCCTGCAGATAATGAGGACACACAAACGCCGTCGACGCTATCGACCACCTTTGCTTAACAAGGTACTTTATATATAGGGCCACTCCAGAGCCGTTCACCACCGGAAAAGTGTACTCCAAGACATCATTAACACACAATAAGACGACATCCGAATGAATTCTTCCTACTTTCCGATGGCTCTCAGAGACGCTTTCGGATGTTTTTCTTCTCAATTCCAAGGCGAGACTTAAACACTTATAAAGTGGTTTTGAGATCAGTCTTGGTCTTGGCCACTTTGCACTCGGTATCTGTATTTGCATTGTTTGCCGTGACTAAAATTCATCATGATCTCAGTTTTTTTTAATTGTCCCAAAACAGTCTCCGTTTGTGATACACACAACACAGAGCTTAGATAATTTTCAAGCATTTGGCTAGCTAAACTGAAGTTCATGTCGCTTAACTGTCTTGGTGGCTTTTATAATGACGACAACAGTGAGATGTCATCGCTGCTGATTCTCTTACCTTTGAGTTACACACCGTGTTTTGGCATTTTCTTTTTTGTCTCCAAGAATACACATTTAATAACCTTTAGAGCTCCCCCCCATGATACTTGCTTACTGAGGTAGCATCGTCCTTATGCATTAAAACATACTCATGGGTTGCCAGATTTGTGCGCGCTCGAAAGAAAAACAAAACAAAAAAAAAAACAACAATAAATAACTGTCTTTCAAAAACAAGGGAATGCTTTTAAAAAATAAAAGGTTGTGCATCTTATTTGGAGCCTCATCTCAGAACTGATCACACATTGGCAAGGTCACACACCTCCACAATAACCTCCCCCCCCAAACAATCTGCTTACTCACGCCTTACTTACTGTGGAAGTAATAAAGACAAGAAACACAAAATTTTGGCCGAAATCCTCCTAAGGCTGTTAAAATAACTGATTGTGTAAGTGATTCCCAGCTAACATGGCAAAGCACAGGGCAAGGATGAATCCCAATAAACGTGTCACAAACACACACACATACAGTCTGCCTCTCCACATTGGAGTGGGCATTTTTATGACATTGTTACAGATGATCATCGTTCAGAGTCCATCCCATAAAAAATAAAAATAAAAAAAATACCCTCCATGTGGTGAGAGTCAAACAGGTTGCTGTGGGCAAATTGTAAAGCGCGTTGGTGTCAATAATGCTATCATGGTGCAGATAATCATATAGTGTGTGTGTGTGTGTGTGTGTGTGTGTGTGTGTGTGTGAGTGTGTGTGTGAGAGAGAGAGAGAGAGAGAGAGAGAGAGAGAGAGAGAGATGTATGGATGGACTGCGGCCAATGGCCAGACTAGTGAAGTCCAGATCAGGTTTTGGCTTGCTGCTGGGAACATGAAAGAGTCTCTTGGGTGGGAGATGAGATGAGAGGATGACCTCTTCCACAATAAAATGACCTTACGACACCATCAGAAAGATCACGGACATCAGAGGAAATACCCAGTGAAAAAAAACATCATATATAAGATCATATCGAACGATGTAAATGTTTTTATTTATTAATTATTTTTTTATGAGGGAGTGCTCGTCTCGTAAACATGAAGGATGCGCATTTGACGAAGCGCGAATGCAAGAACGCCAACACTCACAAATTCAAATATTGCAGAATAAAACTCTGCTCAACATACTGTATATATCAGTACTGTAAGAATGTGTTCTGGGATTTTAGGTGTTGGGCTATTCATTTTAACATTGGAGCCTTTCAATCAATTAATTTATTTTTTTGGGGATAATATTAAATACATTGTATTGTATCTTTTGCAAATGTTTTATTTGTATTATCAAAATTACAAAAGTTATTTATCATCAAATTTCTTGAGACTTAAATGGCATTTTGATTTGCATTTTATTTCGTAAAAATACATTTTACTGTACTTATTTCAATATAATCAAAATATGATTTACATTTTCTCAAACTGATCAAGCCTCCTCTGATGACAATTTGCTGTTGACCCGTCTAATTTGAGTTTTGAGGAACGTCAGGGAATGAATGAAGGCACTGCTTTCAGAAGAAGAAAAAAATTACATGACTCCATTATTGCCTTTGGTGGTTTGAGGGATGGTGAGATGGGGAGGGGGTGCAATTTTGGGGTTTCTGCTGCTGACGCATAAAAGTCAGCAAAGAGATGCTTTGCATCGTGTCTTGCGTCACCCTTTAGTTAGGACCACAACACCATTGATGTTAGTCTGAGGTATCTTGGGCCAGCCTTTACAACAATGGAAACACTTTAAAACAACAGTGTAACCTATCATGCCCTGCTTTTTTTACCCTCCAAACAAACTCCTCAGGACGCACACAAGACACACAATAGTGACGCCACATAGACCTCCAGACGTGGGGTTTGTACTTTGTACATCACGGTGAACTGGTGGGGGTCCGGCCAGAAGACCACTCTTGTATCGACACGGTGTGCCCTTTCCATGCAGCAAAGCAGCGTGGGTCTGCCATGACAGGAACAGGGGCTTTCTTCCCCTAAAGGTCACCGATGTTGCCCACTGGCTTGGAAGTTCACCGGACACAAACACACTCAGACTTTCAGCGAAGCTAAAGGGACTATCGATTGTGAAGATGATGCCACACACGTTTCATACGGTTTGCATTTGAAATGTTTTGCATTGCATGTCAAAGCAAGAATCCTGAAGATTTGAATAGATTGCGCGAGCTTCTTCCGTGTTCCAGTTGTTATTGGTCCATGTGAGAGAAAGAAACTCAAGTTCTTCTGAAGGACTGTTGTTCTATTTGAGAGCAAGGAAAATATTGATTTTGAAATACGTCTGACCGAGAAGGTTTGCAGTAGATAAGGTCAAAGTCAGATTGGTAGGTCGTTGCATTTTCACCTGATTCCTTTTTTGGAAATTTGGTTTTGGAACAACTCAATTGATTTCAAGTTCCTCCTACTCATTGTTTGCAATTTTAAGGTTTCCAATTTAATGCCCCCTCCCCCAATATTTATATTTTATTGTATTCTTATTTTAAATTTATTTTCATTTCATTAGTATTTATACTAATGAAATGAAATATATTAGTATTTATAATATATATCCCTTTGTATCTTACTGTAATTTTAGGGACCGTATTTTCCGCAGTATAAGGCGCATCTAAAAGCATTCCATTTTCTCAAACGCCTACAGTGCGCATTATAATCCATTGTGCATTCTATATGGATCAATATTCTGATTTGTTGGACAAAATATTTTAAATGTTCGGTAAAGCGCTTTGTTACAGCTGCAGCAGTTGTGAAAGTGCTACATATATGTATTGTATTGTACTCCCTTTAGCGTAGCTCCATCTATTGGATGCATAACGCAACCTCAGGCACTAATGTAGCTTCTATTCTATGCGCCTTGTAGTGCGGTGCGCCCTATATATGAAAACCGTTTTAAAATAGGCCATTCATTGACGGTGCACCTTATACTCCAAAGTGCTTTACAGTGTGGGAAATACGGTTTAAACATCAGATTGGTAGGCAACTGCAGAGCACCATCTTTGACTTTTGAAGAACTATATGTCAGAGTTTGAACCCAATTCATTTTTCAATACAACCAGCCAAAGAGGTGTAGATGAAGTCACAACAGATTTCAAGGTAGGTACAGTATGAAAACAACTTTTCAGTGGATCGTCTTGCAGGTGTTAGAAACTGGTATGCTAAGCAAGACCCCTATTGATTTTAAACAGCATCTGAACAAAGACGTTTGCCTTAACCGAGGCCAACGGTTAAATAGGTAAGTCATTGACGAGCACAATTTTCAAGCCATCTTTTTCAAAAGCTTCACGCGTCACTGTGCTCTCGCGGAGCAAGATGTCTCTTGATTTTATTGGACATCCATATCAGTGATGTTTGAGATTTTTAGGACAAGTACAGCTTGGTAATTGCGAGGCCCAGTTTTTAACTGATATTTTTAGGGGGAGGGGGATTACAGTAACGGATTCCTTCTACATCAGAGTTAAATGTACATCTCTAAACATGTCAGTTAAAGAATGTGAATTAAACCACAGCATCAAAGTTAAGAACTAATTGAATTTCGACAGGCATCTAATGATGTTCCTTTAAAGACATTAGGAGCGTTGATTAGCCAGACGGCCGTTTGTGTTTATTGAGAGGCACTTGATGAATGAGGAAGAGGAGGAGGAGGTAGAGGAGGGCAGAGAGTGAGAACTTATTGGTCTGAGCGATGCTGCCAGAGCCAATTTATTATGATTGGAGCTCTGTCAATCCCTGCTCATCTCCCGTAGCACTGGACCACTAATGGGATTAGTCCCTGTCACACGAACACACAAACATCCACGCATGTGCGCACACACACGGGTACGCATCGAAGCACGCACAGGCGTAGCACACAGCAGGCAGATGCACACTGCATGAACACAATGGCCGCCCTCTGATATACTACCTCTGTGACAAAGCTCTCAAACTTACAGCCCATAAATCCTTGGAGGTCACACCAGCGGCGCATAAAAAAAAAAAAATAACCACGGGTAGGGGCAAATAATCTCCAAAGCAAATATGGAGCTTTGCTGACCTTTCACGTTGGTATTTTGTCGCGACACAAGATTTATGCAGTACTCACAGAAAGACTAAGGTGTAAAAGAAATTTAAAAATCAAATACTTTTGTACTACGACTACAACTAATAATGATATTAATACATGTCCTGTAACTCTGCTAACAAGAACACACACCTCTGAATTTGATCTGGTCCATCTCCAAAATGTATTCATATGTGAGAAAAACTAATTAATGAAAATAAACTGAAATTTAAATAATTTATTGAAATATATACCCATTAATAAAAAAATTGAATATACCTTAATAGAAAATACATGTTTCTTTATCCACAGTATTTTGCTCAAAGCCTTATTTCGCACTATCCTTTTTTTTTTCCTTCTTCTTCTTCCCTCTTCCTGGCCGCCTGACAATCAGTCGACTCCAAAAAGTCTGCAGCAAATATCCTCAAAGCGCCATGTAAGGGAATAAGGTTAATCTCAATTACAAAGTGGCCTCCCCTAAATAATTGATGGCACATTCTCATAAGGGATGAAGGAGAACTTGCGAAGGCACACGACAGGACAAAGCCGCGTGACGAAGAGCTGCGGCCCCCTTATATTATCTGATTGGACTCAATAGAGTTGAACAGCGGCCGGACACTTCTAACGCGTCTCCCGCCCCCTCCTCCCTTTAAACCCTCCACCCTCAAACATGTCCACTCCTCCTCCCTGCTGCCCTGAGTGAGCCGTCATTAGATTACACCAACGGTCATGACCGTAAGGATGCTCCATCACTTTCCAGTAAAGTCCATTCCCCAAGAGCAGCGGGAGGCCAAACGGCGGCTAGGAAAACTCCTTCAATCCCGACCTGGTTGCTTGTGTATTAAATCTGACAAGATGACACGGGGGCTTTACTCATGCCGAGTTCTCCGGTTCACACTTTTCAGCCACAAAACACCACGGAACACACTTAGAAATGAGGCTACGGGACAGACGGTCCAGCACGAAGTCCATGTGTTAATACTGACAGTCCTCGCGTTAATAGCTACCCGTCGCAGCCTGCCTTGCACCATTTTGGGATTAGTGTAATAGTAGGAATTACCCGTTGATTGTTCACTAGAGCTGCAGTTGTAGAATGTTTTGGTATTTGCATGTCCTACTGAAAATCTCTACTGAGTCATCAAATATTCAAATAAAACTGTAAAAACAAAGTGCTAAAGACATTCATTCCCCTTTAAAGCAGGCAGGGATTCAAAGTAGGGTTTGGCTTTCACGCAGGGTCCTGATTATTATTTTTTTCACAGCGGATATAACATTGAGTAAACATTCAAATGTAAAAATGTGTGACCTCAGATTTTAAAACAGTCAGGAGTTCCAAAGTATAAGTCAGTCATTCTAGGCAGACGCTACAACATATGCTCAATCGCAGCAGGGAGGCTGGCTTTAGATACTCAGCTACCCCCCCGAACCTCACCCTCAACTCACACAACCACCATCTTCCCCCACCGAAGCAAAGACAATGGCCATTGGCTGCCTCTGACGGGATAACCTCACGGGTCGAGGGCGAGTGACCCCGCGGGCTTGGTGAAGAGTCAATTCTCACCGGTTCAAAGGTCGGGAGTAATGTCAGCGCACCCTCCCCGCCACCACTGGAACACCAACGACCAATGAGCAGGCTCAGGAGAGTCATGGAAGGAGGCAAGTGGGGGGGATGAGTTGCATCCCGGTCGAACATCACTGGAAGAGTGTGAAGGCTTTGATTGGGATAAGGTGGGGATGATGATGATGAGGAAGAGGAGGAGAGAGAGAAGGATCAGTCCAATGCCTTTGACCTCTGCACTGAACCCCTGATGAGTGCTCTCCTTCCTATATTGCAGCCAAATGTATCTTTCTGTCCATCCATCTATCCATCTATTAATCTATCCATCTGTCCGTCTGTCCATCCGTTCGTCCGCCCGCTAGGATGTGGATAATTGCTGGATTTCTACAGGCTAGCAAGCTTCTTGCCGACAAAACATCTAGGGCCAATCTCAATTCTACCCCTGAACCATTTTAGCCCTCAGTTATGTGCATTCAGTTGTGTGCATTCACAAGAACAAAGAGTCCCTTAAATCTCAGAGGGCTTGGTTTCACATCAGGAAGCGCTGAAACTTGCAAGGTGCGAAGAGACATAGAACAAAAAAGTCATGCATACTGTATATGGTGATCATCTCGAATGTTTGCTGAGTGTGTCCGAGGGAAGAGCATTTGTAAAATGGCGTTGTGGTGAAAAATAATTGCTTTTGAAAATTGCGTCTGGGAAACCTACTTTTAACATAAGAATATTTGGGGCCATTTCCTTGTTCCACGCCCTTACCCGTTTCAAGACAAATCCACTTGCCATCATGACTCATGGTGAAGAGCATATAAGATAAGAGCCAACAATTAGAGCTGAGAGAAATTCTCTTTTCACAAAAAGAAGTGTCGGAAACATATGACATTACCGTATTTTCCGCACTATAAGGTGCTTCGGAGTATAATCATATATCATTCAATGAATGGCTTATTTTAAAACTGTTTTCATATAAAGTCGCACCGCATTATAAGGCGCATAGAACAGAAGCTACAATAGTGGCTGCGGTTGTGTTATGCATCCACTAGATGGAGCTACACCAACGGGAATACAATACAACACAATACAGCTTTATTTATACAGTATGCCAGGGTGAGATCTACATTTATGGGTTAATCTCCAGAAAGAAAACCATTGTTCTGTGTAATTATACCATGTTCAAACGTGGACGACTGGTGCTTATACTTATACAAATGTTTTTGTTCTTTGAATGTAGTGAGTGCAATTTACCTTTATGTTCTGATGTGCTAAATAGTCCAGAAATGATGATAAATATTCAAGTGAGCAAGATTACCAAAGACAAATATCGCACATCATGCTTGACAGTTTGTGATGTCATTTGTTTAGGAGTCTGATGACGTGGGTAGAAGCATTTTTTTATAGTCTGCCAGATGGCAGGCATTTGAAAAGTGTGAGTAGTGGATGTGTGCTGTCTCTGAGGATGTTCGGGAATCTCTTTGTGGCATGGCTGCCGTATACACGGTGTGGTGGTTTAGAGGCGATACCACACAGTTGTGTTCTGCTGAATGGTGCAGTTCCCATACCAGACTGTGATCGAGTTTGCCGGGATGCTCCCCACTGTGCATCTGTGGGCATTGCTGAGCAGTTTGGAGAGAAGTTCCAAATGTTTTTAACGTCCTCAAAAAGTAGTCGCTGTTAAACCTTCCTGATGATGTGCTGTGTGTTGTCGGCCATTGTCAAGTCATCACGGATGTGGGTAAAGGCAACTTTGAAGGTTTTCACTCTCTCCAGCGAGTCCCACTGATGACAAGCGCTGCGAGCTGCTCTTCCCTCCGCCTTGGGTCGATATTATCGCTTTAGTCCTTACAGAATTTCAAGAGAGATTATTTTTCTTATACTACACCAGCCGAGCCACCTCATTCCTGCAGGCCGTCTCTTCTCCGTTGGTGATCAGGCCGATGACTGTTGTGTGACCGTGTGATCAGCAAAATTCATGATGGGGGCTGTTATCCTGGGAGGAGACGCAGTCATGGGAGTGAGAGCCCACAGATTTTTCAGCATTGTTTAAAATGTATTTACTTTTTCAACCAAAACAAAATGTTTATCCGTGCATTCATTGTCCTGACTTTGGGGATACTTGCGGGACTTTTTTTGCGGCGAGGCAGGAGGCTAGGGGCATGCTGACATCAACCGCAGGACACTGCTAGCTGAATAATTGATGAAGACCTATTTGTCAGTGTCTCACATTCAAACCCAAAAATGGACACCGAACTGAACTATCCTTTTTACAACGTAACACGTGACACCACATTACACTAAACGGCTGGAATATCTTTATCTGTGTTATATTTTCACATCAATGTGTGTGGGGGGTCTTTATATGTTCATGCTCTCTCTCTCGACAATGAAAATGTCAAGACCCACACACACACACAATCATATACACATGCATACATGAGCTGCACATAAAATGAGACAGAGCACACAATGCATTGGTACACCACAGATTACACCAGACACAAATACAGATGTGGATAGAATATGCATGATTGTTTGGTTTCTTTCATCCCACATGCACAGATACTTGTATATAGGTACATGTGTGTGTGTGTCTGTGTGCGCGTGTGTGTGCGCGCACGTGCACTCATGCAGGGCTTTCACAGAAGAACAGTGCGCCAGAGAGAAATTGAAATCAATACTTTGTGCTCCGTCATTTGTCACATCTTTACAAGGCTGAAGCCATCGCAGCGCCAGTCTATTCCACCTTGCCGTCATTTATCAAGTGACCCACCTTGCGTGTACACACACACACACCCACTCACACACACAACAAACGCACACAGATTTTATTTGGACTCTCAGCCAAATATTTAGGCCACAGTGGACAGTGCATAAGCAGTGGAAGAGCCAGTATAGTTATTAACGGCCAAAGAGGCGAGATGAAGGTCAACAGTGAAGATCCACTTTATGGTGGTTGATGTGATTGATTTGTATAGTCAAGAGCCACCAGTTACTTTTGCGACGAAACACTTTTCACTTTGGAGAGTCAACAATAGCCGCTTGTCCTTGATTCTGCCAGATTCTTGGCTAGACTTTGATTCTCTTGAGCGGGGTGAAGAAATACTTATTTTTCACATCTTAACGGATTTTTGAAATGTGAGTCCCCACACATGGTGAGGAAAATTGCTTCTGAAAAGTGTTTTCTTACTCAAGTTTGTGGTGTACTCCAGATGATACGACACACACGCACACACACACACGCACACAAAACTACCGGTACTTCATATTTCATTTTTGAGTTTATTCCTCCCTGATCCAGATATCTGTCAGAGTACCAGAAATGGCAGCATAGCGTCAAATCGTATCCAGATCACCAGTAAAAGCAAAGAAGAAAAAGTCTGATGAGAAGAAGAATTCAAAGAAGCGAAGTTCACTGTGTGTTCACTGAAAAAGTTTCACATTTACAGTTGTTGACCCTGTCAGTTTAACAGTCAGGTCAATGAGGATTATTATTACAATTATTAACAGACCCCACACAACAGGAGAGTCACTAAGGAAAAACATTTCAAAAATGAAATGGAACGGAATGACGTCGCAGGAAGACAAAGGGTGACATAATAATACATGCTGATTGAGTTAATGAAATCCCTCCCAAAAGTGGGCCTGTCCTGAGAAACGGAAATCTGGCCAGCTTTTTGTCGATTCACATTTGTAATGTTCTGTTGATTTTTCTGCCGCCAATGTCCAAGACCTTCACCACCAGGCTTAGACAACTAAAGATCACATGGCAGACCGACACATAGCGCCATCTACAGGTTCTAAAATTTGCAACACATCCACCACGGTGGTCAAAGAAATAAATAAAACAATCCCCCTCACCCCCACACTCCTCCTGCCGCCAATATTTACAGCGGGACTTTTAATCTGCCCTCCAACCTGCTTCTGGCCATCTCCTAATGAGACCTCCGCCATTGATCACATCCTCTTGCCTTCGATTCTTATTGGTGACATGTGCTAATAAGATAGGGGTGATTAAATACGAATGGACAAAAACTGTTTTAGTGGGGGCTGCACTCAAAGGCAACTGGACGGGGCTGCTGCCTAAATGAGCAAAGATAGGGGAATTACATCAAACAGTTTTGACCTGAAGTACAAAAATTCTAATGACTTTGATTAAAAGGAAGAGTAACTGATAATCAGCCAATTAGGCGAAGAAAACTGATTCGCAGTGCGGAAAAATCATGCACATTGCAGAGTGTCGCAAAAACAGACTCTAAAATATGCGTTCGTATGACCTCAGCTTCTTGTAGGTCACAAAAATGAACAGGCATACAGTAGCACAATAATCCTGGAAAGGTTGAAAAACTGATGAAGGCTTCCCGAATGCAAGGCGAAACGTCCAGTTGCGTTTTTTTTCTTTGAATGTCCTGAGAATAAAATGACCGGGAGATGAATACGAATATTTACAGGCAAATTCGATATTAATATGTGGACTTAATACTTGAACATTTGAAGAACATTTTCTTCCAATTCCCCAAAAATAAAAACACGAAAAAACATCCATTCATCCGTCCATCCATTTTCCGATCCGCTTCATCCTCACTAGGGTCGCGAGGCGTGCTGGAGCCTATCCCAGCTGTCTTCGGGCAGTAGGCGGGGGACACCCTGAACCGGTTGCCAGCCAATCACAGGGCACACAGAGACAAACGACCATTTGCGCTCACACTCAAACCTCGGGACAATTTAGAGTGTTCAATCAGCCTTCCATGCGCATGTTTTTAGAATGTGGGAGGAAACCGGAGTACCCGGAGAAAATTGACGCAGGTACGGGGAGAACATGCAAACTCCACACAGGAGGGCCGGAGCTGGAATCGAACCTGGTACCTCTGCACCGTGAGGTCGATACGCTAACCACTTAACCAAAAGGCAACCTGCACGAATAAACAATTTAACCAATTTAACTTCATTTTCTTCTACTATTTTGAGTCTGATATAATTCAAAAGTGAACTCTTGCTTAGATGGATCGGAATAATCCTCCGGATACTGACAAATAATCTCTGAAAACTTGAAGAAACTCCATTTTAGATCAATCCTGTACCCTGATTTCTACGACCCGTCTCTCTGGACCAAGGACTATATAAAGAGCAAATTTGGAATTAGGAAATGTGCTTATGAAAAATGCAATGACAGAAACCCAAGAATCAAACCACCACTCAGAAGTAGCATCCGTCCATCAAACTGGACACACATTTCAGATCCTGAGTCTTGTCCTCCATGTTTGTTTACTTAATGAAGGCCGCAGCAACATGAACACTTTCATGCACACTGTAGTAACTGCTGTCCCTGAAAGGCTTTATTTTTCCAGTTACAATTTTTGAAGGATGCAGTGGTTATATAGGGAGGCTTTGGAAATGATGGGGGCGTCTCAGTTGTGACTCTCTAAAATGTCACATTTACTCCATAAGGACACAAAAAGTTAAAGTTTTAAGGTGGATCGTTCAAGATAATCGGTAACACCACAGTAGTGCAAGAAGAGACAATTACCGGTACCCGCAATCATGCCGATTGTCGGTGGAGTGGTGTATGCAAGTGTGTGTGTGTGCGTGCGTGTGCTTGTCAGCCATTCGCAAGGCGTCAGGACAGAACCCCGTCTGCCCAGCCAGTCATCTGTCACCATTACGGGACAAAGGCGGAGGCATCTCAGGGCCATTACCAAGATTGCTGGAGATGATTTGGAGTGTCCTCCTCTGCAAAGAGAAAATCATTTTCTCACAAAAGGGGGCCGCCCTTCGACTCCGTGAACCCCTGAACAAACTAAACAGCCCGATTGAGGATGCAGAACAGGCAGCGGGAAAAATAATTAGAGCAGTCCCTCCTGGGATGAGAAGAAATCAGTACAAAATAATGAAATCAAAGTGAATCCTGCCAGGCGGAAATGTGGGCAAAGTAAATGAGGAATACAGTTCAATTAGCCAATTGCTGAGACACTTTCTCACACAAACACACACACACACACACACACACACGCACTCACGCACGCACGCACACACAAAATCCAACACGTGGACACGATTCTGACACACACAGATCATGATGAATTGTGCTCTTGGCTGGCCCAGATTGTTTTTAAGGTTTAATTCAGTTTCTTCCTGTGCTTGGACGAGCAGCTGTGTACATGTGGTGGATTTTGCGTGTGTGTGTGTGTGTGTGTGTGTGTGTGTGTGTGTGTGTGTGTGTGTATTGATGAGCGTCTTTGCCCCGTCTCAGCAGCCACCTATGCCTGCGAGATGAAGAAAGGGAAGAAAAAGAGGGAGAAAGAAAGCAAATCTGAGAAATAAAGAGAAGGAAAGCAGACAAAGAAAAGAGAAAATGAAGGAAAGAACGACTAGGAATTATGAATTTTAAGTGTAATCTACTGGGGCGAGCGCATGTGTGTGTGAGACCGAATAGTAGAGCGAGAGCGCCTCTGGTTACCATGGAAATGACAAAACCTGATCAATACTCAAGGTTACGACCTCCAAAGCCACTTCCCCCCATATTACACCAGCCCATTTATCGCATCCCATCTATCCATCCATCTCTCTCTTACAGCTCACCCTCGCACCCAAAATCCCCATTCGTTAACTCATGTCAACATTACCGAACAAGCTCCAAATCAATCATTTTGCCGAAAAGCACTTCATATTGCCCAACAAATAAAAAAATCTAATTTGATGAAAAGTACAGTCGTTGTGTCTTGTCTACTTTGCAATTTTAGTTTGGTTGTCAACACTGCAGAAAACCCAGCTTCAGAGCGAAAGGAAGCTGGAAATGGAAGCGAAGATAATTTTATTCATTATTATTATTTTGGGGGATATTCTTGTCCATTTCAAATCCAGCATGTATCTGACACTGTAATTTTGAAGGCTTTCGTGCTTCATTTGTGAACCTGTCACTACAAAATGCCCAGTGGACTCAGATTGCTGAAATTCCCCTTCCGTCTCACCATTTGGCCTTTTTTTCCTTGTTGGGAAAATTTTATAATCAGTAGTGTTAACTTTTCAACATCTCCTGCTATCTGTCAGGGTTGCTATGCAAGCTCGATGTTGTGCAAATGTGTGGTTTTCCTGCAGTCGAGACATGTCGCTGCAAAAAACAGGATGAGCTTCAAACAGATGTCAAAACGGGGGCACGCACCCCATCTGGTACTCATGTTTCTCAACGGTCGAACGAGTATGACCAATGACAATGAAGTATTGTGTAACATAACCTTACTGGCAACATGTTGAAAGTTTGTCGCACACTTTGAGCCCTCCCAAGAAGAAGAAATAGGATAAGAGGGGCTGCAGATCTGTAAATGGACTGTATGTCGAAATAAATCTCATTGTTGTACAAAGACTTTCGTTATCTTGGTTTCCCTGGACAAGACAATGTGGCATCCCCGAGTGGGACCTCAAGCCAGTTCCTGAAGGGAAATGAGTTCTTCATAAAGACGAAGAACTCTTTCCTGCCGCCAGTTCATCTCCAATGTCTCAGAGATTGATTGTCCTCTCCGTGGCTTCACTTTGGCTCAACACCTAAACGCTAACTGTACCCTTGTCCGTCCTCCTGAGGCCGATAAGGATTTCGTTCAGCTCAAAAGTTTTCTTCTGTCTCCACTCACGCTTGGGATTCCGGATCCTTCCAAACCTTTTGTCCAGTTTGTGAACGAACGATCTGGGTGTGTGACGTCCGTTTTACTCCAACGCCATGGACACTCTTCCAACCTCTTTGGACCCCATTGCTCGGGGCCTCCGAGCATGTCTTCGTGTTATGGCCGCTTGTGTGTTAGCCGTTTACTTCTCGCCTCACTGTTTGTTCCCCATTCTGTGACTTCCATCCTCCGTGAACAGCGGTCTGTTCATCTGTCCGGTGCTCGCACAACCTCCCGTTATTCATGCTAACATGAACCGTCAAACTTGTGTAGCGCGGCGCATAAACAAGTGGTGCTAATGTCTGCCAGTAAACCAAAATGGGAGCGAAAAACAACGAGTGCGTGCAGAGTGTGAGTGACTTTACACCTGTTAAAAACCACCGCGGCCGAATGCGCTATACGTGCTTTGACAAAGGCCGGTAAATCTAAATTGCAAGGTGTTTAGCGGCTCGGCTGCCTCGCGCGCCCACTGAGATGACTGGTGATGCGTGATGCTGTCAGCTCACGTCAAAGCGCTTTTCTCTCGGCTCTTTCTCCACCTCCTTGCTGCTATCATCATCATCATCACTGCAGCCCTTTCAGACAGCAAACTTTGTCCCTTTGTCCCCCTCCCACTTGTGTTTCTACCTCCACACGCCGCTAAAATTACCCTTTCATTTTGTTGTGCCATAAAATTGCAGACTGGCCAAGATTGGACGCCTGTTTCTGACAAGGGAGGGAGGGGCGCTGGGGAATCAATGTTTTTCCCCTCTATGTGTGTGTGTGTGTGTGTGTGTGTGTGTGTGTGTGTGTGTGTGTGTGTGTGTGTGATCAATGTGGTATTTTTCACGTGTGTAGTCATGTCACAGAGCGATCACCAGATAATAATGGGGCTCTTGGTAATGCCAGGCTGCAGGGGCAAAGAGTCCTGTTTTTACTGGACATGGCGAATTTGTCCAATCAGTAAAGAGGAAAACGACAGAGTGGCGCTAGAGGTGAGTGTAGCAAAGTGCGCAAGTTGATCCCATCACAGCACAACTGCACAGCTCAAGTACAATATCCCCTAGGCCAACATTTTTTTCTTTTTTTTCCCATAACGTCGCCACAGAAGAGTACCATTGATGGCAAAGAGAAAAAATGTGATGAGATACTAAGAGTACAACATTTTTTCCACCTGACTTAAGTCATTCACTCCCAAAGACGTTTTTAAACGTCTTTTCAGACTTGGTCTAGAATTGGCTTTTACTGAATGAGTTAAGAATAAATATCAATAACTTTTTTAGAAATTAAGGAGCCTTCCAAAACAAATTCTCACAATGTGAACCATCCATCCATTTTCGAATCGGCTTTTCCTCATAAGGGTCGCTGTCTTTGGGCAGTAGGTGGGGGACACCCTGAACCAGTTGCCGGCCAATCGCCGGGCACATATAGACGAACAATCACAAATCGGGATAATTTGGAGTGTGCCATCCACCTGCCTTGCAGGTTTTTTGGAATGTGGGAGGAAACCTGAGTACCCGGAGAAAATCCATGCAGGCACGGGGAAAACAGGGAAACTTCACACAGGAAGGCCGGAGCGGGAATCGAACCCTTGTGAAGATAAAGCGGATCGGAAAATGGATGGATGGATGGATGGATATGTTTCCATCACTGGTTTCCTTGGGTAGTGCTTGCCGAGTTTAAGTATCACTGGAATCTAGTAACCGTAACTTCAATTAACTTTGCATCCTTGTTTGGTTTTGCATGGTTAGGAAATGCACCACTGAACCATGCCACGATCGGCAGTCTGCTTGTAGCCATGGCCCTATTTTTGTCTAAATGTCACTTGTCGGCTTTTGCATTTGAATTCTTCACATCACTCCTCCACCTTCTCCTATGTAATACAGGAGTTTGTTGAGTGGCGTCTTGGTGGTGGCGTCGGTTTTAACAAAACGGCGTCTGTCCTTATCAAGAGTATGACAGCCCGTTTCCTCTGATAACCCTATCTGGTCAATTAATAACCAGCATCAACATTAGCGTGTTTGAATAAGGCGCGGGAGAGTACAAGCGTAATGCTGCCGTTTCGTTATCGGCCTTCATGGTTGACATTTTGATCCACTGGTACACACTCACTTCCTTGTTGGCTCGGGGAGTCAAAACAGACAGTTTAAATGCTGACCATCTCGTTGGCTAAGCGACAAGATGACATGTATTATTGGTATTTTACGTACAGTTTTCTGTTACGTCTTTTGCTACAGCGTCAGCTGTTGTGAAAGTGCAAGATAAGTGAAGATGCATTGTATTGTATTACTGCGTATCACAGTGTCCTCGTTGGACACTACATCAGGTACACCTGCATTATTAAGATCAATACAAAAACAAGCCGTATAGACAATTCTGCCTGGGCAAAGATAAGAATAGTCTTTGGTGGAGCTCATCAACAAGGAACTACGCTAAATCATATGCTCTCCTTTTCCAAACGCCCACCTGCCTCATTGATGTCACTCTTCCTTGTCCTCGGCTCATACACACCGCTCGGCAACACCGTATAACTAACTTCATAAAATGCGGATTGAGGGAGCGTGGGGGAAAAAAAAAAGTTCAGATCTTTAAAATTTAATTTCTTCCTAATTCTACCTCCCCAACCAAGATTATTTTAAAAACGATATAAATTATATCAAATGTCCCAAACCAAAATGTATTTTTTAAGAAAGAAACAACCTGACCGACAGACAGACAGACTAGCTAGCTAGTCTGTCTCTCGGTAATGTTTGGACAGCTATTTATCAATTTGTCTAGTTAGCTTTATCTATCTGTCTAGCTAGCTAGCTAGCTAGCTAGCTAGCTAGGCAGATAGATAAATAGCTGTCCAAACATTACCGGTATGTTTAATGTTAAAGTTCACAGTGTACCCGCTCGACCTTACATTAATTAAACATGTGGCACAATAAATCTCTTCATCTGCTGGTAACGACTTTTCTCATGAAAGCTTTCTGGTCACTCGCCAGCTCCCTTTCACCTGCGTACAAGTGCGCTGTGGTGACCTTTCTGGCTTTTGAATAGTGGCGCGTTGCCGACGGACCTACTGCCGTGGCGCACTCTTTGTCGCCGCGTGGCACGGTCTTGCAACGCTCGGACAAAAGAACAGCACGAGAAATGCGCCCGACTTTTTCTCTGGCTGAGGTGAGGCGAGGAGAAATGGGAGTGAAAGGGATGAAAACCTATAAATGAAAATCAATAGGAGAAGGCAGGAAGGCGTAGGGACGCAGGGAGGCTTGGTAATGGAATAGACTAAAGATAAATAATGAGGACAGCAGGGAGCGGAAAGGAATGAGAGAGACCAAGAAAAATTACGTGAAGGCTGCAATCGGAAGAATGTATGGGTCGTTGCAAGCCTTCCCATCACTCCAGTTTCAGTTGGAGAAGTTTTCTCGCTATCAACAGCTTTTATGAAAGATGTGCGGTGTTTGTGTCTGTTCTATTGTCTCTGTTTAACAATCTTTTTGAAGTTATTTAGAGGTGACGCAGAAACCAGACACTGGAAGTGACTAGACAATTAGGTTTACGGAAGGATACTGAAAAGGAATTTTCTAACCATCTTTTTCAGATCTTTCTCTGATACAAGAGTGAAGGGCACCTCCTGTACCTTTTGCAGACAAACATTTTCCCTCCAAATGAATGGCTGAGGATGTTTATGAAAGTTGTCTGGGTGTTCCGGAAAAAAAGACAAGTCTCGATCTACAATTACTGACTCAAAAACATTTTTCAATTAGGGCAGGCCTCGTGCATGGAGAAGCAGGCAGCCTCATGTGCGCAAGCCTCACATCCACAGTGAAAAATGGATGGAAAGATAACTTGAAATGAAAGTACTGTATTGTGATCTCTGGTCGAAGCAGGGAAGGCAGGTTGAGGACTTCAATGTCTTCATCCAAATCAAAACCTCCATCCCGGAGCTCGCACTGTGCAGCTCTTTGGAGTGAGGACAAGCAGCAATTACAGACATCCACACGCAAACACATACCTCCACAAACATGCGCGCACACAGACACACACACCTGCCGGGTGATCACAGAGCACAGAGCAGAGGCCAGGTCCGCATGTGATCCTTCAAAGAGTTTGGCTGCTATTGATTTCAATGCCAAGGTTAGCAGCTCATTCAAGCACAGTGGAGCTTTCAGGAGTGCAGCGTGGAGACCTTGAGCTCAAACACGCGGCCGCAGAGCCTCGGCCGGGGCCCTGACGGCATCTCTGAGCGCAAATCACGGGCGCGCCGCAGAGACAAACAAACGCGGCGTACTGTGTGGACTGCGTGGGCCTCCCCTCCCCCTAAAGAGTCCTGGAGGGAATGCGAAGTAGGAAGGAGGGCAGGAGAGTGTGGGAGAGGTGTTGTTGTGTTGTGGAGGTACAGAAGATTAGTTGCGTTTTTTTTTTGGGGAGAGTGACTGGGGCTGTTAAAACCCCCTCCAGTGCACCTCTGGGCTGAAGCTGTGTTGTGCAATGATAAAATCTTGCCGATAAAACATTCATCCTACGCTTTGATTAGTGCGTACTGAATTCATCTAATGAGTCTTCATAATGACAGCAGCAGGGACCTTTCACGCATTGACCACCCATTAACCAGGATAGAGCACCAGCGAACGACAGTGTGGAGGCGGTCATGAGGACCATGTGATTAGTGATGTCGGTAAGGCACGACAGCAACTCGTTACCTAATAATGGCTTTTATTTTGAGTTGTTTAACGTGTTACGATATGTCTCTTTTCTACATTTTTATGTATTCCATTGTGAGAAAACAAAGGTGGCAAACTGGAATGTACAAATGCCAATTTTAGGAACGACAATTGCAGACATGTCATCATTAAGGCCAGGACCCTGCACCCTAATCATCCCATCAGTCTCCTTTTCACCCCAAAATATTGAAAAAATAAAATAAAGCAGGTGAATCTTGAATTTACGGTGGCGCGTGATTACATCACCGGAAGTTGTTAGCGCTCAGCAGTCTGCAGCTTGTTATCAGAGCTGATGTGCTCTCTGTCGGTAAGGGTGGATCCCGGGAGGTTAGTTGATCGAAAAGTAGATATTCGGTCCAAAATGTTTGGGCAACCCTGATTTAGGCCATCAATATAAAGCACGCAAATAAAAAATAGTTACTGTAAGTACAGAGGTAACAAAGTGTGCCTTCTTGTCCCATGTGACAATCTGTTCTTGTGCCGCTGTGTAAACCAGCTCCTTGCGTGCTGTTCATAAGATCAAAAGCAAATGTTGGGACAATCCGGCCAAATCGAGGACCCCCTTGACTAAATCGTCATCCCAAACTCAGGAGTATACCTGTAAATTGCTGCACGCTCTTCCTTTCAGACTACAACTCGAATGTACACGTGAGTCCATGCACGAGCTAGTGACATGCGGCAACCTTCCTCCGCCGTCATCATTCCGACTTAATCCCCTCACAGACCCCTTGGGGTTGCTCTTTGAACGTGGTACAAAGCGTGTCGGGGAGCTTAAAATGGCAGCACAAATAAAAACAAAAACAAAAAAAAAACTGCTGGGACTTTTGACCTTTCAGATGGGATTACAGTTTTCAAACGGCGTGCGAGGAATTCAGCTCGCGCATCCACTCAAAATGCTCCCCACGCTCACTTCATCTGACAACTTTAATGGCCTTCATTTTTTTGTTGTTGTTTTCTTGTTGTAATTCCCCTCCTTGACGATTGTACTCTGTGATATATATATATATATATATGAAGATATCCTTTATTTTTCCCACACTGGGGAAATTTACAGCCTCCAGGAGCAAGAATGTGGGTAGAAAGAAGAAAAAACAAACAAACACCGTTCAATTAAGTGCAATATAAATACAAAATGGATAAATCGCACAAATTGTTTTTTACATCATTTAATTATTATAATTATTACTATTGTTGTTATTTTTATTCAGCAGCCAGACAGCAGTAGGTAGGAACGAGCGTCGGTATCTCTCCTTGCAGCGCGGGTGTAACAGTCTCTGGCTGAAGGAGCTACGTATACTGTGTGTATATATATATATATATATATATATATATATATATATATATATATATATATATATATATATTATATATATCCATCCATCCATTTTCCGAACCGCTTAATCCTCACCAGGGTCGCAGGGGTGCTGGAGCCTATCCCCGCCGTCTTCGGGCAGTAGGCGGGGGACACCCTGAATCAGTTACTATATAAGCGGCTGGAGATATATATATATATATATATATATATATATATACACAGTATATCCACACACACACACACACACACACACATATATTTTTATTTGACTTTTTTTACAGAATAAAGGCAACTATAAGGTGGGTAGGTTTCACAAATGGGGAAAAAAAGGCATTAACCAATTTACGTTGCCAATAATACAGCATATGACATGTATGATTACATCACATGCTTCTTCCTTAAGTGGTTTTTCATGGTATTGATTCCGTTGGTGCACATTGATAAATATAGGTGAAAATAAGACTGCAGTAACATCTTTGGGGTTTTTTAGTGACCATTTGAGGTTTAGGTGATGTACATGAAATCACATGAAAACACTTTTTACGAATACACATGCAAAATAAATGTCACCATGCCGCTGAAAAGGCCAAAAAGTGACAATAGTGGACTGCCATAGTGTGTGTGTGTAATCTCAATTCAAGGTCCCTACAGCTCCCCCCAAACACACACACACACACACGCACACACACACACACTTCTCTTCACAGTCCTGCTCAGCCGCTGAAGCCTAGACGGATCAATACCGGCAATTCTGGAGACATATTGCATCGCCATGGTAACCGGGCCCCCGGTCCTATGCTATGCTATGCATGGGGGAAATTACAATCTGGCTCATTGGCGTGCCATCTTCTCCTCGTGTCTGGACATTTTGACTGCATACAAGAGAACATTTCATTTCATAGAAGTGGACCGTTTGATGTGAATATCACTAGTTCTGAGACCAATGTTAAGTTATTCAATCTATTATATCGAAAACATTCTCACCATCCATCCAATTCTTGTTTTCCAATCAAAAATGACAGGTGACGAGGCCGGTAAGTGTGAACCTAATTTTTGGCCATTAAGTCTAATTATATTTGCCGCAAACACCACTACTCACCAAAAAGAACAGTCTCACTATCGTGAAGCATTGTGGTAGTAGCATCCGCACTTTTTCTCACATCAGCTTCAGTTCCATATACGACGAGCAAAAAAAAAATCTTCAAGCTTCTCCAGAGAGTTTTAAAATAAAAGCTTCCTGTGGATGAGTTTCAGGATTGAAGAAAAGCATAATGCTCTGGTTTTGACTCAAACAAGTTTGAAGTTATCCTTAAAAATGCACATGCAATTCCTCAGTACTAGCATCCAAAGCTCAGCATTTTAATATTGTTATTTCCGGAGAAAATACTTGAGAAAATGCAAATAAAGGAATAACTTTCCTAAATTTATTAATACATTGTAAATTTCCCCAGTGTTGGACAAATAAAGGATAGCTTAACTGGCGGGTCTTTTTTGAAGTGGCTCTAAAAGAATACTCCCAACCAATATCTCTGAAGCAAAATTCCAACGTAACTTTTCTTTCAAAGTGTTGAAAGCAGCTACCTGTGGCAAATGGCCTCAGGTAACATACTTTCTGGCAAAGTCAAATCAATGACAGATTCATGAAAGACACTTTCAATGTCACTCAACAATTCAAATATTCCACCAGAGGCCATTTACACCTTCAGGGGATCACGCAACATGGGGGCATACATGAATTAATCTAGCACTTTAAAAATGAAGACAGAGTGGGGTGGGGTTGGGGAGGGAGGCATTTTGGAGAAATGACTATTCAATCCCCAAGTAAAACAAGTTAGTCGTTGGTGAAGAAAGCCTTGTTTGCAAGTACCGACAAACCAAGTTTGTCTGATGGCGTTTGCCTGATTTTGGTGCAGACAACGTCGGTTGGGCCTGTGACAAAGTCAAGGTGAGTGTGCATGACTTTCCATTTCGACATGCATCATTCTCTCCCTTTGACTCGCAATTCAGGCCGGCGTTTCCTTTTTTTGCCCTCAAGTCAGCCTGAACAGGAGCAAGTAACCGGTCACTCCCTACAAAACAGTTGATATTGATTATCATTTCAATGATTCGAACACTCATGACACGACCAGCTTTGGGAAGGAATTTGGGAAGATGATGTAACCACAGTCATTTGCATTTTGTGAGTATAATAATTTTTGTCTGGCCGGCGGACCAGCATGAGCACAAATAATTCTTTCCCCCTCCCTCATTGTAAAATCCATTAGAGGTTTGTTTTGATAGTTTCATACACGTCCTTGTGGAGAATGTAACAAGTTTGAATGTACTAGTGAGACATGAAAGTATCCTTATCCACCAGTCCAAATCCGAATTACGCAGTGGCTCATCAAAAGGAAATCAGGCTAGCACTGTGAAGGGGGGGGAAAAAAAATCAATCAAGGACAAAATCATCTGCCGCATTCGCGTGTTCTGAAAGGAGCCCAAGGATAAAAACAAGCAAATATACCAGTTATTATGCTGCACTCCTATATAATGATCAATACCTTCTATTTTTCTGTAATGCACAACGCGGAACATCTCAGGGTACTTCAAGTATTGGGAGGTGATCTTCTAAGCGTACGTCCTCGTTAAAAGCGAGGCAAGAAGAAGAGGTGAGGCGGATAGCCGGCTTAACTGTGTGCTGAGGAGTACAAAGAAAACTCTTCCAAGGTCTTCTGAGTTTTATAACCTCAATTTGGCTCCAAACAAACGAAAAGTTGATGAAAACACAAGTACTGCGGTTGAAAGAGGCTGAAAAGGAAATAATCATTGAAACTTTGTCTCAAGAGTATACACGGCCAGTGCCGGTTCTGGGAGGGACACAACAACATGGCAACCGAAAAGGCGTAATGGACGACCATGCTGTACTTACTTCGTCCTGCATGTCATTCCAAATTCGCAAAAAAAATATTCGGCCTTCTGACTCTGTTATTAAGGGCAATATGACCCAGTGAAAGAACAATTAAGCCATTACTACCATCTAGTGGTGAGTGGAAATATTGCAATTGAAAACTATGAAGTGAAAGCTCGCGCTTCACGGGGAAGAAGGATCAAGCTGGCCCGTGAATAGCAAAACCCCACAAATAATTTATGCCCACTGAAATACATTGGAAAGTTATTTGCATTTTTTTCAATGCCCACAAAAATTCTTCAAAGAACGTTGGTGAACCTCCGATATACATTTTCCACAACAAATGGGGGTTTGCTCCACCCCCCGACCCCCAAAATAAAAGAAAAACAACAGACAAAAAAAATGGAAGGAAGCCAAGTAACAACAAAACATACTTGATAGCCCAAAATAAAAACAAGTGAGTTTGCCAAGCTCAGCTCACGACTGTGCAACATCATTGGCAAATCCAGCACCCCCCCTCCCCCAATTGCTTGTCAGAGAATGGAAAGCAAATATAGTGTAAGTGAATTAGGCATCTTCAATCTTCCCCAATCACTTAGAAGGTGTCCATCAATGTGTGTCATCCATCATGCAACGCGGACAAACTGAGCATCAGCATCCTGTGCCAAGCTAAGCGAAGCAGACATGCTACACCTGTGTGGGCGTGGTCTTAACATCATTAACATCTTAACATCAATTGAAATTTCACAGCCAAAAGAATGTACTGACTTAAACCTAATAGAGAATGCATTCCATTCCTATTCAATCTCCTGGATTTTCCCTTTTTATTTTATCTTGTGGAATGCTTCCAGGTACTACAGCATTCCAAACAGCGACTCCCTTGCAAACACAAGCAAGCAGACGGGCCCACTTTGCGGCAGGCAGACAAAAAGTAGCCCGGCGCAAGCCAAGAAGCGCCATTCGAGACGGAACCCTCCCCTGAGCAAAGCGATCGACAGGACAAACATCAAGGAGTCACTCCCGTTCTGGGGGGGGGGGGGGGGCTCTCTCTCGTCAGTATGTCAAAGCACACCCCCTTGACCTCGACACTCAAGCTCCCGCCGCTCGTCACACCGGTGGTCACATCAAACACAGAAGGGGGAGATGTCTGTGTGACGCCGCATGACATTCATGCACGCTCACAGGCGGGTTATTTACGGGGGCCGAAGCATGTGTGAGAGGACAAACAAAAGACTTCCATATTCAGGGACACTTCCGCATGAACGGGGACATGCAGCGGAAATATTGAATTTGAATTGCTTGTATACAAACAGTGGGTTATCTGGGGTGCCTGTCCACTTGTGCAGAGTGAAATTAGAAAGCCAAGTATTCTCTTTGCGAGCTCCCCGTTTCTGAAATGTGTCGATGAGCCAATTATCTTCACACCCACTGCACTGTTACAAACCAATGGGGTTCGTTTTGATTTAGCTTGGCTGCTCCAGGGGTTTGTTCAATGCACAAAAGCCTGCAGTCGTCATTGCAGAGGCTAATTTCATCAACACAAGAAAACAGGGTGTGTCGAGTAAGCGATAATTCTTAACGTTTGTGGTATTTTGACAAAAGCAAGTGACAGACATGGATGTTGCTGGGGCGTGTGCATGACTTAAGTTCTACGCTGGTAAGCGGCCGTAGAGGAATTTGCGGTGAGATTGGGCATCTTTTAAAGCACATTAGGAGGGTAAGGCACTCACAATGTAACCCTATAGTAAAGGAGCAGCACTCATGAGTAGAAGTGTTAACATTCCTGCAGCCTCTCTGAGCGCTCCATGCCTATGGGGGAGGGCTCCGGGTGGGGGTGGCGGGAACTGTATCCCAGGCCGCACCGGAGCAGACGGGGGTGGCGCCTCTGCAATTTCATTTCGTTTAAAAATACTCGGCAAACGTCGT
Source organism: Hippocampus zosterae (assembly GCF_025434085.1). Lineage (NCBI taxonomy): Eukaryota > Metazoa > Chordata > Actinopteri > Syngnathiformes > Syngnathidae > Hippocampus > Hippocampus zosterae. The sequence continues at coordinate 9,786,560 of NC_067454.1, read as the reverse complement.
TAAGGCTGCATTAAAGGATCCTGTGTTAAAACGGGCGAAAGGGCAGGATTGCTCTGCTCCGCATTAACCGACCTGTTGGGTTATACTACACGCAACACACGACGGGAGACAGCCCATACTAACTGCATTAATTCCCCACCGTGTTGTTCAATATACGGCACCTGTGGATACACGCTCGCACCATTGTCGGTAATTACTGTCTGAACAGCAAAGCAAACAGACGCTGGCAGCAGCCTCGGACACGGTCAATGGGGGAGCTCCCCTGGCAACCTTTGGAAGCGAGTCTACGAGTCCAGCAGAATTTCAAAAGTGTTCTTTTGGGGTTTTTTTTAAAAACTCGCATGTAATACAAAATCAAAGCTCAAAGGTGACATATTACACAAACCTAACTTTCTATGTTGTTGTATCCAAAGAGTTGGCCAATAAAGATGATTTTGATTCTGATTCTGAGTTGCGCCTCTGATGGGTGTGAAATGAAACAACCAATAAATCTGTATTCAATGTTTTGGGAATATTTACAGTCCGTAACTTGATTTGGTGATCGTAGAACTCACTTGTTAGATATTGCCATATTCAGAGAGAGTTGAGGGAGCGCGCCTCCAGAGGCACAGAGCGGCGTGCCAGATGGCGAACACTTTTTTTTCTCTGTCTTGCACTTCCGTCAGTCTCGCTGTCACGCGAGGCCAGTCAATGCCGAGAATGAGGCACTTTCAGGGGCTTTACCAGCAGCGGTCAATGTGCTGGTTGTCCTTTATTTTAAAAAAAAAAAAAAAAAAATATCAATGTGCGGAATCAACAAGCAAGCACACAATCAAGATACCAATTACTGGGACCCTAAAAAAAATTCCCATCTTTAAATACTATGCGGTATTTCCATCACTGTACACAATTACTTCCTCATGAAAATATATTATAACGTTTCTGGCATGACTCTCTATGGCAGTGGTCACCAACATGGTGCCCGCGGGCACCAGGTAGCCCGTGAAGACCACTTGAGTAGCCCGCCAGTGCCTGGACATTGTGATTTGCTAGTAGAAATTATGATTTAAAAATGCAAACATTGGCAGTACTGTGAGACATTTCGAAACACGATCAAAGTCTGACAATTTAAATCATCAAGTATTAAAAATAACACATCCTCATATTATTGAAGGTATTTTGGACAAATATGTTATTTCAGACGTGTATCAATTTGGTAGCCCTTCACACAATCGGTACACATGAAGTTGCTCTCACCCTCAAAAATGTTGGTGACACCTGCTCTATGGGAACAATCTCCACGGCTGCATGAGATGCATGGGCAGTGAAAAAACATTAATATCATCCAGTTGGAAGGAGGCAATTTTGTCTTAAAAATAAAGATACATACTCTGGACAAAATACAAAATATGAGAATGTGACTCTTGTGGTCCAAACATCATAAAGATGCAAAGATAAACTCACAAAGTTGTTCATCTTTCAAGGTTTGAGAGGTCATTCCTCTTCCCAATGCACAAATGTGGAATCCTCCAGCCAAACACACAACACCTCGGAAAAATTCATCTGTATGTGGCAAGTAGACTATTGATCTTTTTTTTACACCCCCCCCCCCACCTGCTGTCTGAAGAGTGTGAGTGCGCACAATCGGTGGGTTGTTTTTTGTGTGCCCCTTCTATTTGTCTCTCTGTCATCGCTTTTTGAGAACGCGTCAAGCACTTTGTCTTGATTTGCATTAAGTCAGACTTTAAACCCCTGAACAACCACAGTGAAAATTTTGGAAAATAAAGTTTTTCTATTCTGCTACAGTGAAAAAAATTGTGTTGAATTTCCTCAATTTTATTCTGACCGACAGATAGTTAGATAAATTGATCGATCGATCGAAGATGCACCCCCCCTCCCCCCCAAGGCTCAAATGGACGTCAGTCTATTAAACTACCCAATGTAAAAGCATGCATAAATGAAGAGATAACGCCAGGGCAATTTGCAATGGGCAAATTATAATCCCCCTCAAACGCACACCACAGAGGGATTAGAGCACAAATCTCAGGGTCTCTTTCTTTTTCCTTTTGTGTAGGCTTGTGTCACTTCCGGCGAACAGATGGACACGGAGCCTCCCCTTATAGACTCTGATTGACTCCCCAAATCAAGATGGATCATGGCGCGTTCGCATTTGCACCCGCTGAAAAGGCCCCGCGCATTCATCAAAATGACAACCAGGAGAAAAGGAATACAAGAAGGATTCATCGAAGAAGAATTGATGTGGGTGTGTCTGCAGTGTGGACAAACGGGATGCCCGAATATAGATTTTCATCAGTTTAAAGGACAGATGGCGAAATTAGAGCGTAAACTGAGTTCCAACATATATCTGATTCGAAAATTAAGATTTGGGACTTCTGTTTGGATTTAGATACAAGGATCCTGGTGGTGGATGAATGTGTGAAGCTAATAATTTTGGCTACTCTACCCACCTCTGGGCAGCAATGAAGTCCAGATTTAATGTAATAACAGATGAAGAAAAAGACTTTTCCCAGGTAGAGAAGGTGTTCACATTTCTGAATTCAGTAATTGGCATTTTTTCCAAGAGCAGAGAGAATATATACCTCTGTGTGGTGGTGTGCACTCTTTGGATGCGTGTGCTTAAGTAATAGTCCTTTGAAGGTTTTATAAATACCAGAATATCTATTCTGATTTCCTTAAACTTTGACGAAATGTTTTGTATTACCTGTTAAGAACCAAGCTAGCGGATTAGCATTCAATGAAACAATCTGATTTTATTGAACATGTTGGGTGTTTAAATATTTAAAAAAAAATTAATTGTCTTTTGTTTTGTGTTACAGTAACCTTGTCAGTGGGAGTGACAGATGAACACTTTTTTGTCTCTTTTTTGGAGTACTCTGCATGTAATAGTTTGTGTTGATCAATACTGAAGTGACAGTGAGAACAGGTGCTAAACCAGGAATACTTTAAAACGTTGTGTCTTGAGTGGTTTGATGAGTTAAAATTTGTTTAAAGGAAATGGGGAAACACTTATCAGTTATAAATGAGGCGTCACTGTATTCCTTCAAACTTCTTTCACCACTCCTACGCGGCCGGGGGTTATTATGAGCGAGGCTACTGCTCATCGATTAGCGTTCAAATGTAGCTAATGCAGCTTTCGAAGACTAAGTGGAACAAAACAGGACGTGGATAATCTAACTGAATGGAGAAGGGTGTCTAGGCTAAACGTTGGGCTTAACCATTCATCAGCACCTTGGGCTTTTGTTAACTTAGCTGTGCTTCATATTTTAATTATTATTTATTTCTTTTTGTTGATGTTTTCCTGTATTGTGAGACACAGGTGGTGAAGACAGTTTGCACCGGCGCTGCGCTTGCCTCTCTCTCACCCTCTCGCAAAACGTTGAGTGCATTGCAGGAACAAAACCTCGCCGGATCCGAATGAGTCCTTTTATCAGCTGTTGGGCAGCCCAGCGGGAGACCTTGAGAGCCCAAACTGTGTTTTAAGTGAGACTGCAACTGGTGAGGCCATTATCCTTTCACTCTTGAACTCTTTCTCTTGCCTGTATGCGCGTGCACTTTGGTGTACCCGTACCTGCGTGTGTGTGTGTGTGTGTCCTTTCCCGTGCCTTGAAAGCCCCCGCAGCCTCGGGGAGCCATGGAAAATCAATACTCTTCGGCAGCTCCCCTCCTCTTTATTCATTTAATAACTCACTACCATTGCATTACTGTTCCACTGATCTCCCATCACAGAGCTCAGACTGACACCTTTGTGCTCTTTCACCACACCGGAGTTTGATGTAATCAGTTCAAGCTCCACCCTCGTGCCTGACACTTGCATCAATGGTGGTTAAATATGAAAACGACCCGAGTCAAAAAGGAGCGTGAGGGAACGAGTGTTTGGGAAGTGGGCGCCAAATGGGTGCGACCCCAGCAAAAAAAAAAAAAAAAAAAAAGAAAACAAGAGTGATGTGAGGACACTTTTACAATGTAATGTAAACCTGTTGACCTGCAAGTGCAAACTTGGACAGCATATTTCGCTTCAAAATGCCTCGATAGTCTCCAGATCACTTTTTTCTTCACACAAATTCAAGACAACATAACTGGATTGAGCAAAGGAGCCCCAAAAAGGAGTTCTTTTCTTTGTACACAGGGCACAGGCAAAATTGTTGACAACTTTTGTAAAGAAAAAAAAAACCACACAATTGTCACAAGAACATCGTCCCAGAAGCATTTTGGGCTGTTAATACGCATTTCAACAATTTCAGACACATTCATGTCATATCAGAGACCAAGCCTTTGAGCTTCAATTAAAATAACAACCAAATATACTGCATGTACACAAAAGGTGAGACTGTGACAGGTTGTTGCATAATGTTCCGTTTCACTCGGTGTGGAATTTAATTTTGTGTGAGAGCCGCGTTGCTGCAAACTACTGTAAGTGTGTGTGTGTGTGTGTGTGTGTGTGTGTGTGTGTGTGTGTGTGTGTGTGTATGGCTGGGTGGCAGTGATGGGAGGAAGGAGGAGTGGGGGGAGGTTGCGGGGGTGTGACCCCCCGTGCGGGGCTGTAAGCAGAGAGCAGGTGGGCTCGGGATGGAGCAGAGAATCTGTATTGATTGTTTTTGTGCCTCAGAGCTGTTTAGCCATTGTCGACGCTGCCTCGACCAGCTGAGAGGCAAATTGCGGCGTTTACACCGGGAGGCATTTTCTTCTTGTTTTAATCCATTTATTTATTTTTCACCCCTCCCCCACCTATGCTTTTTATTTTTTGCACAATAGCAGTTAGATATATCTACTGTCTGGTGTGTCTGAAAATTTTTGATCGCTTCATTCTCAGGCTTTGACGCACGATTTCAGGAGAAAGTTTTCTTTTTCCGTGTCAACCAAACTGATTTGAACTCAAGTGTCGCTCATCTTAGCACAGCTTTGGTGCGCACTATATGCATCCTACTTTAATAATGCATACATGTGACACATCTCATTCATATTTAATGCAATATTTCCCCTCACAAATATGTCAATAGAGCTTAAATGAGAGGGTACAATATCAACCCATTTACTTGCATGTTCCCCAAGCTTGTAATAGGATTCCTACCTTTTAATCTTTGAAGGTTTCAGAATTTCCCCCTTCCTGTGTCCAAAGGAGTTGCAGGTTTTGCTGATTACCTTGTCCAGTGATTCAAAGTCAACCCTGAAAACAAAAATGGTGTATTAAATTTACTCAATTGTACTTGGTCGAGTGGTTGCACAAAATAAAATCATCTGCATCCAGATGCATTTTTTTAAGTAGATGGTGCATCAACTAAAATATCAACAAAAAATAAAACAAAATAAAATGTATTAAATTCAACTCACCGTTTATTTTTTCATTTGTAGTCTGCTGAGTTTTCCTCATTTTCATCGTTGCCTAGGCTCTATTAAGACAAGAAAGGATTAAAAAAAAAGATTAGACAGGCCGACAACAATTAACGATGTAGTACAACACACAAACTATAAAACAAACACTAAGTGCAGCATAGAGGAAGGGTTGCAAGCAACTTAAATCTAATATAAACAAGAAAAAAATCAGGAGATTTAGGTACTGCATGTTGGTATCATGGAATGAGTGATTAGAATGGTCTAATTTGCTTTGAGAACAGTTTTACAGTTAGGGCAAATTAGAAATTTCAGTGTACATTGATATATTGTACGGTCACAGCTCAAGCTCCGGTAAAGGTAGCCATTTTATGCAGACGATAAAACATATGCTTGTGAAAATGACGACAATGTCTGTATTCATGTGTTGCCATGTCATTTGTGTTCAAAAATATGCCATTTTTGTTCGGTTTGGGTTATACCTAAGGTATTTCTTTGCCCATATATGGCATTTTGCAATAAGCCAGGGCACTGGCTTAATGCAAAGTCTTTGTTTCCCTTCCACTTGAAGCCTCTTTTTTCTGCTTATTTTGAATTGGGATGAGTTCAGTGCCACCATAGACAACTGTGATCATATTGCAACATTTTGCCCACAACTCAAAGCAAAACTTTCTTGAAAAACTTGTAAGCCGGGTCACTCATATCTCAAAGCACCACTGTATAATGTTCTTGACAGTGATTTATACTCAAATCAGACATCAATGACTTGTAATACACCCAATATGTAGAGTGTATGAAATTTCTGTTTACGTGCATAAAATGTCCAACATAGTTCTATGGTACAAACGGTAAATTATACAAGATACTTTCATCTTCTTCTTCTTTCTACCTACATTCTTGCTGCTGGAGGCTGTAAATTTCCCCAGTGTGGGACAAATAAAGGATATCTTATCTTATCTTATACCTTACCCAGGGATTCCTAAATGGTAAAAGTCATATTTTAGTGAACACTCTATTTTTAAAGGTGAAAGTCTACACTTTTATTACAAATCCATAAAGGCATGTGGATTTTGGAGATAAAAAGATGAACGAAGTGCCGCTCCGGTGTGCAGCTGTACAACATCAACAGACAGGATGCAGACAAGCAGACGGCAGAGCATTGGGGCCAATGTTTTATCACCCCTGGAGCACAAAACGATGCCTGCTCCGGTTTACAATGTTGTTCCACCTGATAGCCGACACTGGATGGCTAAAGTGTGTGATTTGATGATGGTGCTTGAGCACATTAGGCACACACCGCAGTGTGTTTGCTCATCCAATCACCAGCAGGGAAAGTTAATGGCATGAGAGGAGCTGCTGTTTGCCAAACGCACCATTGATTGATAGCCCAGAGTGCCTCAATGCTTTTGTATAACTACACTACAGCACAGTATAGTTGTCACGTTGAGCTCAAAGCGACAGAGTAATCGCTTCGTGCGCAACAAACTGGGGATAAGTGGATCACCGAAATAGCAGACACAGAAAGTAACTTTGTCACGAAAATGATATTTATTACAACACAAACCCCCCCGTCTAAACGCATAACAGAAAACGCTGGTGAAAAAGAGAACCAGGAAATAATTATAACGAGGCAACAGAAAACGCTGGTGAAAAAGAGAACCAGGAAATAATTATAACGAGGCAACAGAAAACGCTTGCGAAAAAAAGGCAAGGAGAAAGTTTAGGCAAAATACTATAATTACACACAAGAGGATGCCTAGGAACGCAACAATTATCAATAGTCTTTAAGGCAGTGTTTAAACGAGAAGGAATAGGCAATAGCAATGGCACAGCGCGGAATACTCCGGCAGTGAGTCGACTGCCGGAGCGCCTAAATATAACAGGTGCAATCACCGATAAATGGGTGGCAGGTGTGCAGGCGGCAAGCGAGAACACCTGCCCCCTGCTGTCAAATACGGAACGTGACAATAGTATAGTGCAGTAGTTGTGTAGTACAGGACTTGTGTAATGCTGTGGAATATGGAGTCACATGGTATGCAAGGTTAAAGTTTTTCCAGTTATGTTGTATAATATAGTGTAGCATAGCAAAAGACAGTATGGTACAGTATTGTATTCTGTAGTGTAGCATTTTACAGTATGGTATAGTGTAGTGCAACTGTATCGTTTAGCTATTACTGTAGAGTATAGGGGTTGTGTCATATAGGACTTTGTGGTAATTCTGTAGCCTAGCATAGCATGTCATATATGTATTAAGGGTGTGGAAAATAATCGATATTAACCGATACATCGATGCACGCGTGTGCATCGGCTCATTCACTGGGTACGACGCGATTTAAGGGTGAAATCGAGATTCATCACGATGCATTGGTGGGTTTCCTAGGCGCAATGAATGCACCATCATTGTTTTGCGTTGTGTGTTGAATACGGACGGTAGCCGCGCGTCACATACAGTCCAGTACACAACTAGCGAAACACTATGGAAGTTTGCGCAAGCAGCAGCGAGGAAACTACTGTATTTAATGCTTCCGCAACATTCAGATCTTATGTTTGGAAATACTACGGCTTCGAAAAGAAAGATGGAAAGATTGATAAAAGCTCCGTAATTTGCAAAGAATGTCGCACGACGAAGCCATACAACGGCAGCACCACAAATATGCAGACCACTTAAAACGATGGCACCACATCACCGACAAGTTTCCCGCCCCCTCCCCCGCCTCCCCGTCCAGTTCCTCGTTGGACACCGGAGAAACTCTTGGCAAACCAGGTCAGGATCAGAAAAAAATCGCCTCTTATTTTGGGGTCCCCTTGCAGCTCATTGTGACCACGCAAGGAAAAACTATATATGGATTACTCTTTTGGACATTTCATTTTGACACTCGGTGAGAGTGGTCTGTGTACGCTATAATACACACAGCAGGTTTGAGGCTGTGACTGCCACATTGTTTCAATTGTATTTTTTTTCTGTCCTATGGAGATGGATATTTCATATAAGACACTCAGTGAGTAGTCCGTTTGTGTTTACACTACGGCAATAGCTGTGAGTCTCAGGTGCCAAATTGTTTACATTTTCTTTGCACAAAACCCAATTGTGAAAGGGCTTAAATAAGTTGTTTTACACGTTCTACTGTTTATAAGGCATAAAGTGGTCTACTTTTTGCAATACCATACTGAATTCCATCTATTTTAAAACTTTTTTTCTTTGCGTATTTGCATCATGTTTAATTGCACAATATCACAACAAATTGCACTGTATCGTATCGGATCACATTGATTTGAACTAAATGTGTATCGCGTCGTATCACATCGTGAAGACGGTGAAACGTATCGCATCGTGTCGCCAGAAAATTCCATGTATCGTTTAAGTATCGCATCGCTGGTAGTGCATCGAGATGTGTATCGAATCGTCCTGAGTGCTGAGATTCACATCCCTAACATGTATATGTAATATTGTAATAATACATTGCTTAATGTGTTGTGTAAATGTGGTTGTATACAATGGCAGACTCATTGGCTGTAAGCTCTAATTCTGCTTTGACAAAAGTACTTGTGTAACCAGGTTGTGGTTTGGAGAAGTGTAAAATTGCAATTACACATCAGGTAAGGTGATTAATTATGATGAATAAATCACACACACAAAATGCAGCAAGTTGTCATCATGTTGGATATCAAGCAAAATCAATGCTGCCCCCAGTATTTATTTTTCGAGACTTTAGCATGTGTTGGGAGATTTCAACTCATCGAGTCAATATTTTGTTCCTTTTGTTATCGTTGACACGAACAATGAGCAAGCACCAGCATGTGTGTCGTCGTGTTGCTGCACGGCACCATGCGGCGAGCCTGACATTAAATCATGAATTGTGCTTGTTTGCATGTGTACGTACGTGCGTGTGTGCGGGCTTATTGATCGGCTTGCACAACTTTATAGCACACTGCTGTAAATGTCATGTTTTTACAGGCTACTGTTTGATATAAGCGCGATTAATGTATTTGCTCGTCAACCCAGGATGCGAGCAAAGTCCCGCCATTACTCAGCAATTAAAGAGGCCTCCAAATAACTAGATGGCTGCCTGATGTGGCCGAGTACACAATACGTGGGAAGCCACAAAACCTCGCCCCCACCACTCCATCCTGCACCATCTTTACTGTATGCGGCATTAAGTCACTTCCTCTCATATTTAATGGCAGCCGACATTTTTGTTGGGAGTGGTAATTTATATTTGAGAAGTCAAACAAAGTAATTGAACCACTTGTAGACAAATGCACCTCTCATTCAAATAGACATATAGACATTTTATATATATATATATATATATATATATTATATATATATATATATATATTATATATATATATATAAATCCTCGTCTCACCCCTCTCGGGTGGTGTCCATCCCTCATTCAGCTCGGGTCCTCTACCAGAGGCCAGGAAGCTTGAGGGTTCTGCGCAGTATCCTTGCTGTTCCCAGCACTGCACATTTCTGGACTGAGATGTCCGATGTTGTTCCCGGGATCTGTTGCAACCACTCATCTAGTTTGGGGGTCACTGCCCCGAGTGCTCCGACCACCACAGGCACGACTGTCACCTTTACTTTCCAGGCTCTCTCCAGCTCCTCTCTGAGCCCATGGTATTTCTCGAGTTTCTCGTGCTTCAGGTATGGTCATCTGGATATATCTCTCGGGTATCGGCCTTTTCATCACACCTCTCTGGGCCTCCGTCAATTGACTCACATCTTTCCGGGCCGCCTTGATCTTAGCCTCCATCCGTCTTTTCCATGGTGGGTAACGTATCTCATGGCTTCCATGGTTGCTCTTATAGCCAAGCATCTCAAGGGTCACTGATGCTGAAGCATATATCAGCTCATTGGTTTCCGTGATCGTTATGGTAGGGATCGCCCTCAGTGCTGCATTCACACTTTCCATGAGACTTTCAGGTGGTACTTCACAAAGCCGTTGTAATCGATTTCTAGGTTGCCCAGCTTTCATTCTTGCTATGATCTTAGCTTTCAGGTCAGCTGCTGCCTCACTCAGCATTTCATTCATTGGGGCTGGCCTCCCAATCTTATCATCTGCATTCATTGGGGCTTGCCTCCCAATCTCTGGTATGACCTCCTCCTCTGATCTGGCAGCCTGGGGCCCTTCACCATGGAACCTGCGTTGTACCTCATCAATCTCAAGTTGTGACAGCAGTTGCCGTTTGTGGATGTTGGAACACTGAGTTACTAGTTGTTTCGTGGTCAACCGTGACTGTGGGTTTCGAAGTAACCATTTAGCCCACATTTTCTGCATGTAACCCCTCTGACTAGGGTTGCTTGAGTAGTAGCATTCCAACAGAGCCATGTTATCGCATCTCACTCATCTGCGCTTTGTTTCAGTAGCCCATTTTTCATCATGGTGCTCTGGTTCCCCAGCACCTGACGCAGACCTTGTTTGGCCGGGTAACGTCTGAGCCGGCATGTCATTCATTTTATTGTCTCTCATCATTGTATGAGGTAGGCATTAGCGTGAAGGATCTTGCCCAAGGACCCACGCTGGATGGTGTTATGTGCTCATTTTTTTTCCCCAAGCGGGATTCGAACCACCGTCTATATATATATATATATATATATATATATATATATATATATATATATATAATATATATTATATATATACATATACATACACACACACACTAACCAAAACAGCAGCACATACCAGTATATATCATTCATATGAAGTCCGGTCCGTACGACTCATTTCTTGCCGCTACACTACCACTAATAATTTCACTTTGGAGTAATGGATGGATTTTATAATATCAACTGAAGTCCAATGCATGGAAGTCTGTTTCAGACTGCTTCCATAGTTTGGCCCTCTACGGAGGTACAGCTCCTCTAAGTGGTTCAACTGTGCAACTGTAACTACATCCAGTTTATTCCAGACAGTATTGCACCAAGCTAAGATTAAAGCCCAATTTTACTGCACGACTCCATTGATAGGAATTTTGTTTTAAACAGTAAAACGCCTTCACTGGTGCTAAGCTGATTCAAAGTGCATTAAAAAAAAAGAACAGCTGCTTAAAAATATCAGGCATGTGGAATATGAATGATGAACCGTGATATGGTGGGGGAACACTGTATTATTATTCGCCATAAGCAATGAAGGATGAGTGTACATTCATGAATAATTTGCATGACGGTGAGTATGTCAGGCACGTTTTATTTTAAGCATAAAAGTGCCAGTGTGATGTCAAAGGCTCCTGGGGAGAGCAGCAGATGAGAGTATTGGTTTTGTGAATATGCATGGCTCTCTGCATTAATTCATGCATTAATAGGATGAGCAAATGTCAGCTTTAACGATGGAAGAATACAGATATGATAACCTGCCTGCAACACGAAAAGCTGAGCCTTACATGCACTTTCAAGATGCGCCTAAATACAAGCAAGGCAGTAGAAGTAAAACAATTACAGCAAGTTGTGCGCATCATGAAAGCAGGAAAACTAATTCATAAGCTGTATTGCAGTGCCATCTAAGGATGCAAAGTAGAATTGCAAGGTATTGCAGCTCGAAGTCAAGCGTTGGTCCTGTTCAAACCAACCGCCATATCACACACGTGACCGCAACCAGAGTTGTTTTTAAAATAAATATTTCATGATGGGCTGGCAACCGATTCAGGGTGTCCCCGCCTACTGCCCGAAGAAAGCTGGGATAGGCTCCAGCACCCCCCGCGACCCTAGTGAGAATCAAGCGGCTCGGAAGATTATTTATACATTGGATCTTATTTATCCTGACAACAAATTTTATTCTGGTTATATTAGGAATTCAATCTATTCTTCATCTTGTGATTCATATGTCTGAATGGTACAATATTATTCATCTTCCGTACCGCTTGATCCTCACTAGGGTCGCGGGGGGGTGCTGGAGCCCATCCCAGCCGTCTCCGGGCAGTAGGCGGGGGACACCCTGAATCGGTTGCCAGCCAATCGCAGGGCACACATAGACGAACAACCATCCACGCTCACACTCACACCTAGGGAGAATTTAGAGTGTTCAATCAGCCTGCCATGCATATTTTTGGAATGTGGGAGGAAAGCGGAGCACCCGGAGAAAACCCACGCAGGCCCGGGGAGAACATGCAAACTCCACACAGGGAGGCCGGAGCTGGTATCGAACCCGGTACCTCTGCACTGTGAAGCCAACGTGCTAACCACTGGACTACCGGGCCGCCCGGTACAATATTATTCTACTAATATTAGGATTTAATTCTCAAATAGTTTTTTTCCTGTAAAAATGTGGTTTGCAACGGTGTGATTTTATTCTTGTAATATGAACCATTCTTGAAATGTCACACTCCAAAAATTATTGTAATGTTTTGATTATGTTCTGGTAACAGAACAACTTTATTTACATAATACTACATCTATGACCTAATAAATGAAACATTGAATCAAATCTAATTTTCTTACTTCGGGTTATCATTTGCATGCATGTATTTTAACTGATCACATTAATTTTATATGAAGTGAAAAAACTTCAAAGAAAGGTCACAGTATTTGGAACTGAAATATATACAATACAATACATGCTGATTTATATAGCGCTTTCACAACAGCGGAAGCTGTAACAAAGAGCTTTACAAAACATATGGTCTTGCATTCTAAATTAAATCAACCAAATAATTATTTTCACTCAATTTCTTTTGCATTATCACTCAAAACCTAAATTGAGTCTCTAACCATACAATCTAAAATAACAACTCTTAAATGCGTAGACTCGAAACATGACTACCCGTCGGCTGGATCGAAGCCCTAAAAGAGGTTCATTTTTGGCCCACGTGCCGCACGTTTGAAATGCCAGACCATGATGGATTTTGTTTGTTTTTTAAAGACTGTCCCAGCATTCACAAAAGATTGTATGTGCTGCTCTTGACCACCAGAGGTCAGTGTTAATCTGCCGGCTTCTCCGCTCTATCGCCATCACTTCGGGCGTTTCCCCCCAACACATTCCATCAATGGCTGGAAACATTCTCTCCTCAGTCAGTACACACAGGCTGACACTTAGGCCAGTGCCTTGTGGAGCGAGGTGATGTCACTCCCAATAAATAAATGACAACTAATGCTGGTGGAGAAGGTAGCTGCTGGGTCGGCACATTTCCTTCTCTTTGTACTGTAGGTATTCAGAAAGAGTGGTCGTCAGCTGTTTGTTGTTGTCAAACAGGCGGCGCAAGGTTTGAGCAAATTGAATCCCGGGAGCTAGTTTGGGGCGGGAGTATTGACGAAAAGTGACATGGATTGAAAGAAACTTGAGGACTGAAGGGAATGACAATATCGGTACATTGCACGTTGAAGTTAAACACCGTAGACAAGCGTCGAGTCACATGGAGGACGTATTGGATTTTGAGCGGTTTGTTCACTGTTGATACGTTTGTCTACAGGTGCCAACTTGACAACACCACTTGACATTTTAATGTGGAGGGGATGATGACTGTAATTGACCAACGCTCACACGAACGACAGCAACTCTAAATTATGCTTTTAGCAAAGTGTAGTTTGGATCAGGAGTAAAAAATTAAAATATGCCCTACGAGATGCATTGTGCTTGTAGGAAATACGCCCCCATGAACATTTTATGACATGGAAACCTTTATGATGATGCAATTGTGACAGGTCTACCGTTTGGATAAATTAGTAATAATTTGTTTCTTTATCGTTCACGGTGTGATCTTTTTCAGCCCGGGCCTTATCTTGTTCAGTACCTGAGTACAGCAACAACAAAAACATTTGTTCTTATGCTTGAGCATAATGTGATAATAAATGGGGACGCCTTGGAGCGCCGATCTGTTTAAGGTGCACTTGATAGCCACTTCAAAGCATTTCATCTCCATGATGTATATTATTGCAGGTTTGGGAAGTCAGAATGTGATCTTTCACATTTCAGGACATCCACATCATGTTTACCTGAAAGTGAAATGTGAAATTGAATAATGAAATGATAGTACTAAAGAATGCATGCGCTGCTTTGGTTTAAGTGTTTTTGTTCTATGTGCAAGCGGAATGGTCTGCAACAGGCTATTTACTTTTTTTTTGCCTTTAAGCAACAGGGAAAGGCCAACGTCAGCCTTGTCATGAGTTGTTGGAACTGGAATGGATGAGTGCCCCCCGGCTGTTTATTGTGCATGTGTGTGTGCGTGTGCATGTACGAGTAAGGATTAGCACTATATTCAGTATATACACAAGCATCCACACTGTCCATTCATGTCACTGTGTCAAAGCATGCCTGTCATCGTGGTGTCATAAATTACAGTCTTGGCCCTGAGGCTGGCGCGGGAGCACATGTCGGACCTCAACCAATCATCGTGATTGGTCGAATGCACGGCTTGCGGTGGAGGTAGCTTTCGAGTCTCGACAAATCATAACATTGATCGCACAGTACGTACATAGGCGGCCGTAGATGAAGGCTCCAGTCAGGCCCAGAAGTATTTTGAACAGCGATGCTTTTTGGCTTTGGATGGTCCCCAGGGCCAACTCTGGGCATTGGCGAAGCAACTGATCACCAAGGGCGCCCTCTGCTGGTGGGAGGGGGTAATTGCTGTAGAAAAAACAAACAAAAAAAAACTTATTTATACTTGGTTGATATGCATTGTGAGAATTTTCCAGTCATGTGTATGCTGCTTCTCTGATGAATGATATGATGTCGTCATCAAACATGTAGTATCATAAGTGAGCACAACCTTGATGCTTTTCTGTGAATTTCCGCAAAATGACAAATTGAAAGAAAGTTGCGTGTAATTCATTGTCCCTTGAAAAAAATGACATTGGAGATGACGCATTCACCTCACTGCAGACAAAATGCTTAAAAGTGAACACGTGCTGTGTTTTTCACTGAGGTGAAAAAGCAAATGTATTATGCAAAACCATCGCAGGCGCGACAGATGTGCGAATTGCCTTTGAATTGACTTTTTAGGATGACGAGACATGAGTGCAATTCGACACGCTGGGTTTACACTGCAAGTCCATCCATCCATTTTCAACACCACTTATCCTGAAGAGGGTCACGGCGAGTTGCTGGAGCCTATCCCGGCGGCCTCAGGCGAAAGTCAGACAACGCCCTGAACTGGTCGCCAGTCAGTCTCAGGGCACATACAGGGACAAACAACCATTCACACTCACATTCACTGAGCGGGAACCTGATCCCAAGCTGCCCACATACAAGTCACACCACGACACCATCAGTGCAATTCCAATGAAAGCGATTTCTTTACTGTCCATATGCATTCGTAGTGACTCATGGCTCTGTATACCGAGATGGAACATTTGAAACAATCCACATGCACTTATGCTTAAATTGCACATGAATGAATCCGCAAGTGTCAACTTTGCGTAGTGACAAGACGAAAGAAAGCATCATAGTCTATGCTCCAGGTATATCAATAAAACAAATGTGCACCATGACATTGTTTAGTTGGCCTGGGCTCAGTCTTCCCCTGTTGCTTTTTAAATGAGGGTAACCTCCACATTTATTCCAAACCGAATCTGTTGCGCTTTGTGGAACTAAGACGATCACAAGAAATAATAAATCATTAACGTCAAGGTACAATGTTGACATGATCCATCTTGAGAGGAAAGGCTTTGAAGCCCGGGGAAGAGATATATTTAACCCAGGTTGGTAGCAGAAGTTATTTAAGTCTTGCAACATTTTTTAATGAGTTTGAAATGATATAATACTGCTTACGAGCAATTCTTTTAAAAAATCCTTCGTATAGAGACGATGAGCATTCTTATGTTTTCTTTTGGGGGGGGGGGGCAGGGGGAAGGAATCATTTTCATGTATTGTCATGTAATAAAATTAGGTTTTTTGTTTGATTGTTGTAATACTGTTTGGCATCAACGTGTGTCATAGTTCCAGGCGCACGATTTAACCACTCAGGAGTTGTACACACCAGTTACTGTACAGAAGGCAATAATTAGTGTTATTTGAATTTATTAATTATTAGCAGATGGCTAATTATGTTCCAAAGACAATCGAATGACCCTCGATTGATTTCTTGCCATTATTCCTTAAGCGGCGCAGGAGTCGAGATGTCACAAGCGGTCTCCTGCTACATTGCTCCTTTCCCTCACTTGCATCGTTGCACATGTAAGATTTTCTACATTGCTTCATGCCAGGGAAGGAAGACACAACCACTTGTGACAGGCAAGACGTTTATTTGGGAAATAGCACACCCAGGGCAGCGCTGAGTTGCCGTTCTTCGACAACGACGGGGCTCGACGAGGGAACTGCAGGGTCAAATTCAGGCGGAATGAATGTACATTATGTAGGCTCTGTTTTGCTTGTAATGCGATATGGAATAGGAATAAGGTATATGCTACCTGACATGGGTGACGTGTGTACTTTGTATTTACCCGCTCCAACACACACGTGCACACACACACACACACACAGATGCATGACTTTTACTGCAGTTACAGCCCGAGGAATAGCGAGGTCACCAAGTTAATTAGGATTCCTCATATCATATCTAATCTAATAACGGCAGAATATGAAAGACACGCACACGCATTGTCACTCAATTGGCAGGGAACGAAATAAAAAATGCATTTAGATAACGCATTAAGGTAGTTCCGTGCAGACGCGTAAACAAAAGTAATTGGTCGTACCTTTCGAGACTGCGGGGAAGACAGTGAGTCAAGCCGCCGACAATGATTGAGCGATTTTAAAATCTTATCCTAATAGAGAATCAGGGTGGGGTTGAGAGCTCGGTTGAAGGTGCAACACATTGTAAAATCATTAAAAATAATAATATAAAGCAAAAACGCAATGAGATGACACTCATAGGACAGTAAAAAAGGCCAAATTATCGGGATTTGGATCGGAATGATTTATTTAAAGGGGTTATATAACGAAAATTTGACCTTTGAATTGCCTGTTTCAAAATAGTTGGGTCTATGGCGTGCCTGCGTACCACTCAAGCGAGGAATTAAACATTCAAATAAATCTTTTGTTAAGTGCGTACATACAGAAGAGGTCTTCTGCCGCCCAAGATATAATTCGCTAGGTTGGTTGAAGATCCAGAGCCATTTTCAAGCACGAGTTGAAACAGTCTGAAACAACCTCATGCTGAGGCGCTATGATGTAGAAACACCCACATGCACCAAATGTGCGATGCCTGTTATCATTTCAAAGCCAAGAGATAAGGAGAACTGCATTGCGTGTTGCTGAATGCCCAGATTAGCGTTAGTTTCAGATAAGCGGCACATACTTGATTACATGGGGAAGCTGTTGACGCGGTGGTGGCTAGGGGAATATTTGCGTTTAATTTTGTGTCACAGTGAACGTCATATCTCCAATATTGTCCCCCTGGCTGGCAAGAGGACGAGAACCAGCCTGGTGAACCGAATGCAATCAAATCATACTAAAAACAGTACCTCTAAAGCTCTTGTGGAGAGGGCAGTTTGACAATGAATCAGATTATTTCTTAATCCATTATTTGATATCATAGCGGTGCATAGCTCACTAAGCCACTTTACATGTATTGTTAGCATCAGTTTGTGATTCCCACTGGCACTATTCTCATTACCGGCATAAATCCCGCAGAGCAGTTGCCAGAGCTCTGCACAGAGGCGGGTTCGACCCAATGTTGGTAAATTCACAGATGAATTCCCAAATTCCACTTTGGGAATGTTCATAGCTGTCCTCACTCATGACCAAGCAAAGCGGATACTTTTCTTCCCTTTACATTTGGTGCACTAGATGCGAATTACAGTCTCGACCTGGTCTATATATAATAATATACTGTACATAAAATACAATTTAGAGGATTTGAAGGCTCGTTGTTCATGCTTGACATCCACCATGCATAGACACAGACCTCAGAACCTGTCGCCTGTGCCGTGATCAATATCACCAAAATAGTGTTCGACCAGCTGGGACAGAATTTAGACTTTTTTTTTTTTTTAATGGATTGTTATTTACCTCCCATAAGAAGAAATGAAGCAGGTAAAAATTGGAGCATTATACAACAAATCAAAAACAACAGTGCTTCACTAGCATTTTTTTTATTTCAAAGGGGTCGCTTGTTGCCCCATGTGAGCATCACTAATGTGATCAAAAAAAGATGATGACCCGCAACTGTGAAGATGACCGCATGTAAAGCAAGGCCATGTCTGCATTAACTCAGTGTTCATATGTACAACATACATCCCTGATATTCATTAAAGCAGAGGTGAGTAAACTGTACAATAACACCTTGAAGGTGAACTCATGTAAAGGATGAATGTGGTTGGTGTCATGTACAAGTCAAAGGAGTGTTTGGATCAGCTATTTTCAGTTGGGAAGCATCTTTAAATAGTGCGACGAAAACAGTAAGGGAGGTTACAAATTTCCATTTATTAAAGTCCACTCATGTCTTACAAAATGTATGGGGAAAATGCTATGAGTGGTATTTGAGGGTTCCGTGATTTGGAGTTTTTTGTAACAGTACTTCACATTTTTTTTTTTTAATCGTTTGTCTCAAAAATTCATAAATTGAAATCAAACCTTTAATCCGGGCACCTGTTTGAATACATTTTCGTGGATAGATATGCAGTGCCTGAGGATTAGAACAAAATCTTAGGGGAAAGTCATGAATTGAAAATTTAAGACTAACCAAGAAAAACAGTGAATATTTAATGCCTACTCTAAATTCTAATAAGATGTCTGGTATCCAGCCAAATACTTTGTAAAGTGAATCAAAGTGTCTTACTATGAAAAACCATCGGCCCAAATTGTTCTTGCAGACCAAATTCATCTGAAACGCAACAAAGGCGTGTGACTGTACACTACAGTGTTAATGAGTCATTCAATCCTCATTTCAAAATGGTCAGAAAGAGCTTGTGGCAGCAAGGACGAGATGAGTGAGGTCTAGGCTGAATGCCCTCAGGGGCCACAAAGCAGCATCAGGCTTCAAAATGTTCAGCTTTACAGTGCAGTGACCAGAAGTAACGACTAATATTAAAGGGCAGCGAGGGGGAAGACTTTCGAGTATTTTGTCATCTGGGTTTACAAAAGCAGACTTTTGTTTAGCTTTTAGACCACACTTTTCTTGACCATTTAGGTCAAACTGTTCCAGTTGTAGGAGTACTACTCTAATATCACTTCTGTTAGGGTACCAACCAAAATTTCTACAATCGCTAATGTGTGAAGCAAAACCCTCGAACATTTCAACATACAGTACATGGTCTGAATAATTCAATTCAATATTTAGCTATTGTCGTTCCTATACTACGGTACTGGTACACAACATCAACAAATAGCTGCGAACAGAGGGGACATACAGTAGTTTCCAAACTCAACAACTCAATTGGTAGTTTTAGTAACGTTTCACTGCTTAAGTGACTTTTTTTTTTCTTCTTCACAAACGCTGTTGGCGAGGTTCAGTCCCACCGAGAAGCAGATATAACCGGAATAATTTTCACATTGGGCGGCCTGGTAGTCCAGTGGATAGCACGTCGGCTTCACAGTGCAGAGGTACCGGGTTCGATTCCGGCTCCGGCCTCCCTGTGTGGACTTTGCATGTTCTCCTCGGGCTTGCGTGGGTTTTCTCCGGGTGCTCCGGTTTCCTTCCACATTCCAAAAACATGCGTGGCTGGCTGATTGATCACTCTAAATTGTCCCTAGGTGTGAGTGTGAGTGCGAATGGTTGTTCGTTTCTGTGTGCCCTGCGATTGGCTGGCAGCCGATTCAGGGTGTCCCCCGCCTACTGCCCGAAGACAGCTGGGATAGGCTCCAGCACCCCCCGCGACCCTAGTGAGGATCAAGCGGCTCGGAAGATGAATGAATGAATGAATTTTCACATTGTTTTTCCACTGTTTTTGGAAAAGAAAGAGGTCCAACTGAGGAGAATCACAGTCAATCACGCTAAATAATGCCGAAGATATGAACAGCGCTAAATGAGGAAAAAAGTGTGAGGGACCTAGAAATTCTGCATGCATGCAGCGTTGTCAAGATTTACAGAATATGATACACCACAATCATATCACAGCTTTTAATTGGTGCAAAACTAAGGACTAATGCACTCCATGCACAGAAATTATTGATATATTTCCAGTGTAAACATGCAGAGGCGTACAAGCTTCAGATTTCTGTTTATTCCAAACAACTGGTGCGCCACCTGGAGGAAAAATAACCTCATTCTAAAAATCGTCTTAACATGGGTTTTTTGTAATGAAATATATAATAATGTATTCAAAATGTGAGAGCTGGTGCTTTTCAAGGTGCAAATGTCCTCTCATTAGACTTTTTAAATATGCTTGATTGGCCAGCCAAGTCAGTGGAGTGCCGACCATTGCGTTGAGCGTTCTATTTGAAGACAATCCGGTAAAGGAGTACACATTCGGCAAGACACGCTAACTATTGCAACATCGACACAACGAAGGTAGTCTGTCCGGCTTTCTCTGTGCATATCCTTGCTCGGCTCCCCGGTAAGTCACGAAGCTGCGCGCTCTTCACTCCCTCTTTCCCCGGCGGCTACAGCGAGCCGATGAAGTCGGCCGCTCCGTCACGAAGCGTCGTGATAACGTTTATTCTCATTCTGCACTATTATTATCAACTTACTATAGTCGTCTTTTCTATTTTCATCAGCTTCCTTTTGTTGCAACAGCGCCATAGAGTGTGACAATAAAGCCTTTCTATTCCATTTTGTGTTTCTTGTTCTGCTCTATTAACAAAGCTGAGTGTGGGGTGTGTCAAAATCAGAATCTGTTCACACGGAGCTGCAAAAGGCTCATTAAATGAGATAGTGCGCCTTGATCGCTTCGCCGACACTTAGATAAGCGGAGGAATTAATAACACGCCATTTTGCGTTAACTTGACATTATTCCAGCCAACTGCGAGTATATTTTCAAGAGTGTGATGCAATTGCTGTGTTCGACTTGCAACGTAAAGTTATTATTTATTATTATTATTATTATTATTATTATTATTAATTTGTTGTTTTATTATTTTGCTCCATGTGCAAATTATTTAGCAGAACATAATGTAGGGCTGGTGGACCTCTGGGGGCCTGGACCCAGTGCTAAACCTAAAATGTATAAACTATAACATATGGGAGATTACATGGTAAAATAAGTAACAATAACCCGAATCCGGGCAAATTGTGTGTTAAACTCATTCAGAAATGACGGCAGAAAACTCAATTCAGAATTCAACCAAAGCTTTCAGGGAGTAAATATTAAAAAATTAAAATAAACACAGCAAGTTAAATATGTTCAATATTCAAGTCTCAAATGAAACCACATCAAACGTTTTTTTAAATGATTATATTAACACTTACCTCCTAAAATCCCAAGACTTGATAAATATGGCCTATGGGGTACACTTAGCCCACCCCTGCTTGAAAGCATCAAATTGTGAAACAAACATTGATTTTGGTATTTACTCAGATGACACGGCACAAGAAAAGCTCAGAAACTTTTCACACACTCTTCACTCTCTTTGTTTTAATATTGCTCTTTTATATAGACTGGAAAAAACCCCGTTTATTTCGAAGAGTGAGAAGCTAAACATCTATGATCAAGAACAGGAAGAAATTGTGTTCCCTGCAAGTGCACCTAACAGATTGTGTGTTGTGATGAAAGGTGACACCGCTCCCAAGCAGTAAACATGCCCATGAATCAAAGTCAACGAAACCTCCTTCTGCTCCTCTGCGTATCAAACATCACTGTGGATTTGACACTTGGGCCGCGGTCGCACAGGAATCGTCAGGAGGAGACGCAGCGGATTTGTCACAGTGGTCACATCGCATGTACTTTTTATCTCTCTGTAGGTCTCGTCACCTGTCACTTTCCGCAGCAGCTGCCGCCTCACTGATTGGTTGCGTCTCATTACTGTGGCCGGCGTGTGGTGGAACAAGATGACACATCATCAGATTAACGCAAAAAAAATAAAAAATATCAATTTTGCACCGCTGTTGACTTTTGCTCCCATGCACGACAGAGGCAGGATTTCTTTTAGGCCAGAATACAAACTGTGAAGTGCACGCGAGTCCCCGAAAAGTTTCGATTTTCACTTGGGAGGGCAGCACTTCATCACCAAACCGCCAAATTCTACTTGTCAATGATGTGTCGCTTTTATTGGTGACATCGCTAATGAGACGAAGGACACTCACCGACGCAAGTTGAAGGGGAGGGATTTTTACAGTCCCATTAACAGTATACTATGACTTGACAGTAAAAATAAATTCCTGGATCTGTACCTTATCTTCATCATCACCAAAATAGAATGTTGTACAATATATATCCTAATAGTTATTGTTTTACTGTCAAAATGAGGTATGAGAAATGTCATCAAAACAACAAAAATAGCTGTGGCCTGTGACATTTATTTGCAATGGAGTTGCAGGTATGCTCTCCAACGAAAGTATGGACTTCCAAATTTTTATTGGAAATGTTTTTCAAGATAACATTTGTTTTTTAAATTCATGTTTATATTTCAGATGTAGCCTAATCCTGTCAAGAGCATCACAGGACCACTGTCAGTGTGACTCAGGACCCCAAAAACGTATCAAATAAGCTCCATGATGGATTTAAGGACTTGAAAGTCGGGCCAAAAACTAAAATTTTATTTGCCATTTGGGTCAGCGAATGTTACACCTCTGGCCATCTAAACACAACCAATAGAAGTAGTTCGGTAAATTGACCAACATTTTCAAAATGGACGATTCGAAAGGCCTCGTCTCTGTTAAACATTTAATTTTAAGAATCAGAGTTGGGAAGATTACATCAGAATGACAAGTGAGCGTCAGCCATGTTAACTCGCTCGCTCATTTGCAAACGGGAGGGGCTGGGGGTCAGATCGAAAATAGAAGGTCCTGAAGCGAACGGCAAGCACTGCTGATAATCGGAGCTGACATGTGGGGGAGCAAGTGGGGCAGAGGGTGGTGAGGTACACTGGGAAAGCCGCACTTCAGGGTCTCTTGTGTTCATTAGTATGTTGTTTTGTTTACAGTTGGAGGGCAAGAGAATAGCCCACTGTGAGTGAGATGTTGATTGATGTGCGCACGTGTGCTTGGCAACATCCTACATTTAAGACAAGATTTTCCCCAGTCTCAATACAGTTCTGTTTTAACAATTGTTTCAATGTCGGTCTTAATAGAGAATTGAGAACAACTGAATAAGGTCAAATAACTAGATGACATATGTCAAGAGGCAGATATAGCAATGTTACATTTTCAATAATGCCGGTATCGGTACTGAGACTTTTCTCTGTGCTACCTTTGCTAAGCAATTTGCCATACCCCTCAAGTGGGCCCAAACAGACTGTGACCGGAAGACCAGTCGGCAATTTCTTTTGGCTCCGAGGCTTCAATGGATGGAGTAGGGAGGTATTTTTCTGAGGTGGGCAAGAGACGATACCGCCAGCTCGGGGCCCAATTCTCCCTTTTGTGCACAAGTCAGTTTTTTTAAAGCGACTCCAGGAAAGTTGTGAATGAAGGCGGCCTTCCAAATGAGGCACGAATCATTGACAATGGAGGCTATCTGAAAATCATGGAACATAGAATTTCCTGAGACGAGTGAATGGCACAAAAATAATCTGTGAAAATGATAATACACATTTTATATTTGAAAAGGCCTTACAATTTGAAGGGGAACATTTTCTTTAAAATCAGAATCAGAATCAGAATCATCTTTATTGGCCAAGTATGTAGAACACACAAGGAATTTGTCTCCGGTATAACACGCTGCACTAGTATCATCGTAAACAACAAAATCATTGAACCATTTTAGAGTATACCAGTAGTTTTGTAATACCATTTTGTGGTGCAAGAAGAGTGACTATGTCAGTGACTGTTTAAGGAGTTAATGGCTAGAGGGAAGAAGCTGTTTAAGTGTCTACTGGATTTGGTACGCATAGATCTGTAGCGTCTGCCTGAGGGGAGTGGCTGAAAAAGGTGGTGGGCAGGGTGCGGGGGATCCAGGAGGATTTTCCGTGCCCTTGTCTTGATTCTTGCAGTGTGCAAGTCCTCAAGAGTGGGTAGGGCGATGCCAACGATTTTTTCTGCCGTCCTAACTGTCCGTTGAAGTCGGATTTTGTCCTTTTTTGTGGCGGCCCCAAACCAAACCGTGATGGAAGAACACAGGATTGATTCGATGACTGCCGTGTAGAACTGTCGTAGCACCTCCTGTGGCAAGCCATGCTTCCTCAGCAGCCTCAGGAAGTACATTCGCTGCCGGGCCCTTTTCAGGATGGAGATGGTGTTGACTTCCCACTTCATGTCCTGGGAGACTGTGATTCCCAGGAACTTGAAGGTCTCGACGGTTGACACAGGGCAGTTGGATAGTGTGAGGGGCAACTGAGGAGAAGAATGTTTCCTGAAGTCCACGATCATCTCTACAGTCTTGAGCGTGTTCAGCCCGAGGTTGTGTCGGCCGCACCAGAGCTCCAGCTGCTCCACTTGTTGGCGGTACGCAGACTCGTCGCCGTCTTTGATGAGACCGATGACCGTGGTGTCGTCTGCGAACTTTATGAGTTTGACAGCTGGATCTGTTGAGGTGCAATCGTTTGTGTAGAGAGAGAAGAGCAGTGGCGAGAGGACACATCCCTGTGGGGCTCCAGTGCTGGTAGTGCGTATTGATGATGTTGTTGCTCCCAGTCTCACCTGTTGTGTCCGTCCCGTCAGGAAGCTGAGGATCCAATGGCAGATCGCAGGAGACACACCGAGGTGGAGTAGTTTGGGGGTGAGGAGTTCCGGGATGATGGTGTTGAACGCAGAGCTGAAATCCACAAACAGAATCCTTGCGTAGGTCGCTGTGCTGTCGAGGTGCTTGAGGATGTAGTGCAGACCTATGTTGACTGCGTCTTCCACAGACCTGTTTGCCCGGTAGGCAAACTGGAGAGGGTCCAGCAGGGGTCCAGTGACGTTCTTTAGGTGGTTCAGCACAAGGCGTTCAAAGGACTTCATGACCACAGACGTCAGGGCGACAGGCCTATAGTCGTTCAGTTCCGATGTTGCCGATTTCTTGGGAACTGGGATGATGGTAGACTGTTTGAAGCAGGATGGGACCTCACACAGCTCCAGGGATCTGTTGAAGATCTGTGTGAAGACCGGAGCCAGCTGGTCAGCGCAGACTTTCAGGCAGGAGGGGGACACTTTGTCGGGCCCCGGAGCTTTCTTGATCTTTTGCTGCTTGAAGAGCCGTCTCACGTCCTGTTCGTGGATCTGTAGTGGAGAAAAAGAGGGTGGGGGGGTAGGTAGAGTGGTTTCTGGTAGAGGTGGGTGTGTGTGGGAAATGGGGGTGTCCTTTTCAAATCGGCAGAAAAACATGTTTAGTTCATCAGCAAGACCCTTATTGTTCACTGTTTGGGGGGATGGCATTCTATAGTTAGTGATTGCTTTCAGGCCATTCCATACAGATGCAGAGTCGTTAGCAGAGAACTGGTTTTTCAGCCTCTCTGCATAGCTTCTCTTTGCGATGTTAATTTCCTTCGTCAATTGGTTTCGGGCATGTTTGTACAGTGCCCGATCTCCACTTCTAAATGCGGCCTCTTTCTCTTTCCTGAGTTGCCTGAGTTTGGGAGTAAACCATGGCTTGTTATTGTTAAACGAGCGGAAGGACTTCGTTGGTACACACATGTCCTCACAGAAACTGATGTATGATGTTACAGTGTCTGTGTATTCATCCAGTGTGCCCGTTGAAGTTTCAAAGACGCCCCAATCAGTGCAGTCTAAGCATTCTTGTAGAGCTAGCTTTGCTTCATCTGTCCATTTTTTCACAGTCTTAACAACCGGTTTAACACATTTGAGTTTCTGTCTGTATGTAGGTATTAAGTGGATTAAATTGTGGTCAGAAAGACCCAATGCTGCACGGGCGACCGATCGGTATGCATTTTTGATTGTTGTATAGCAGTGGTCTAGAATGTTGCCTTCTCTGGTGAAACAGTCGATGTGCTGCTTATATCTGGGAAGTTCACGGTTAAGATGTGCTCTATTAAAATCGCCCAAAATGATCAGGGGTGACTCTGGGTATTTTAGCTCGAGTTTGTTTACTTGTTCGGCTAGCGTTTGTATCGCCGTGTTAGCAAACCCTATACAAGTCATTTAATCAGAACAGAGTGGACATGAGTGAATGCATGTTTGGAAGCAAATAAAAAAAATGTGTCTTAGAATCTTGACCTCCATTAGCCACACGTGTAACTAAAACATATGTCCACCCACACACAATAAATTTAAATCAACTGATCTATTTTTTTTTACTCATTCCTACCCCTCAAAGGGAAATAATCAACTGACCCTCTGCCATTCCGTATTTTTGTGTTGAGCAACACACACGAAATCAGCTCACACACCTGCAGACATGCAAGGAGAGATTGAAAGTGACAAAGTCATGCGCACAGAGCACCACTTGAGCTGGCCACAATACTGTACCTTGATCAAGGGGCACCTTCACAATAGCCAGCAAGTATACGAGCATCTCTCCAACATGGAGTTGGCATTATCACATTTTTGTCCGCTGTGAGACTCAAACCAAAGAATCATTGGCTCTAATGTCCATGCCTTGCTATTGGGCAAAGTCTGTTCAAGCATAACAGCATGCAATTTTGGCAAAGGATGACGAGATGGAAGTGTTGGTGTATTGTGTCAAAAGGCACCACGCATTTCTTTGGTTATGGAGCGCTGAAGGCCATCTCTTGGCAAAAGACCACTCACTCTCTGGGCCAAAATCACCCTTGGATGCCGCTGCCGTGGGGAAATGTGCACGTACCGCCACTTAGCTGAAGCACAAGTGGAGAAGATTACCGACCAACGTGAAAACCAAACTCTCGGTGTAGGCTACAACATGAGGCATGCACAAGTGTCTGAACGTGGCCCACCAGCGCTCCGCTTAATTTAACTGCTTTGAAAGAGGAAGTGGCATCTGTGCCCTCTTCAGTGGATGTGCTTTGAGAGCAGCACGGAGCAGATTCAGATGAAGATAAGTAACTAAGTTGACCATTAGTTTTCAAATCCAAGTCTAACTTCATAAAAACTTGAAACAATATTTTTTCCTTTATTGTACGTATTCCATTCCAAATGGTGGTAGGATAAATACATTTGACATCTTTATGGGAGGCTCTTTAACAATATTATGGTATTAGAACATGTGGCGTAAAGTTTCACATTTCTGAGGCACTTTTTCCTTAATTCAAACTAAGAAGCACCTAAGAGCAAAACCCGCATATTTCACAGCGAACACCCACATTTTACAGTCACTCCAGCCTCCGCCTCGATTGCATCTGACATGACGGTGTGTAAATGACAGACTTGGACGGGGGCAATCTTTGCAGGTAGAAAAGCTGCATGCCTTTTCCCCCGCAAATACACATGGAAGAGAATGCAGACTTATAGGAAATGTCACTCTGAATGGAGAATGAATGACGCTGACGACTCTGTCCTTCTGATGGGGGGCTTCAATGCTCATGTGGGCAATGACAGCGAGACCTAAAAGGGCATGACGGGGGGGGGGGGGGGGGGGGGCTCTCCCGATCAGAACCTGGGCGGTGTTCTGTTATTGGACACCGCACCGCAATACACAGCATGCTCAAACATAAGGATGTCCAGATGTACACTTGGCATCGGGTCACTCGAGGCCACATGATAATCATCTTTGTAGTTGCGTCATTGAACATGCGGCCGCATGTTTTGAACACTCGACAATGACAAATTTTCTTTTTCAAGTTAGACTGCAATCACGACTTGAATCAAAAATGTTTTTATTCTCAATATCACAACTGCATGCATGCAAGGCTATGATTTCATTCTTGTAACTCAAATGCCATTTTTTAATGTATTTATGACTATTTGGCTTGAGTCTTTTCATTACAAAATGGTCCTTTTAAATTCAAGAGTATTTATTTAGGAGTGCGTTGCTGCAGCAGTATGATTTTATGACTCGAATCCTTATTTACTGTATACTACATAAACAGAAAGATGCATACAACATTGTGCACTAAGATGTACTCCAGAAACATGCACCTGGTTTAAATGCTATGAATTAGTCATTTCAACACAATAATTAAATATTCAGAATGAGATCAAGAGACGGATTCCAGTCATGCCAATTGGTTATGAGTATGCTGTGATAAGACAATAACTCCTTTTCGAGGATTGTGATTCAATTAAAATGCTTTTAGTACATTTCCTCAAGATCATGATGGATATTTAATTGTTGGCTGTGATTGTTGTGTCAGTGGATGAGGCCACTTAGATTACAGAACATCAACTCTATCAGCCATCTTGGTTGAAGTCTTCTAAGTGGGTTTCAACTTTCCTCAGGGCCTCGGAACCTGCGCAAGACGACCGTCTGTTTTGATTCTGGGAAACCCGGATCAATAATTTACAGTATCTTCTGCTTTTTTGAACATTGTCAGGCCAACAGTAACCAACAGTTTGACTGTACTATATTTTCATTCATCCACGCAGCACTTCCTCACCAAACTGCCAAATTATACCTGTCAACTTCTTTTCAGATCAGTGCAAACAACTCACATATGGCCAAACACAAAGTACGACAAAGCCCAAAAGAGCATTTTGACTGAGTAGTAAAATTATAAACTGGCATTGCTATCTTTATAAGAAAAAATAAAATAATGTGTGTCAGTTGAGCACAGACCTCTGCGAAGGCCAAGCTGTGAAGAAAATAAGTTATATTTATTTGCCTTGGCTACTTGGCAGGGGATATACAATATTGTCGCTCTCTTTCGATTTTTTCCCCCTTCTTGCTACTGTAATGATTTCCTCTGCAGCCATCATAAATGGTATATTAAAATTGATATTTAAGTTCTTGCAGCTCCACATTGGAACATCGATACAGAGCATAAAGACAAGGTTGGAAGAAAGACTCTGATCATGGAAAAAAACCCAAAACAAAACAAAACAATATGTCTCCTGTATGGAAATACATTTCAAGAAGAGTCCTTGAGAATCACATGCGCCCAAACTTTGGAACAATCTTTCCTCGAAGCTCTGAAACTCGGCAAATTCCATGCAATGATTGGAATATCAATTACGTCCTTCCTTTGGTTTTCACACAAAGCGCCCGACGAGTGAAGACGACCTCTGCGGCGCACATGTTAGAGGGTGGACTACATCTGTTGTGCTTTGCTCTATCGTGGATTTAAATGGAACAAAATCCCGATCGCCCATCGACATCAAAGACAAGTCGGAAATGTCTCAAATAAAGTATTCCCCTTTAAGCTCTGTGATATAGTTACTTAAAAGTGGTACAACTTTACTAAAAATATGAAAACCAAGTAAAATAGTATTTGGGGTGGGATGGCTTGTACATTGACATGTTGAAGTGAAATTGATTGCTGGACCACTCAAAGTAGCCGGGGACAGGTTGCTTGAAATGTCACAAATCGGTTAGTTTAAATCAGGGGTGTCCAAACTTTTTGCCAAGGGGGCCAGATTTTATGTGGTAAAATGTCGGGGGGCCGACCTTGGCTGACATTCTTTACATTGAACAACAATATTGTTCAACAAATTTTAGTAAGCCAGTCTGTTTCACATTTCCATTTTTATTTTAATTTCAACAATCTTAAGAATTTCTTTTGGTTCATTTGAAACAGGTATATCACATGCAACTGCTTATTCACTTGACTTTTTCTTAAACAGAAGTCTCCTGAGTGCAAATTGATTGATTTGAAACATAAAATGTATCACCATGACTTTTCAATAGTCACAAAACCTTTGACTCGAACAACAGGGAAATGAACAAGCAATACACATATCCACAACTGCAAGGATAATTTGAAATATGACATATCAGTCAATATAAACACGGAGTGATGTCTTGTTAACTCGTGAGTGATGCCCTCTCGTGTCTAAATGCTATTACTCATTTAGCCACTAGAGGGAAGCAGTACTCTATGAAACATCACTCACCAGTCTACGAGACCTCAGTCAATGCAACACGTGTTTCATTGCGCCCAACCTGCGGGCCAGACGGCACTGATTTTATGACAGGGGCCGAGGGCCGGATGAAATTCGACCGCGGGCCGGATTTGGCCCGCGGGCCGGACTTTGGACATGCCTGGTTTAAACAATATGACCCCAATGGGTAGTTTCTCTGCTCACAACTTAGAAATTAGACTGGGTGACAGTCCATCATTTTCAAGCAACTACCCAGGGGTACCATCATGTCAACTAGCTTGCAAAAGAGCCAAGCATTCAAGCTAACGTGAGCGCGGCGAATGACTGGCGACCAGTTCATGGTGTAGTGTCGTGTGTTCCTTCTGCCTGAAGTTGGCTGGGATAAGCTCTAGCAATTTCCTGTGACCCTGTTCAGGATAAGCCATGTTGAAAATGGGTGGATGGATAAATAATAAGAAAAATTGTAACATCAACAACAATCATAACAGTGAAACAAATTAAAAACTAAAAATACATCTAAAAATGTGAACATATTCATAAACATATTCTTCTTTTTTTTTCTCTTTCTCCTTTCTTCTTTCTACGTACATTCTTGCTGCTGGAGGCTGTAAATTTCCCCAGTGTGGGACGAATAAAGGATATCTTATCTTATTCTTCCACAACATTGGATTAAGCAAGATATTAATATAATAATAATTCATTCATTCATTCATTCATCTTCCGAGCCGCTTGATCCTCACTAGGGTCGCGGGGGGTGCTGGAGCCTATCCCAGCTGTCTTTGGGCAGTAGGCGGGGGACACCCTGAATCGGTTGCCAGCCAATCGCAGGGCACACAGAAACGAACAACCATCCACGCTCACACTCACACCTAGGGACAATTTAGAGTGTTCAATCAGCCTGCCACGCATGTTTTTGGAATGTGGGAGGAAACCGGAGCACCCGGAGAAAACCCACGCAGGCCCGGGGAGAACATGCAAACTGCACACAGGGAGGCCGGAGCTGGAATCGAACCCGGTACCTCTGCACTGTGAAGCCGACGTGCTTACCACTGGACTACCGGGCCGCCAAATGAAGAGATGGAAGTACAATTTAATGCGTGTTTACAGGCCACGGGAAAGCACGGCATTGGATATTTATAGTGTGTAGTCCGAGGAGGATTGTACAGGTCGAAGGTGAACCTGACAGGAAGCAGGGATAACACATCCGTCCGGGAGTTCAGCGGACAGTGCCATGGATTACCGATACCAAAATGCAATCGAGCCACTAATACTACTGGAGCATGTGTTTCGTAACCTTGCTCGCACAACAGATCAATAGCAAGACTACCTTGG
Organism: Hippocampus zosterae; assembly: GCF_025434085.1. Classification (NCBI taxonomy): domain Eukaryota; kingdom Metazoa; phylum Chordata; class Actinopteri; order Syngnathiformes; family Syngnathidae; genus Hippocampus; species Hippocampus zosterae. Next base: position 9,755,036 of record NC_067454.1, on the reverse strand, counting down.
CTCCCTGCACACATTCTCTTAGTCAGAACGGGTAGTCAAGGGGTCCATATACAATATATCCAAATACATACATATTTGATAAAAGTCTTGCTGTGGTTGCAGTTTAAAAAAAAATCTTATTATTTTATTATTAGGAAGTAAAGGACTGTTGCTCCTTTCTCCAGGTTCGAATAAAAAATTGAATAACTTCATTTGTACGTAAGCGAGGACTGAGAGTATGAAGACCAAGAGTATAAATGCCAAAATCATTTTCAGTCTACGATCACAATATCAAAAATAAATACCTCACCCATTCAGGCCATGGTAATATGCAACAGCTGAATTGAGGCAACTGGATTCTTCTTGAGTGTTGAATTTGTTCTTGTTTTCTGAAAATGTTGAAAAATGAGTAAGGCATTATTATACAATTAAACCATTTAATCCCAAATTTAAAGGTGTCAGGTCTCATTGGTAGGCCTTTTAAGTAACCAGTAATATTTTTTTTAGAGCCCTATAAATTTAATCATTGTTGTATTTCACAAATGTGACCGGTGGGATTAAACGGGTTAAGGCAATGGTGTGTACTGCATATATGTATGCATATACCTACGTACAGATATATACCTATGTACTGTATGGGCGAGTGATTTACACCGTTGTGGAAAAAAAAACATGATTATTAATCTGATTCATAATTTATCAAAACTATGTGGACAGTGACGTAGTTTTCATGATTTCGCTTTTTTACACCACTATATTGACATTAAATCAATCAAGAGGTATTTATAGTGACGGCCTTTGGCTTTATATTAAGAGTGCTCAGAAAAATATTGCATTTACAACTCATAGGAATGACAACAACTTTATATATAGTGAGTATTGTCAATAGAACACGTTAACCGAGTGCTTACCTAGGTGTATGAGTGTGTGTGTGTGTGTGTGCGCGCGCGCGTGTGTCTGCGAGCAGGAAGACAAGCAAAATCCTGGCGCTCGGAGGCATAGCCAGTTGTCACTAGACTGGCCGCACACCATGTGGAATAATAACATGCCTGACCAAATAACAACACAAACACACACACACACACACACACACACACTTTCCCAAATAAATCATTGGTATTGTGCATGCTCACACAATGAAAGATCAAAATGTAAAATGATGCAAATGCACAGCACTTGATTATTAACAAGCACATCTGCTTTCACCTTCGCAACGAGACACACGCCCATGAGCACATTGAAGGATTGCGATGGAGAAGCCAGCTATTGGACTCCCCTATATGTGATTTACGAGGAACGTAAGCAACATTCGGCACTGCCGGAGCTCGATGCTCAAGGCTGCCCCCAGGGCACTTGTGTGCTCACATCACATGCGCAAACATCATCCAGTGTATGGATAGTACAGTATATCCCTCCATCCATTTTGTAACCCGCCTATCGTCATGAGACTTGCGGGGGTATTGGACCCTATCCCAGTTGTCTTTGGGGAGCAGGCGAGGTCCACCCTAAACTGCTTGCCAGCCAATCAAAGGATGGATAGTCTAGTACACTAGAGGAGGTTATCTTTTGAGTGAATCACACACTCAAACATGTGGAGTGGTGATGGATGATAGAGATGGAAAATGGAGGAAGATGACGACTTTGGCAATCTCATACAGTGTATGTGTGTCTGTGTATGTGGTTTTACATCATTATCAAATGTCAAAAAACCAACAACAGTAAATCCAGTAAATGTGTGTGTGTGTGTGTGTGTGTGTGTGTGTGAGCGTGAGTGAGTGTAAGCCTGCAGACATGCACATGTGGACACCCACAGTGTACACTGCGTGTATGTTCCATGTGGAGTTAATCCTTCGCTTGGATGTGAGAATTACTCCCCCACTTGTACAGTGCTGGCGGGATTAACGCTGTCAGATTATATCTTCTAGGTCCTTGAGTTGGTGTGTGATACATTACGTGTGCCATAGCGTGCTAGTTGTCTGTAATTGTGTCTATTAGTGGCGTGTTTTAGCGGATTTTCTCACTTTATTGTTGGTTTTGGCCAAAGAGAGATTACATAATGCTTTGGGAGCTTTAGCAGTTGGTGATTTGAATTTCAGGGATTATTTAGACATGTCAAAACAGAAACATCATTTACTTTAACTCATTACACCAATGAATGCCCTTCATAAACTTAAAAACTCAGTCACACATTTAGGATTTAACCTCTGTGAGCATCTAATAATGTCACGTAGCAAGGTGGTGGTGGACCCCAAAAAGCAGGCAGGAGAGAGGAGTGGGGTGTATTTGAAGAATTGTATTTAAAACAAAGAAAACGAAATCCAAAACACACAAAGTCCAAAGTATCAAACAAAAACCATGACAAAATCTAAAACATAACAATGAACTAAACATGACAGAAAACAAGAGCAAACAGCAACACACATGACAGTAGCGAGAAGCAACAATGACCCGACACCGAGTGTTCGGGCAGGAGTCGTTTTATACAACTAATTACCAAATGACCAACAGGTGTGCAGCTGCCGGGGGAGCCCTACAGTGCCACCTGTTGGTCCCTAAACCGAATCATGACAAATAAAATGAACTAAATTGGGGTTTCTTTATTGTGTTTTGTGGTACAGAAGGATGACAAAGAGGGCCAGTGTGACAATAATCATGTAATAGCAAATGGAACTAGTAGTGACCAAAGTGGTACAGGCATATTTCCTGGCTTTTCACTACACTACGGCTAAACTAAAATCGACAAAAATATTTGTCAAAAGATGGCTGACATTACACATTGATTCAGAAATTGTGATACACTCATTTGATTATTGACCAGAGGTGTGACTAAGTGACAAATGTACAAGTCGCAAAGTAAGTTTGAAGTCATAACTTTCAAGTCTCAAGCAATTCCCAAGTTGTGGTGAAAAAATATAATAAAAAAAGAAAGAATAAAGACAGTCAAGTAATCGAGTCACCATCAAATTTCAACCAAGTTAAATCGAATTCATTAGTGGTTGAATCAAATAATATGGTAAGTCAGGTCATAAAATCTTGCTCAATCATAACATATATTGGAGTGACGATAAAATATGTTATTAACAAAAAAAAAGGTGGTCAGGCAAGTTCAGGGAAGTTGAAGGGCATTAGTTTACGGGGGACATGCCGCATCAAATAGGGTGATTACACTCACAACCATAAAAGTTTCAAAGTAGAGTCCATTTTTTAAATGATATTGTTTCAAGATTTTGCCCTCCGTAATGTCTCATTTATCACTTTCACTTTCTTAATTAAATGCATGACCAATGTCAAGATTAGTTAATATTTGAGCAGCTACTGGTGAGCTTCACCGTCAAACTAACCTAGCCAGCTAGCTAACTAGCTATCTATTCACAGTTACACAGCTACAGTACCTGCATTTGGCAGATGAAAGTAAACGTTCTAGATATTGTCTCTCTCGTTGTCGAGTTTGCCTGTTGCGATTGTTTTTTTTTTTTTTCTTCCGGTTTACACAAAACGACAGTCCTTCAATCCAAATGTACAGTCTTCATCTTTGGTGACACTTGTTACATGGCTCAAAAAATGAATGAACGAGTCATGATTTTTAAATGTAAAGAGAATGGCTTCTCAAACCATGGAGTTCAAGTTTAAGTTAAATTGAGTATCACAAATGCCAAGTCATAGTCTTTCATAAGTTTTTGCCAAGAAAGTCAAAAAATTAGCAATGACTGGCTCGAGTCCAAGTCATGTGACTCGAGTTCCACAACTCTGCTGTTGAGTACTTAAATAAAACACTTTCCAAAATGCAACTGTGGTCAAAAGGCATTTCATAACATCCAATCATTTGTTTTAAACACATCTTATGCTTTTCACCGACGACTGGTCACCAGCAAATAACAAGGCACATAGAGAAATTTGTTAGGGATTCACACCATTACCGAATGCAAACAAAATCCTGCTGCGTGCACGGAAGTCAGTCGAATGAACTGCTACGTCAGTGACATATCATATGGGAACATGAATACAAAGCGATACACTATTGACAAATAACCTACCAGATAGACAGATGTACGTTGAGGGTTATTCGGCCTTGGGTGAAGTTTGCTCCACCGAGTGCCTTTTTAGTTACTGCTCGTGTGGTGTGATGAAATGTGACAATTGAAAAGTGACCGCACAGTGTTGCAGTTTGGCTTCTGCTTTAATAGGTGATATATCCTTTGGATTATTTGACACAGCGGCCTGGTAGCCCAGTGGTTAGCACGTCGGCTTCACAGTGCAGAGGTACCGAGTTCGATTCCAGCTCCGGCCTCCCTTTGTGGAGTTTGCATGTTCTCCCCGGGCCTGCGTGGGTTTTCTCTGGGTGCTCCGGTTTCCTCCCACATTCCAAAAACATGCATGGCAGGCAGATTGGACGCTCTAAATTGTCCCTAAGTGTGAGTGTGGGCGTGGATGGTTGTTTGTCTCTGTGTGCCCTGCGATTGGCTGGCAACTGATTCAGGGTGTCCCCCGCCTACTGCCCGAAGACGGCTGGGATAGGCTCCAGCATCCCCCGCGACCCTAGTCCTAGTGAGGATCAAGCGGTTCGGAAAATGGATGGATGGATTATTTGACACAAAGGCTGCATTCACTCTTTTCACATCATCATGTCAGCAGTAACTGAAGTATTAAAATAGCACATTTGAAAGATTCCTGTAAATCTGGCAGTAAAGATGTTGCCGTGCGCAAATTATAAACCATTTCCGATTTCCTTGGCAGACAGTGTGCAGTCAGCAAGGGCTATACGCGACTCATCACTTCTCTCATCACTCCTGTACACACACACACGCATGACCACTTTCATAAGGTGAGTATGCACAGCTCTATAGAAACAGGTGATCATTACTTTAAGAACAGACATCGGATTAGCGGTGTGACAGCAAAAGTCACGGTTCGGTAAATGCCTTATGTCGTTTTTTACGGTTACAGTTCAGCTTACATTGGGAATATGCTTCATGTATCAAGCTGGCAGTACATTATACCAGCAAGGAGATATTTTAAAATTAGCAAAATAATTTATGCCATGAAATAAAAAATAAAAAAAACATACACTTGTGAATCAAAATGCAAACACGCCCACCATAAAAATCATCATGGAACTTTGTTCTCATCGGCACATTTAGCAAATAATGCTATGGCACTATCCGGCTGTTTTGATACACTAACCTGTGTTAGATCCGCATGATGCAGGATGCGGATCATGGAAAATTGATAGATAAATGGGTTTTACTTGAGTCCCATTAGAGGATTTACTGATGTGTGGATTGGAGTGCATATTTAATGATGAAAAATACCCTACAGCACTTGAACATTATGTTCAATAAGTGAAGAGGTTGCTGAAAATGCACATTTTTAGCGCCAACAACGTATGTCCCCCGAATTGAAATCGTGCACTTTAAAATAACTCTCTAGTTGCGTTATATACGGGGGCGAAACTAGTCGGAGCTTAGAAGCTCAAAAGGTTAGAAATCATCCGACTTCTCACAGGGGATTATAGCTACGGAGCTACCGAAGAAGAGCAGTTCCATTAAGACTGAGTGTACATCTCGAAGACAGAATGCCAAAGTCACACTGAAAGTCAGGTAACCAGGCCATGGGTCAAATATTGATTTCAACTGAAACATTTGCCTTTTTTTTTTTTTTTGCCTTTTTTGCCTTTGTCACATCCCGGCTCGATTACTGCAACGCCCTGTACTTTGGAGTCAGCCAGTCCTCCATCAAGCGCCTTCAGCTGGTACAGAATGCCGCTGCTCGCCTCTTGACTGGTACTCGTAAGAGGGAGCATATAACTCCTACTTTGGCATCCCTTCACTGGCTCCCCATTCATTTTAGAATTATTTTTAAGATCCTCCTCTTTGTTTTCAAATCTCTGAATAATCTCGCGCCACCATACCTCTCTGAGCTCATACGCCCCTACACCCCTGCCCGGCACCTCAGGTCTGTGGACCAGTCTTTGCTAGACGTACCAAGAACTAAACTGAGGCTCAGAGGGGATCGAGCCTTTTCTGTTGCTGGTCCATCTCTCTGGAATGACCTCCCACTGAACATTCGGCAAGCCTCCTCGCTGCCCATCTTTAAAGCCCTCCTCAAAACTCACTTGTATTCTTTGGCGTTTGACTCAGCATGACTTAGATTTGCTATTGGTTTTACTGCTTGGTGCTTTCTACCGCCTGATTACTTATTACTTATTACTGATTCGTCTTACTGTTTATTGTATATGTTAAATCGCTCCATGTACAGCACTTTGTATGCAGCGATGGCTGTTTGAAAGTGCTCTATAAATACTGTTGACTTGACTTGACTTGATTTTCAAGACAGCTCCAGGAAAATACCACAAAAGTCAAATATTTTTTGTGGGAGTGACACAAACTCGCAATGGACGTAAACCCAACTGTGACCTTAAACCACCGTCAAAACACACACACATCGATATTAATCTCACTGGCGCGGCGCTATGGTTGTATCCCAATGACTGCACTTTGCGTCAGGAAATTGAGTCTATGAAATTGATCATTCATGCACACAGCGGCCGGCATGTGTAAACCCAACCAATACATCACATAGCAAACGCGTCTGATTATTCCTGAGGGAAAATATATTTCCCCGGGGAAATACAATTCATCATAAATCGGCATCGGAGGAAGGCTTAGGCTTCACGTCCCCAATCCATGTGAATATATTAGCGTAGCCGTGGTGTAGTAATATGTGTCGATTGTTTGCAAATACAAGCGATTTATCATTGTTTACAAGCTGACCACGTTTACTTTATGACACCCACACGCCCCTCCCTGACCAATGGGTGATGCTGTCGAGGATGGGCCGTCACGAGATATTACATAACATGAAATCTCCTTAAATCGCTTTCCATCTCGCTGAGGAAGTGTAGGCGGTAATAATTAAGAAAGCGAATGCCACCTCGGAGGGATGAAGCGCGAGGCGTGATGCCGATGTCTCCCCGCGGAGGGTCGACCCCCAAAAAGATTTAGCGTTTCACCGCCTCCACACACTTACTGTGATTGCAGGCTCACTTTCTTTTGGCAGCCATCACATCACTTTAGGAACTCTTGCACTTCTGCTGAAACACTTACTGAGAGAGAAAAAATGTTTTCAAAAGAACCAGTCTGAGGTCCGTGAAAATCGACATTGAAAATGAAAACAAAAACTGTGTGGGAGAACAAAATCCTGATGGTGAAAATGAAGTAGAAATGATTGGCTGAATATGGATTATTTTATAGGAGTAAAATATAAACTCTTACACAAACTCAGCATTTTTTTCTCAAATCGTTAAAGTATTGTTCGAGATGATTAAATCCATTATTTCACAAGAAAAAAAAAAGATGTCTGATTGGTCATTTTACAATCTTTTTTTTTTCCACAGGCATTGTATTTCTAAAAAAGTAAATTAATAATTATAAAAGAAATGTATTATGGTAAATTACTTTTTTGCAAGTATACATTTGTAATTTAAAAAATATATAAGGAGCACAGTCATCATTTTACAAGAACATTTTGAAATGTTACAAAAATTAATGAACCCCCCACAATTTCTCCTGAGGTCTTTGGCAACTGAAACAATTTACATTTCAGCAATCATCTGGTGGAATGTCATTGTCTATTATTTACCAGGTACTCAGGATCATGTCGTCCACTAGTTACAATATATTATAAAGATTAATACGCGGCTCCCCGAGGTTCCTTTGTTTATTCTGTTTAATGTTGCCCATACTAAATTGATCTGACCAATCAACAGGCGCGATGGACAAACACAGTGTGACAGTCACCATATTCGCCATCCACATTAATTTAATTTATTTATTTTCAAGGTTCAGCCCAGGAAAATTTGGGAGTTGCGATCCTTAACAGAGCCAAATATTTTATCTTAGACTAAAATGTGATTGTTTTTTTGTTTTTGTTTTACCTGTAATAAAAATTTATTAAAACGTTGAATTCGGTTCACCAAGCAATGGGATGGTTAAGGAAATATTTTAAATATATACAATGCAAATAAATAAAGATGCATGGAACATAAAAAGAAGAAAATAACCAATACACTGGAATTCTTTCTTTCAAGACTTTTACCTTTATCTTGGGGCAATTTGAGCCACACAAACACGTGAAGCTGACAACTGAAGAAAGCTGCAGCCCCATCTGATCAGTACCCTTATTCCAGACGATTGATTTGAAGTTTCAGTCCTGACTTTGAAATTCCTTTTGGTTCATTTAGACCAAATGGAACGATTGGAGAGCATGTCTAACTACTGCAAAGCATCCTTCCACGCAGAAGACAAAAACGATCTCATGTTACTCGGATGCAATTAGGGGACCAGTGAAGGGGATTGACTCCCATTCAGACGGTGAATTGTCTTGTCAGCCAGCCGGGATAAAGAACTGCTGTGTTTTTCCCCAATCACCCAAGGAGGTGATTTGCACTGCGACATATCTTCTGATGGGTAGTATTTTGGATTTGTTTGTTGTTTTTTGGGGGGGGGTGGGGTTGATCTACACTGATTGCCGACTAAGCCTGACCAAATCTTTTCTCCGAAGAGGAAAAGGCTTTCTCCTAATGACATTTTGCTGGAACTTTTGCCTGGCCAGTCAGGATTCCCTTACAAAATGCATTCCCCATCAGTGGAGGTCTCCTTGACTACCCGATACATCCGTTACAATAACAACAACAACAACGTCTTAGAATTGAAGATGTCCATTTTGATTATTTATCAAAGAATAGTGGGCCATTGCAGATGCTACAGCTAACACAGCGAGGTCGAGCGAGGACATGCACTTTCGAAAATGGATGGATGGGTGTCTGAATACTAATAATATGCTCGGTTGCTCGATGCAAAGCAATTCTGCGAGAAAACTTTGGAATGCGTTTCCACAGGCAGTTTGCAAGCCCACACACAATGTCAGAGCCGGTTGCCAGTGATGAACGCGGGCGAGCTTTTAAACACACTTTCATACGACGCCTCCGCTTAGCCACGAGCAACGTTGACCTCCAAATGCAATTAACTCTAACCGGTGTTGACTGTCTGGAGGATAAGTTCATGTGTTGAAGCAGAGACCGCATGTTCATTTTGAAGGATAGAAACCGTATTGACGTCTGACATTCTCGATACTGTCTGACACAAGATGGCCAAGTTAGCCGAGATGAAAGGCCAAATCAATACCCTGTGTGCTCTTTTTCCAGCCGCAGTTGTCCACAGATCAGTGTCAAACTGCTTCAGGGTATTTTTTTTAATGTCAATGCAAAAACGGTTTGAAAACTGCATCGGGTAAAAACTTTCTATTGGCTTATATCAAAATTGCTGGGTTTCAGATCATTTACAGATCATTTGTGCATTTTGACAAAAGGGCTTTTAACCTTTTGATAAGACACAGAGGAATTGTTTTAAGTTGTGATAAAAATGTACAATACTGTCTGTTTCGTTCATACTTCTGTCTATATTCCTTCACAATGAGGTAAACCAATCCCGCAATTTCTTGTGGATACGGTAGGTAAGGAGAATATCAAAAAGTTACAATGTTTTGGTTTTCCACTGAATCCCTTTTAACCGAGGATGAGATCCTGTATTTGTCATCTGCTTCACTTTATCAGTTTCTCGTTGGTTTCAGACACCGGACCAAAAGGGAAATATATTCAGTGATGCTCCAAAGGACGTTGGTAGATAAGCAATCAGTCGAGTGAGATCTTGCATAGCACCACTTTCTTTCATCTCAGGCTGCTCATTTACGCCACATACCGGAGTGGTTCGGTTTCAATCGCCACTGAAGATGTCCTTTGGAATGAGATGGTATCCTCACAAAAGACGGCAGGAAGTAGATTGAATCGTTGATGCGTTGCTATTTTTTGGGGGAAGTTTAAGAGCGTTGTCAGTTGGCCACCACTGATTATCGAGCAGCTGCAGATGTGGTCATATCTGTTTATCGCGAGCTCCTGCCAATCATCCTGGAGTGGCCTAGCGAACTCCCAACAAGTCATTTCTTGGAGATTGGATAAGCTGAACCTAACCTAACCTAACCTAACCTAACCTAACCTAACCTAACCTAACCTAACCTAACCTAACCTAACCTAACCTAACCTAACCTAACCTGTCATGGACAAAAGATTATGAAACCAAGGCTGGTACAAAGAGGTCAAGGTTTTTGGTTCCATAGAAACCTCAAGTAGTCCCTGAGTTTAATCGGAGAGAAATGAAAATGCAGAAAGTTGACTTTGGAACACATAACTTTTGGAAGACGATTGTGTTTGTTAAGGCTCAGGGGAAGAATGATCTAAATTGAGTTGCAGGGTCATTGATTGTTTCCAAAAGAAGATCCTGCTTGGGGCTTAGTACACTTAGGAGGTTCAGCAACCTTTGGGATGGGAGCTGCCCTCCGAAAGCGTATGTATTTTTTATTTTGCACTCAGAACTGTGTTTCAGTAAGAACCTATTCTGGAGAACAACGTTTGTTTTTGTTTTTTATAACTGTCCATGTGAGCTATTTGGATGCCGGAACTTGGTTCAACCCACCTATATCCCTATCTTTAGAACTACGGATACAGTGGGCTGCGATTGCCTGGCAACCAGTTGAGGGTGTGCCCCTTCTACTGCCCGAAGACAGCTGGGATAGGCTCTAGCAAGCCTGCGAGGGATAAGATTAGAAAATGAATGGACAACGCAGTTTACGACTAACACGAAAACTAAGTCATAATTATTATGCGGCTATATTTTGATTGGGAGCAATGTCGGCGCCATTGACTGTCGGTGCTGGACAGACCTGGGACGCTTGTGTTTTTTGCGCCTTTAATGGGCAGCATTTTTCACAACCCCGTTTTGTTCAGTGGCTATGTCGGCGCTGTTGGACAGTCGGTGTTGGTGCGGCTGGATGGATGGCTGCTGAAGTTGAGGATGAGGAGAGAGGAGCGTTGGCGCAGAGCGCCGATGCGTATTTGGAACCATGAGTCGCCGCTTGGAATGGAAATGGATTTCCATGGGACAGGAGAAGTGAACCAATCTCTTTTTTCGTCAATGGATGCTACAGCTTCTTGTTGACTTTGAAACTTAGCTTGTAGCCGACGTGTGCACATTTTGAGCATGAGGTCTCTGATCCACTGGTTAAATGACACTTTGATTCTCTCCTCTTTCACCTAAAACTGCTTCAAACAACAAAGCGTGTGACGGCAAAGTGGTTAGAAGTGCACGACTGTCCGTGTTTTATGTTATGTGTTGTGTTTATTATTTTACTTTATGTTAACTGTTTTGTTAAGCGCTTTGTTACAGCTGCCGCTGTTGTGAAAGCGCTATATAAATCAGCATGTATTGTATTGTATGTTTATAATATATGAATATGTATATAATTGTCACCTAAGATACATGTAAGAATTGGCAAAATAGTCAATTAATTGACCATTAAGGCGTTTTGCAAGTGAACTGGTTATCGATTCTAACTAACTCTGGGGGAGAGGCCAGATACACTAGTCACCAGCCAATCACAGATCCCAAAACATTTACACAACATCGGCGACTGAGGCATAACCAAGTGTATGACAGGTGATTCCATCTCAACTAATATCCAATTCAATGAAGCCAATACAACATGACGTTAACTTTGGGACGTTGAGGCAACATTATTCAGCTCAGTGCAACACAAGCAATGATACAGTAGTTCAAAATGTTCAAAAATCTTCACATTTTCTTCAAGGTAATTATTTTTGTAAAAACAAATTCATAGTTTCCACAACAGGCCAGCCAAAGAAATTTATTCAAAAGCCCACCGAAGTATTAGGCCCATTATTTGGGGATATTGGAATTCAGGATGCAACAGTATGAATTTGGGTGAGAGATGCTCCTTGAAAAGCAGGAGCACTGCTGCTCAGGTTGGTTTGCAACATTTTAATGAAATGTCAAATGCACAGTCACACACACACACACCCACACACACACACACCGAAACACACACACACACACACACACGCACACACACACACACACACACACACACACACACAGTCTCCTCTTTCGCAGACAAAAAGGGTGGGGCAACATTTATGGAGATGAAAACATACGCATTCATTATCATTGTCGTCCGAAACGTTGCGGCAACTTCAACCTTGTCCTTGGTGAAGGCTCTGAATATCCCGAATCATCTGAAGGAGCTGAGCAAGATCATCAAATTAGTTCTTGGGGAATTATACACGGAAATGTCTTGAGATAATTACGACGATCAACAGGCATTGACCTTGATGCTGCACGGCGAAGTGACCATCAATCTGATAACAGAGCCTGTCATTACACACTTTGTAGCGAACAACATAAACTGTTTATTGGCGCCTTGAAGAGGCAAGTCTTAAAAATACGTGTCTAGACTGTCTGTGCTGAACCTTTATAGATCAAGTAAGGTCTGGCAAATGTGAGGCAAACACAACCAGTTTACTGTATGGATTTATGTACACATTGTCATTCAAATGCGGTTGCCCATGGGAACAAAACCAAAAGGATTATGCTAATTGCTCACATTATCAAGTGAAAACTTATATTAAATGAGACCAGTTTTGGTACACGTACTTATCACACTCACTTTACATTGGATTCTCTAACTACTACTACGACTACTTCTTGTAAATTAAATTATCCGCAACAGTGTTTAAAACATTTGGCAGGTAAAGTTGAAATGGCGCCACATCACCCACAGTAAAGATGATCATTAATACTGCGCAAAGAAATCCTTTCGTGGGTCTCCACATTTCGAGACTAGTTTATTTTAGGTGCTGCTGTTTCATCAACAGAAATGTAATGGTAATGGTAGTTTGCATGATAGTGTTGATGAACCGACATACCGTAATTACATTTAGATTCAGTTTTTTTCTTTCCTGACTGGAAAATGTGAGCAGTTCACACGGGGAAAGGTGTTCAGTTGTTCACGCAACTAATTGAGGCACTGATTAAATTACGGGCAATTTTGTTGGAAATAACTCTCCAGATCAATGCTGTGAATCAATGTTTTGGCATCTTGCTTTGACTCGCTTCTGGATTTCCATCCAATGGATGCTGCACGCTCCTCATTTTAAAAGAGATCATCCCCAACAGGCTAAAGCTGCTAGTTGTGCCTCAGACCTTATTTTTCCTCGCATCTCACACTTGAAGTGGGATTTTTTTTTCTACTGTGTTAAACACGACTGCCCCAGTGGAGGGAAGGCGGCTTTGCTTGTTAGAAAGTGCTAAGGCAACAAGAAATTGGAGCTGTGATCTCCAAACTGTACATTCATCTTATCGGCTTGGAGATTCCTTCCTGAAACAGAAGTGCCATGATCCGCCTACAGGGATTTGGAAGGGTAGGGGGAAGGGGAGGGGGGGGTCGTGGTGAAGCGGGTGGTGCGAAAGAGGAAGTGTGGCAAGCGGAAGAAAGAGATCACAAGCTATCAGGTTCAGACAACTGGAAGGCACTCAGGGAAATGATACTGGCACAATGTTTTTGTATCTTGCTTTCCCTCTTCCAATAAGCGACGTACCATTTTAGGAATTGACTTCTTGGGAACTAATTATGTTGCAGCTCGTAATTACCTGTGAACACTACGAAATGGTGCATCACAAACAAAAATCCAAAGATCCTTTGTCACTATAATGCTGCTTAAAAGACCTCATGGAAATCTCGAGAGACCATGTAAAATACCATTTGGTGGCCGTGAGCTGTACTAGGAACATCAGCAAGGACTCAACATTTTCAAGTCACAACACGTCAGAGGAAACCGGATTGCAAATCTGCAGAGAAATGGCAAGCAACCAAGCAGACTAAACTAGTGCAGAACTACTTGAGTGGCGTAGTTCCTTGGTGCTTGAAATGGACACATCTTAAATGCCAGGATGTCAGTGAAATGAGATAACGCCAGTTACAAAGCACTCCCCAAGTTTGCCAAATGCGACATTTGAGGGAGGGCTTTATTTTATATAAGTGGACGATGCATGACTGCCACCTACTGCACTGGATGTACAATTACATTTTATTCTATGATGGCAAAAAACAAATGTGATCTCTGAGGCTACGCGTGGGCTGCCTGTCTTGGCACTCCACCCCCGTATTTGAGAAGGACTGATCTAACCAGAAGAAACACAATATGGGAAACAATCTGAGAAAGTCACTGAGGTGGTTAAAAGTAGATTCACTTTCAAATCTGTTTACATGTCTAATCAAGTTAAGCACCTGTTTTCGAGTGCAAATGTATTTTATTTGGAATAAATTCAGTGAACCCAACCTGACTTCATTTAAGGTTTAATCTGAAGTAAGATGCGGCGGTTAAACTGACAGTAGCACGAGGAGAGTTCTCATTTATTTTATTGTAAAATGCAAAGCTGTTACTTGATTGATGCTAAAATACTTTTTTGGGTCAAAGACCAGCACACCTTTGCTATTGTAGAGTCTTAGCAGTCACACAACAAGGCTTGATTTAAATTCAAGTGACATAATTCCGTTTTTTTTAACGACTGTTATGTGTAATGACAGCTTGAACAGAAAAAAATGCATTCAATTACAAGCTATATAAATCGGGCACTTGGAACTGTAGAATAAATCTAGCCTTAAGTGGGTACTTGTTTCTATTTCTCAAATACTATGATTGTTTTCCCCCCGTATTTTCACAAAATAGCCTTCGCTTCAATGCTTGTCCCTCATCAATGACGCAATCACTTTTTTTCACTTGGTAAAAGCACACTTTGTGTGTGTGTGTGTGTTTTAATTTACTGCCTGTCCCTTCCTTTTTAAATAAACATGTTTTGCCCTCAAAGAGTTCCTTTTTCACGCTAACTTTATTTGTGAACGCCACGTGACTGCTGCCGATGAGCTGTTGGGTTGGATGGGCAACACAAGACGTGGGCGAGTGTCACGCCAGATTAGGTCCCACCGGTCTCATTTCTCTGGCGACCACACACCAGAAACCTCGTGACTTGATGTAAACAGTCACGCAGCCAAAGGAGGAAGAGCGGAGTCATCATCATTATGTTTATGATCTCAGTCTTCACACCTTGATTCGGGTAGGGGGTTGGGGGGTGGGGTTAGCCCTATAGGCCTCTTCGACAGAACTTAATAGCTTGAGACAGAAAGACGTAGGCTTTGTGTGATCAGACGAGAGTGTTGAAAATGTAATGTTGAAATGCAAACAAACAATATATTACATAATATATAAACCGTCAAATTAATTCAGTGCTTTTCACATCATAAAAAAAAAAGAAAAAAAAGATAATGAAGCAAGTTTTGTTCATAAACAATTCCAACTTGGAATATTTCCAATATTTTTCCAGCTTGATTACCCATGGAACTGAATCACCTTTGCAACCTTCAACCTAACGTTTGCATTTCATGAGGAGATGAATGATGTTGGATATCTGGCTTAGTGTCTCACACGCACGAACACACACACACACATTTCAAATGTAGGTGGACATACTCAGAATGGATCAGAGGCAGCGACCCAGCGTGCAGCCCCACGGGGATTTAGCCAAAGTGTGCAAACGACTTTGTATTGATTGTTCTTTTACAACAGAAGCACTTAAATTGCAACCATCATCAATTAATTTCACCGTGTCCCTTACGGCTGCGCACGCCCTTCACGTTGATCTGGAATTAGAGATGTCACCAGCCATCGCAGCCACTGGCGACAGCCCTTAGGAAGCGTCTCCCCCCACATAGTCCATAGCCAAAGAAAAATCAGGAATGTCCCCTCCCAAAGGCATCTTGCACTGTATATTGTCGTGCTTGTGTCTGTGTGCATTTGTCTCTTACTTACAGTACACAAGCGCATACGCAAACGCGGTTATGTAAGGCCAATGCCATGAATATGTTTGTCACATGAAGAGCCACTGCCATGAATCACCCGCAAACGTCCTCGTTCAGCATAAACAACGGATGCTTCTCATTTGGCTTTTCGTATTGACTGCGAACTAAACACAGAGTTTTTCTCAGCTTTTGAAAAGGTATCGCGGAAGCGGTCAAGAAAATGACCAGTTTCAACTCATGCGTGATACACACAAACTGACAATCGAGCCAAAGTTAACCTTTTCACTTCCTCGTGATCAAAGAAAGACATGAGTGTCGGGTGCCTTTAAAATATGATCGTGAGCAATGATCCAGTGCTGTGAAGTGTTTTAAGCGTGATTTCCCCCAATCTTTTCAAAATGCATTCGATCATTGTAACTGTTAAACAAGTTCAACATTAAAGATTTAAAAAATAAAAAACTACCGTATTTTCAGCACGAAAAGGCGTGCCTAAAAGCCTTGCAATTTTCTTAAAACGCTCACAGCACGCCTTAAAATCCGATGCACCTTGTCTATAGTTATTACGGTAATATGTCGACCCAAAATGGCTCCTTGCTAGAGACATGCTGACAACCCAGAGTTCAAACTTAAGGCGATCGGTTACGTAGTAACACGGACATAGAGCAGCGGCAAGAGAGTTCAACGTTAACGAGTCAATGTTATAACTTGGTGTTGGTTAAGTGAACTGTGTCGCTGTTCTATTACGTTGTACTGACATCTGATCGTTCTATTGGCGTTTCCTTGAGCGTAGCTCCATCTAGTGGATGCATTGTAGATTGTCTAATAATGCGGTGCACCCAAAACATTACAAAATAGGCCATTCGTTGAAGGTGCGCCTCATAATCCAGTGTGCCTTTTAGTTTGGAAAATATGGAAATGTGTGTGGCCAACCCCGAGTTAGGCTGGGCCACGGTCTCCGAGATTGTACGAGTAAACTGAATATTCGTCAACTGGGAAGCAACCCGAAGCTGGCGCTGTTGCCACAAATAAATAAAGGAGCAACCGATTTTGTTGAGTGTTTGTTGACTGTCTCACAAGTCATTCACAACCAGTTTGGGGAAGGTATGAAGTGCAGTGGAAACTCAATTTAGCGGACTCGTAGGGAGGCAGAGTCACCTGGGCCAATTTTCCGTTGAATCTAACCACCTCTAGTGGCCTAAAAACACCCAATAGAGTAAAGAATCATTCTTTTGTACTTTTTTTCGTGGCCTAAGAATGCCCAGTGCAGTACAAAATTACACTTTGATTAACACCACCCCAACATTTTTAAAAATCATGCGGTAGTGGAGGCTGATCTGCACATGAATGATACACGACCTTGGCTGGCGGTCGCAATCTGTTCATCCAGTACATAATTTCTCTCGATGACATCTGACGGCTCCGAGCGCCTGAGGGGGATGCGGCATGCAGCGCACGACGGAACTGTACCACACACCATTAAGAGAAGAAGTGTGGCTACGAAGTAAGGCATTTACAGAGGGAAAACAATGCATTGTGACGCAAAATCGAGCATGTCATGTCATGTGACATAGGGGGGAGATTTCGCCCATGGAGTTGTTGTGACAAAGAGGGAAATGGCATCGTCAATATAGATGCGGTTGATTGTGCCCTTCCGTCAGTGAACTGTGCACTACAGGCGACATATTATGGAAATTTGACTTTTTTGTTGTTTGTACACAAACAGTTGTGTTTCCAGAGTGCCTGCCCACTCATTAAATGATTATTCAACAGCCAAGTTGATCTTTTATCATTTTTGGAAATTACTAAATGGCATTGGAGGGCTAAATCTATCCACCATAATATACTGTATACAACCTTTACTTAATAAAAACACACTTTTTTTTGCAGTAGTGCCTGGGATATTATGTATGGGATATTATACATTATTATACATTCAACAAAAAATGTCATGGCCAACGTCTGGTTCGACAAAAAATAACCAAAAATACTTTACAGCCCGTGTAAAGTTTTCTACTCTTCCTATAAGTAGATCCTGTTTCAGCACCAACGATTACAACCCTCACAGTAATTCTGCTGTGCCTTTGTATTTCCATTCTATGTGGGTGCCTGTCAAAAGAGAACGGCGACAGGAAAACGGAAGTATGAAAGTAATTATTGAGGCTGTTCAACAAGCTCAGAACGACATGCAAGACACCAATCCTATCATTAACATTTTTTGTTGTACAAATTGCAAAAGGCCAACAATGCGTGTGTACAATGTATACTGTACATGTCACACCACTGCAGGATCCTCCGTAAACCGAGAGGTGTTTTAAAACAAAGAAGAGAGGATTGATGACATTGGAGAATAAAGGGTGCTCGGCTGGCATTTTCATTTCAATGATGTATCCAATCACATCTCACAGCATATGCAGTTTTGGGAATTGACAGATAGGAGTCTAGAGTGATATTTACAGATAAGGGCCATCGTTCGGCCGATTTTTGGACTTGAGTTGAGAGAAAAATTTGAGTTCCAAATGCTGAAGGTAGTGAATTTAAGTTTTTTGTTCCCCTCCATTGCTAAATACTTACATACTAAATATAAATATGTCATCAACGTGAGATTATGATCAGTACAAGGACCTTTGAAGCAGTTGTTAAATATTTGTGACTTTTCCCAAAGAAAGAAGCACACAGACATGGAGCAAAACTCAATCAAACACCTTAAAATTTTTAAATGCCTCATTTTATGCATCCACACCACAATGGCTTTCGCAAACCCCTCGCCTACTTTGAGCCGATTTGAATGAAAAGATGAGAGCTTTACAACGCGCAGCCTGCGGAAGAAGTCAATGAATGTACTGTATGAGAAGAGGTTTTCTTTGCCTTCATTTTGAGGCTTCTTGCATTGCGCTGACAAAGGTTTAATATATTGAGCATCTTCTGTGCCGCTGAGATAATGTAGCTAGAAAAGTGGAATGCAAAATAAAATTAGCCTCTTTGATGAAATTCAAAAGAACAGTCTAATTTATTTCGATTTGATATTATGATCACTCGGCACTTCCAGATGAAATGACTCACGCGAAAAAAAATAGGAGCTGTTTTGTGACCTGACACGCCGCATAATTAAAAACTAATGTTTGTATCATTCAATTTGTCAAACCAGATCATACTGCTAACCTAGTGACGCAAAAAAAATAAATAAAAATATCTCCACTCATTTGTCACCTCTGACAAAAACTGTCAGCTTTCGCAAAAAATGCTGAACAATAGTCATATTCATTCTCTGCTTCAAAGAAATCAATCTTTTGAAACTACTTTAGCATGAAATATAAACATCAAATATTAAGTATACCTTTGGGGTTTAACTCATTCAAAAGCCAGTGTATGTATGTTCACATCAGGTTTTTATACAAAGATAACTTTTTTTTTGATGATTACATTTTATAAGAATAACCCCTTGGGAAATTTGACCTATATTCATTCAACGCATCCAAAATTGAGGGGGAAAAAAAGTAATGGATTGGGTGTTGTTGTTGAACAATGCTGCTGACAGATCACAACAACAACCCCAGCCAATATTCACAGAATGTCCACGAGCTTGGTTGGCAATGGTGAGTCAGGCTGGTTATGGGGCGGCAGACAGGGTCAACAACAGGGGTTCGGAAAGCAAGCCGAGGTGAGAGCGTGACAGATGGCCCTTCTCTGGACTTCCTCCATTGGCTGCACAATGACACTCACACGAGGCCAGCATACCCCCCCCCCCCCCACCACATATGACTGATCGATGCCTTGCAGATGACCAGGAAATTGCGCTTCCTATTTATTCAAGCTTCAGAAACCTTGAAAGTCTTGAAGCTCATCGACCACAAAACCTGCTCGATAGCCAATGAACTAACTGATTCAAAACTAAATTCATCCAAAGCTTGTAAATTAGCAAATGTGTGCACGGTGGTCGGCTGGTCAGAACATCCACCTCTCAGTGCAGAGGTGCAGGGTTCAATTCCAGCCCTGGCTTTCCTGTGTGGAGTGTGCATGTTCTCCCCATGCCTGCATGGGTTTTCTACGGGTACTCTGGTTTCCTCCCATATTCCAAAAACATGCATGGCAGGTTAACAGAGAACTCTAAATTGTCCCCAGGTATTATTGCGAACATGGATGATTGTTTGTCTCTTTTGCCCTGCGATTGGCTGGCAACAGGTTCAGTGTCCCCCCCCTTTTTTTCTGCAAAGGGTGGAATATCAATTACAATCTGAAACATATTTTAAAAACAAAACAAAAATGTTATTCACCCAGCTCTACCCTTACGTCTCGCACAACAAAGTACTCGAGAACTCAATAAAGCAAGCAACAAAGGTGTAGCCGAGTTTTTCTTTGGCTCATAGCTGCCTCGCCGCATAACGCTTTTCTCCAAAAGGAAAGAGCAGCCTCAACAGGGGGCTGTTAAGTGGATTATGACATCGCCGCTGAGGCACTCCACTGGTCATCGAGTTGATCGTCCCTCAACACTCACCAATAGCGAGTGAGACGCGGGGCTTTCTTGACGTCAGCTTATTTGCGCCTGCAATTATAGGCTGCAGTAAAAGCCCCGGCCCCAGACTCATCCAGTAAATAACGGTGGAAAGTGCTGTATTGTTGCGGGCAAAGTCAACAGAGAGATTAATAACTTGGTTCCATACTGTAGAAGTCCGCAATAATTGCTCTCAAGGGGAATGGGGTGTGGGGGGGGGTTGATGCATGTGCACGGTGACGGTGAGACTGTGAAAACACTCAGAGCAGCGGTGGAGTATATCAAAGCAGGGCTGCATTCATCACACATGCTGGAATATCATTAGCTCGTAGCAAGGGCAGACGTATTCTATGACGACAGATGCGCGCATGCCCGGACATCTCTTCCTCTTTCTTCTTGCCTATCGCAATTCTGCTTCAAGGTGTTGCGACTCTGCGTGGTGTCAAACCTTCAGGGGGAATCTCCAATGTACCGTATTTTCCACACTAAAAGGCGCACTGGATTATGAGGTGCACATTCAATGAATGGCCTATTTTGTAATTTTTTTTCATATATCGGATGCACCGCATTATAAGATGCAATCGACAATGCATCCACTAGATGGAGCTACGCTCAAGAAAACCCCAACAGAACGATCAGATGCCAGTAAAACTTACTGAATAAAGCAGCGGCACAGTTCACTTCACCAACAGCAAGTTATAACATTGACTCATGAACATTGAACTCTCTTGCTGCTGCTCGATTTCCGTGTTCAACCGCGTAACCCAATCGCCTTAAGTTTGAACTCTGCGTTGTAAGCATGTCTCAAACAAGGAGCCATTTTGGGGTTGATGTATTACCGTAATAACCATACACAAGGCACATCGGATTTTAACGCGCTATGAGTTTTTAAGGAAATGGAAGGCTTTTATGTTCGCCTTTTAGTGCGGAAAATAAGACAGTATATGACAATATCTGCAGAGCTGAAAAAGCACTTGCCTCCTTTCCGACTCAGGCACAAGGACCAGCAAATAGGTCTTAGCCCACATTTTCACTGGTTCTTCAGATCTGAAATCTCGAGTTCCCATGACATCACATTGCATTGTAATCTACAATCTCGCTCAACAAGTCGATTATTTTAACCTCACATAATGGTCGCGCGAGTATGAAATCTTTTGAGTGGTGTTCCAGATACTTACACTCCATCAGCATCTTTTGGAACGGCTCATTAGAATAATTAGCATTCCCCAAGTCACTCGGCAGCAGCAGCAGCAGCTATTCGGACAATTAAAAATAATGTCAACCCACGTTTAATTTCCATTCCTCTCGTTGAGGTCGCTTGTTTTACGGCATCCACACATGCTGTCATACAGTATATCTCGTATACAAGAGTGCAGTGCACAAAGATAACCATAAGGTTTCACCCATGCATAATCGCTTCAGCCCTGTAATAAAACATAAAAGCAGCCTATCCAGTAATGAGGCTGCATTTCATTTCCACTCACAAAAAAAAATAACCATAAAATGCTGCCATGCCCTTTATTGCAAACACACACACATCCACACACGCAGAAGTGTGCTCAAATGTAGATACCTAAGGCGTCCACAATGAGCGAGAGCGCGCGTGCCCCGCTGATTATCATTCAAATGAGCCTCGCAAGAGACTACGGCGTCTAGAGGCATCGCCGTGTCAGCAAAGCACTTCCTGTTTGTCGTTAAGTCAAGCAGCGTGGCTGCGGGAGTGAGATAACGAGACTCACAAAGCACGCTGGGAGATCAAAATAAATAAATAAAGAACTAAAAAAGGCAAAGGGGGACCCCCTGAAGTATCAGTCGTTGCCTGATGTGGCAGTAGTCGGTCATGCTGTTGGGAATGCCGGTTCCCGAAGGGAACACAAAATTGTACAATGGAGAGACAATATTATATCATAAGTGCGAAAAAAACCCTTTCTTTTATGACTGACTTGAAAATGCTTTTTACTTGCTTTATGACTTATATATATATTACGATAAGGAATAGCAGAGATGTCACAATTGAACGCTGTCTTGCCCTCAGACCCTTTTCTATTCCTGTGCATGTTTGGGACACTAAACATTAAAAAAAAAAAATAATAACCTAAAAGTCTGGGTAAGGACGTTATTAGCCGAGCTGTGTGGACCACATGAGATTCAAAGGCGAGTCATCCATTGTGCCTTTAAAGGTCAGAAATAACGGTTGGAGCTGGACAGCTTCCCTAATGATTTCTTCTCAAGAGTTCAAAAGCAATTTTTTTAGAGTCGCAAAGATGTGGCAGATACGTTCAGAGGACTCCATCGGGAGCCGGATTCCTGCTCGTCGCACTGACTTCATTAAGCGTGAGTGCAAACTTTGCTTGCATGTGTTATTATCTGACATCTTCAAACACTGTACTTCCTCAAACTTAATCAAACTAGCACAAATAGACCTTTTTTTTAAAAAGCCGTGAGCACGACAAATATTATATATATTATATATATATGAGACTGCAGAAAACACCCACATAACCACAGGACATAACCCACAAACTCCAGACAGTTTGGCCAAAGCCAAGACAGTTAGAACTGTGAGGCAGACATATTAACCATCTAAATGTGATTGACTTTTGCTATTTCCACCCAGATTGTTTGTAGAGGTTTTTTTTGGTCCCCTGCTATTGGCTGACGACCAGTCCATGGTGTACCCGGCTTCCTGCCCAAAATCAGCTGCAATAGGCTCCAGCTCATCCTAATAAGGACAAATGAAAGAATCTCCAAATGCCGTCTGAAATCGAGGTGCTGTCATTCTTGATCTGACATAACTGAGAAGATTCAGCGTGGAAGCTGAAAGAAATCCGTATTGGTTCCACTCAAATTAAACCCTGTGTGAAAGGTGCAGCAGGATTTTAGAGAGCATCTCTTGTTAAAGCTTTGCACACTTGTGGCTTCAATCTCTCTTACACTTGCTGCGCATGCCAAAGAAGTAAATGTTATTATGAGTGACTTGCAATGAATTGACTTTGTGGAATGTGGTTTAAGCAGTAACATCCATCCGTTTTGATCTAGTTGAACGGGCGGCCATTTTGGCACTTTCTGCCGACTGCAAAAACGGCATCGCAGTTGCTTCGGGTTGAGGTAACAGCCAAACAAGGCTCAGCTTCAGAAAACAGTCACATAATATACAGTTGACGGAAAGGGGAAACATGGCCACTACCTTCGATGGCTAAAAATGAATCGGAATGCCGTATTTTGGCTAGTGCAAGTGCGTAGAACCTATTACTGTCAAGAAAACTTGCCGTTTGAATTCCCCTTTAATGAATTATTTTCGTGATGTGAAAAGGTGACACGAAGAAAATGGGATGCCCAATGGCAGCTGAAGACAGCATACATTCATGTGTCATCCACTGGGTTATCTTCAAGTCTTCCCCTCATCATAAATGAAACAATATTCTCCTCTAATCTGCTGACCACGTGATGGATTTAGCGCTACGTGACGCCTTTACGCTTCAACAGAGGGATTTGAACCTCGTAAGGACCAACATAAAGACAATCTGCTCGTCTCATTAGCGCTGATGTTGCAGCATTTGCGCCTCCAGAGGATGAAGATCTGTCATGGAAGATTGTTGAACGATGTATGTACTGTTTTTTGGGGGTTTTTTTTATGTCCGTGTGTTTCTCCTGGGTTAAGATAAAAGCTACATGCCTCTGAAAGTGTGACCTTAGGGAATGCAAAAAAAAAAGTCTTGGCACAAAGCACCCTTGGAGCCTGTTTGAATTGAACATGACTTGTCTGTGGTTTTCTGCCTGTCTCTTTGTCATGCACGGTATTTTGCCCAAGTAGCATAAGAGAAGACAAATTATGCTTTTTTTTTTTACACAATTTAATACAGCTCCCAAGTGTCCTACTAAAAGCCTCTAAATACAGTAGTTTTCCTTCTGAACACACAAAGGATACATAATTAAATCTCATTTTACATCCACTTGGAACACTGGTGGAAACCACTGACTGCTCATATACCCCCCCCCCCCCCCCCCCGACCCCAAATGCACTGCAGAGTTGACGCTAGGGCGTTGCGATGAGGTGAGCGACTATTCGTTCCGAAGCAGCTCAGAGTGAACAAAGTGAGCCACTCTAAAACTCACGAGTTTAATTTGCTTTACAACCAAGTTTGTAGCTCAATTTATTCATCCATCAAATCAATCCTATCCATCAAAAACAGCTGAAATGACATTGATTCATTGCAGCCCCCCACAAAATATAAAGGAAAAAAAATGGGACTTTAAAATGAATACAAACATAAACCGCAAAGAAATGAAATGGTTTTGTGCAATAATATTTTGGGATAAGCCGAGTCACCACAACTAGTTGTGATGTACAGTTTGTGTCTTTAAGGGGTGTGGCCAGGTATGTGACATCAGGATCATGGGTGGTTAGTCGTCTGTGACAGTCTGGATATGAGTTTCACCTTACTGTCGCTCTTTTAGCTGTGTTCTTTTGGAAGTGTGGCAATTTCTACCAAATAAGTACAGTGCACTCCGCTTAATAGAACACCGGTTAATAGAGTAATCCGCTTAATAGAGCAAAAGGCTCTGGGACGGATTTGCCTAATGCAATTTCCTATAAAGATACTCCGCTTAGTAGAACAGATCTCCGCTTAATAGAACAGGCCGTAAGCAATGAACATTGTAAACTAGTGGTTTACGAAGTGTAGCTATCGCGATACTGTACCACTATCGCGAGAAAACGCGGTAGTTCTAGCCGTATACAGTAACAGGTAGCACGCGTCACTCCACACATAGACACACGCACGTCACAATGGCTTCAACTTCATTCAAGAGACGAGGGCTATCACCTGCGGATAAGAAGGACATACTCAGACGATACGATGCATTGCCGGATTCTCAGAAGGTACGCCCGCGGTTTCCAGGACTTCCCTCTTATCCAGCGCATTGAGAGGGAAGTCAACCGCAAAATTACGGACTCCTGTTTCCAGACAAAAGTAACGAAATTTTTCTCGTGATTTGAGATGTTTGACTGAAGTTGATTAAAGTTGTTGTTTGATTAATGATATGGACGTCCACAGTCGAAATATCTCTTCTAACTCGTCAGCAGGGGTTTTTCTGCGTGCATAACTTGGTCGTCGACGTGTCTGAAGGTGTACCTAATAAAGTGTCTCCGGTTAATAGAAACCCCGCTTAGTAGAACAGAAGCGCTTCGGCCCAATGGTGTTCTATTAAGCGGAGTGCACTGTACATCGGTGAGTGTGGCTCACTTTTTTTCCCGCTTCATGAGAATGGCAGCATGTCTGAACCTCACTCGAATCAAATTTTCTCTCGTGATAATGATTGTGGGCTGAAATTAAAGTCGTTTTCATACTTCCAGTGTGTGTGTGTGTGTGTGTGTGTGTGTATGTATGTGTGTGTGTGTGTGTGGGCGGGGGGCTGGGGGGGTCCATAAAGATTTCGACACTGTGTGTTTGAGATGCATGGATACATTACCATACACATAGACAACTTAAAGTATGCTGCTAATGCTAATGTGTACATCCAACAAAACTCGATTCAGTTCTGTACGTTCGGCTTTGACATAATAATAAAAGGGGCGACTGCCCGTGGCAGATATGGATGTTTCGGCATGATCGTCTTTCACACAGTGTAGTCGGCTGCCTGTGTAGTTCATACAATACACTGGATAGTTTAGAACAGTGCGCAGACCTATTGGGACCCATTAGCATTAAATCAAATGAATGCTTATTAAAAGTGGCTCTGGATGAAATTTAAATGGTCACTGGAGTGCAGCAGAGCTGTTGTGGATTTCCAATTTTTTATTTATTTTTTTTCAGTCTCGCCACATTGGGCTGCAAATTCACTGCAAGAAGCGGCACCGTTTCGCTTTATTTCCCCAGTCAACAGCAAACCGCATCACTTGATAACAACTTTAATCATCTGAGATACAATGCGAAATGAACTCAATATGAAAGCAAAAGATGAGAAGTAATCATTGCTGTGGATTGGAATTAATATTTGTATGCAGCTGTGCCCGCTACAAGCAAGTTCAGATATTACACAGCGAGATAGAAAAACACACAAAAGACAAGAGAGAAAGGATTGATTTGCACCAATGCGACAAATATTTCACAACTGAATTCCTCCATTATCGTCTTTCTCCGACACAACTAATCTTCTGATTACTCCACTCTGGATTGCATTATACTCGAAGTGAAGCATGGCGCATCGCTTAAATAACTCACTTGCACTTCCCCCCTGTTTGGCTGAGTGCTCTGCAATATGCAAAAAATAAAAAATAAAAGCCATCCGGGTAAGATTGGTTTGAGTGTGCAGTTACTACTGTCACCAGAAGGGGGGAAAGGGGGCCATGCACAGAACACTTAAGCGTTTTTTTCCCCTCTCCCCCTGTACATCTTCCCTCCTCCTATTTTCCAGCGAGGGAATGAGGGAGGGATGTGACTTCGCTGGGAGGCCAGACAATTAGTGGCCGCTAAAGGAAGACAAGCTGACAAAGAGTCTCCATTTGTTGACGTCAACACAAAATGAAGGCCTCAATCAAAGCAGGGGACGCATGCATTGAATTTTTAACATCTTAACTGAGTTTTTAAAAAAAAATTATTATGACAACCGCAATATATTATAAGGCAAAAAAACTCACTGTTCGCTAACTTCTGTTTTTGGACCTGATTTAGGAAAGAAATTGCTGGGCTAAATGATTTGTTCACTCGAACAGATTGTTAGCACTGTTGGTGGGCGTCTTGCTTTTTCTAAGATCCCAAATAGCTGCTTAATTGCGTGTGTTGCTGTTGGCAACGAGTGGAAAAGTGGTGCAGACATCAATATTTAAAAGAGGGATTGGCGCTTTAGGTAGCCTTGATGGGTTTCACAATTTTAAAAATTCCAAAGCAAAATGGAAGTTTGAAGTGATGAAATTGGAAGCGTGAGTGGAAGAGTCAAATGAGTGCATTACCTATGTACAGAAGATAAATTGAACTCTCCGGTTATGTTGTGTAAGCCAGCAAACGCATAAAAGTCCTAGTGGCAATTGGATATACCGTAGCCAAGTGCTTTTTCAGCTCTGCAGATATTGTCATATACTGTCTTATTTTCCGCACTAAGAGGCGCACCTGAAAGCCATCCATTTTCTTAAAAGCTCACAGCGTGCCTTAAAATCCGATGTGCCTTGTGTATGGTTATTACGGTAAAACATCAACCCCAAAATGGCTCCTTGTTTGAGACATGCTTACTATGCAAAGTTCAAACTTAAAGCGATCGGGTTATGCAGTTGAACAAGGAAATAGAGCAGCGGCAAGAGAGTTCAATGTTAACGAGTCAATGTTATACCTTGCTGATGGTTAAGTGAACTGTGTCGCTGCTTTATTACGTTTTACTAACTTCTGATCGTTCTGTTGGCGTTTCCTTGAGCGTTGCTCCATCTAGTGGATGCATTGTCGATTGCGTCTTATAATGTATGAAAAAAAAAATTACAAAATAGGCCATTCATTGAAAGTGCGCCTCATAATCCAATGTGGAAAATACGGTACAGCATCTGCTCATTGTGTTTAAAACATGGGACAGCATACATGAAAAAGCCTTCCAGGAGATGCCAAAATTAATAATCACACTCTGCTTAAATGACCCAGACGCAACTCATAGGTGAAATGGCATGACGTCAGCCGTAGTTAGATCGTTTTGTGTGTGTGTGTGTGTGTGTGTGTGTGTGTGTGTGTCTACTACATCAAGACAGGACCCTAGATGCTGGGCGAATAAGCCCAACATATAACAGCACCATTTTAGTCATCCGTGCGACAGTGTAACTCCAAGTCTTCAGTTTCTGCAAAAAAATATCCCAGAATGTAACATTCAAAATGTGACAGAACACTCAGAAAGTAGGTAGGTAGCACTTTAGCCTGGGTGTCAGAGAATCGGCACATTAGTTAGTATAAGTGAAAATTGATCATCTTTCAAGTAATATTGATAGAGTTGAAGGATGTTTGTCCTACTCCACCCAAAAATATTTCCTAATCCCTGTTTGTTTTCTTTTTTCCTTTCTTTCAGGCCACTGAAGATGATGACAGTCCCTCAGTTGTGGATAATAGTGTGAGCAATATGATTCAATGTGGATATCCAGTATGATCATAGTCCGAATTATGTTTGGCAAAATCGAACAAAAACCGCAAATTATCAATAAACAAGGAGTTAATGGAGAGAGGGAAGAAGCTGTTTGAATGTGTGCTGGATTTAGTGTGCATGGATCGGTAGTGCTTGCCTGAGGGGAATAGCTGGAAAAGAAAGAAGTCATCACTTCCATATAAAGCACAAAGATATTAATCACCCTGATTTATTGCGGCCAATTACTCTCCTGCAAAATGACAAAAACTCTAGTTCTGTGACTTGTTTGATATTTATGACCTTGAAGTGTTTTGAATACTTTACTACTGCATTAGCATTGTGGTTAGGTGAGTGACACTTACGTATAATCTCACTTAAAAAAAAAATCTCTGTTGTAAAAATGAAACTAAACAGAGGACAGACAATGTGTGAGTAATATATAGACAAATAAACCACCGTTCAAAAGTTTGGGGTCACTTAGAATGCGTGTGTATGTTTTTTTTAATTGAAGACAAAATAAAAAAAAAAGGTTTTCTTTCAAAAGACAAGGCTGTCATGGAAACCGTGGGATATTCAAAATATGTTGTGAACGCCTTCTAGCGTGCAAGCAGAGTAGAGGTAGGTAATTGCCTTTTTTTTAATTTTCTGTTTCTCATTTGAATATGAAATACTTCCATCCATTTACCTTCCAAACCGCTTATCCTCACAAGCGTCACAGGCATGCTGGAGCCTCTCCCAGCTGTCCTCTGGCAGTAGGCGGGGTACGCCCTGGACTGATTGCCAGCCAATCGCAGGGCACACATAGACGAACAACCATTTGCGCTCACACTTAGACCTTGGGACAATTTCGAGTGTTCCATTAGACATTGGTTTCACCCCACATTCCAAAAAAATTCAGAGTACCCGGACAAAAGCCACACAGGCACGGGGAAAAAATGCAAACACCCCACAGTAAGGCCGGAGCCGTAATCTAACCCTGGAACTCTGCAGTGTGTGCAGCCGACGTGCTAACCAATCGACCACTATGCCGCCCATTTTGAGACTAAAAATGGACAAAACGGACAAAAATGGTTTACGGTGGTGTCACAGCAATGGACCACTATAATGTCTTGAAGACCTTAACAATAGTGTGTTGTGATGTATGTCTATTATTACACCGTTCTGGTCTTTGCATGGGAATATGCAGACTTGCAATGAGTGTGTCGTTTGTACACCTCAGTTTGTGCTGAAAGAAGGGGTGGCAAGAGAGAGCGAGCGAGCGAGTAACCGAGAAAGGGGGAGGATGGTGAGGGAGTGAGCTTCGTGCAAGGGAGGGGACAGACATTCTTCAAGCAGGGGAGCACAGCCTCAGTCTGGCCAGCAAGGAGGAGAAGCAGCATCATTGCTGTCTGCCTCCCCCAGTTACTACCATCACTACCACTATTACCACTACCAATCTGCATCCAGCTTTCGGACTATACACAACCCAGGCGAACAAACGAGGAGGTTAGAGAGGATTTAATTTTTTTTTTTTTTTTGGCAAGGGGTGAGAAAGTGAGGCATGCAGGAAGACAGGCGTGGAGGCACGGCTGCGGGATGCGTGCTGTCTGACGGGAGCCCAGCGACCATGATGCCGCTGCTGTGAGACTCCCGTGAGCTGCGAACCCAAGCCGCCCTTTTCCCCTCCCTCTCCTGTCCCCTCCTTTCCTTTCCTATCCTCTCCTCTCCTCCCCTCACCTCACCAGCATCGCCGAACGGCACTCATTTGAACGCGGGGACACGGAAACACCACCACCATCGCCACCGGCGTTTGCTGCACAGCAACTTGACATAAACAGGTATATTTTGTGTGTGTGTGTGTGTGTGAGAGAGAGAGAGAGAGACTTCTCCATGCATGCATGTGAATGAATGGACTTCACCCCATTTCTTGTAACCACCATCCATCCATCCACCCATTGTCTCTCTGTGGCCCTGTCATCGCAACCGCGACATGCTGCTTGACCGGAATGCGGTGGGATCATATAGATTGCGCTCAGTTTATTTCAAGAACAAGAAAAAAATTATGTACAAACCTCGCATTCTCTCCTTTGTGGATGCAATGACAAGCGCTCTTCCTGCGCCTTAAAAAAGGGGAGGCATTGGAATGTTTTTTAGGGTTTGATTTATAAGGGAAAGGCACAGGTTTTAAACACAGCCAATATGAGCTGAAGATTGTAATGTCCCCCTCCCGCCATCACTGTGGTGTGCTCCTCTCCCTCTCTCGGGTGGTACAGAAAGCAATCATGCACATGTGTGTGCATGCATGTGCGAGATGCTGCGCACACGCCCACATTCATCCACACTCCACCGTAATCCGCGATCATGTGCTCCTAGAGACATGACGTAACACATATGCATATAGAGTATCTACAATGTGTTGAAAAAAAAACAAAAACACCCCCAATCAGAAAATATGATGACCCCGATATGGCAATTGGGAGAAATGGGTTAGCAAGAGAGTGGCACACATATTGAAAGGCTGTGACAAATGGAGTGTGTGAGAGTGCTCTGCTGATCAGATGCTCCTCTAGGGAAATGGAGGAAAAGGGTCCCTGGATACTTGTGATGATGGCCTCAGGCTTGCTCACGGGAGTAGGTGTGGCTGTGGTGGCTCCCCTACTTGTTTTATTTCCTCTGGAGTTTTCTCAGAGTGGAGGGGCACTCGGCGCACAGGAATTCTTCACACACACGCGCACACACACACAATAATGCAAGGAACTCTTATTTTTTGGATTGTAGGTAGTATAGGCTACACTACTATTATCAATAACAAGCAACTACGCTAAACAAGGACATGACAAATAATTATCGAAAGACTTTCCGTCAGGTCAGTAATACCACCCAATGTCAGCTGGGAGAAAATGTGTAAAGTATCAGGCAGAGCTAAAGTGATCAGTGGTAGAATGCAATACCACAACAGTTGTACAGTTGGTGCAGATCACCATTGCACCATTTTAAAGTGACCAGTAGCAGTATTTCTAGAACATCTTTTAGTACGCAATTGTATAGAGCGGTGTTTTTCAAACCTTTTTGAGCCAAGGCACACTTCTTTCATTGAAAAAATGAAGAAGTGTGCCTCATGGCAGCTCGTGGCACACCACGAGCTGAAAATGTGAAAAAAACACTTATTTTAACAATTAACGTGTGATATTGTTACTTGAACCGTTTTTAACATTGAAGAATGAATGCCATTATAACAGCTTGAATTGGAATCAAATGAACACAAAGAAAAACGTATTTTATAATCTTTGATATTTATTGTTTAACTGTGGTCCTGCATTCATGCGAGACATATTCGCTGGTCTCTAGTAGTCGAAACACAAAGCAATTGGCTAGCTGTTGCTGCTCCCTAGCAGTATGGGACACCAATGTGCTGCGGCACAGGGTTTGAAAAACATTGGTATAGAGAGTCCTTGGGCGCTTTTAATTGTCTGGTGCTGTGGAATATAGATCAGTGACAATGGTTCAAGTAAGTACAGAGCTGGATCTACAATGATTATTGCGGTAATGCTGTTCCACAGGGGGGGTGCACATTTGCAAAGAGTTACTATAGATTTGGGTAACTGTTTAGGGAGTTAATAGCTAGAGGGAAGAAGCTGTTTGAATGTCTGCTGGATTTAGTGCGCATTGATCGGTAGTGCTTGCCTGAGGGGAGTAGCTGGAAAAAGTGGTGGGCAGGGTGTGTGTGTGTGGGGGGGGGGGGGGACATATTAGTGTGTGAAAAAAATAAAATAAAATCTCAAGCTCTGGATCTCACAGTTTCCAAATCTCCAGTAACACCTGAAAATGTCACTCAATTTGTTGCTCATCTTGTTAAAAAAAAAAAAATACTTTGTGTGGGAGCCCGGAAGTGGAGTGTTTGTCACACGGACTAACAATCGTGTCCCATCCAAATTTTCATCATCCACAAGTGGAACTCCTCTTGAAGTTCCTTAAAAATGTACTTTGCATGCATCGATACCCTGCATGAACTCCGGTGAGTCGGTTTATGCTTCTGCCATGGAGGCTGTGCACCTTTCCTGCACTGAATGTAAAGGGAAGGAGAGGAGCCACTTCCATTGGCTGGGGAGCAAGTCAGCATTGCTAACTCCCACAATGGCGGAAACGCCGTTTCTAAATGCACACATACTGTACCTGTATAAGAAAATACCAAAAGAAAGAAAACTAGTGATGGCCATGAAAATAGGGCCCAATATATACTCTTTGGAGCAGGTACTTTTTAGTACATTTTAGATGGTGTGAGTGTTTTTTTATGAAGGCGGACGGTTAATTACATGCTTGAATATTGGGAATATTAACAATTAATCCATTGTGTTTTTAATATTTAGGAAAATATTCAGAGAGGCTAGAAGAATATTTCTCGAAAATAGGAGTCCATTTCCCATGCCAGTGTTCCCGTGCAATTTGCGGAATAATCAAGGCTGTAAGTTGCTCATGTGTAATGGAGCTCAGTGTCACCAACTTCCCCTTTGAAATTTTATAGTTGGGTCTCTAAAGTGCCTGCCCACCCATCCAATGTGAAATTAAACAACCGAGTAAATATTTTGTGATCTGCCTGTGTATGAAAATGTGAGACAAAACCCAACATTATAACTACCCCCCACCCAGAATTTCTCCATGATTGGGCAGCGACCCCCCTAGATCTGCTGTCATCAAGCGACGGACGATCGTCATTAAAATAGCCAGTGGTGGCTTTTCACATGTTGTTCATCTGCACTCTGGATTTGAAGGTGTGAACATAACTCCGATCACACCAGAAAAAGTGTCAGAAAAATCACTAAATATAGCACCGACGTTGGCAAAACTGAGGAGCTAATGAGTATTTTTCAGTCGATGTTCAACTCTCAAGTTGGTCTCCTTTTAAAATCTAATTATTTGAGTCATGAAAAGCAAGCGGCACGTCCACCTCACAGTGCAGATTCCATTACAGGCCACGGCCTTCCTGTGTGGAGGTCGCATGTTGTCCCCCGTGCCTGAGTGGGTTTTCTCCGGGTACTCCGGTTTCCTTCCACATGCACGTTAGGTTAATTGATCACTCTAAATTGTCCATAGATGTGATTGTGAGTGTGACTGGTTGTGTGCCCCACAATTGTCTGGCACCCAGTTCAGGATATGCCCCGCCTGCTGCCCAAAGACGGCTGGGATAGGCTCCAGCATGCTTGCGATCCTCGTGAGGATAAAGCGGTTCAGATAAAAGACGGATGGATGAATCAACGGTACCTCAGCTCGTTGCAGCCATGTAGCGCGTGCCAATTTGCCTCAGTCGCTATTCAATCAGTTCCACACACAGACAGCATTCTTAACCATCAATAAATCCATGCAGTTATTATTATGCCTGTCCGTATTGCTTTCAATGGCCCGCAATGAAATGGTGGACAATGCGCCGTCTCCAGACTAAATGACAAACGTCTGCTTCTTAACCTCCCAATATTGAACCGGCAGTGATTTATATCCACTCGGATGCAACATTAGAAGCTCTCATAAGCCACTCATGTTATGCTACGGAGAGAATGACCAAGAGGGCAATCAGCTGAGCTGTAGGCACTGTAAGACAATTTCACATGTCCTAGGTATTATGGCTGGGAATGAATAATCTTTGCATTTGCAGCTGGTCCGCTGGATGTGGCGGTCAAACTGATAAAATGCAAATGGGGAGCAAAAGGTGATACAGTCATCCGTCATCCCTTCCGCCTAATTCCTGCATCATTACACCCGTACGGGACAATTCAGGCGATACCTCGCGGATATTATCGAATCATTTGTGTGGCAACGCGAGCTCGGGTAGGAGGCTGAATGCTTCATTTGTCAAGTCCTAACATGCACGTGTCAAGATGTTGGCTCAGTGGAGCCTTGCGAGGCGGCGCACTAATTGTTAATAAGCACTCATTTAAGACGACTGCTCTTTTACTGTGATTTGTTCAGACAGCAAGCGGACATGGAAAGCGCTTTATGTTCCAGAACTGAGACATGTGGTACTGCATTTCACTCACAAAGTGGCCTTGGGTGTGTTTGTTGACGCAACTGTAGATGAGGGGAGGTGTAGAAGGCACGGCTATTACATCGTGTTCATGAGTGTGGCAAGTGACCTGAGGCCTAACCTGGATGAACATTCACATTTACAGTATGGACAAGACTTGGCTGATTGTATCAGCAGATATTTTGCATTTAATGCAAAATCGGTGCTGGGTTGTAATCTCATAATTTTTTGATCGATCAATGATGCAGAATTTTCAAAATACGACACACGTTGTTTCAAAAGATTGGATAGATAGGTCCACCCCGCATGACTTTTATCCCCAGATCATGCTGATCACACTTTTAGCCAATCCTACTGAGTGCATCCAACAGTACTGCAGCTCTGCGTAGCTTTTGGCTTTAAATGATTTCTGTGTACTCTGGCCAAAAGGAACGTGGCGGCAAGCCAAACTTGTTGTGGGGGCGGTATTATTCTAATTAGTCTGACTGATATCACAGGACTAAACGGCTCTCCAACAGACATATTTTCTGTCATATGCAGTGAACAAAAGATTTTACTTTGTTGTGTAATTACACACATGGTGGAAGGCAAGAAGCCCAACAACAAAGGAGTTCACATTTTCATCCTTTGGGCATTCTCTTCCCTTGCTAAAAAAAGTATCCCATGTGGGATGAGAACTGAAACTCCAAACTATGAGTTTTCGACTTCAATGGAAGACAGGTGAAGAAGAGTCGACAGGTGCTAGTCAGTCATAGCATGGCAACTCACGGCTGCATCACCAATGTTCCACATGATTGGAGTACTTTTACTTTGAGGTAATAGTAAGACCATGACAACTGAATTAGCCGGCAAAAATCGCTGTTGTCTGAAAACACTTTTTCTCATAGACCACAATTTAATGGGAGAGATTTAACTAAATTCTCATTAATGGTTCTTGAGAGGAAAATAGTGTCCTGTTATGGACATCTTAAATTAAAGTGCAAAATCGTATTAATCTTATTAATAATTATCTAAAAAGAAAAACCAGTTGGCTGTTCATTATTAAGTGGGAATGTTTTTGTTGTTGTTGTGTATTTGATCTTTTTATCCGAAAACCAGATTCTTTGATAGAACCTTCAGTCGTGACAATGAGCCTGTTCTTCTGACACACCTCACATGTATGTTGAGTTGGACAGCTGGACTTGCCGATTTAGGTCACATACGTCGCCGTGTTTTAAAAGCACCCATCCATTAGCAACGTGGCTTATCCCCGGTAGGGTAGCAGAGGGACTGGAGTTTTTTCCCAGGAGACATCAGAAAGAGGGGGATTGTTCATAGCTGAACATGTGATCTATTGATTTTTTTTAACAATCTTCCGTTCATGACTGAATCCACTAACGACAGCAAACTATTCACTTTGTTAACCTTAACTCAGCTCATTTCACTCATTACATCCCCCCCATCTTACATTGGCTCCCATATCCTCCTTTTGCTGCTCACTGCATTGTATTATTCAAGTGTCCGGATCATATTCAATTATTTCACTCATTTCTCTGCGCAAGCCACAATACAGGAAACCACTGGACGGGAAAGTGCTGATTTTAGATTGTCAGATTAGACAGTTTTCCCTTTCCAATTAAGTGGCTCATCTCAAGAATGTATCATGATAGTTTCCTGATTATATTCTCAAAATGATTCTGGATCATCAATCATTTATTCATCACATCTATTATAACAGGCTTTATCGGGCATGTCTATGGTAAATTCACTTATAAAAGCTTGTACAAAAATAGTTTGGTCTCTGGAGTGCCTGCACAACCATCAAGAATAAAACTAAACGAAGAGCTAAATCCATCGTTATCCATGTCTGAAAATGTGTAAGTGAGCAAGACCGTTTAACGAAATGCCATTTGTTGTGTTTCGATCAGTAGAAATTAAAAATGAAACCAGATTCAAAAAGTGCAGTTCACTACCTGTGAATTCATTCGCCAATTTTTTAGGTGATCTTATCCTTTGGTAGTTCGTGCTTTGTTGAAAATGAGCTTATTTGCTGTTTTTGGCCTTTTTGTTGAATGGCTCACAAGTATATGCATAATGGCAACATCCACGCAAGAAGCATCCTTGCCTTTCTGGTGCATTTTTTTCGACAGTAAAACAAATCTTCTAAAAGCCATATATTTTGAAGAGCAATGTTGTAAGATGAGCTTCAAATGATCAAATATTTTGGAATCATCGTTTTGGGGTATATATTTAAGTCATGCGCCTATGCACTTTATACTTGCAGTGAGCTTCTACCCCCATGGGTGCTTTTTCAAGTCCGAGAAAACAGCCCTCGTGTAAAGTATAATAAAAGTCTTCATCTTTGATATTTTGACGAAATCATGTTGCATTATTTAAAGACATGGGAGTTGTTTTAAAATGTGTGTGTGTGTGTGTGGGGGGGGGGGTATTATACCTCAGTAGTTTGTATTTATTCATTTCAAGCCGCGGGGGGTTGAAGGGCCCATATTAAAGTATAATGTGATTCTCTGCATCACTCCCCTTAACGTCAACCCACCAGCCAGGGATTTAAACACAGAATTAACAGTATTGACTTAGTTTTTAGGCACCTTGGAGAGGGAAACAATGCCACTGAAGCGCAATCATATTTTGAGCGAGTAAATGTGTTTCAATTCACAGCACTTGTATTTATTTTTATTTTTTTAACGAAACAAGAGCGTGTGAAACAGACGGTTGGCGGTATTTGTGTCTAAACAGGAAATACAACTGAGGGAGATGTCAACAACACTCACAGACAAGGGTTTGTTTTGAGGATAATTGGCAATCAACCTGTGCCGCCCTTCGGAAATGAGAATGTGTTTGCCTTTTTGGTACTCCGTGAGCCGGTCAGGTGATTAGTGTTTCAGATGGTTTTATTATTGGATTACGATGAACGAGATAGCAAGGCACAACAGTAAAGTCACAGCTGGGCAGTTAAACAGTTAGCCAAAACTGGCAATAAAGCTGTGTAAGGCTGATGGGGATATGCAGAGTAGTGTGGTAATTCGTTCATGGAGGCTTGCTATGGGGCATGACGTTTACAAATATCTCCACCCGAGATGCACAACAATTACTCAATTCTGTGCCAACGACCCAAAACGTAGGCCATATAATATGAGTCATATAAAACAGACAGTCAGAGCCGTGGCAGTAAATTATAACTAGATTTATTATAACTGCCTCAAAATTGTGAGCCTAGTTTTGTTTTCCCAATCAAACAGCCCAGAGGAAATACTTTGCAAAAGTAGTCAAAACCCCCGCCGTCAAAAACTCCAAAGTGTTTCTGTTGAAGCTCATTGATACAAAAATGTTAGTGTGGAAGTTGGAGAGCTAAAGAGTTCTCTTTCTCCAGGCCTCTCTGAATTAATACAATGATAATGAAGTAAAACAAAAACTCAGA
Source organism: Hippocampus zosterae (assembly GCF_025434085.1). Classification (NCBI taxonomy): domain Eukaryota; kingdom Metazoa; phylum Chordata; class Actinopteri; order Syngnathiformes; family Syngnathidae; genus Hippocampus; species Hippocampus zosterae. The sequence goes on along the minus strand of NC_067454.1, from coordinate 9,717,299 downwards.
CGCCGTCGATCCAATAAAAAGAAAAAAACAATGTAAGGGAGACGTCAATCAAGTGCTATCTGTGCCCACACTGTCTCCAGAGGAGGTCAGTCAGTAGAAGTTGTGTAGGCGGGCTAGAACAACAGGGCTAGTCATGTTTAGAACTGAAAAAGCGGTCCCAGAGGAATTATGTTAATGGGTTAACTTGATATGGGCCAACTCGAAAGGTGGCCCGCTCAACCCTTAGCAGCATGCTGACGAACCAAATCCGACAGCATTATTCCATCACTTCTTAGTCTGTGTGGCAATGTCGGGGTATATCAAATCTTTATTTTCATGCAAGGTGTATAAAAGTTGAGTTTCTTTTTGGGTCCAAATGGGTTTTTGCTAATCAATATACACACCACCCATATAGATTACCAATATTCTTCAGCCATACATTTTCTTTGCCGTTTGTTTTAATTAGGGTTGCAAATGAGCTAGAGCTTACCCAAGCTGATTTAGGAACACCCCGGATTTGGAACGAACAAGCTATTTTCTTCATTTCCTGCAACTGCTCTAAATATTTCATTCATACAGTGGAAGCTCAAAAGTACAATCTCCAGATGATATTTCAACAAATCATAACTTTAGCTCTTTTCAATTAATTAATTAATTCATTCATTCATTCAATATACACACCGAGAGTTAGTGTCGACATGCTGACAGAGCCCTATTATAATGATTGACATTGAGATTTCACAATGATATCATGAATAAAGACTACTTGGCAATGATGGTCCAGGGAGGTGCGATTCAAACACAAAAACACGTGCTACTGAAGCCTGAGAACACATGCTGACTAGCAGGGGTTGATGTTTTGCTGGTTAAATGTGCAGAAGGTGACTGCTTATGATTGCTCAAAGAAGTAACTGAAAGACAACGGAAACTACAGTGCAAGAAAAACATAACCATACACACCCAAAGCCAAAATACATGTTGATCTTCTTTATGAAAGCCAAACAGTGAGGCTGTTTTACAACTAATTTGACGTTTGCAGGTCTTTGTGGGCTTGAGGCTGCAGTAGACTGTTGTATCAACACTGTACATCCCAGGAATAATATGAAACAGCTGCCAAAACCTATTGATGGCAAGCATTGCTCTTTCGACTCAGTTGACCATTTTCTCTCATTGGTAAACAAATGTCTCCAGCAGCTACTCCAGACTGTTTAAATTTTCAAGACGATGCCTTTGCATGCGTACAGTCTGCTGCACCCATGTATTATCACCACATGATTGATTCAAATACAAAGCCATACACATCAGGACTTTGCACGTGAAACAAATGGCAGCACAGATCATTGACTTTCAATGTTTAATTAGCTCATATGTCATACTTGTGATTGCGATCAATAAATGGAAAGCGCATGCCGTGTATCTGACAACACCATTCGTCTTCTGTTGGAACGTGATTTGAGAAAATTAATATTTTGCCATCCATCGCTGCGTGACATCATCTTTTGCCATTATTTCATTCATCATTCATTTTTTCCATTGAGAAATTGTATTTTGGCTCGCACTGTATGGCTGTATGAACGATTCATCGATATTGCAGAGTAAAATAATTTAACAATTTTCTTTTTCACCTTTCAGGGGGATTTCCTTTACTGGATTTAAACAATATCAAGGTTGCTTCACCATTTGCTTCTGGAGACAAGTGGACTGCACTCCACATAAACACGCTGACACTCCTGATTGTGCCAGTGCTGTCACCTTCTCTTGTTAATGCTATAGAGTCTTCAGGGTTGCCATCCATGGTTTCTACCCTCATCAAGATTATATCATCTTACATTGAAAAGATTTGCAAAGGAATGTTTACAAAGAAATTGGCAAACCAAATCAAGAAGAAAGAGAGAAGTAAAAATAAAGAGCCAACAAAATTGACCACTGACCAACAAGCACACCATCCAACTCTGTCAAACACAGTGAAGACCACTGTTAAAAAGATCTCCAAATGCTCCTCAGCACGTAACGTATCGCTGGAAGACGACGACGGGAAGAACGACTGCTCGTCCCTGTCACCCACTTTCAGTTATCGCGTAGCCATCGCAAATGGACTCCCTAAAACTGCCCCATTTTTGAATAACAACAATGAGAGCATATTTCCAGAGGTTCTTTCAATCGACAGTAGCTATTCCGACACACTGAGCGACGCAAAGCCTATCCGGAGGCTGGATGAGCATAAATCGCACACAATGCCAGTAAGACGGAACCGGAAGAGCCTCATCAGTTTGGCTCCCTCTGATGGGAGCTCTGAGGGCGAACGAGTGGAACGCTCAAGTCTGCAAACGCTCCGGCTGGGAGCTCTTCGCAAGTTGAGGAAATGGAAAAAGAGTCAGGAATGTGTCTCCTCGGACTCCGAGGTGAGCAACTGGAGGAAGACACTAGGCATCCGGAGCAAGTCCTTGGACCGGGCGGGACGGCAGCAGAAAAGCTCAACTCTGGAACCCGGTTCCTCCTCCACGGGATGCATCAGTCAGACACAGGATGTCATGGAGATGATCTTCAAGGAACTTCAGGGGATCAGCCAGATCGAGACGGAACTGTCCGAGCTCCGTGGCCATGTCAATGCCCTGAAAAGCTCAATTGACGAGATCTCCAGCAGTGTGGAAGTAGTTCAAAGCGAGATTGAGCAACTTCGCTCTGGATTTGTCCAGTCAAGAAGGGAAACACGTGACATCCATGATTACATAAAACAAATTAGCCACCAGGCCAATAATTCAACTCTGCGCTTCCTTAATGTCCCCGAAGAAAGGTCAGAGAAAACAGAACATCTTATATATAAATTACTAAAAGACAAAATGGGTCTCGCTGATGCCCATAAAACAATTAAAATTGAACTTGCTCACAGATTAGGACAACAGCGAGAATGTTCTAACGCAAAGCCTCGTCCCATTATAGTTATATTTGCAACACCCCAAGACAGGGATTTAGTCTTGAAAAAATGCTACAAACTCAAAGGTACTGGGATTACAGTTTCCACGGACAGTTTAACTCGGGACGGGAAAGAGCGAAAGGACAAGTCAATGTCCTCCTCACAAACCTATGAAAGTATGGATATTAAGGTGTCAGGGAAAGATAAAGTAGTAGAGAGTGATGATTGGGATTCTATGGACAGTGACAAGGAATTAGATGAGCTAAGCAGAAACAAATATGCAATGGTGATTTCAAAGCCTGCTCACAAGAGCAAATCGGAGAAAAAACGATCCCATGACCACAGCCGGTCAGGGGAGGGGGCAAGCTACTCAGGTGCAGTTCATTATGCCGATGACACATACTATGACCCCGACAAGCATGGGAAGGCTTACTATTCTGATGTGACCTCCGGCTGGCTCTCTCAAAGTGACTATTCCACGCCCAAACTCAGTCGTTCTGAATCGGACTGCTCAAAACTTTGCCAATCATACTCAGAGGACTTTTCAGAAAGCCAGTACTTTACACGGGCCAACGGCTGCTCTTTGTTATCCTCCTCAGATCAAGAATTGTGGCAGAGGAAACAAGAGGACATGGCCTCCTCTTGGTATGCTAGCCCCAGTCACCCACTCAGCCATGAGAATCGACCTTATGAACAAAATGAGATTGAGACAACAGAGACTGTTGACAGTGGCGTCAGCAATGGACTTGTTTGCATGTCTGGGGACAGAAGCCACTACAGTGGCTCCCAACTTTCTCTCCAAGCTGACCTGTCACCTTGGAAAGATTGGCATCATATAGAGCAAGGAGCCGATTCAGGTTTGGAAGCGTCCATAGAGGTTAGCAGTCCATTTGACCCATCCACCATCCCGGGTTTTCCAGAGAATATCACTAAATGCCAAGAAGTTGATTTACAATTTGAAGGTGAGGAGGAGTTCATGATGCTTGACAGAGTACTTGCTCTGCCGCCAATAACCACTCACATTATTACACCGGTTGTGGAGCGCGAGTCCACCAAAGCACATTTGCGCCAGTCTAAAGGGAATTCCAAGGCGGTAGTAAAAGAAAATACGAAAGTGTTATCTAAAGACACCTCAAAGGCTATAGGTAAAATGACAAATAAACAAATTAAAACTGGGTTAAAAGATGAAGCCCCCAAAATACAGGAAAATGAAACTATAAACGTTTCTGCAAAGACATCTAAAATTACATCAAATGCTATTCCACAAGAGCCGCTGAAACAGAAGAAATCCATAGCTAAAGAGATCACTGAATCATTCCCTAACGATAGCCCGAAACCTACAGCTAAATATTCCACAAAGCCTGCCATTGAAGATGTTGCTAAAGTAGTGCCGAAGGTCATTTGCAGTGAGACGGTTAAAGCGAGCAGAGCAGCCCCGAAAGTTTCCCAGGCGATTATATCAAAACAAAGTCCAAGAGAGTCACCAAAAGAGAGCCCTAGAAACACCCCAATAATGAGCCCAGCTTCAACTCCCAAAGAGTCCCCTAAAGAATCCCCTAAACAGTCCCCTATGGTCAGTGTGAAAGAACCCCTACAAGACGCACAGAAACTTGCTGCTAAGGAAGTTACCAAAGAAGCTACAAAGGTACCCACAAAAGGGGTACCTCTAGTACAGAATAAGGAGAGCAACAGCAATAAAGTACCACCCAAAAAGGATTCCGGCATCCCAATCAAAGAAACACAAGTATCTAAACAGATCCCAAAGGGTTCTGTCAAAGAAGCCCCTAAGGCATCTCCAAGTCAATCGCCTCAGGTAGTGTCTCCAGATGCCCCAAAAGTAGTTGTTAAAGATGCCCCCAAGGAAGCTTCAAAAGCAGTCCCGAAAGAAAAATTTCCTGAAATCAATGTCAATCACAGCTTTCACCAAACTCAAGGTAAATCTACCACTATGTACCGCAGTCAAAGTGAGATCCGAACAGAAAAGGTTGAGGAAGTGCCTAAGTCATGGAGCAGCAGGCTCAGTATAGACCTCAGCGAGAAGTCTTTCGGTTTTGGCTTTGGGTCTACGCTGCAAAGAGCTAAATCAGCTCTGGAGGTTGTATGGAAATCCGGCCCTCAGAATACTCCCGCACCTCCTGAAGAACCCACAAACTCTTCTTCTTCATTCATGGGGCGTTTCCGTACAATCTCCAACTCCAACTCACCATCTGCAGTAGACCCAATTGTTCACAAAGAACCTGTTTACTACAAACCAGAGGAAGAGAAAAAAGATGCAGAGACGGAAGCCGTTGAACAATCTGAGGATGGCGAGACCCATTACGTTGAGGTGATGGAACAGGTTCTGGCTAATTTGGAGAACATAACTAATGTTAATGAAACTGAAGAGCCTGTGCAGGAATGTGAGCCTTCTCAGGACAATGATGCATTTGAGGATGTCCAGCCTTCTCAAGACAATGATGTTCCTCAAGATTTTGAGACCGCTCAAGATTTCAGCATCACAAGAGATAATGATGCGAGCCAGGAGGCACATGTCCTCGAGTATGACTGCGGCTTGGATGAGCCGTATGATGAGGAGTACAGCGAGGAGTATGAAACCAATGTGACAGAGGACACGGCCGAGTATGACGCCATGGTGGAGTATCTGGATGTCGAGGAACCCGACGAGACAGAGGACAATGACATTACCGAGGATATGGAAGGGGGCGATGAGGATATAGAGGAGATCGAGGAGCTGGTTGAGGAGACCGCCGAGGCATCTGAGAAAGTCGATGAACATGAGGAGGATAAAAGAAAAAGCATGGAGGACGAGAAGCCCGCATCCACTGAGGCACAACCAAAGAAGCGAATACGACCGACATTTAAAGAGGCTGCTCTGAGGGCGTACCGGAAACAGATGGCTGAACTGGAGCAACAGATCTTGGCGGGAGGTAGGGCTCTTTCACATTGGTTGCCATCATTTTTATATACAGTACCTACTCCTGACATTGTGCAGTGAAGACAGAAATCGCCTTATGCTAGCCATTATTACCATAGATTTCTAATCTCCTTTGTATACAATGAACAATATTTGCATAACTTTCATTCTAATTCAAAAAACGGCTTGAAAGCAGTGACCGGTACAACATACAATTAGATGTCTAATTGTTTCGTGCAAGGGATGTGATGAAATGTGATTAAAGTTAAATGGTCCATCATTTAAAATCATTCGATGAGAACACATTTGGCAATCCTGGGCATTTTCATAGAAGAAGCCACAATAGTAATGAGGCCCTAAGACTTGACTTGACTTGAATATTTCAAATAGCATCCGTCTTCATAGCAGAAGGCAACGGTGATGCAGCCTGGTCCTTGAAAGCACCTGCTTTACATGCCTTCCTTCTCCACACCTGATTCAAATGATGAGCAAAGCTTTCTGATGCGCTGATCATTCGAATCAGGTGTGTTGCTGACTTGACAGGGGCTCTCAAAGACCAGGCTTGGGCATCTCTGGGCGAAGATAAACAAATTTAGATCTGTAGTAACTATTTTTTCATATGATGTATATTAATGGCGCCAATGTAATTTATGTCAGTGCATTGTAATTTGTGTTGAATTTTTCGGTTGACAGAGTAGCACCATTTTGACAATACTGACTCATTGACAGACTGAATCACCCCTCAGTGTTGCATGTCCGAGGTGAGGCATGCAGCAGACTCAGTAGACTCCGGGCGCAGGACTCGTAATAAAAACGTGCAATGGGTTACTGACTTTGGCTCTCTTTTTTTTGTACTACCTTATTGGCACACACAGTTTGAGCAGTATTCTGCTTTTAGTTGTTGTGCAGTCATGCTTTATGCTTGGCTGTCATATACCATCAATGGCATGGTCTTTGCCAGCCTTCTTGTGCCATGTGATCACATAATTGTTATGCCACGACTTCAGTGTCATGCATACACATGAAATTTCTGAGTATATGCTGATACGTCAAAAATCGAGCACCTCCTGTGAATTTCTGAAAGTTCTGCGGACATTCTGAGCCTAACATCCTATTTGGGCAAGTTTCTAAAGACCCAAAGAGAAAGCCCAGCCTCTCTCAAAGTTTGCGGAGATTCCCTGGTGAAAATAGCTCGACTGAATCAGTATAATTCAAAATCTGGGGGTATCACCTCCACTATACCAGAGGCTCTTCTCCCCTTGTAACTGCATTTTTCATAGCCACACTTTGCTAAGAAATGATGCACTAAGCATAAAGAGGGTATACCTCCTTCAAACTTCACGAGCAGCAGACCTCTATAAATATTCCAAGCAAGGCTGACCTGGTTACAGAATGCCCTTGGGAGTGTGAATTAGCATCTGAATACAGACATTGCTGTAGTCAGTTGAAGTAGGGGGAGCTGGCAGGAGTGGCAGGGAGCATTGCTGAGTCTCCCTTCACAGCTCGCACACAGACCAGCCAGCATGCATCAGAACGCACTCATGACGAGCACACGCTGGCTTCATGGGATGGAGGCGTAAAGCTTAATGAGGGGTGGAATATGCATGTGTGTGCTTCCAATTATGACCCTGTTTTCACCATCTGTAGTGAGATGTTTCTTTTGTTGGATGCATTTTCGGACACAGGCTAGCTTCTGTGAGTAGGAGCAAAGTATATTGTCACACATCTTGTGGTAGATTATTACAGGGGGCTTTTGTTTCTGATGGAATTCTGTCCCTAGGATGGCAACTTAACCCTAATGTACATGCTTCGGAACAAGGACTTGATGATCACACAGTTGAAAAAAAAATCATTTATACAAGTACGACAGTAATTGAGCATGCGTGACGGCATATTTTTGTGCCACTGCTCCAGCTAGTTAATTGCCAGCCACTCGTGATCTCAAAATGCTCTAAGTCAGAACCTCAGAACGGTCATACAGTTATGAATTCAGAATAACATTTTGTAAATTGTTTCATAACGTTGCACAAAACATTTGGAATTAAGACAACAGTCATAAGTGTTGTTGGGGGATAACTCGCCAGACCTTAAATGTTTTGTTTCGTTTACTCAACATTGAGTATAGTTTTTGGCTTTTTGTCTCTTTTCTTTGACATGACTGTTCTACAACGGGTGTTCCAAGAAGGTAATTTGCCATGGTTTCATACTTGGTGTTTTATAGTTCTGGCCTTGTAGTTTTTTTTTGCACACAAATAGCCTGTGTGCAAACTTTACTTCGGAATTTGCAATCGTTAGCAAGAGGCTACATTCCAAGTGTTATGTGGACGCCATTCCTCTAGCTGGCACTTTTCTGTTTCACTTTATTATCGATTCGTCTTACTGTTTATTGTGTATGTTAAATCGCTCCATGTACAGCACTTTGTATGCAGCGATGGCTTTTTGAAAGTGCTCTATAAATACTGTTGACTTGACTTGACTTGACTTTTGGGTCTAAACGGCCATCAACAAAGAATTGCTGAATGAGATTGACCGGGGTGTTTTCCGCCGTTCCAATGATTTTTTTTAGATATTTTCACGCACCACATTATGAAATTGCAGGATACTATGCCACTGTGACTTTGGCAGAAAATTAGCAAATCTTCTGTCAAGACTCTGATACTGCAATTTGGTGAGATTGCAGTGTAACGGAGGCTTCTGAAATGACTCATACACACTCATGACACACACACACACACACACACACACACACACACACACACACACACACACACACACACACACACACACACACATATACTCACAGCAGTCACCTGCAAATGTTTAAAGCTGAGGTAACGTGTAAGTGCAACTCTTAGAGTAGATAAAGTAGATTATATGTTCCTTCTCTATTAAGCTGCAGTGGTCCTTAGGCAGTGCTGGAGTCTCAGCAAGGTAATGAGTGCTGTAACCAACTCACAATTAATGAGTCCCAGGTCTTGTAGAAGCTAAAATTACGTGGCCAAGAGAGCTATGAAGTCCCCAACAAATCTCTCTTTCTGTCACAAGTTCATTCTCATGAAAGTAGTTTAAGGTATTAGAAGTGACAGTTCATTTAATTACCTCTGCCAAGGTTTTCTTCGGTGTAGGTATTTTTCGAATGGTGTTTTTTTTTCATGGTGTCAGTCTTGCATTCTAATTAAGACCGTTAACTGTAGCAAACTCAGATGGAAAGTCAGTCAGACTTTATTGTTTACCAGCCAATGAAATGACACATATTGAGATTAACAAGGCAATCGTTACTTTTGTTTCATCACCGTGCACTGTCAGTGAGAAGAAGTGATCGCTTTAATTTTGGGACTGGAGTGATGGGATGACTGAGACGTCAGGGAAAAGGTCATTTGTGTTCCTATATGGCCTCGTAAGGACATGCATCATTCAATCTGAAATCATCAGTTTCGAATTGGGTGTTGAAATATGTAGAGGATACATCATTTTCTTCCTGTCATTGCACGGGTGATGGCAAGTTGTTTGGCTGCATTTTAAGGTGAAACGCGTGCAGTTGCGTTTTCGGTAAATGTAAAAAAACATGCCGGGAGGTAGTCAGAAGTAAGTCTCAATTTCTTAACATTCACATTTTCAGGCTAGTCCCAAGTTACTGTGGCAAAGTAAGTCAACTTGTGTACCCATTACATTTCAATTACAACATATCGTGTATTTGCTCATGTACGTATCTGTAATTGCGTTGGTTTGCTGTACAAACACATTCACAACCACATTTATTGCTTCTCGAACCATCTTCCGTATTGTCTGTTACATTGTCTTGTCAAGTGAATGCATATCCAATATAGAGCTTAGTTTTGTTTAACCGACTTAGCTAAATTGTGAAGTTAACATAGGCTACATGTCTTTGTGGGTTTTGTGTGACGGAAGTGGCCTCTGACCTCCTGATCATACTGTAGCCTACTGGTCAGTTACCACGTTGGCATGCTCAACCCACTAAATTACTTTTTTTTTCCAAAAACATTTGAAAAGACAGAGTTTGAAATGACAACAGGCAAGCAGAATCTGTCAGCGGGTGCGGCTGAACCGATATAGACTAAAGAACAAAGCTTTTCAACATAGGTGAGAGGACAATCAAAATTGCGACAGCTGCCTGATTACCACATCTGTGCCTTCTTCCAGAAAGTGCCTCCATCCAGAAATTCCTGCGCGTCACTTTTTGGCACCGCAGCTTGCCAACCACCAGGTTGTGTGGTTTTTCAGTCAAAACGGATTTTACCCAGTGAAGATAAACAGTCATCTAGTTGAAGACTCTTACAGCATGGACTCCTCGATACGCTTGGGTCGACGGCCCATAAGGCCAAAAGACTACTGTTGAGTAGCCCTTGCCATCACTCATTGTCATACAAAGTGTTAGACTTGGATCAGAAAAAAAAGGCTCACTGAAGTCAGTCCACTCGAAAAGAAACCAACAGGTTGCAGAAAATGCTTTCGCTGATTTGTCATGGTGCTTGCCAAGATCAGTAATTACATTCTCAGATGCTACACTCTGAAGTCTCGATCGGCAAAGAACGTTAATTCACTTTTCATTTGATCCCTCTGACTCATCCGTCACCCATACCACTGAAGTGTGCTTTTCATTTCAGATGAAATGCACTGTTTGTTACTCTGCAAGCATACCAATTTTAAAATATGCTACAATAGATATTTGCTGATAGGTTTTATTGATGACATTATGAGAATGTCATCCTTTGGCATCTCCCTGTTATCTTTTGTCACGGCAAAACAGGAGTGAGTTTTCACGTGGCCCGGTATTCTCAGTGTTGTCTTTCTGTGACAGTTTCAGGCTAAGCTTTTTTTAGCTACAGTATTTATCCATCCTCAACATGTAGCCAAAATGAAAATGAATACCGGTACTGTTGAAATGTGGGACGAAGAGCATTTGTAGCTTAAATACAGGTATGGAGATATGCTGTTCTAAGTGCTAATATGTTATATTCTTTTGTTATGATGTACCTTAATGTACATCATAACGTAATGTATATAACATTACAAAATAACATTACATCATGTAATGTAAATTCAATTTAAACAGTGTGGTTATTAATGCTGCCTCCACAAGTGAAAAAAAAGTATCTTTATGGGGGCTTTTGTACGCTTTATATACTGCAATGGATGATGTCTAATGACCAGTTAACATTAGACGAAATGCTGCTAGCTTAATGCTAGCATCTAAAGAGAAAATCTAGAGACCGGCTAATAGAAATAAGCATCGATGTTATAGTGGTGTTGTGATTGACGAAAACTAAGGAGCAACTATCAGCAGTTCAAGCGGTACTTGTGTTTGCACTGTGTAACCCTGTGAAAAAGACACGAAGGAAATGGAAATGGAAATCTCTACTCAATCACGTGAGTCAGGCTCACTTAGGGCACAGCCCCTTGGTGGTCTCAAACGATTCTGTGGGTCCTTACATTATGGTAATTATAAACCTTTAAACAACTGATACTTTAAGACATAAATACACAGAGCACATACATTACTCTCAGTAATATATTATTTCCGGAGACGGCTGGGATGGGCTCCAGCACCCCCCGCGACCCTAGTGAGGATTAAGCGGTACGGAAGATGAATGAATGAATGAATATTAAAGTTTAGTTGAGAACCTTCTCTGTCTCTTCCTCTTGCTCTTCTTCAATTGCACTGCATGTTTTCCAATTAAACCTCATTGCATGTTGTGGTAAGATCTGTTTCGACACGGAAGGTACGCTACTCTGATTTTGGACTTCCCAGTATACTGTAAAAACTAAAACAAAATGATCGCTCAAAAATGTGCAATATTGTAGCATCATGAACATTAAGCCTCCATATACCAGTGGTTCATTGCATATTATATAATCTGGAATTTTTGTGAGGTGGTGAGTTTTCGAATGTAGCCTGATTCAGTGAAGGTTTGGGAAATATTGATCTATTTCACAGATAGTGATCCTGATCACAACTCTTAAAAAAAAAAGTCAATTGTTGCACTTTTAATATCCTTCTCCTGTCCTTTGATGCTGGCATCATCAAATCCTCTTGTAAGAAGAGACCCAAAGTGATGAGCATCAGTAAAATCCCTCCCATCAGTTTGAGACAAGGTTAAAGCTCTCCACTACGCTAGAGCCTCATGACATGCAGCTATTACTGAATTGGGGGCTTGTTTTTTGATTATGTAATGATTGTTTCACTTGCTCTGAGGATTTTTTTTTCTTGTGCATGCCTCTGCCTGTATGAGTAAATAGGAATACACCAGCATATATTTACTATGTGTCTCTGTTGTGTCCATCCTGGAACGAATGATGTTGTGTATTTTGCACTATCAGCCAAAAGCAGGCTTTTCTGCTCCAATGAGAGCTGATCTACGCGAGGTGTGATCATGCGCGTCGGCTCAAAGATGCTAAATTTACTGCGATTGTTACTCACTTTTGCCCACAGCACAGGAAGAGACATCGGGCACTATCTTTGTTATTTTCCTCCCCCCCTGAGATTTAAGGCACCTGTGTATTGAGGTTCATCTCGGCCGATTGTAAGACTTTTATCTCGTGCAGCTGTGGTCGGGCGATGGCTCAATCTTGTCAGGCTGCAGCTCATAGTAGCTGAGCTGATTGCTGTCCACGGTGCCTGCAGACACATCTGAGTGCTGCTCCTCTGCTTGGGCGCAGCCACATCCGACGCATTGTGACCACGGTTACAGCAAGCCACAAATGTGCACTGGCTAGGTTTTCCACGTTGACAAAAAGGATGAACGCTTCGAACGCCAAACCGTCAGCAGTGAATTGATTAGGGGAAAAGTCAAATGGAAATCAAACAGACTCCAAATGGGACATGGTAAAGAAAGGATTCTTATTGTTACAATTGCAATTGTACAACAACAATCTTCTCTAAGTAGGATGTAGGCAAGTCTCAGAAGGACCGATTTGTCACCATACAACTGTTGTTGTTGTGACTCGTCTCATGGCAACGTAGAGTGATGACTCTCTCTCAAACAAGTTGATTTCTTTACATTCTCTTTTATTACAAATTGCTATTTTCTTGATCAAAAACACTAAACAACAACATTGTTCTTTATTTGGCTGTGTTCAGACTTAATGACATCCAGTACACACATAAACAGAGTACAGAATACCTGGCTGCCTGTGCCTGGATCAAATCCACCAAAAACCCATTACCCCACTAGCACCACAACTTAGACCTGGCGTCACTTGGTCTAAAGCCTAATTTACTTTCCGTCACCAAATTGTCAGGTGTGCCATGGTGTGTAGTAGAAAAGTTCGGACCACCCAGTGAGGCGTAACGTGATCTGCCAAATTCCGAAACACTGTAAACTACACTTGCCTCGGTACACAAATGAAGATTTTAACACAGAACCCTAGGAGTCATAATTGCATCCTACCTTGTATGGTCACGGCGCTTACACTGTTGTCCAATCACATTGCTCCAATTTTACACTCAAAGTTTGTCACACTGCATAATATCATGGTGTTATGGAAGGTCGCAGTAATTCATTTGCATCCAAACCCATTGCTTCAATCCTCATTTATTTTTATTCATCTGCATTTTTTTTCTAGGTGACTGCATTCCTGGTGGGGAAAAAATTCACATTTTAATGTTTAGTCATTAATACCGTAAATAGGTGATAACTTTCAAGTACACTGTGCATCATCCAATATTGTCTGAACTGTCCTCTTGACAGCATGTCAACAGCAAACAACATTCTCCGGGCTTGTTTTAATTATGGCTGCAATTTAATCACCCTCTTACAAACACCTGTGTGTAGTTTGTACTATGTTAGCTTATGACAACGCAACCATCTATCACACGCGGATCAATAGTGGACTAATTACGTCTCTGCGGTCCGGCCTGCACTCTCGCCGGTTCGTCCGCAAAAATTGCTACCTGATACCAAACTGCTCAAGCTCGGCTAACATACAGCACCGTGTCAACATGTCTGTTAAATTGGCTGCATGCGCCAATAAAAGCTGTGTGTATTGTGTTGCATTGATCCAAGGTATTTAATGTGCATGGTTGGTCATTTAGCTCAACACGCCTGTGTCACCAGAACAAATGTATGACAGTATATGCTCCATTCAGAGAGTCCTTGTGTGTGTTGATTGCATCTATAAGTGCTCCTCAAAGGATTTCAACATGATTTTAAAAAATGATACTCATACTGTATATTTCAGATTCATGAACATATTTTACAGGGAGCCTTCCATATTAAAAGTCATTTTAATTTTAAATGATTTTATAATTCCTTAGTATGGTTAATATTTAGTTGTCATCAGTTATCAGCACGACAAAAAAAAACATGAAATATTTCACAATATCTCAATATTTTGAATTGAAACGTTGATATAAATGATGTTTTCCATGATATTTTAATTTGAGCCGCACACAGCAACAACGTCATTAAGATTTGTTCACTGGGCATTTTTACTCGGTTTTCATGAATGCCTTTCGGCAAAATGTACGACAGTAAATGAATTGGTTATTTATTTTCTATTTTTGTTGCTGTCAGATGACTGCTGATTGTTGATTGAATTCCCTATCATTTTTCTCCTTTCAGATTGCAGTGCTTTGGATACTCAGGTTTGAAGTCCCTGGTTATTATCATATAAGTGATGTTGACGCATGTGGGTGGGATTGTGTCAGCACAGTGGAACCAAATGTAAAGTCACAAATATATTGGTGTATCTGTCAGGTGTGGATGGATAAATAAAAATCATTGTCATCATTCTGTCCCCAGATTTTACTACTCCTGCTCTTTCCTTTTCCATGAGGAATTTTTGTGTGCTTTTTTTTTTGGTCAGTGAACAGGGAGCATTACACAATAGGCATATCAAGGCCTGAAGCACCAAGAGCGACATCATTTTCAGTCTTGAGCCCACAAATTACATTCATGTGGAATAATTTGGTTCATTTTCGCCTTTGGTGCTTCCCTTCCTTCCTGCTGTGCTATCCATCTCCCACTCCTACTCATCGCCCATCATTTATTTTATCCTGAATTGACTCCCGAATGGGGGAGTGATTTGTTATGAATGAACCATTTCATCATTGGCCACATAGCTCGGAACCTGTGGCGTTTTTAACACTGAATTTGTCTTTTTTCTTGTAGCCTCGCAGTATTTTGGACCCAAAACTGCTCGGCTTGCAGTCTGGAGGGTGAGTGCTGTCTCACTTTTTCATCTGATTGGCTCCAACTTTCTGTTCAGGCTGTTTTTTTTTTTGTTTTTGTTTTTTACCGTACAAAAGGAGGCAGAAAAATGTGACAGGAATCTTTTGTTTCTCTGCCAGGCAACCCCAATTAGTTAAGACAGCATGCCCCGTACAATTTGGGGCAACCTAACACAAAGCACTGGAACAGTCAGGCCAATTTCTTTACCTTTGCTGTATGTTGTCAACATTTGGGTTTAACGGTGAAATGAATATGAGACTAACGAACAACATTTCAGTTTTTATTCCAGGGAGTTATGTAGTTAGATGTAACACATTTATGCAACTTATTTGAACCAGCCCATTTTCCATCTGAGCAAAAGAGGAAAGTGGAATAGGCGGCATAGGTGGGTTCTGTTGCAAAGGTCCGGTGTGCTGTGAACTGTCAATGGGTGAAAAGCAAGCGATTGTAATGATTAGAGCCAATGAAAATGGTTTCAAACTATAAATAATGAAACATATCTGAAGACTCTGAAGACTGACTTTGGGCAAGAAGCAGGGTACTCCCTGGACTGATCATCCGCCAATCGCAAGAAACATAAAACGAACAACCATTCACACTCGCTTGATCATGGTACTCCAAGCAAGCACAGAGAGAGCATGCCCACTCCACACAAAAAGACCAAAGCTAAATTGTAGACTTTTGACTGTGAGCTAGAAATGCAACCCAGATGCTAAACCGGCAATGTTTGTTACAGAAAAATAAAAACGAAAATCCTTAAATGTCCCTACACCTGACTACCTTTGCATAGACCTAGCGAGAGTCAAGCCCCCACAAGGTGAGGCAAGGGTGCGCCCTGCCGCTCGTCACATTGTGTGTAACTCAAGGGTCATACAGCATGACACAAAGGCTTGAGGAGCTCCAGCAGCACAGAGGGAAAACTTGCTGTCGAGGTCATTACAAAGGCTTTGAGTGACAGTTGAGGAGATGCCACCCAGAGCCTCGTGGTGAAGGAACAGTGCTGGTGGGACAGTGTGTGTGTGTGGGGGGGGGGGGGGGGCAGAATGATGAGGAGCCAGCCCGTGGGGAGTGTAAGAATTCAGAGAGTCGAGAGGACAATGTACACCTAAATGTCACACAGAGACAATAAGTCGGCATCACTCACACATCGGGATTCTGTGCCAATTTGAATTCAAATGCAAAGCAAAATAGCAGCGCATACCAAAGCATTTGAACTTCTTTAAGATGCATGAAAGTCTGTTCACTTTTGGGTAAGAGGCACATGTCATAAATATTGCACATTCGTAGAATTGTTAAGTATCATTGAAAAAATGCTTTGTATAATTAAACGCATTGCCTCAAATATGTGCCTGTATGTGTGTAGCTAAGCCAAAATTAAATATGGCAAGGTAATATATTGAAAAGCGATCGCTAGCCTCTCAAAGAATCGGTATCTATCAGAAGTTCCAGCTGTTCTCTCTGTTAACGGTTTGAACAAAGAAGCCATTTTGGGGCTTTCCTGAAAAGTGATTTGGGAGGTATGAGAATTCTCGCAAGTGATATGAACTCCAATGCAGCCTCGAGGATGAAAAGCAGTATCCCAATGGAATGCAAAGAAGTCACATCCAAAGGTGGCGCAGGTGAAGGGAGGAGGCACAGTGTTTGCTAGTACGCATAAATCAAAAGACCTCCTGCTAGTAATATCTCCCTTCGCATTGGCGTTGTTATGATATTAATACACTTTAAATCTGTCTTATTCTCTAGGGCCGGCAGTATTCTTTACGGTATTGACAGCATGCCAGATTTACGCCGCAAGAGAACAGTGCCTCTTGTCCGGGACCTGGTGAGTCATCTGCCTCGAACGGAGTTGTATGTGATTTATGTCAAAGTGATCTGAGTGACCTTACGCTGTGTCACACTGGTGGAACCCCGTGCTGCGTGAGTATCAGATCAAGAAGCGCAATCGAAATGTTGCTGAAGACCTGATTGCATCCTATCTGATCCAAAAAAAAAGTCATGAAAAGATCAAACAAGAAATGCATGGTTTAAATGAACACATGTATACCTGCCAGGCATCGTCAGATTTTTTTAATGATACTGCCGTGTATTGTTTTGTAAAGGTGCGACACCTACAGCAGGTTTTAATGCCCAAATATACAGCTAGGAAGAATCCATTTAGTCAAAAAGATTCTACGATATGCTCGGTCACCCACAGCGGCATGCATGCATCAACTTTGTGTCATAAAATTAATGGGACTGGTTCTTCTGCTAGTTCGTCAAAATCAACGCCACCTTGAACAATGGAAATAAACAACAAGGAGAAATAATCCCAAAAGTGAAAATCACATCACAGCATGTTGTGATGTGTCATTATAATGTATGTGATTGCTTCTCTCACATTCGTCGTGATTGAGAGCACCTTGCACAATAGAAATGAAGAGAAGACACAAACAATCCGCAAAGTCAGAACATATACAGTATTTTGCTGTGGCTTGATAAACTGATGAAACCCAAGCGCAAACCTCACCGGATTAAAATGTGCTTGCTGTGTAATGTGCTTGGAGGGTGACAACAGTGATCTACTAACATATTCAAATTGGATGCCTCAACAACTCGTACCGAAGTTTGAAGAGAAGTACTCCAGCTAGCGGGTATTGCAGCTTGATTAATTACCCAAGAGAGAGTGTTTGACATTGCATCCCAGTGCTAGTTTGATGTGTCATAACATACCTGGCAGTAACGCCACAGTTCAATTTCGCAGCACGTAGGTCTCACTGCCAATAACGATCAAATGTGTGTATTCTTGTTTGTCCGTGACTTTGTCTCTTGTGTATGTATGTTTTTCATCATCATGTACTTTAGCCACTTTACCGTCCCCGCCACCAAAACAAAACAAAACACGTAAATACTCTTTTATAGTAAAGCGGTCGGTGCATTTGAATGCTTTGATGACAATGGATGCTGATAAATGTTTATATCACAGTGAACAACATGAGTTGATGCTGTATTTGTCCATGTCTCTCATGAAATTAATAACCAACATTGTCTTGGTAAGTATCGGGGTTGTTGTCTTAATATTTATTTATTTTTAATATTTGGGGATTTTGCGTGTATATTTTGACATTCCTACATAGACCCATCACAGCTATGGGTGATATTTTTCAGTGAGTTGTCAGATTTCAGCTTTTTTTTTCATAATGATGATTACTATTACTATCACTGTATTTAACTTGAAATGATGACAACTCAACCCAAAAATATATATCCGGGGAGAGACTTCATTGACTCTTGATTTAACTGTGTGAGGCTTTTAAATCATGTAAAAGTGACGCTCACCAAGCCTTTTACACGTGGGATGAAGTCAGCAAAACAATTGGTGCCCGTCCCCCCTTATCATGCCTACTCCTTTGTCAATGTCCTCTGTACACCCCGATCCCCACCTCCCCCCCATTCGCTGTATGATTGCTTCAGGGCAACAGCAGCCGGGCTCACCCACATAAAAGAATGAAGACGTATTAAAAAAAAAGAGACAAAAGATATCAAGAAAAACGATGGAAATTGATTTGAAAAGCAGTGATATCGCCACCGATCAGATCCTATCAAGTCATTTCGTATTGCCTGCAGCAACCTCAGCAATGCTGGTGCATGTTGATAAAAAAAAAAAGAAAAAGAAAAACTTACATCAACACTCGCAGTTCATGTAGAGGTTCCCTCCGCCATTTCCCATGGCCGTCCGTAGATCTTTACCATAACTGGCCTGCGCGCAGAAGAGGCTGGTGGTAAAGACCGGTTCACCATTGTCAACTGTCAGTGTTTGCAGTGTGCGTGTGTGTGTGTGTGTGTGTGTGTGTGTGCGCACATATATATATATCTGTGCATCTATATCGGAGGTGGGACAAAATACAAACAGTTTGTTCAGCAGACATCCCCAAGCACCGGACCTTGGTCTGGTATGGCTATTTGTTACTGGTCACAAAGACCATTGGTGTCAAAGTCAAGGCCCGGGGGCCAGATCTGACCCGCCACATCATTTTATATGGCCCACAAACGCAAACCAAGCATGTCAAATTCCATGATGCTTGCTAAAGTCTGAACCAAAAATTTAGAATTGTTATATGTTATTCCACAATAACAGTCACTATTCTTGACTTCTGATTTAAAAACTAGTTTTTCATAAATTTGTTGTGCGCTGTGTCTGTAATATATGGAGGTGATTAAACATTTATATGGTTTCCCAAAATTCACAATGGCCCTTCAAGGCAAACCGTAACTACAATGTGGCCCATGACAAAAATATGTTTGACACCCCTGACATCTATGTAAAAAGAACAAATAAATTACATTTAAAAATTAATTAATACATTCTTTTTTTGTTTTTACAGCTGAGCACATAGTCCTGATCAGCAATATACGTCAGCGCAATTAATGGCAATTAGTTTTTTCATCTTCCGAGCCGCTTGATCCTCACTAGGGTCGCGGGGGGTGCTGGAGCCCATCCCAGCCGTCTCCGGGCAGTAGGCGGGGGACACCCTGAATCGGTTGCCAGCCAATCGCAGGGCACACAGAGACGAACAACCATCCACGCTCACAATCACACCTAGGAACAATTTAGAGTGTTCAATCAGCCTGCCATGCATATTTTTGGAATGTGGGAGGAAACCGGAGCACCCGAAGAAAACCCACGCAGGCCCGGGGAGAACATGCAAACTCCACACAGGGAGGCCGGAGCTGGAATCGAACCCGGTACCTCTACACTGTGAAGCCGACGTGCTAACCACTGGACTACCAGGCCGCCCCGGCAATTAGTTTGTGATGTGGAATTTACTATACATCACTACCTGTTGATGAATAGTTGCCGATCGGATAATATTCTGTACTGTGCAAAGCAGAAGCGTCCCATGCAAATAGTCCAATGCAACCATTTCTTGCAACTTAATGAGAACCATCATTTTGCACAATTGAAGGCTAACCATTTCATAAAAGACACCAAAAAAGTATTGCAATATTAATTGGTTGGAATTCTTTGATATTTGTGTAAGATATATTTCAACAAGCTGACCAAGCATCAGTTCCAAACATATCATGAAGTATCAGAGTTATGTCTGTTTCTGCAATAGCTGATTTCCCATCTAAATAAATTATTCACAACATAATCAGTGTACCGTAAAGAGTTGGCAAAATATCACAACTTCCACGGCGATTCCCACCCCTCGTCTACATTTGTGTTGCCCATTGGTGCTCATCGTGCATTTTTTAATGTCCCAGCAACTGTGTGTGTGTTGTGTGTGCGTGAGTCAGGTTTGTATAGCATAGTCGGCTTCACCTGAACATGAGTGTGTCCGTCCGTGTGTGTGTTTATGTTTCGGCGTGTTTCTGTCAAATGACTGTGCAGAGCATACAGCAGAATATATGAGCAAGTAGCTTCACTAGACAGCGAGCTTTAGAGAAGAGCCAAGCATGACTGCAAACAAGTAACATCTAGTGCATGGGTGGGTTAAAAATAAACAACCCCCCCACACTCCTCAAAAAAAAAAATCACGCCATGGACTTTAAAATATCTGATGATTAGTTTTCTGCCTAAGAGCTTGAAAACAACAATCAGCAGTCCTGCATGGCAGTTAAGACACTTGTCCGCTCACTATGGAACACAAGTACTCTGCTGTTAGTGCTTTCAGTCCTAATTGACTTCCTGCGATGTCTAATTTTTTTTGTCTCTCTCTTTCATTCTCACTTCTTGGCCTCCTGGAAACCACAGGCTTTGGTAAGTTTCCTTGTGTCTGCTCACGTTGGCTAACGGTGGAACACAATCTGTTTCAGGACGCTGGTATAGATTGTGGAAGTTTTTTTCCCCTCCAATGAAACTCTTGTCACCAAAAGATGTGAACACAAGTTAATGCTGGAAAATCAGCAATCATAGTTTTTTGTATTAGTCACAGAGCTGGGTGGTTGACACTCCCATAGCCTCAGGGAAAATGTTAATATCAGCGATTTTTACATTTTCAAAGAATAAATATACAATTGATGTGAATACAAACTAGAAACACCTGAAGTGTACATAACATTTGATTCGTACTGTCCGTTTCAATCAAAATCATTATTAGAACGCCACAGCAAGCAGATAAGATGGCCGAGAAGTCATTGTTTATCATACCATCCACAGTCAGGGTTTCATGAAATAAAATGCAAACGTATATGCACACCCACTCATTATACAAGCCATTGATTGCAGTCTGCAAAACGGTGTCAATGTGGAGGACAAGTGATCACTAAATGGCTGTTAGGTAGTTATTCAGTGTATGGGATAGAAGTAGATGCTTAGGCCACGAAAGCAAAGCAAGAGCAAATAAAATGGCATGTAACTAGTAAATTGAGCTCAGCAAAATATTGCTGTTGACTTGGACAAGTTCCAACTTGATTATGAGTGTGATGGGCATTGCTCTGGATCTGTGTGAATATTATTTTGCTCAAGAACGATGCACGCACACATACACTCCTTACAAGGCCACCCTTCCCTTGTGTCACCCAGGCCACCCCAATGAAAAGTTGCCGCTGCGCTGAAACTTATTTGTACTCGCTCGTGCAAATTCATCTTCTGCCTGTGATAAATTGCAGAAAATCTCTCAGAAATAGGTCATTGATTTCTCCCTCCTCATCACCTTGTTCCCCTTCTGTTCGCAGACCCTCACTGCTCGAAAGGCAGGCATCTCGTTTGCTCTGGTGAACCGCTCCACCCTGAATAACGAGGACTTGGTGAGTGTGAATGGAACGTCTTAGTAAGTTTATAATCTATGGTGACCGTCAAGAAATGTTGCCATGGCAGCAATTCCATCATAACTGGACAGTATGCCTTTATGAAAACAGGAACATTGATGTCTGTTTTTTTTTTTGGGGGGGGGGGGGGATACAAAGGATGTTTTCACTACTCTCCTGATTGGGGTCAACAAGGCATAAAGGCTGCTAACACACAATGTATGCATTTACTCCCAAGTACCTTTCCCTCTGATGAATGCTGTTTTTGAATCAAGAGAAATAAATGGCTCCCTCAAATAGATGTCAGCCTTTCCTCAAACAAACAGGTAGTCCCGCTGGGTGTGCATTTACCTTAGTTCATAGATGCCACCACTCACACGAAGACATTAAATATCGAAATGCTGTGCCCATGAACAGCATCACTGCTGCATGTGAAAACTCTCAATGGAAAATAAATGTGGGATTTTACATCTTACTAAAAACTAATTCAAAGTTTAGTATACCACGAGACTGTAATGTGCTCCCTCCACAGTGTTGTGTCTACTCATGTTTGTGTTCCAAGAAGCTATGCAACTAGTTTATTCCGACAAATTTGCACCTCCATCCATTCTTAATCCAAACATTTTATCCTCATGAGGGTCGAGGGCATGCTGAAAGATATTCCAGGTGTCTTGGGCAGTCGGAGGAGTACACCCTGAACTGGATGCCAGCCAATCGCAAAACTTGTAACTCTATTTTTGCCATTTTGCTGCATTTCTCTCATTTGGTTGAATCAATGGTTGATTGACACCAAATGGATTTTCCAACTATGACTTTTTTTTGTAGTTGTTGTTAATTAGGCTTGTTCTCCCTTCTGGCATGTCTGGTCCACATAATCTCTCAACCTGTTTTTGCCATATATCTCAATACGCTCCCGCTCTGTCCAATTATGACAGCATGCAGCAATAATTAATAAACACCAAGCAACACTTTGAAGGCTGAGTTACCGTAATAGTGGACAGGCGTTATGTAAAAGTCAATAGCAAGAGACACTTTTGTGGTGACCTCCAAAGCTGTCTCTGTATTAATTGATTGCAATTCGTCTCTCCCAGAGGGAGAGGTGGATTTACAGTAGGCAGGAGTGAGAGGACTTTCTCTGCACAACAAATGGCATTGCCGTTTTAACTTGGGGCTACATGACAACTGAAGCCCTTGCATTAAATATGGAATGATTTCTAAAGATAGACATGAAGTATTTGATTTCCTTATGTCCTATGGCAGATTTATTGGGATTTGGGCTTGCTCTGGAGAACTAAACTAACAGTAGCCCTGCAAATATGAAAACTTGAAAATGCTAAATGTTACCATGAGAACCTATAGCATGCAAAACACCTCTGCAGGTGTTTGGCTATGGGTTATTTTGGGACCTCAGTGGACATCTACTATAATTCTGAAACCTACTTTATGCACTTTATGGTATGCTAACAAATAGCAAAATAGCAACATGAGGAAAGAAAGTGCTGAGGTAAATACGATAGTGATTTCACATCCCTGAATTTATGTACAAAAGAAAATTGGTGAAATACTATATCTATAATATATATAACATAATATCTATAAATACTATATCTAGATGCACTATAATACAACATCTAGCAAGATAGACACCTGAGAACTAAAAGCACAGGCAGATCAATGAGAATTTTAAAAACATACGCTATAGTCAAGTACTATATGTATTTCTAATATGAACTGATCAAATGCAAATATGCTGTAAATATGATCAGACAGCTTTATACAGTAATTGTAGTAGTAGTAGTCAGGTATCATTACAAATGGAAAATTGCTGGCTAGGAATACTAGCACAGAAAGAGTCACTTTGTTCAAATATTGCAACAGCCTGAATGCAAAAAGCCGAAAAGCCCAAAAAGCAAAACAATAAAGATTTCACATCCGGCCCTGTCCTCAGCTACTATTTCTAATGAGAATTGCCAACAGGCTACCAGCAAGCATTATAACATTACGCAAGACCGAAATCAAAATGTGGAAGATCAATAAATGAGAACTGCACAATAAATGAGAAGAAATGAGAACTGCTAAAATGCGGACATGCTAACATTTGGAATGAGGACATATACAAAGGGAAAAAGTGTTGATCAATTTCAAGAAGACACATTGACTAATTAAGGCACAGCGCCTGTTAGTGTTGAAGCGACTATTTCACGATAGGCGGTAGCATTGTGTGAGATTAAAAGGGTTTTAAGGATGGAAAATCCAGATGGCGGAGTAAAGACATAAAATATTCATTGTGTTTATTAGTGCATTGAGGATGCCCCCTTTTATAATTTGAGACTGTGCATCCTTGTAAGCAAGGGACCTAGAGGGGCATCTGTCGAGAAGTATATTCGGACATGGGGGCAAACAGAGTTGTGTACTTTTGTGGTCGAGTTCCCAGTAAGGCTGCAGATTGTGCGGTCGTGGTAAGTAGGCCGAGCAGATGTCAGAGTTTTATCTGCTGCATTAAGTCCAGGAGAGTGCTTCCCTGTGAGGACTGGAAGAGGGGGGTGGAGGGTGGGTGAATGGGTGGGGTGGGGGGGAGCACTGTATAAACAATCAAATGACGTTGGGGAGTGGATCCGGACCAAAGAGGGTGATGAAAGAAGAATACTTAGGGAGCAAGGCAGCAAGTAATTTGTCATCGCAGTCCTGCGGCGTTGATGTTAGCTATCGGGCATTCACGTTGAACAAACTGCCCCTCACCTCCCAAGTAGGAGATGTTTCAACACCTTTCACATTTTGACTGGTGTCCACCACTCTTTTTTACCTTACATGGATGTTTCGAATCAGATGACGAATAAGACATCTGAATCACGTTTCCAGTTGATGTGTTTTTTAGGGCAGAATGGAAACATTATGTGCGCGCCATCTATTTTCCAGCTTTTCAGTTGTGTTGTCAACATCAATATAAAGAACTTTGCTTGTGTTTGCCAAGAATATCTGAACACCGAAAGCTCCCAAATTGTATCAGTGTTAAGATAAGGATCCAGTCATCTAATTGGTCTAGCATTAATTTCTAAAGCAAAAGAAATTACATGAACTATTTTGCATTATTTATCTATCAATAAATAAAAAGACATTTTTCTATTTGCTCAGAATTTGTCGAGTTGGACGAATCATTTTATGACAACGTCTGGGTGGTTCTGCATTTACCACACTGATAGTGATGTAGTATACATGCTGATAGTTGGTAATTGTTCAATACAGTTAGTATTCAATAAGATAATTACTGAATACAGTAAAGGGCTGGGACCTTTGACAGTCTAAAAGTGCCTGCTTTGCATGCTGTTGGACTACGAAACTAACCACCGTATCAGGAGACCACTGATTGTCAATGCTCAGGTGTCCATCATTGTTCTTGTCGTGGTGTCTAAAAATGGCCGATTGGCCGTAAAGGCAAAATGTAATGTCCCAAATTTATTAAGAATACACTTTTGGAAGTTTGTTCCAAGCCTACCATGGATGTGTAGAATAAAAATCATGAAAGTCCAATGAAAGACAGAGAGAAAGGCACTTTGAGACCAAATTAAAACCAAGGGAGAAGCAATACGAGACAAGAAACAGACAAATTCAAGTCGGGACAAAGTAAATACCAAGACCACAACAATGTAGGACAATGCAAGGCTAAGACTATGGCCAAGGCAGGTCGAAACCAGGGCAGACCAAGACTTTAAGGACCTGTGAGGCCAATTCAATGTGAGAACGAGTCAAGAACAAGGCAGGTCAAAACTAGGTCAAAACGAAATCAAGGTTAAGGCCTACATGAGTTTGTTTGTATACATTAACAAACTGTGATGAACAATATATAAGAGCAGTTTGGTTTTGAGAATAAAATCTGAGTACTTAAAGTGTCAGACCAAGAAAAGAACAAGTTGAAATAGAGTTGATTCAGAGCCTGACCCGAAAGTGTTCTTATCACTAGATCTGCAACCCAAGTAGCAACCATTGTGACTTGAACGTCTCATTGGGTTTTGCAAGTGGTTGTTTTGACTGAGCGCCAGACAACACAGACAACAGGTGGTGAAAGGCAAGGCGAAGGGCCAAAGGTGTTTGCAAGATTTTGACTGCGTTGCTGCCTTGCTCTCAGATCGACGTGGCATCTGTCAAACACTTATGTCAGTGTCTTACACCACACAGTCAGGGTTACCTCACAGGGTGACTCACAAGAGTACTCTTCACACTTCGGCTGGCTGGTATGACACAAAACATTGGTGGGGAGTTGTATCTTTTTTTTTTAGTTTTGTAACAATGAAAATGGAAAAAATAAATGATACACTGACTGAAAAGTAACAAAATACGTCAGGGGTTACCAACAATCGGGCAGGGAATCTCTTTAAACCGTATCACAGCATCAGTGAATAAATCGGAGACATCTGCTCCATCTCGTTGACCTTAGATTAAAAAGGAAAATCTTTCACAGTCTCTTTTAGCATTTCATTAGAGGTCCACTAGGGTTCAGCTCTTTGCATGAGCGACTCAAAGTCTCTTGTGTTCTGACTTGTTGTCCCGTCATCTGGCATCATTTAATCATCTGGCGGTACGAGAAGGCAATGTGAGCTGCTCTAAAGTTCTTTAACTTTATGAGGGGTGAGGGGGCCGACACAAGCGGAGATTTATCTAGGCTCTATGGCTCTTGTCTTTCCACCGCTCTCACTCCATCTCAATCTGGATGGATCATTCCCATCTTTCAAACCTTCTTTATGGCTCCCATCTATCGTTGCTTCAGGAATTGGCAGAGCCCACTCATTGTTGATGGCACCATCGTTGCAGTAAAGCATTCTATTTGAGGAGGTTTCTGTCAAAAGGGGCTGGTCTACTCCAGGATTCAGTGCGGGGAGCCTTTGGTCCGCCAACCAGTCGATTGGAACAAAGCCTTGTGGGGGCTAAGGATGTTGTTAATCTGAGTTTAATGAGATGTTGGCCTGATTTACTGTCATACAACGGACCTCTGTTATCGTTCGAGGGTAATCAGAAAAGGATCAACAAAACTTGCAATGAGTCATGACTGCATGAATTTGAACAAGTGATGCTAACTTTCTTAAAGCTTCCTAGAGGTAATCTGAAACGAAAAATTCCAAAGGTGTTCATGGCACAGTGACACTTAGCTTGACATTATTGGTGTGCAGAGGAATGCATGCGTCCTGAAAATATTAATTTGTCCACCAGACTCGAGTCTTTCCATGTGCATTTGCGTGCCAAGCATTGTTTATTCATTTATTTTAGCAAAGCAGTGCAAGGGCCGTTGAAAGTGACAGGTCATGCTAATTTTATTTCCATGGACTATTTTTTTAGTAACCTAACATCGTCAGACCTTTTTGTGCCAAATCCTATTTGTTTTTCATCACAATTGTTTCAAACTATAAATTTGATGGCAACGCTCAAATTTCTCGATTTGCCTCTTTTCAGAAACTTCACGTCTTCAAGAAGACCCTCCAGGCCTTGATATATCCGATTTCTTCCACAACACCGCACAACTTTGAGGTGTGGACAGCCACTGCGCCAACTTACTGCCATGAATGCGAGGGGCTCCTGTGGGGCATCGCACGCCAAGGCATGCGCTGCTCTGAGTGTGGTGTCAAATGCCACGAAAAGTGCCAAGACCTGCTCAATGCAGACTGTTTACAGAGTAAGTCTGAAAACTTCCTGACACGCACACCATTTTAAGAAATTATTAATCAACAATCAATCGAAAATGTACAGATTCCAAATGCACAAAGGCAAAAATTTTGGTTCATTTACGTTGCCCGCTCAGGCACTTGCGCACATAATCATCTTCAATCTGTAGTCTAATCAGGGTTGTCTCTTTTGTAACAGTGTCAGCTAATAGAAAAGGTGCCGCAGGATGCTTGCTGCAATCCATGCGCACTTAAATGGATTAGCCACACCTAAACGCAATGCTTTGTAACAGTGTTAGACGAGTAGAGCAATTACCCCCCCCCCACCCCCTGAATGAAATTGTGATTCATGCTGATCATTGTGATAAGAATAAATCAAATCTTAGATCTTGAAAACCTTTGCCTATACAAGATGAATGGTGTGCAAGCAATGGGCTGCCGACCGACCGCATGCCCTGCCTCACGTGCCGACAGGCTGGCAATGAAGGCTATCCAGTAGATAAAGAAACTTCTCAAAAAAATAAAAATACTGAATTTCCTATCTTTGTGAAACGTTGATTGTCATTGTATCACATTGCCGCAGTCACCCACATTTCACACCCATATAGTTTCAGGCTGATTTCTACCGTGAAACATTTTTTTCAAATATGGTCTTTTTCCAGGTTGTCAAAATCTATATGGTCCAAAACAGATCGCTGTGATTTATGTATAAGCTACATATTCTGCCAACCGCTCCAATCCAATGTTATTCCCACCATCTTTTTTTTTTTAGGGGCAGTGGAGAAGAGCTCCAAGCATGGAGCGGAGGACAAGACCCAAAACATAATCATGGCCATGAAAGAGCGAATGAAGATCCGGGAGAAGAACCGACCTGAGGTGTTTGAAGTGATCCAAGAGATGTTCGACATTTCCAAGGAGGACTTCGCCAGCCATCTCAAGACAGCCAAGCAAGCTGTGCTGGACGGCACCTCCAAATGGTCTGCTAAAATCAGCATCACTGGTAAGGGTGTTTTTGTTGTTGTTGTATTTACAGAAGGCGGCCCGGTAGTCCAGTCAGCTTCGCAGTGCAGAAGTACTGGGTTCGATTCCAGCTGCGGCCGACCTGTGTGGAGTTTGCATGTTCTCCCCGGGCTTGCGTGGGTTTTCTCCGGGTACTCCGGTTTCCTCCCACATTTCAAAAACATGCTTGGCAGGCTGATTGGATGCTCTAAATTGTCCCTAGGTGTGAGTGTGGGTGTGGATGGTTGTTCGTCTCTGTGTGCCCTGCGATTGGCTGAAAATTGATTCAGGGTATCCCCCGGCTACTGCCCGAAGACGGCTGGGATAGGCTCCAACACCCCCCCGCAACCCTAGTGAGGATCAAGCGGTTTGGAAAATGGATGGATGGTATGTACAGAACAATGTTGTCACTGCAATTGTATGAATGGAATCAAAAACGCCCATCATAAAGATTTCCTCCATTTTTTTTCCAACACATTGCTGTAATGCTGAACACAACTGTAGCTGCAGTGAAAACAAAAGCGACGCGGTGGCCCTGCTTCCGGCAAATGTTAAACAAGCCTGAAATCAAAATCCTCCCTAAGGCACTGATGTGCGAGATTTTTGTGGAGTTCACTCACAGGTTAATCCCACAACTGGATATGCTGACACAAATTTGCACGGTGAGCTCTGGAAATGACGCCACCAGCGAGCTGTTTGAGATGCCAATCAAAATGTCAAGCGCCTGAGTGGAATTTGACAAGACAGCTGGAGTGCACTTTGATTTTTCTTTTTTTTTTTAATAGGCATACATTTCGGGATCTCTCTTTCTCCATTTCATGGGTTATTTCATGCTTAATACAACCTAACATTTTCTGCTGGTTGTAAAGGGAAATTGATAGTCCATCCCTCGCCGTGAACTTTATCGTCTTTCCCAGCTTTTCGAGTAAAATGGAGCCACGACAGAGGCATCCGTTGCGAGCTGGGTGTCATAATGCCATTGACAAAAATTCACCATTCACAAAAATGTCACAGAATAGGAAACCATAAACCAAACGCAATCTTTGCCCTTTTTGTTGGCTACACTTGGGCCGGCCCTAGACGGAAAGTTGGCAGGGTAGCCTCATTCGCAGGAATCCAATCCATCTCAATGGTAACTACTATTTGTCAGGCTCGGCTCAGTTACTGCCCATTTTGCAGTTTTGGATTTATCAATACAAGAGAGCAAGCAGCAGATGCTGAGAAAGTGAGGCACGAATAGAGAGGGCCAGTATTGAATTGGGTGAAAAGGAAAGTAAAAAAGTGAAAAGAGAAAGAGAGCGGGCTTTTGGAAAAGACCCAGGGTTGCCTCTGTTGATATCCCGAGAGCCTATTGAATGTTCCTTTTTAGAATGCAGGTATTGAGCGGTTATTTAGTCATCATTCATGAAATGAGCAAGGGCTGGCATGTACGCTACAGCTCCCAGACAGCAACCGGGAGCTGTTCCGCCTCTCGGCTTCTTCATTTAACATCAATGTCCAAATAAAGCCTTGGATCCGCAGTAGAGGATTATGACTTTTCAGCATTATTAGATTCTCAGAGTTCTCCTCTGTGTACTGTTAGCCGTGTGGAGCTGGCTCAGTGGTTGTCTCCCAACCCACGGGTTGGGGGATTGTTCAATCCCTTACCAATACGACCTTGTCGAAATATCCTTGAGCAAGAGACTGAACCACCAGCTGCTCCTTAAGACATCCTTAGTTTCTCCTAAAATACACCCTTTGCCACAGAAGACATGTTTTTGTGTCCTCTAGGGGTGAATGGGTCACCGTTGTTTGACCCTCTCGAGTCACACTTCCAATTCCGGTCCGCATTGAGATATACACGTAGCCTGAATTATTGAACTAGTCCCTTGCATTTTTAATGACCCAGTGTCCGCATCACCCCCTTTATGGAGCTGAAATCTTATTTCTTGTATTGTTGTCAGCATGTGCGGAAGTATAGGATTCTGAATCACGGGTCTACTGCCTGGACAGGAGATTAATTATGGATAGACGTAACACTATGTGCAAAATGAAAGGAATATCTATCCTGTCGGTGAAGTCGGAGCTCGTTTTTTTTTCAGCCTCTGGCTATCCATCGTACATTTGAGATCTGGACTGGTAAAAATTCTGCTGCTTGACGAGAAACTGGAGTGAAACCATATTCATCGAGTACTTTGAAAAGCTTATGCTTCAGCTCCAGTCAATGTGTGATTTGATGAAAGAGGACTTCCGATTGAAAGTGGATTTGCGAATTGTTTGCCCAACCATCAAAAGTGAAACTATTCGACCGAGTCAATAATGTTGACGTTTTTTAGAGTTGTGATGATAGAATTATGTTTGCCAACATGCTAAACTAAGACTATCGGTAGGTCCACATCATGCCCAGGATTGGATTTTTCTGCCTGTATGTGACCTGTATCGGATTTTTTTTTCTGACCGTCTGAATGAATCAAGCCCGATAGCAGTTTTCATATTTGGTCCAAGGTGGGATACGTATCATGTTTTATTCAATCGCGCAGCAGTTTGAATGGACATCTTGCATATATCCGACCTGCGCTTCAACATAAGCCCAATATGCGCTCCGTGCGGCTGGGGTGGACAGACTGCTTTATACTGACAATGGTCTGTAAATCTGTAAAGCTGTTTTGAGTAACAATATCGACTTTATATTTGCCTTTAATTGAATCCCCCTGATACATGAAACATTAAATGGACATTTACGGTGATAGTACTAATTCAGCCACACAGACGGTTCATTATGGCGCGCGGCAATGAAGTGACGTTATCTTTGGTGATGTTGATGAGGAGATTGAAAAAGCCTCGCCTCATTTCCCCACAATATTGTATTTCTACCTTCTTGCGAATGTTCCACTGTAGATATGAGTTGATAAAAACATGAGCCTCTGCATGCAGTTTATCAGGGATCCAAAAAGGAAATTTCGAAATGTCCATAATAATTCTTGGCCTTTTGCTCACCTGCAAATATGATGTCTAAAGCAAAAACACATTTAAACAATCATGTCTTAAAATATTTTCATCAATGTTTTAAGTCTGCGCAAGCACCAACAAATCTCTGACATTGACTGTCGGCTTAGCACCAATCCTTTCATTCATTTACCTTGCATGAATATCCATCCAATTTTCAGTTTTCTATCATTCCGTGAATCTTTCTAAGAATCGGTCACTTCTTACTGTTTCAGTCATGAGTGCTCAAGGGCTCCAGGCCAAGGATAAAACTGGCTCCAGCGACCCCTACGTCACCGTCCAGGTGGGAAAGACCAAGCGTCGGACAAAGACCATCTTTGGCAACCTCAACCCAGTGTGGGACGAGAGGTTCTACTTGTAAGTAGCCTACTCTTGAAGAATTTGTCCTCTCTGATCAGATGGTTGTTGTTGAGGCTCGATTTTGGGGAAGCGCGGAGAGGGAGGGGGGGGGGGGTTCAATCCATTATTTAGCATGTAAAACTGTGTTATTAAAAGTTTAAGCAGAAGTACAGTTCGGTAGAACATGCAACACAACAATTGCAGCACAACATTGCTGAAACCAGTGCTATTGCAGTTTTACAGTACCATCAATCAGGGTATGCACCAGAGTTTGTATCCCTGCCGTTTTCCCAACCAAATAAATTGTATGTGACATATTATGTTCTTTCTCCTCTGCTTCTTCTTCTCCTGCTCTGAAACGGTCTGTAATAATCTCTGGAATTTCTTGACGGCTTTGCTACCTGCCTCTATTTTCTCTCAGTAATTCCAGAAAAAATAGGAACACTGTAGGAAGACTGTGAAATACTGAATAGCTACATTCTTGTCGTTGGCTTTTGGAACGCATTAATCTCGGTATAAGATACTGTCAAAATGAAAGTAAAAATAACATAAAGACTGATACATCGAAAACATTTTGTTTCTAGTACCAACAAAATAAAAGCAGTAACCCTAAGCACTGCTAGCCGACCTGCTAGCATTGTCAGCTAGCAGGTAACGACATAAAGTACAAGAAAATAGCAATGGGCACGTTTACCTAAATGTGTTCTACTCATTACCGAGGTGAAAAGAAGACAGTCGTGTTCGTCCAAAGTCTTATAAGTCAATCGTCTAATCTGTGTACACCTGTGGCTATATCAGGCAAATGACTTTCAAGCATCGACCTACACGCTGTTAACTGCCGATGGTATTGCTAATGTTGCTGCATTAACTGAGCACGTTGCATCAAAGAGGAGCTCGCTCCAGGGCCGCTTACTCCCAGAGACGCTAAATATGGTAGCAACGATAATTAAACTTTCAAACAGTAATAGCAACGATTTAAACTTTTAATCACCAAAAGTAAGTCAATTCTATTGATATAGCACTTTCGTACATAGTGGATTCACCAAGGGCTTTACATGATTGAAAAACATACAAATAAAGTTAATATTCAATCGACAGTCAACAGATAAGTCTGACAGGAATCTTTGAAATCTTTTTTGAAATCTTTGAAATCTTTGGAATCTTTGAAACAGCTGTTTAAAAATGTCTACAGAAACTGTGAAAAAGCCTGGAGGAGCTGTGCCAAAGGGCAGAACGTTGTCACTACTTATGATAAATGTACCACTGGTATCATCAAAGTCACTGAATAAGTATGAGATAGTGAATAAGCAATTATCCCTCACAATTTGTTGATGGCAGTCCTGTTTTTCAGCCGATATCGCTCATTTCCCACATCAAAACTAAATAATGTTGCCACAACATAGCAGTTGGAACCCGTCAAACATTGCAGGTTTTGCTCAAGCAGTAATGAGCTCAATAATTACGACCTTACAGTCTGAAAAAAGAGCAACAAGAAAAGCTCATTAAATACGTTTTAACTGAACCGGGATATGTTTTTTCATTTGGAGAATATCATATTTAATGTGCATGTAAATACACGGCGGGGAGGTATGACTCACAACTTTTGCACAAGGGTTGTCCTCGGTTGCTCTATGGAAAGCTCCGGTTCCCAAAAGCCCTCCAGCAACTGATATGTTGATAAATCTGCAGCCTCTGAGACGTCCACTATGCATTATGCACTGCAGCCGTCCACTGTATTTGCCTACGCCACATCTCATTTGGATGCTGCAAAAATGCTCGAGAATCACGCAGACCTCAGCAGATATCAGGTTATAAATGCACTATTTTTATCACCTGTGTGCTTCCACACTGAGAAATCTCAAGCATCTTTGCTCCTCATCAACGTATTCTTTTTTTTTACCCCCTAGCAAAAGTGCCACGCCATCTAGTATTCATTTCGGTAATACACGTTAATAAATCGAGGTGAGTTGCGGCAGAATGCGATCGGGCGGCATTAATCAATGCACAAGAATCAACATAAAAACAAGCAGGTCTTGCCTCCGACAGCAGATTTATAGTGACAAATCTTGCGTTTGATGCCCCGCGTTTGACAACAATACTGCTTGCTGAACCATTGTTGCAGCGCTTCACTGTGATGAGCGCTTTTGATGGCAGATATGAAGCCAGTAATGTGTGAGCCTGACAGTGTTTATGAATCACTGCACAAGCTCATCTGTCGTCACCTTCGCCCAACGTTTTTACTTGCCAGGGTGCTACGCTCGCGTGAAGGGCTTTGGTTTAATCATTCCTTTGGAGGTTTCCGTGCATCCTTATATAGCTTCTATTCATAGATTAAGCTCGACTACGGCTGGGGCGTTTCAGAAAATATCCTTGAGCTTTACGATCACTGGCAGAATGTTAAATTCGCTTAGGATTCCGGCACATTTTTCAACAATGGACTACATTTGAAGAAGAAATCGCGTGCCGACATTTGGCATCATTCATCAACGTGACGGCTGCAGTAGAGTAAATCATAATAACTCTTTCGATGAAAACACTTCTTGGCCATCAGTACAATACAATCCAAATAAAAAACAGCAAATACGGCGATAACCGCACGTGACTTTTTGGTCGTGTGACGATATATTCCTACAGCATGATGCAGCCTAATGTCTTGCGTAATTCCATAATTGTATATGTACAGTAAACACATCTACTGTAGGCCATACATACAAAACAATCAAAAATAATAAGCCGTCATCATCTGTGAAGAAAATAGCGCAACTCCAACTAATGCAATTTCGGCCTTTGCCACTCGCACACCAGCTCCACACCTGTAATGAGACTCCGGCGGTGGCTGTCATAAAACTTTTTCCTATTACTACGGGGATGTAGATTAATAGAGTGATACATTACTGTGTGCTTAGCAAAGAGCAAAATCCCAGACGAGCGCAGGTGCGAGAATGCAGGGCTGCCCAAAGAAAGGGATGACAGCAGAAATACTGCAGCGAGCATTGCTGTGGATTTTGCATCCAAGACGTCATTCGTGCACGACCTAATCTGTTGGTTTTAATTGGAGGGGCGGACGTGGTCTGACCTCATCTATAAATTCTCGGCAGCGGCGTTACGGCGTAGCCCCGCTGGACAGAAGCGTCGCTTATTTTACATAATGACGTTTTCGCAAATAGATAATCCTCCTCGGGAACGGCGACGCAGTCATTCTTGTGTAACACACAGCTCCGCTCTGATGATGTTCGCATGCGCTCAGAGAGTCATGCAAAGGAAAGGTCATGCAGCGTCTTGGGGGTGACGCTTCCTGCCAGGCAGAGAGCACGACTCGGCGCACACACACAAATGAGATGCATGCCCGTTCATACAATAATAATAGACTTTTATCTCATACAGGCAAGAATTGTTCTTGTATTCTGCTTGGAAAAAGGGGGGGGGGGTTAAGGAATGTGTGTGTCTGTGCTTATCTCCAATTGTGTATTTGACATTAAATCATTCTGCTCGGCTGGGCGCCCCGACCCGATGAGCTGTCAGCCAAACGCAACGCTGTAGAACACGCCGCCACTGATTGCTTTGACCAACGTGCCTATCCTTGCGCAATCCCCAGCGAATGTCACAACGCCACGGATCGCATCAAGGTGCGCGTGTGGGATGAGGACGACGACATCAAGTCGCGGGTGAAGCAGCATTTCAAGCGGGAGTCGGATGACTTCCTGGGCCAGACCATCATCGAGGTCCGCACGCTCAGTGGGGAGATGGATGTTTGGTACAATCTAGGTATGTAGTTTAACCACAAATGACATGCGAGATTGGTTGTCAACAAAACGCCTTGAAGCATCTCATGGAACTTCTAAACTGTGGCTTTTAGCACGCAACAGGGCCCGATAAAAAACTGAGCCTAAGCTACCTCAAGCGGCAAATGTCAAAAGTAGTCAATCTCCAAAAGTAGTGGGTCTCCAGGGCCAGCGAGGCCTTCTCGGCTGATCAAAACACGATCAGAAGTACTGACAGCCCTGTGAAGAGGGAACTGGATCGACTGGTTAGCGCATCCGCCTCGCAGTGCAGAGGTGCAGGGTTCGATTCCAGCGTAGGCCTTCCTGTGTGGAGTTTGCATGTTCTCCCCATGCCTGCGTGGCTTTTCTCTGGGTACTCCGATTTCCTCCCACTTTCCAAAAACATGCATTGCAGGTTAACGGACCACTTTAAATTGTCCCTCGGTGTGAGCGTGGGCATGGATGGTTGTTCGTCTCTGTGTGCCCTGCGAGTGGCTGGCAGCCGGTTCAGGGTTGCCCGAAGACAGCTGGGTTAGGCTCCGCATGCTTCCAGCATGTGCCGCGTCCCTTGTGAGGATAAGCGGATCAGAAGATGGATGGATGGTGCTACTTCCAGTACATGTTTGTCAAAGTGTGTATGTGGATTTTAGAAGTTTGTCCAGTCAAAATCTTAACTTTGCCTTCACATGGCAACCTAATCTGCCCAGAGTCTTCAGAAGTGCTGGCCATTGTACAGCACCTTGAAAAAGTATTCGTACCCCTTCGCAGCTTTTTCCAAATTTTTTTGACCACCTTAATCACACATTTCCATTTATGATTCCCTGCGATAGAAAAACACTAAATAGCACAACATTCTGAAGCTGAATGAAAACGTTACACAACTTTCAAAGTTTTACGCAAAAATAAATCTGTAACGTGTGCCATACCATTAATCTAACTTAATAATATAAAAATGAATAAAGTGAAAGGTTGTCCCTTGAATTTCCCATCCCGATTCTTGGTTGTCGTCATCAGACCACAAAGTTTATGTTCGACAAGCAAATTGGTCTCCTCGTCCGGGCCTCCCTTACAAAATCCCATTACACTGCAGCCACAGTGTAACCACTATATCCGCTCCCATCCAATAACCATTATCCTCAAAGATAGCAAGATAAATTTATGGTCGGATCACGTGTGTTCCAATTGATGTGTTCAATACCGCTCAAGTACCAAAGAACACGCTGGCCCTGTGGTTCCCATTCCGAGTGTTCTCCTATTTCCGCTCCCCCATTGGTTTGAATGGCGGCTTAATAGGAGTGCAGACTGCCGCTCAAGTATTGTTTGTCTCTCTGGCTAAAAGGAAGCAATTTGCGCTAATAGTGACCCCATGGCCGGTGCCGCGGTTCAGAGTCTCTTTAAATACCTGCGATGAATGTTTAAAAGGGCTTTTGCCGAGGTGGTTGATCACCCCATCACAGCTGCACTCCTCTTGAAGCCTCTTGAGCGCCTCTTCAATGCGAGGCCTCATGCCTTCGCTTTGCCCCTTAATTATTTTTCACTTTGTATAAATTACCACAGATGGTTGAAATCCACCAACAGACAAACTGTGTATTTTACTGTGTCAATGCTGCCTTTTATGAAGCTTGCAGAAATTGGGGGAGATTCGGCTTCCTGGTGAAATTTCAGGAAGGACCTGAAACGCAAAATAACCTCTCCAAGAGAACTTCATTTGACCTCTCGAAATGTGAATGCACGTGATCTGCTGCTCAAGATTTTACTCCTCTTTTGCACAACTTGCTGTTCTCTAACAAGGAGCTGAACGGCCACGCAGGCCCACTGCCTGTGAGAGGCAGCATGGTGCCACTGACGGGAATTGCAAATAGGAAAGATTATTATTAAAATCTGGACTTCTTATTTTTGGTGTTGCATGACTTGCGAAAAGCTTCTTAAATGTCCACCGTTACGTTTCATGTCACAATCATGGATCCCTCGGCTCTACCTAACATGTTGACCACACAGGAGAATTTTTCGTAAAGTAAACAGGCTCAAAATGTACAATTGTTGGCGCTAATGTTTTTTCTCATCAGAGCTCGGACTCAAATCTGACCATAAGATCGCTATTGTGTATCACGCTTTACATCCCAAATTCAGACCAAGACAGCAGCACCTCTGGCGGTTCCAACCATGTAAAATCAACTACTGATATTAGTGATAACTCAAAACTGCCATGATGAATGTGAACATTTTCTGGTTCATTATGCACATTTGAGAGTAGGACAGCATTGATGCTTTCTAGTACATGATGTCATCCAATCAATGATGCTTGGCATTTTGTTTCGATAATATGATTCATAGACTTTTGTTGATTTATGGGCACTGCATACTATCATTCATGTTGTTATGATGCATTCAAGGACACATTTCCACCATAGAGGACAGTTTCTGTACTGTAACCTGACTCTCTGGGTTCTGGCTTGACATATTTTTCAGTAATGTTTTTGGAAATGGTTTCTGAATATAGTAGCTTTTGCCAATGGATGCAATAAAGAGTGTTCACTATAGGTTCAACGATAAATATATTAGTTTAATATTTAAGAATATATGCCTCATTATTATTATTATTATTATTATTGCTAGGTTTTCCTATTAGACCCTCTGTACTTCTCTTTGGTCAATAAATCGGCCCGGTTGTGTTTTGCAGATAAGAGGACCGACAAGTCGGCCGTGTCCGGCGCCATCAGGCTCAAAATCAGCGTGGAGATGAAGGGGGAGGAAAACGTGGTGCCACCTCACGGCCAGTACACCTGTTTACACGAGGTAACCTTGTACCAATTCATAGAAATCGAACTAATCTATCTAATCTGTATTAATCAGCGCATAATGAAGTTATGCGAGCAGGTATGTCCGTGCCAGAAACATATGCCGTGTGCAGCCGTTTGTTTTTGGTAAAATGCTACATCTGTCCGATTTGTAAGGGTTCAGTTTTGTCTCCGGCAGTCTTACACGAACTGACACCACTCTCCATCATCGCGTACTCCGTCCCTTCGTATCTCCCGTCCCACTTGCAGAACCTGTTCCATTACTTGACCGAGGGCAAGAACAACGGCGTGGTGAAGATCCCGCAAGTGAAAGGCGAAGAGGCGTGGAAAGTGTACTACGACGACGTGTCCCAGGAGATAGTCGACGAGTTTGCCATGAGATACGGAGTGGAGTCCATCTATCAGGCCATGACGTGAGTCCCACCCTGATCTATCGTCCTGTACCTCAGACATCAGTCATTGTCTCATCGGACAGAGTGGGGGGCAGAGGGGGAGATGAGGAGTACAGTAGTGTCTCCTCAGCATTATCAGAGCTCCGAGGACGATTGAGTTTCCAAGTTTGATTGATTTTATGCTGGTCTCGAGCAAAAACTGCTTTGGTCACATTGATTATGGACACTCTCTCAAGCTCCAGATTGAGACCATTTCTTCCTTTTCCTTCCTTCCTTCCATTCATCCATCCCCCAAAACTCATAATGAATGTTGAAAACTCAGTTGTTGGAAGTACAGCGGACCCCCTGTTTGCAGTGGGAGAGGTCCCACGTCCAACCATGAACAGTGAATGCGCGAGTAATTCATTGTCAGAGATTTTTTCGGACAATGTTAAAGAAACGACCCTGCACACAGGAAAATTGTCTTCAATATCGGCGGAAGCAGACCTCTGAGAGCGAACGACGGTTGTTCCTCCGCGATCACACTCGAGCTCCCTTCCCGCCAATTCAGGCTTTTATTGTAACATACAAGGAAAACACTGCCCCCGATATTTGCATACCGCACCCCCGGTCCGGCTCCTCGGTAGTGATTGGTTACCTGTTTTAAACATTGAACCACCAGTACATTGGCGCCTTTTCTGTCTGGTCTACATCGAATTAACATGTTGCGGACTTTGCGGATGGCCAATGTCCCCTGGGAGCGACGGGTGTTCTCAACTCATCATTTGTTGCTCAACCGCTGGTCCCGAATTATTCATTCCCCTTTTGTGACCGAGTTTCGCCTTCTCCCCTGTGGTCGCCCACCTGTATTGACGTGCTAATTGTGGACTTCAACAGCCCTCCGGCCAGATGGACGGCGCCTTTGTATGCAGACAATTGGGGTTGTTGGATCTGCACCCAAACGCTTCGATGTGCCCAAATAAATGAAACTTTAAACATGATACAATTTTGCTCATATAGTCCTCTAACATTCATGCTCCCTTATAATTGAAATCTATCCATCCATTATCTGAAGTGCTTGTCCTCACAATGGTCGCGGGCATGCTGGAGCCTAATCCAAGCTTTCTTCAGGCAGCAGGCAGGGTAAATAAAGATCACACATAGACCAACAACCATTGACACTCACAGTGACACCTTGGGATAATGTCGAGTTAGCCTGCCATGCATGTTTTTGGAATGTGGAAGGAAGCTGGAGTACCTGGAAAAAAATCCACTCAGGCACAGGGAGAAGTTGCAAACTCCACAAGGGAAGGCCGGAGTTAAGATTCAAACACTGGACTCCTGTACAGGCGGATGTGCTCGCCAGTGGGCCACCATGCCTTACTTATAATTCCCATGATTTTTTTTAAACCTGAAAAAATATATAATAAACAGGTAATCTGGGTGAAAAAAGGACACAAAAAAGACAAAACAAAAACAAATGAGAGCGGGTTTCTGCAAATATGGTTCCCCAAAAAAATTGCAAAGGTGAGGATGCTGAACCGCCAATGAGCAGGAATTCACTAAAATGCAATTCATAACAATTCACTTGATTTTGTAAAAAATAAATTGAAACATAAAAGCTAAGAGTGGAAACTCAGTGGCCCAAATATAATCAAAATTTGG
Source organism: Hippocampus zosterae (assembly GCF_025434085.1). NCBI lineage: Eukaryota > Metazoa > Chordata > Actinopteri > Syngnathiformes > Syngnathidae > Hippocampus > Hippocampus zosterae. The sequence continues at coordinate 9,677,003 of NC_067454.1, read as the reverse complement.
TTTCAAGGTTCCTGTAAATCCTGATCCCAAAAGAAAATGGAGTGACTGCAGCACCCTACTCGTTGGTTGTTTATTTTTAATTATTTCTTTATTGTTCATTGGTAATGATGAACAAAGAACAAGTGAAAGCAGGGTTTATCAAAGTAAAAGTCCTCTCCCTACCTTGTTTTTATGTAAAAAACATTTAAAAAATGTAGCCAATCTTTGCCTCAGCAGTCGCCAACCTTTTTGTTGCATTTTCCAGTTCTAACCAGTTTTGCAAAAATGAGTGTTTTCACCATGGCGCTAAATGTAGTGGGAGTGTCATATTCAACCAATGTTTACCACAGGTTTGTTTCACAATGAAAATTGCAAATTTTCTACGGTGGGAACACAGATCAAGTCATGATGATTATGACAGAATTAATAAAGTATGTTTACATAAAGTCCTAGTGATTAACGCTCAAGTTCCCTCTGCATTAAACAGTGTTTATGATGTGCAGTGTGCAGGCTGTTAGTCACAGCTAATAAAGTTCCATTTGTTACGACTACATCTCACTAATCGTCGTTTGAATCTGGCTTTTTAAAAGGGCGAGATCACATTGCGGGTTAACACAGCAACCAACTTTATTGAAGTCATCATCTGTGCGTAGAAGGCCACAAAGGGGTTTTTTTTGGGTGTGTTTTCTGTGGAAAAAGCATTTGACGGCAATAAAACTGCACACCTGTATTGCATCAAATGTACTTGACCAATTAACTGATTAATAGGAGAATTAATGGATGCCGTACGACATGTTAAAAAAAAAAACGTGTTTTGATCCCATTTTGCCTATTGAGAGCCGCTCCCGAATGCGACGGATAATTGAGCAGGTACTTTGTAGTGCGAGATCTCATAGAATGGCTTGAAAGAGCATTTTTCTCAATGAATTGCGTTAAGTTCAGAACCTGTTTAGGATGTTGTACCTCACCGTAAATTCTTCAAAAACCTCAATTCGCCCCCCCCCATCTTTACTGAACAAACACTTCCCTCCTCTGCCCCCCATATTACATTCACCGGGGGGGGGGGGGGGGGTGCAGCACAAAATTGGGACTAATGGCTATGGGGATTGAACTAAGCGAGCACCACAGGACTTCAACAGATGCAATCATCAATCACTTTACATGGTTCTCCTTCCTCGCCCCCTCACAACAAGTGCCTCTGGGTAATTTGGTATCTAAAAGCAGACTGATGATGGAGACATTTAGATCAAAACATGTTTGTGTACAGCCTGTACTTAAGATACAAGGGAACTGGAGTTTTCATGGCGCTCTGACTTGAAATTTCGACCTTTTCCCATTGGAAATAATGCAGTTAGAAAATCTGGAATTTTCTGAAGATGCTACTCCTTACCGCCTGGCAAATGGTGACGTGACATTTTTAAATTAACCCATTCAGGGATAGCGGTTACAACAGTGGAGAGCTTATTATGTTATGATAACCTACTTAAATCAAAATTATACACCCATTGAACATGTGTCATGCTTTCTAATATTTTCATTAGTGTATGAACATATAAAACAACAAAACTGAACAAAACAATGTGCCCACCACTAATTGTGGAAAATGCGCAAAGTGCTGGGGAGTTGTGTATTCTCACGTTAACGCTAAACAGCCTGATAACTGACTTTAGACATACAGTGGCACCTCTACGTACAAACGTCTCTTCATACGAAATTTTCAAGTTACGAAATGCCTCAACAGGAAAATATTGCCCCTTGTTACGAAAGAAATTTCAAGATGCGAAAGGTAAAAATACAGTATGAGCTGCTACTCGCAGCGTCGTCGTCATCTGCCCCTCAGGCCATGAGACGTTCCAAATGTGAATCACCTACTGGTGAGCACTTTCACCAGTCGGGAGATCGCTCACTATGCTGATGTTTGCCTTGGACATTTTCAAAGGATTGTTAAAAGCCGACAAAAGCAAATGTCCTTGAATCAGTTCTTTACAAGAGTCTACTTGTAACATGTATTTGTTACATATTTTGATGCATTTTTATGCTTTAGATAACATTTATGTCTGAATTTCGGGGGGGCTTGGAATGGATTCGGGCATTTACATGCAAAACGCGTTTCGACTTACAAAGTTTTCTAGTTCAGACATTTCCTCCAGAACCAATTAATTCACACAGAGGCTCCACTGTATTGTACATCACAGCCAGGACAGAGTAACGGATCACTCCAGATTGTTGCAATATGTTCTATTTCCGCTTATACGTGTCCATCATGCTTTGCCATTACTGGTACCCTTTTGAGGAAACATCAAATGAGGCGAAAACAAAAAGCTGAGCTGCGGGGTTATTTTGCAACTACAAAGGCACGTTCTCCCAAAACATTTCCGCTGGTATTCAAACTGGACAGATGCAGAAACATTCAACATAGCAGGAGGTTCCCTTTCTTTTTATGCCTTCTAGGTGAGAGCATTAGCAAAGCAAAGCAGCTATTTTCCTTGGTTTTCTCGCTTCAGCAGGATGCCTCACCATTGCGCTGCTGTATTCTATTTTGCAGTCAAGTAAACTTATAGATGACTACACATTTACATTTTGATGCCCCTGCAGTGTTGAATAGCACACATTTTCTATGCTCTACAAGCCGTGATGTAGATGCTACTGCATTCATATTTTTTGGAATTAGCATACCTTCATTTCTTTGGAAATGTGTGCTGTGGTCACGTTTCAGAAATTCCCTACTGGCCTTATGTATATATGAGTGTGAACTTATTTCATGTTCATAAAAGTATGATGACTCCAAAGTTCCAGAAATGTTGGTTGGTTAAAGTGAAAAAGTCTGTTATCTGCTATTTCTATTTCCTTGTATTGGTAGGACAAGAAAATCTCAAATTGTATGTTTTGTGACTTAAGTAGAATACTCGGTCTTTCGACAAAAAAACGAGATGAGTGTATTGATAAATTAACAAACTGTCATTGATCACAATCAGTTGTAATGTCCATTTTGAGCAGTGGTTAGCATGTCTGCCAAAGGTTCCGGGTTTCAATCTAAGGTCCTCTGTGTGGTTTGCACGTTCTCCCCGTGCTTGCATGGCTTTTCTCAGGGTACCTTGTAGGCTAAATTCTCGAGACTAAACTGCCCATACTACAGAATGCTTTTTTTATCTATACAGCATGATTGGTTGGCGACCAGTACAGGGTGTATTGACGTCATTTCTGCTATAAAATGCAATTATGGTTCCTGTAATATGCAAAGTACAAAGTGAGGTTAGCATCTGTTAGAAGCATCGACTTATACGAGAAAATAAATAACTAAATGTGTGGTTATTGAAACATCCCAACAATAAGAAGCTTGGATTTACTCTCCAAGTAACTCGATTAGCTTTATCGCTAATGGAACGGCTATTCCAGTACACACACCTTTGCTTTACAGCACATCTCTGCATTATTCATTCGGGATCTCTTCATGCCTTCAAAAATGAACTCTTTCATCAGAGGGGATTGCTTGGAACATCAATAAAATGACAATTACTTAAGCATATATTGATTCATGAATGCATGTGCCCGCCAAAGGAATCAGACTTCATTTGTGTCATCTCAAATCGTCTCAGGGTTTATTGTTCTTAATTGTCTCCACGTCCCACAACCATAATTACCATTCATTTTCCCTGGCAGGCATTTCTCCTGCCTGTCCGCCAAGTACATGTGTCCCAGTGTGCCGGCGGTGATGAGTAACCTGCTTGCGAACATTAACGCCTACTTCGCCCACACGACCACGACCACCACAACCACCGCCTCTGCTTCGGATCGATTCGCCGCCTCCAATTTTGGGGTAAGTTCTTTAATATAGACATGTAACCAAGTGAATAAATGTCAACTACTAAGGTAATGCCTACATTCTCCAGTTGGGAGCTCTGTGTGGATGTTTGGCCTCACTGACGTCACATTCTTCTTCAGGCTACAAACTGGTTGCATTTCCGTTAAGCTAAGTCGTGCAGTCAATTTTAACTCAGTTGCTTCACAGCGTGAACCCTGATGAATCAACAGGGTTCCAAGCAGACGACAAGTCGCTTAATAGTCAGCAATGGAGATGGAGTGCTGCTTTCTGGGCCATTTAAACGACTGGGGATCAAGGATGGCCCCAACCATTCCATTCATCCTGTAGCGGTATCAATGTTTCGATCCTAATCGTGGCTGATTTCTCATCCCGACAGAGGGAGAAATTTGTGAAATTACTGGATCAGCTGCACAACTCGTTGAGGATCGACCTGTCCAAGTATCGTGTAAGTCTCAACACTGTTTGTCACTTTGTCTTAAGCATGTGGCCACTTGATGTCTTTTTTTTCTTCTTTGTAACAGTGGGCCTCATTCACTAATGACTAAATAGCTAACCTGTAAAAAATTAAAAATAAAAAAACGTTTTTACACTGTGCTCACGTTGCCATTATATACTAAAACCCTGTCTGGTTCACATCGAAGCCATGTTGGTTAGTTATTTCACGAGCGATGTGTGGGCCACTTATCTTTTTTGGACGGTCATTAACTCTCATCAACTATTAATTTCGGGCAATGTCGTTCGAGATTTGTAACCTTGAATTGATGCGACCCGTTTGATAGCTTTTCTGGTTGCGTGATCACAGCGTGTATTCGGGCAACTGCCTATACGCAGACAGCAGCGGCTGCACCTGCGTACAAGCCTTTGAACGTAACGAGGGTAAAAGTGATGATGTGTGTCTTTTTCACGGTTATTTATGACATTAACCAAGTAGTTACCAAATGCGGGATTATTTTCAATACACAATGCGTAAATTTGGTTTTTTTCAAAAGCTGATTCTTCATTATTTGTACTTTGTGAAGTTCTAAATCTGTTCTTACCATCAGCAGATTTTCAGGTATGAGCATATTGACGAATCACAGATTTATACATCAAACGTGCCCAATTTAAGCGCAACTTTTTGCACTTAAATTGCACCATGAGGCCCATTGTCCGCTAACTACAGCTTGCGTCCGTGTGCCAACACATAACCGGATATTCTTCATTGGTGATCCGTAATGTCTAAATTGCGCACACTTCTATTTATATCGGCTATGCAATAAGTTCTGTAAACCATCAGGAACCGTCTGTAAACATCAATGTGGATATGTGTGTAATGAGACAGAATCAAGGTCACCTTAAACCCCCCTCCCTCCAGGTCCCATTGTAAGAAAGTCAATCAAAGCACAGACAAACTAACCTTCATAGCAGCGTGTAATCACATTGTAAGAAAACAAAAGCCGGAAGGGATTCATTTGAAAAATCATCAACGAATGATGAATTAACAAGATTCGTTTTTGGCAAATTATAGACAGGCAACATAACCGAGTCCCGAAAAGAATGTAAGTGAGCCTGCTGGTCCAATTAGGTAGAACAGCACCAGCATAAAATGTTGGCAAACGCTGTTGTATATTTAGAATGCACTCCGTGTAGTGTGATATGTTTATTAACTCAATTCCAGATGTGAGAGGTGTGTATTCATGGGAAAACATTTGTTTTAAATTATATTACTGGTAGATATGATTAGACAATTTGTGTCGAGTGAAACTGGTAAGAACTGAGGGTCAGGGGCGGGGGAGAAGTAGCATAGGTCCATGGAGCATAAACACACAACATTGTGGAATGTCTACTGGAACTTAGCTGGAAAGAAAACAAAAAACACAACAACAAGGTTATGAGACCCTTGCATATCAGGTGAACAAGCAAGGTCATAGGCGACGGCTGAGCGAGGATGCATACTGCGTACAGTTCCTCCATGGAAAAAGAAGAGTGCAAAATGAAAAGTGGCTGGGTGACATTTTCCTCCGGAGGATTCTGTCCAACATCAATTGGCTGTTTAAGCGACATAGATGAACTCTTCATGGTCAGCAGTTTGGTGACTTTCCAACATTTGCTTCCAAGCACAGATGTTCGACTGTATGTGGAGGATTTTCCACTCGAGTTGTTAGCGACACGCCGTGTGCTTTATGACGAGCGCAGGCGCTGTGCCACTCATGTTTTATAACCCCCAGGCAGAACTAGCGAGGTGTGTTATTTACCTCACAGGGTGTTCCTACGCATTGAAGTGGGCATCTATTTCCGCAATAAACTACATTTGTGCGCATTACAGTCATGCCATCGCAATTAGGACTTGGCCTCGCATCCGCGAAGGTTTTCTTGGCAGCAACACCACAGGTCCAACAAATCGTCTTGAAACTTCTCTGGATTTATCATTCTTTGCCAAAGCGAGAGCTATATTGATTTTTCGGTTGATATGCTACTCGAGATTGGGTTGTAGATAAAATCATAGGTCAAATTGATGGTATGATGTTCAACAAATCTTTTAACGACCAGGGGACCTCCAGGTCTAGGGAAGAACCTCAAGTATCTTGAACAAGTTCGTTAGTGATTTAAGGCCCGATTGTACCGTTCATGCTTAAATGATTTTGTTTCACGCCCGCATTGTACACGTACGAGGTTTACCGATTATCCCCTCCATACTTCTGACATACCCACTTCCAGGTCACCAAACGCGGTGTCGTCTAATCCAAGCTATTATGATGACTGTAGTCATTTGTGATCAGCGCTTTCAAACAAGGAGGAAAAAACAAAGCTGGTGCTGAATCGTCTTTCACTGATAAATTATGTAGTGTTGACATTGGGCCATCGGCGTAATAGGGAACAGGAGCCACACTGACTGTATGAGCGATAGTCAAACCACGACGACTGCGGTGTTACGGATCTCGTCAGATCTTCCAAAAAAAACCCCATCAAGTCGATTATCAAAGCAAAAATATGACTTATGTTCCCTGATAACGCTACAGAGATACCTAATTTTGGTCCCATGATGAGTTTTCAGCTTTGTTCGTTTATCTTTAAGAGAAGCACAGCAACATAATATTAAGATATCCTTTATTTGTCCCGCAATGGGGAAATTACAATCAGAATTCAGAAAGGAAAAATAAAATAAAAAATGAAATGAAATGAAAAAATAAATGCTTACTTTTCCAGCCAAGACTGAGAGCTCCAACATTTGATTTGGATCCGACTAGCCTCAGGGCAGAATGAAAACTAAACGGATTCTAGCAAATAGAATTTCATCTCCGATAGTTGGAGTTGGGAGGGCACGTCGGTCCGCCAAAGGTGCTGCACTACTCTACTCAGGCTGATTGAATTCCTGACATTTAGTACATAAGCTTCTAGAACAATCCCATGAGCGCTAATCTTGTTAGCTCCAACACACAGACCCTCACACACATCCATACACATGCGCCCACATGCAGGTACATCACGCCCTTTCACCCCATTGCTCTTTCCCCCCCCCTCCTCCCCTCTTTGTGTGTGTGCACCTGAGTACCTCACTTGGATACAAAACCTATGTCCAGCCGGTGGCGCCACGCAGTCAACCGACACCAACCCACTCGCGATGTGTTGATTCGCGAGTGGGTCAGCACTTTGATGGCAGCTGATGCCGGAGCAACAAGCGGAACAATGCGGGGACCGATATAAAACGCAAGGATGGGATGAGAGGGGACGGAATTGGACGGAGAGATGACTGGTGGATTGAAAAGCAGGCGTGCTGTGTGCATGTGTGTGTTGAGTAACTGCAGCTTTCATTTTCCTGTGGCCCTGGTTCTTGGCAGTGATGTTCACACACAACAAAATCAAAGAATATTACCTGCCAGCACCACCCTGCGGTGTCCCTATCACCTACGCACACACAATTCACATGCACTATTCAATTCTCACTTTCATTCTCTCTGAACCGAGCCAGTCGGCCACAATTGGAAAGGAATACAATTCCCATCTGGCTCACCCTGTGAATTTCTCTCCGCTCCCCGAATGACATTCCGTGGGTGATCGAGGTTGCATTTATACAACAAGAGAGAGGCTTTGAGTCAATGTCGACCAAACAGGCCTGATGTACTGTGACATCTTGGGTACCCACATGGTGTCCCTTGTGGGATCTGCAAGGTTCTCTAGTAGGCTGCTTGTTGTTTGCACACGCTGATATAAAGTCATGTTGTTCAGCAAAAGCCCATTGGGAGTTGTGCCCATAAATTTGAGTGAGTGCTGTATAAGAGTCATGAAGGAAAAAATAAAAATAAACATGGTTTGCTTGGTTGGTGCAGTGGTTTGATAAACGCTACAAACAACTTCGCTTGCACAAATATAATAATGCTAAACTAAACCCATTACTGAGATGTGAGGTACGGCACCGCTCTTGGTCTCATCTTGGAAGTTGCTTGAAGAAATAAAAAAAAACATAACATCGGGAACTAAAATACAAACGCAATACTTTCACTTGCTCTCATTATTCATGAGCTGAACTTGAATGCCCAAGACGTTTTATACGTACATGCAAGGCCGACGTTTTGTGAGTGGGCTGGCCATGTAGAATTATTTTTCACCGATTAAAATGATATGTCGGCATTCGACCGTTGCCGTAATGTAATAAGGACATATTCCTGTTGGGCAGCCGGTGAGCGTATATGGGTCAGGTGTGGTTTGGTCAGTCAATCAGTTAGTGTTATTTTGTTATTCGTAGTTATTCAAGCACCTCAAAACTTGGTCGAGCGATGAAACACAAATCAAGAAAAACCCGAGCCATTTTGATACAGCGATGGACCTATTGTGTGTCGATCAAAAATTCATTGTCACTTTTTGTCGGCTCGTATTTGGTCAAATTGGGCAATCGGCACACATTTTATAATGTACATTAGCTTTTATAAACTTTGCACTGACAGATGTTCTGTACCGACTGTTAAGTCTTGGTAAAATGTTTGCAGCAACAAAAAATGTGTTTTCACTTAATGGTGCATTATTTAGACGGAGGCGGCTAGATGCACTTTGCTTTTCCGACACGGACTTGTTACAAATTGTACATCATGTCGACTTCAGGTTGGGAAAAAACTACTATAAATTCAAGACATGTTTTATTAAATGCACGCAGCTATCCTCCAGGCTGGAATATCTTTGTCTTTTGAACGTGACGGAATTTCATTTTTCTGTTCATTATGACAGGAGAGAAATCCTTCCTTTGCGGTGCAGAAAGAAGAATGATTTCAGTCCAAGATGAATTTGCAAATACAGTGAAGCACACGTTCTTGTTGCCAACTAATTTCACCTCTGATGAGATTACACATTTCTGTATCATGATTTTAAACCCGTTATTCTACCGATAGGGATTAAGATGACACTGTTGAAGAGATTAACGTAGTTTGCCACTGTGTCACAGTTCATAATACTGAATACTTTATGACACCGGGAGAGATGATAAGAAATCACCTCTATACTTGGGTTTAGAGAACAAAACATGTTTAGATCTCTGGTTGCTGCGGAATTTGATGTGCCTTTCACATTCTAAATAATCCAAAGTAGTGACATGGATGCATGGAGTCACAACACACTAGTACTCAGATGGCGGCGAGCACACCAGCCAGCACAAAATTGCTACATCAGCCTGTCCAAAACAAATCAAACAAAAAAAAAGCATCACAATGTTATGCATATGATGCTCTGCTAATTTCAGACCCAAAACGAACATGCTTTAAACTGAATATCTAATCCACAAGTGTCTCTTAAATTCGGTAGTTGTGGAGGCTGTGAGGTCAAAGCCAAACTGTTGAGTTCAGAAGAACGAACAATCGTTCCGTAGGAAATAATGAAAAGGAAATTACTGTCTCAGGTGAAACCGGTGCCATCCTAAAACATGTGTTCACTGGTCAACAATTCGAACAAGTAACAAAATGAAGTTAAAAAAACAACAATGCTCATAAATTACAGCGATAAGCATTGCCATAAAAGTCACAAAAAGTGACTACTTTGATGCGTGATGAACTAAGGTCTTTCCATATGTTTCTGTTTCTTGTGATGTACCATAATTTGAAATCAGAATTGTGTCTTGCCATTAGATAGGGATAGCTACTGAGCCACAGTATTAAACTGGCACCGGGGCAACATGATCTTTTTAGATAGGTGCATCGATTGACATCCGCCATTAACGGTTTTGTTCACGTTTTTGGAGAAATTATTCACATTTATTTTCAATTTATTTGGGCTATATGAACGTAATTTTGCACCTCTCACTTCTCTTTATCTTGTTTTTAACTTGGAATAAAACTCTGATATTTGTCTCAGAAGGATTTCAACACAGTTACTGTACATGCAAAGTACAACACCCATTCGAGTGAATCACCCCATTTCAGCTATAAAGGGGTCCCAAAAGAAACGTAATAAAGCACAGAATTGAACCGCACAGCATTTTAGGAAAAAAACATTCTAGCATTATTAAATACAATGCATGTGTTGCTGCCGGCTGTGGATATTGGTTATTTCAAGAGCGATGCCAAGATGTCAACATCCAAGGCTACTCTGCAGAGTCTCAATTCCACATCTCCAAAGGACTCATGACTTGAATTGTGTACAAAGGTTGTGTGGATGCGCGCTTATTGTCAGGGGAATGTCGGTGTCAGCAGGGAGAGAGAGCCTTGTGACTGATGCCACTTACGCTTCAAGCTGTGAAGCCGTGAATGAGACCAGTGCTGCAACAATGCAATAGCCAAGAGGCTATTATTTTACATGCCTGGCCTTGAAGGATACATATTCAAAAAAATGTGCAAGTCGACTGGAGGATCGTGTTTGAAAGTCACTGTATGTGTAAAATAATAGCAATAATAATCCATATTTAAGTCCACACTAATGCATGTCTTTCTGAACATTTCTCTTTGCCCCAATGGAGTAAAAAATTACTTATGGTAACATACAATGGCATGATTTTAAAAATATATATAAATCAATAATAACAACATAAAAATTCAGATTTTGTCAGCTCTGCATCAATCTTCATCAAATGTCAAGGTCAAATGTCAACCCAAAATATCTGAATTGTGTCAGATGTCTTGGCCCTTGCTCTTATGTCACAATGCTCGGTGGCTACATGTTACCAGTGATATAACCAAAGACGATAAGCAAGAAGGAGCCTTCAACACAGTTAGTATCTGGAAAACCTGGTCATAAAGACATAAGAAAAAGGTATAATATTAAATTTTAAAGGAACAACATACCAGAATTTTTCAAAAGGCCAATCTGTGTTATTTTTGGAAAACACAATTTTTTTCCTGTTTCACCCTGTTTTGAACAGTCCATAATGTGCCGATAGGACTTGATCCTTGAGCTGGATGTCGGGTCTGTTTTTGCAGTAAAGCCCACACGCTTCGGCTGAGAGTTTTGCTCCAACTACTACTGTGCGTTGATTTAAAAGGTAGCGGAGGATATAGGGAACTCTCATCGCAAGAGCATTTCTCATTATTATATAGGAAACTGGGGGAAAAAAAATGGTATTAGTGCAAAGCGAGTGAGAGAGGGAAGAGGATGATAATGTAAGTGTGCCAGAATGCTGCAAGGGATTTAAAAGCTCCCCGTTACGCTCCAGTGCACTGCCTGATGGCTTCATGGCGGTGAAATCAAAGTTTTCATCAGAGGAGACCTCCCAAGTCTGCTAAACGATTGGACAGACACTCATTCAGTTATGACTGCTGGGCGTTAATCTGTAATCCATTTTCATATTTCGGGCCTAAATGATGATGGGGATGGCTGTTGAAAGTCAGGTTGTTTTTCTCCCCCATTCCAGGACAATTTCCCTGCTGGAAACCGAGAGCGTCTCCAAGATCTGAAGTCAACCGTGGATCTTCTGACCAGCATCACCTTTTTCAGGATGAAGGTACCAATCCTTAGTGCAGTGATACCCAACTAATGTGCCTGGAAATTAGCCACTTTCACTTAATTGGTCACTTAAAAGTTCATCTATCAATGCCAGTGACGTACAGTGACAGGCAGAACAATTAAAAACTCTTCCACGAGATGACAACAGGTGTAATTAACCGCCATAGTGACCCACTGCCATTCACACACCCTTCAACTAGACACATCTAGATTTCACAATGACTAAGTATCTTTGTGATTAAAGTAAGACAAGGTCGTCACTATTTCAGCTGCCCTCCGTCTCACATTTCTATCGCCTTTGGTCTTGACGTAGCCTGAATGCCACAGAGTACTCTTGGCGCTTGACATGACCTGAAAGTCTTAGCCGGTCTCCACACATGTGGTCTTGGCCTTGACTACCTGCATCAATCACAGGGGGTGGTATAGGTGGAGGGGCGGGAATAAAGTATGGTAATTCATTGAAAGCGAATCGATGGAAAAATAAAGATGGATGGACTTGCACACTGCAAGAATCAAGACAAGGGCACGGAAAATCCTCCTGGATCCCCCGCACCCTGCCCACCACCTTTTTCAGCCACTCCCCTCAGGCAGACGCTACAGATCCATGCGCACCAAATCCAGTAGACACTTAAACAGCTTCTTCCCTCTAGCCATTAACTCCTTAAACAGTCACTGACAGTCACTCTTCTTGCACCACAAAATGGTACTTCAAAACTAGTGGTTACTCTAAAATGGTTCAATGATTTTGTTGTTTACGATGATACTAGTGCAGCGTGTTATACCGGAGACAAATTCCTTGTGTGTTCTACATACTTGGCCAATAAAGATGATTCTGATTCTGATTCTGATTCTGATGATGATGAGCACAGCAGAAGCTAATTTTTCTCATGTAATGTTTTAGTGCAAAACCTTGACTTACTGAAACACAATACTGCTCACGACCATGGAATCCTCCCAACATTTCATTGTAAACACAACTCCCACCCCCACATTGATTTTCAGTTCATTCAATGGAAGGCAAATGAAAACTCCATTTCCGCACGCCCAGCTCTTCTCAACACCGTTGACCATTCAAAATCAAATGATGCATGTCTCTGTTCCTATCAAGTCCTTGACTTGAGGCTTATACAATGGATCCTCTACAGTCAAGCTTCTGTATTGAAATTGCTTCCGTACTTTGTTTCCTCACGCCCCATCTCTCTTCAACAGCGTGTGTCTGGAAGGGTCCATTCGGCTCCCACTTGGTGGTGGCGGTGCTTGAACGCTGAATCACAGAAGCATAGCTAAGATGGCATCTGTGAGCGATGGAATGAAAAGTGTCACTTTGGGTCACCGCAGCTTTTGCGCTGTGCGTCACGACCACGCCGAGAATTCCGACACGTCCGCGATCATCTTTTAAGATGTACTGCGGAGACACTTTAACGCCATGCGTATATTGTACTATGCATAATGGATGTAAGTGGGTGGCCTTTTTCCACTAGGAAGTCATACATAACCACACGGTCCAAACATGGAAGGTGATGTCATACAAAACAAGCAAATTGAAAGTTTGATGGGAAGGTTGAACTGCATTTTACCACGTTACATCTCTCACTTGACCTTTACACCCCATAAAGATTCTATTTGGGTTTTTTGGGGGAGTTTTTTGGTGACAATAAGTCTTTAAACTACAACGGCACTCACGTGACCCAAACTCAAACTGAACTTATTATTTTATTATTGTCATAAAATGTAATGCTTTTATTTTTAGAGGACCACCAAAAAAGCGCTGTTCATTCGGTTTCAATGTGTGGTCTCCCCAAAACACGAGCACAGAAGCAGGCTTTCAGCAGCATCCTAATAAAATGAGGTGTCCAAATACATTTGTATCAACAGTTTGACAGCGGACAACTAAAAAGGCCGGCGGAAAAGAATATGAATAATTTGTGGGAATTATACATAGACAGCAAGCAGAACACATTTTAAAACACTAGTCCATCAAGGGATTACAAAAACTACAAATGTGCTGTAACACAAAGATAAACTCATGTCTTCCCTCTTCGGATCAACAGAGGCCCTGTTATCTAATTGATCTAAATGGGTTGGAAGACCATCGTTCTTTGAAAACACATTAAGTTATACAGTAGGTGTTCACAGACTGGATGCAATATTGTAAATGGTCTATCAGTAAAATGGATGACAAAAGGGCCCGAGTTTAGCAAATTTTTGTCAAATGTTGCCTCGCAATGCAGTATTGACCATCAAGTGATTTGATTGGTTTATCCCTATTGGCGGCCAAGAGATGCGGGTAATTCGATTACCTTTCGCAAAGGGCTTGGATCTTCACAAGAGGGTGTTTCTTCACTTACATGAATGGGTGTGTGTGTGTGCGTGTGTATTTTTGTGCATGTATAGGTCCAAGAGCTCCAGAGTCCTCCCAGAGCGAGCCAGGTGGTTAAGGACTGCGTGAAAGCTTGCCTGGATTCTACGTACAAATACATTTTTGATAACTGTCACGAGCTGTACAATCAGCTGCTGGATCAGGTAAGCTGTGGCAACGTTGCCATGCACATAGATTATCTTTATTTCACTAAATGAGGGCAACATGTTGGCCCAGGGGCTGGCATTTCTGCCTCAGAGTTCCGAGATTCCGGGGTTCAGATAGAAGCTCGGACTTCCTTTGCGGAGTTTGCAAGTTCTCTCCATTCTGGCAATAGTTTTTTTCGTGTGCCCCGGCTCCCTCCCAACAAGAATGTTATAGGCTCATTGAAGACTCAAAGTTGCCCATAGGCAAGAGTGGTCATTTGTCTGCGTGTCCTGAAATTGACCGGGGACCAGTCCGGCCTCTTACCCAAAGTCAACTGGGATGAGCCCCAGCTCATCCATGACCATAATGATGACAAGCACAAACGAGAATGGATTGATATATTGCACATAAAAGAGCTCTGTAGTCTGTATTGCTTTATTCCTCAAATCAACAAATTGCTGCAATAAATCAACGTGACCATTTTTGTTTTAATTCTGAGAAAACTCAGGCCAGTATGAAGAGTTTCCAAACCTCGGTTTTTAAACGCTTGAATGAACAGAAAGTTTTATTTAAATGAAGTGTGCTATTTTCCGACAGAGTAAAACTGTGCCCCGCTGTCTTCATAGTATTTCTGCTTCAGGCTTTGGTTAAAATACTCCAAGGATCAAATATCACAGCCCTGTTTAAAGCAGCTGGCTTCGGTGGCCTATCCTGTCATGAGTAAATGAACCACTACTCACCCGCACACTCATATTCAAGGTGTGCCTATGGGAGTGCAAACTTTCCACAACCAAGACCAACCGAATGTCACAGGTTCGCATAGGTTGCTGCCAAATTGCGGGTGCGGAAGCTCAGTGAGAGGGAAGTAATATTTGAATGAGTGTAATTATGACAATAGCATCACAATCCAAACAGCTTTCTCTGAAGACGTCAGTTCCCCAAAAAAGAAACTGTCATGCCAAATTTCACGGGTGGGCAAGCACAGCAATCGGCTATTTGTATGCAAGCGATTACAAAGACGTCGATTTACATAATATGTACCCTTGAAAGCAGTGCATGTTCGGAAGATATACCTTTTTACTGGCATCAATTACATTTTATGTTGCCCAAATATTGATTCATTCACTCTTGAGCCACACACAACTGTACGTTCTAAGGTAAACTAACCTAAGGTAAACTAACCTAAATTAGCCAAGGGTAAACTAACAAATGACACCGTTATAATGAAAGCAATAAAGTAACACTGAAATTGCTCATAATAGATTAGGTTGACACTGCGTTGATCTTCAAAGGAATTCTACATTACAGTCATACATTACTTACATATACACGTACAATTACGGTACTTCCAGATATTAATTATTCAATGGGCATCAGGACCCAGAGCTGCCTGGCCAAGCTATATACCATTTATTCGCCAAACATTGTATTATGCTATACACTGTATATTATTATAACAAATAATTATAATTTCGAGATAAAATGAAACACTGGAATTGGGAGCTGTAATACAGATAAAAAACATCCTCTCAATTAAAGGTTTGTCTGTAAAAAGGGGCAAAGAATAATGAGCACAACTGGCGACTGCTTAAAGAGCAGAAATCTGTTTGGGGCAAAAGCATTTGCAGATACAACAATAATTCACTAACCTAATTACGAATGCAGATTGAAGCAAACAAATCATTCATACCATTGACGAACAGACTATAGTTTGCAAACAATATTTGTGGCAACGCAGTTGCATTTGTTGCGTTAGAATAGATCCACGCATGAATGCCCTTGCGTGGTCATGATTGTTTGGGTTATAGTAACAGTAGCACGCTGTTTGCTCGTAAAGACGCCCTCATGCAATTACCATTAATCCTGAAGTACCGCTTTAAGATATGATGATGTAGGTCGGCGGATATGTCGCAAAGACTCATTAGATGACTAATCCTTAAAGGACCTATAACATCGAGAAGGTCAATTTTTTTTTCCAATGAAAAGGAAACTGGCATCCAATTTCAATAATATCAGTCCGCTTTGGGGCAATCGGTACATAACTTATCACGCCTTAGGCTGGTTTACCTCCAAAAAGTGATGGCTGTGATACCGCCACCATCGAACACCCGATAAGTGGTTCAATTTGGACGTCACCAAAACTGAACAGTGAAAGACTTCACCTATGTTAGCAGCTAAAGAATTAATTTCGCACATGTGCTTTGCTTTATGAGGGCACAAGCAGGAATTATTATTTTGCTGATGATGATTCAGGCTGTGCCCTCCGACTTTGGCAAGAGGCAGGGTCTACTCTGGACTGGTTGGCAATCCATGGCAGGGCACACATACAGTGTACAAAAACAAAAAAACATTCACGTCGATGAGCAAATTGGATTCCTCAAAGGAACAAAATGGGAAGACTCCAGAATGTTGAAAGAAGCACACCCAGAAAAAAACCCCAACAAAACGACAAGGCAAACATGCAAACGCCACACAAGAAAAACTGAAAAGGGGGGGACCCCCAAAATTTGCGACTGTCCTGAATGAATGCTCCACTGCAATAATGAACTGAAATAAATGTACACCGGTACTTCAATTTGACTTCTTATTGGACAGCTCCTATTCCCACAAATGGCAACCTTTCTCTTACGCCACAGTTATCACATTATTTGTCACCCTCAATCTGCAATAAAACGTCTTCAAATAGCCGAAGGCAAAGCAACAGTCAGTGTTTATGCAATGTGCAAAAATAACCACCTTTTAAAGTCTTCATGAATATTGCTGGCTTGCCGGGACCAGCTGGAGGCTTTTAAACGAGGCAACAGACACTCTGGAAACACCATGGCTCTGCTGCATTAAGGATTTCCAGGCGTTCTCATTCTTTGGCCACGTCTGGGTGGATTATAAGGCAACTCATTCCGAATTTTATGACTGCCACACCACAGAAGATAATGTCCATTTTAGGCTACAATCGGAGGCAATCCGCCTCAAAAGTAGAATATTAAGCTTTCCTTCTGTTGAAACAGCCAGAGGTGTTGCAGGCAATTACCACTCCGGTGAGATTGGCACGTTTGCTAATTACTTCCTTCTGCGCTTGTTTCAACGAAGACAGCCTCTCGATGCAGAAGAAGAAGGGGGGGAAAAAAGATTTTGCCCCAAGGCTAACCTCACTGTGACCATAAATTATTGTGGTCACAGACACGAGCTACCCTCGCTGTCGCCGCGGTTACAACTCATTTGAGAGGCCCGTATCGTTACAAGGCAGGCCGAGATGTAGCCCTGACACAACAGGACATCTTGCGTAACAACCGAGCTCATCGCTTCCGTCCGGGCATGAAATAACTAGAGGGGGTGGGGGAAGAAATTGGTGTGGGGGACCTCAATTTAACGAATTCTACAGTCCTCGCAGTAAAAGATCAGTCATGGTAAATGGGGCAAAAAACAAATGCGGCTCATCCACTGTGAAGCTTGCAGAACTTTTGCAAGAAGAACGACACCCTCCTCACAAATGTTGGACCTATGTGACGAAATGTTTCATTTTTTCTCTAGATTGGCGAAAACAGGATCAACAATTCAGCTTTTATTTACCAATACTATCAAATAAGTCTAGCCAGTTAGATTCCCCTTTTGATGTGAAAGATGCAGCATCGCATGCTCTTTTGATGCCACAAAATACACTTTGGAGAATGAGGGAATCAGTGACATGGTGCTCGTTTACAAGCCACACATTCATGGACAATTCTGCAATTGAAATTTGCTGCCTTTGCACTCATAATCAAAAGATTGCCGCTTTGGTACGGTGACTCAGCGGCTTCATTACTAGCACTGACCTTTTGGAAATGATGCCACCTGCGCCGCGAGCAAAGATTTGAGAGGAAGCACAGATCTTCCCACAGACAGATCAGCTGAGCTCCGACACGTGGCTTGTGAAAAACACTCGGCACGGCATTGGTTTTTAATGTCACCTGCAGAGCGTGTCCCATCTCAAACTGTAAACTACTCCACCTACTCGTCTCTGTTCACTGCACCTGCGTGCATGCTCACCTATCCTTTTGCACTCCGGGGGCTCCACAAAATTTGCTGAGATATTCACCTGATCTGGCATCATTTGAAATTTTTTGCTTTTTCCAAAGCTCAAGATGGTCATGAAGGGACCTGTTTTAAAGACTGCAGAGCTGTGAAATATCCTGTATGAATCCTTCCCGGAGTGCATGAAGGCATGACAGAGAACACTGGGATAGTGCAATAGGCTGCTGCGGGATTACTTTAGGGGCAAACTTTTACTTTGAATTTCTGGCACACCTCATGTACTTTTTGCTCATGTACACATTTGATGTTGATGTAGTCCACATGTAAATACCTCAGAGTGCGATCTGAAATGTTGATTTATTGTCTCTTATTTTTCATGTGAAACCCAACTTTTTTCAATCGAAAAAAACTCATAAAAATCCCACACTGTTCCCATACTTTTGGGGGGGGTAATGTAATTGTAAGGTGGGGTTATGGAGAAGGGAATGTGGAACACAGGCAAACTAGAATGCCTCCCAAAACATTCAAAAGCGGAATGGCGTGGGTGTTGGAGGGACTTTATTTACCCCCCCCCCCCCCACCCCCCCAAAAAAACACTGGAAGAAAAAGTCAGTGCTGATTAAAAATACAAAATCTTGGCAAGCTCAGGATCACCAGACTACACAGAGCACATAGAAAATGTCCAAGACAAGATATATGACATTAACAAAAAAAAAACAACAACAACAAAAAAGTACAGACTAACCACCAGATGGAGAGGACACTCGGAAAAGGAAGTAGTTGAGACGTTAAAATCAAACTGAAGAAATGTTCTTGGCCACACAAGAACAAAATAGCATCACACCCTGGGTTGGACACCAGCCAATCGCAGGACACTGGCGACATTCTCATGTCAGCTATGCTGGCCCCCCTTCAAACACTTCTGTGCTGTCTCCCAGAAATCAACCACATTCCCAGAGAGCACTCCTAAGTGTCTCTCCTGTAATTTGGAGCTGAGTTGTGAGAATTGATTGGGGGGGGGGGGGTGTCATGGAGAGCCAGTTGCATGCAAATGCTGTTGCTGACACATCGAGAGCCGAGAGCAACAGCCAATATATATAAAGCACTCGTTAGCTTCTGGAGAGTGATGTGCTGCTATCAATCTTTCTGCTTTTGTCTCAAGCGAGTCATACACATAGTAAGTCGAGGTTCTAAGGTGGAATCCAATATTTCCGTACTGTCTTCCCCTCTTTGTGCAAGTAAGATTAGAGCCCATTGGTGGGTCAGTGACTGTATAAAAAATAAATACATACACAAGCAGCAGCGTGCTGCTTAATCACATTCAACAACGTGGTTATAGTGACCTGAGACGAATACAAATGAGCAAAGGGAGTTTGAACATATGCGTGATGCAGCCAATGGAGCCAACCTTCAAATGCGTCCTTCATTTTTGTACTTGTACCAAGAGGATTTCCCATGACTGACTTAATCCTGCAGGGATGGGCTTTTCAATACTCATGTTTCCAACTGAACATGAATTTAGTCACAAACCTCAACCACAATTCCCATCGCTGCAATTACTTACTACAACTACAAGTTGGTTAGTTTGGAAAACATTTTAAAGGAACTCAACTCTTTCACGCACCGTGTAACCTGATAACACCATAAGCTGTCCACTGTAGTAAGCGTTGTCCCTTAACGGGGTGAATTTAAATGAGACTTATACAGATTTGTTTTCACAAATGAAAATAATTCCTAGGAGTCTCATTAGCATTCTGTGCCATGTTTCTGCAAAAATACCTCGTGGATGAATCATGAATACCTCATGATTAGTTTTACAGCCCGGACCAAATCAAACAGCCACAGCTCATGCTATCCCCACATCTACTGCGGGGTGTGCTAATGTGGGTGTGGCATTGAAAACCCAGACGACCAAGAGCAAAACATTACTGTCAAAAGATAAGAAATGCAATACCCCCCCCCCCCTCCTGAAAATAAATGAAAGTATCAGTTGTATTTTAACTCGTGGAAGCATCACTTGAACATGGGCCACCGAATTACACCGATTAGTGTGCGGCTCTGTTTTTGCTGGGCACGCAATGGACACATTGCCACAAAAATGAACAGAAAAACATTGAACTGCTTGCTTACAAATGTT
This sequence comes from Hippocampus zosterae, assembly GCF_025434085.1. NCBI lineage: Eukaryota > Metazoa > Chordata > Actinopteri > Syngnathiformes > Syngnathidae > Hippocampus > Hippocampus zosterae. Next base: position 9,656,651 of record NC_067454.1, on the reverse strand, counting down.
TGTTTTTTTAAAACACAGGCAGGTCACAAATACGTACTTGCGGCACACTTGATGGCAGGGCTACCTATATGTACTGTATATAAATACAGTACGAGTAAAAATGAATTCACCATCATAAGAACTGCTTTTCCATTCCTTCAGTTTTTCGACACTAAAATACCCTTGTATTTTTTTTTTGTCTCCAGCTTGTTAATGCTGGGAAAGAGTCTAAACGGGCAATTCCAAAGTCTCGCGAGTTAGGAATCTGAAGCACAAAAAGCCCTTGCATATTTTGCAGCCACAAAGCATTTTTCACGTTTCAACACATCGAGCCGAAAACGCAAATGAGAAGTATTCAGAGGAAGCTGTGATCCAAATGACGTAATCCCTTTTCATTACTGTAGCGGTCCCAAAGCCACAAGATCAAATCGAGGCAACTCAGAATTGAGTGTAGCACGATCATCATTTGCGTCCTTGTTGGGGTGAGATTAAACTCTCTTGCCCTCCTCGGCACTGCAAAACACGTGATGGAATCTTTTTGATTCAGCACCTAAAACACAACGTTAATCATTGATGGCAGCTATTGGTTGCTGAGGAATGGAATGGATGGATACATGTTGTAATTTCAATTCGCAAGCTCCCTCACTAACAACGCCTCCGCTGTGTGCAGCACCAAAGTCAATATGCTAAAGGTTGTTAGATCATTCCCACTAAATTATTCAACCACAGATTTGAAGCACATTCACCATTCTCAAAAGGGCCACGATTTGCATTAACAAATGGAGAAAAGCATCTTCTTGGGAGTGTCTGGCAAATATTATTTGTCATTGTCATCATTACTTGGAATTTACATGTAGAAATGCAGCGTCAATGATTCTGCTGCCAAGCCTGAAAAACTAAAACGGCTTCAGTTCCCGACCAAAAAATCCAAACTTCAATATACAATTTGTTGCACCCCAACAAATGTAAATACATTTGTGAGTTTTTGGTATTTGACAAGATCTGTTTTACTAAGGCTTCCTATTAACAAATTACGTTTGTTATTCCTGATGAAAAATTCCTTTCATCATCCAACTTAGTGATGTTGCCTAACGTTTCGTGAATCCCTTCTCTGCAGAGTCGGAAGCAGGACATCCCACGTGAGGAGCAGGGACCATCCATAAAGAACCTGGACTTTTGGCCAAAACTCATCACCCTCATGGTGTCGGTCATCGACGAGGACCGGACAGCCTACACGCCCGTCATCAACCAGTATGTACTATAAAACACTCATTAATTAGGTACGCTCAGACAAATCAATAAATTGTTTATTTTAGTCGACTGTGTAAAAATGATTATTTTTTAAATTGTCTTGCAACTGAAAAAAAATGAAGAGTTGAAACAATTAATCACTAATCATGTTTGATCATCTATTAATGGTTTTGAGACCAAGTTTAATTTAAAATTGCCCAAAATCCCTGGAATTTGAATCTCTCATCAGTGGTTATCCTCATGATAAGCAGACTTATCGTTTTGTTGATTCAAAATAATTTTACTTTGGAAAATAAATTTCTGCATTTTTGTGATATGTGACAAACCAAAACAGTCACAGAATTATAATACATTTCTGTTTGTGCATTTATGTGATACTGTCCTGTTTATTTATTTATTTTTTTAATAAAGGGATGTTTTTTTTCCAATGAATCTACAAAATAAATAACAGATTACGCAAATGTTAAAATAAATGCTTGTCACAGTGCTAAAATTGAGTGAGCCAAAGTTACCAACACTTTACATTTCTTCACTTCAATCGGGGCAAAACCCTATTGTGTTCATTACTTACATGATCATTATTTATACAAGTAAAAAAACATAATGTGCAAGAAAAACAGTGGAAGTTCCTCCCACAATATGAAAACCGGCATGTTCATTGAAGATTAGTCTAAATTGTTCCAAGATGTCATTGCGACTATGGATATGGTTGTTTTGATGATACTGTACGGTGTTGCGGTTGGCTGGTGTTATTTCACTTCATGCCAAAAGCAACGGTGATCGGCTCCAGCTCATGCGCAACTCTGAAGAGAAGAAGCACGATAGAATGTGGACGGATGGGTCATTTTTATCCCGGAATCAACCAAGGCAATTTAGTGGTACGGCCATTCCTCCCATCGGTGTCCAAACTTAATTGAATGGCTTCCTAACAATGCATTGATTGAATAGGAGATTGCTGAGCATATGTTGCACATTCCACAAAAAAAATGGGGAAGTCACCAAAGCCAATGATAATTATTGCCGCCCCACTTACACATTGCAGTATTACATCCCCTCTCGTCCTTTTGTAAACATTCATATTTTTAGCTCATTTTCTTTTATTTTGAGCCCTGCTGATTTACGATGCTCATTATGAATGTTTATGCCCTGAGCTTCCTTGCCTACCCTCTCCTACATTGTCTAATGATAGCTCTACAATAATCGCATCCGTTTCCTCCACTTTTCCTCCTCTGGTAAAATTCCGGGACCAAAACGACCACCATTGTGCTTCTTGGTTTGTTTGTTGTTTTTTTGGGGGGTGGGGGGGGGGTTAAAATCTTAAGTGGGCTTGATTGCCAAATAATAGAAAGCTGTTCATTTGTTTTCAGGGTCAAACTATGAAAAGACCAGTGTTCATTTTGCGAAGATTCATATAACATAAATATCGAACAATGCCCACAAAAGATTCGAAGCTTTCAAGATTGTTCCTAATGTAAAAAAGGCATTCCGCAAACAGCTTGTTTACTTCGCATTGAGGTAGAATACCTCCTCGCAGATTTACGTTTTATTGTTTGCTGAAGGTATAAAGCACGATCGACGTGGAAGCAGGAGGAACGATTGTTCTCGGGTTCTGTTTTTTATTTCCTTCATTCGCCGTTCACATCACAAATCCGCCTCCTCGTCTCGCTTTGTGTTTATTCGACACACCGGAGTGATTGTGCTTTCAGCTGGGGGAAAAAATACTTGAGGCTATTAAAAATCAACAGTAAGAAGAGCTGACCTTCCTTTATGCCAGAGAGTCCTTCATCTATTAATGCCTCCCCATCATTGTCCGAGAATACGGATAATTAAACCACTGATATGTCACATTCAACTTCTGACCACCACTCTACAGCATTCCAAGTAGCCGATTGTTTGGCAAAGACCTTTTCATATAATTTTTTTCATATAATTTCCCGTAAATTATTGTATTTTTCCTACCCATTTTTACCACATTTTTGATTTAGTCCGTTTTTTTCTTTTTCTTATTTTTCTATTCATTCGCATTACTTATTTCGTAGGTCCTAAATAAAAGTATTTAAGAAAGCGGGTTACAAAAAAATTGTTATTTTTGAGCGAGGGGTGATTTTTCTGTCTATGCTTTGCACTATTCTACTTAGATTTTTACAGTGCATACATATTCATCCAAGACTTGACATCATTTTAAGCATCCACGAGATAGAGCTACGCTAAAGGGAATGAATTGCAATACAATACAGCTTTATTTATATAGAGCTTTCACAACCGCTGCAGCTGTAACAAAGTGCTTTAGACAACATTTGAGATACTATGTTGGCACACCGTAGGCTTTTGAGAAAATTGAATGATTTTAGGTGCACCTTATTGTGTAGAAAATGCAATACTCAACTCAACTGTATTTATAGAGCACTTTCAAACAGCCATCGCTGCATACAAAGTGCTGTACATGGAGCAACTAACATATACAACAGTAAAGCAACAAATCAGTATATATGTTGACTATCACTATTGTGCCCAAAGATCGTAAAATAATGCTGTATAAATTGAGAACCACTCTTTGAAACTAATGTGACTGTTGAAAATGTATAATATGATAATGTCTTGCATTGCTTAAAATAATACTAAGTATTGTTTTTAAGAATAAAAAGTTTGATTTATTTCAACACTCAGACCTCTTACGGAACAGTATTTTAATGTTGGACTTGGACTGCTGCTAAATGTTTTGGGTGGTACTTGGTGTGAAAATTTGAGCACCAATGCTCTACAGCCATGCTAGATTATAATCATTCTCTGATTGATTTGGCAGATGAAAAATGTTTAAACCTCTATGAAGGGCCATCCTCTGGCTGTTCTCGTTACATGGGGCGTCTCGCCAATCGTATCGTCTTGCAAAATAATTAAGATTCTTCTCGGGCAACCTAGTGGAACATATCATTATAGGGAAATGAGTTTGACTGGAATCCATTTCCATTTTCGACAGGTTTCCCCAGGAGCTGAACGTGGGGAAGATTAGCGCCGAGATCACATGGCACCTCTTCGCCCTGGACATGAAGTATGCCATGGAAGGTGAGTTTCATCTCACATTTGGGCTGCTTCACATTTGAGTCGAAATCCATTTGTTCGCCGAGCACTAATTAAATCATGTGCTCATCAGGTATAAGGTGACACCAACACTTTCATTCGTTGCCTGTCACAATAGAGCTCATCAGCTGCTGTCATTCACACACTGACTCACACAATTCAAGTTGATATCAACTGACAGTGGGTATGATCCAAATCCTAACAATGGCAACAAGAGATTTTTTTTTTTGGTCCATGCATGTGGTGGAGCACATTTACAAGTGATCAGAAAGGAAAGGTCCTCTGTTAATGATAGGCAGAGATGTCAGTCAAAAACTGAGGACTGTTTATGCCCTCACAGCCACAGCGTGTACCTGCTTCTGCTTTCCCCGTGCCACAGTGGCCTGCGTTGCTATGACAACCAGATACCAAATGAAAGTGCCAGTTGCAGACGTACAACACACAAATGCACACACGCACACACACAAACACATTATAGACGCCGCAGACATTAAATAATGAATGAGCGCACTTCCTTGTGCTTTTTCATGCGTTTGTACACGGGTACTTGACAGCCTTATTTTTGGATGTGCGCTTTGTACGATTTTACTGTGGAAAGTCATTTCCCCGCACACCAATAAAAAGAGGCGTGTCAATTGTTTGGACGCTCCCATGCAAGATGTCAGTTGTAACCCATTCGGTAAAATTTTTCTCGTGCTGCTGTTCTGGCTTGCAACAAGTTGAAATGGGCCTATTTTCTAGTTACACCCCTGTTTAGGGTCTTTTTTTTCCTAAAAAGATATGGGAGACATTGATTACAGGAAGGCATTTGTTTCTGTTGCTTAATCAGGATGAAACACCTGGTGACTGATTTGGCATCAAGTAGAGGGCCTGTCACCATCTCATAAAATATGTCTGTGCAGCTGTTGCCAGTACGGCTAATGGCATTGGGAAAATAGCTTCAATAAAAATGGATTCTTCCCTCTAGCCACATTTTATTCCTATCCGCACAGAACAAATTAACTGATTGTAAATGCCTCCGGTCATTTCCAAAGTTTTGAAATGAGTTGCCAAACAACACCTCTCACCTTTGAGCTCGGCAGAGATAATGAGCCTGCCACTTGTTAATTTCATACACAAGCGGTATTTCATGACAAAATGTGACATCAATTTTCAGGCCGAACATGTTAAAAATTTCTTTGGCACCCATCTTTGAGACCGTTTGCGAACTTGTGCAGACCCTGAAGAATCAACGTTCAATACATTCGCAAAAACCTTGGCCGCTCAGCGGAACAAAGGATTTAAATCAATGATGCTGAAACAAAGAGGGCTCCCGAGTGAATCGCTCCGTCAGATAAAAAGACATCCTCACCAGGGATGCTGAGCCAACTCTTCCCTCAGGATAGTCAACATTGTTTAACCATCGGCGGAGCCACAAAAGAACTTGTTTCACAATCACAGGCTTAGCAACAAACAGAACATTTGCTTTTGTTGACAGGCATGCAGCCAAATGTTTTCCACAAACACTGTGAAGCAGGATAAAATAGTGTTTCATGCGGTGATTGTCCTGACCCCGTTAAAAAAACGGTTAGAATGCCAAGTACAGTATAGGGGGTCCACTCTTGGCCAGGGGTGTCCAAGTATGTTCCTTGAAAGCCCCCATCCAGCCTTTTTACATATTTCCCACCTCTAACGCAACTGATTCAAATGATCAGGATCGGGCTTTTTAAGGAGGGAGGCATCAAAAACGGGGAGGATAGGCCTCTCGAGGAACATTTTTGGGAAGCCCTGCTTGAGGCCATCAAATTAAACAATCCAATGAAAATCATTAAGTAACAGTCACTGAGAGGGCCGACACGTCTGTGCGGCATGGCCGCGCAAATCAGTTTATTGTCGTGTTTTTCGTCACCGGGGAATGCCGTATCGTCAGAAAGCATTGCGCACTGAAGGAACCCGTCAACAATTTCATCGTAAACACGGAATTTCTTGGTCTTCCAATCAACAGAGAGGAACACAATTATTCAGCTCGACGATACTGCAAGCGAACTGTTCTCCAACAAAAGTGGGCTGAAAAGTGAGAGGACAGGAGTGGGAAGCATCTTTGAAGGTTTTTGCTTTCTCACAAGAAAGAGGAGAAATTGTACAGATCAAATAAACAGAACATAGTTCAGCATGGTCTTGGAAGACATTGCAGCTGCTATCCCACTGGAACTAACTAATTGAGCTAAGTCATGAGCACAAGCATACAAAAGTCATGTTCTTCTTCAACAAATCTAAAAATATTATTATACACGACTCACAAAAAGATTGGGATTGTTGGCTTTTGGATGAAATTTCAGGAGGAGCCAAAAATGCATTCAAACCTTTCCAGATGAACTTAACATGACCTTGTCTAATCATTTGAATGCACATGTCCAACTGTTAAATGTTTCAATATTTATTGCACAAGTTGCTGTTCTCTAACGAGGAGCTTAATGGAAAAATTAAGGTGTTTGATCCTTGGCTTGACCAATAAATGTGCTGATTCAGTTAGGGCTGGGGTTGAAACAGTCGTCCTCATCATGCGGGTTCACATTTTGACAGAGACAAACTCTACTTTTTAGAATCAGTCTGTGGCTAACATTACTTTCTGTACTTTCATCAATCATTTTAATACAAGAGCAATGAAAAATGAAAAACATCGCTAAAGAGGATGACTTGTGAGGGCAAGAAAAGAACATACTGCGGCTTGTCCTTCTCTTGTCTTTGTTCAACATTCAAACATGCACAAACAGGCTGTTGGTTCACCGTGTTGCGGCGATAGAAGACCTCATGAGAATGGATTTACATAAGCGGTAGGAATATACACCGACTGACCTTCACGAGCGAAAGATATGCATTGATGGGCCTCAGAACATCGTGCTGACCGGACGCTTCATTAGGTACCCGCTGTGCTCATGGAATATGTGGCACAATCCAATAAATCAGTCAAGTTAAATCAAGGACCTTCAGTAGCTGTTTTAATTGTTGAATACACAAAAAAGGCAATTGTCGCTTACCATCCCGGTTGAATTTGTTGGATATGAATCATTGAAAGCTTTTCTAAAAATGACGCCAATGACTCACTCGGAAGAAGTCACGCAGCCCTGCCGCGTTTTATTGCACCGCTCCCGCTGGCCTCATTTCATTTCGCTTGGATTCTCCCTTCTATTTCAAGGCTCTGGGCTGCGGTGCCAATGAATGGAAGGAGAGGTACAGTTCACTCAAAGTCAGGGGTGTTTTTTTTTTTTTCTCCGAGCAATGTTGGTGCTATTAATTTTGCACAGGGGCCACGTGGAAAACTGGAACTCTTGCCAAGGGCCATCCTTATTATTTTGAACGTATTGAGAAAAAGAAGATTGTTCTTATTTCAATAGAATGCTACGTGTGAAAATGGCAAGTATTGTTGTCAAATGGAAATACACAATTTAAACAAGAGTCACTGATTGTGTAGTGCAGGCAGCGTGGGATCGGTCCCCACACGGTGACGCTGTGGATAGTGGGTGTGAATAGTTGTTCGTCTCTATGTGTGAACTGGATAGACGACAGCATCACCAGCTATCCGCTTCAGGATAAGCCGTGTTGAAAATGGATGGACGGCTGGTCATTCGAAACAATGTCTTTTGTCCACCATGGAGGAAATTAAAATGTTGTTAACATTACGACCACTCTGGTCGCTTTTGCTCGTCTCTTTTAGGGGAAAATATACGGTAGTTGCTCGAGGAGTCGAGAAAAGTCACTAAATGTAGCAAATGTTTTGCTGAATTGGCAACATCGCAGACAAGTCGTAGCTCACGATTGCTCCATCGCTTGGACCAACATCCACACGTTTGCACATAAAGTAAAAGCACAATTTTCAAAATAAAAGCATCGGCAATTTTACGTTTGATTTTGACTTCATAGCCTCTATTGAGGGCCAGTCAGAGAATGCAATTGCAAAATATATAACATGGAAAAAGATACTTTTTTTGTCCTTTAGAGTTTCATTTTTCCCTCCTATAAGCAAATGGAACATGGTGTGATTAAAAAGATTCCCGTAAAAATGATGCGGGCTGCACCGTAGGTAGTGGTGAGCATGTCTGTCTCACAGTCAAGTGGTTCTGCGTTTGAATCCCACCGTGAGTTTTGTTCAGGTAACTCAGCTTCCTCTTATATTCTAAATCAGGGGTGCCCATTAGGTAGATCCTGATTTAGATCTAAGACAGGTCCCAAGTAGATCTGATGAGTGTCGAGGAGAAAAAAAAAAAACAAAAAAAAAACATTTGTGCGTCTTTGTACATATTAATATATTTTTTGTGTTATGTACACTGCACCCTTATCATCTTATCAGTCTCATTTTCAAATTTTCAAAATATTTAAAAATAAAATAAAACAGGTAAATCTTGAATTTATGGTGGCGCGTGATTACATCACCGGAAGTTGTTAGCTCTCAGCAGTCTGCAATTGCAGCTTGTGATAAGAGCTGTTGCGCTCTATCTTTCATCGTCATTCTTCTCATTCAGAGTTTGCTTCGTGTACAATTCACCGAAGGCACGAGCAAAGAATAGGAATCTAGGAGGGCCCAGGGAAGCACTTTAAAACGGTATGTGTGAGCTACGATAGTTAACAGGCTGCAAAAGTGCGTGGCATGCCTCTGTTTCAGGCTGTTTCTCATCATGGCGCGTGTGTGTGTGTGTGTGTGTGTGTGTGTGTGTGCGTGCGTGTGTGCGTGTGTGCGTGTGCGTGTGCGTGTGCGTGTGCGTGTGTGTGTGTGTGTGTGTGTGTGTGTGTGTGTGTGCGTGTTTGTGCGCATGCGCGTGCCGGTAAGGATAGATCCCGGGAGGTTAGTTGATCGAAAAGTAGATCTTTGATCCAAAAAGTTTGGGCACCCCTGTTTTAAAGTGTTATAAAGTGAGTTTGTTGAACACTCTTAACCTAGTTCCTCGGTTTAACTACGATGTTTGTGATTTTGCTTTTTTAACCATATCAAGCACTTTGCATGACCTCTGTGAGAAGATCTGACACACAAATAAAATATACTAACTTATAGGATGCTGGAAGGAACTATGAAAAAAAACAACTCATGATGACGTTGTAATGTATGCAAACACAATCTTACGAAACACCTGCTGACCTTTTCTTTGAAATGACCTCCATCTGCTTCCCAGATATAGCAGGTGACAAATTTTATATGGGTGTGTCTGGCCAAAACTGACAGCATGGAGCCATAGTGGGTAGTACATCTGCTTCAAAGTTCAAGATTCTGCGTTCAAATCTCAGTTTACATGTGTGGAGTTTGGGGGTCGGGGGGGGGGGTGGTAAATTGTTAATTTTATGCCTGGTAGCATAAAAGGAGTATAAATGTGACTAAGAAAAGAAAATATGGTGTGTATTTCAACACTACAAAAACGATTAAAAAGTCGTTGGAATAAACGGTGAATGTGGACTGTGAAGGTACTTGACTTTTTACTTGATGTTTTTGCTGTTTTCCAAACAGTTTGTACCATCTCGCTCATCACTCCTGACATTCAGTTCTTGCACACGGATTGCCTTTTGAAAAACATACTCCGAATGAATCTGCCACCAAGTGAAACTTGACATTTCTCTGTGTCGTCAAAGCCGATTCACCCATGACGGTCGGGTGTGGAAAACGTTGACTGGTTTCATTTCAGGAAGGATACTGCAAGTGCTTTCCAAAAAATCTTCTACTCGGGCTCCGGGGATCCCTGCCAAACTGTCAAAATGCAAACACTATTTGAACTAACTCAACAGTTAGGAAGTTAAAAGGCAAGCGTGGAGCAAAGGGGGAGAGGAAAAAAGGGCTCAACTACACAAACTAGAGTGTGAGCTATTTGTTGTGTCAGGAGTCGGGATCAGTGATAAAATGAGAATCAAAACAAAGATGACACTTGCGGTGCAGCTTTTATTTTGTTATTTTCAGAGCGTGTGAAAATCCCTCATCGCCCTCGCAACCTTTGTCTTCATGAAATCTAGCAAGAGCCGGTACCGCTTTGCTTATTTGAATGCAACAAGCATGTGTACGTTAAAAAAAAAAAAAAAAGGTAATTTAAGCACCTGGCGATATTTTCATTGGGCTAAAAGAAGAGTGTAGGATGGCAGGCTTTATTTAGCGCTATTCATCAGGCTAAGCACCCGTGGTTCTTATCAGGATTAAGGCATGACAGCTTGAGTGCAACGAGCTGGATTCCAAGCGTCTATTCAGTTAGCGTCAAGGAGGTGTGAGCTAAATGAAAGCAGCCACAGATGAATTCCTTCATATTGTTAGCATCTTAAGCTTCATTTTTGACACGATGCTGTGGCCGTACACGTTAGTCCACAATTCACTTGCTATTATCGATCAATATTTTGAACTTCAATATTTTAGATAAAATATGGGTTGAGCTGTAAAGTTAATAGACTATTTCATGAATGTACAGACTGTCATGTAACTTCCTGTCGACGGACAGCAATTATTTTATTGGGATTTAATTTTTTTGGAATGAAATCTGTCCATTTGTGGCTTTCGAAAAGACATGTTGATGTAAAATGGTTAAAAATCGATGTTTGGATTTCACTTCTTTACTTTGCCAGCATCATTCTTGCCATCCCTTGAGTAATCGGTGGTGTCCGGCTGCATTGTGTTGAAGAATATTGATGACGCACAGCAGGATTTTGTGTGTTGTTTGCGTTTAATCATCCTCAATGTTGTCCTTGTCAATTACGATATATAGATACAGCGTGCCCCTCCCCATGGACATCAAGAGAAAAAAGGGCCACGCAAACACAACATACCTGACGAAAACAACAGAAAAAATGTCCTCCTCGCCAATTATATTGATACAGCATACGCCGACAGAAATTATATGGCACAGCAATGTGTCGAAATCCTTAAAACTTGTAAATGAAAACAAAAGTTTCTCCAACTCGAAAAATGTTTACCTCACCATGAACATCAAGAGAATAAATCGGAGAGTCAGAAGTGTGTGTTCAACTTTAAAGAGACAGTGCCACATTTATTAATGAAGTAGGGAAACCCATAAAATGTTTTGTTCCGCCCTTTGACAATGGAGGATGCTGTAAAAGAACACGTATCTCTCATATTACAGATTTACAAGTATTTCCAAATGTATTTTTCCTAGCCTTGTTATACTTGATCATGACGAGGGTACCCCACGGAAAGGTTTAATTGCTCCAAAATAAGTGTGACAAGACTTTATGACTCAGCAGCAACGTCAGGCAAAAACGGATTTATCTGGATTTTCTCTGCAATCATTCAAGGGCTTTCTGTCTTTTCTAAAGGGAGCTGCTCGATGCTTTTTATTCTCTAATACCGTCAATAGCTGCAGGCTATTGGCACGACCGTGCCTGGGACGATGTCTGTCTTTGTCAAAGCCAACTCGGCAACCAAAGTCTCGTATTTATAATGAAAATGCTTGCACATTTTTGGTCTTTCGAGTTGGAGTGAATTCGAAAACAATGTTACAGGTTGAATGGAACAAGGTTGGTTTGATTTATTTAATTTCTTCTGACCAAGCTTTACGATTTGGCCGTGAAGTGTTTTGAGCTAACCATTTTCCCTTTCCTTTGTTTTAATCTGCATTTCAGAGCATGATAAGCACCGCTTATGCAAAAGCACCGAATACATGAATCTTCACTTCAAAGTCAAATGGTTCCATAATGAGTACGTGCGCGAATTGCCAGCCTTCAAGGGGGTTTCGCCAGAGTATTCTCTGTAAGTAATATGCGCTCTTTTCCTCAACGTACATACACTGAATGGACATACGGTCAAAACGTATCACATGTGAAATGATGCTGCTATGATATGTTGGTGCTAAACAGCAAGATAGAATTCCTTCTTGATCAAACCATGCCAACATTTTTGCATCCGTTAATTAAGAGACCACTTTAAGGCACCGCAGAAAATGAACCGTCCGTTCAATATGCCTTTCAATGCATTTCCGAGATGACGGCGAGGAGGGGAAAGTCACACAAATACTTTGTCACACCTGATTTATCAGCACAGTTGGACGACTGTCACAGAGGCAACATTGTCTGAAAGTTAATATTGATGGTGGGCGACGCATACATTAAATTCCGTGTCACTCTTCAACATACAAAAAGGAGCGCGAGTCACACGAACAGATTTCAAAGGTAACCTTGGCGGAGTTCGTAAAAGCGCAGTAGGATTCAATAAAATAAAATAATGACAGGAATTCAACAGCACTTTAGATTTTTTTTTTTGTTGGTTGGTTGAGTTAAAATGTTTCAGTGCCACCATAAACTCCAGCTTGAAAGATGTCGGCTGAAGACATCTGCTGCGTTATCAGCTTTAGTAATAAGAATACAAGACACCTTGTGATAGCACATTTGGTGAAGTGGCAAACACACCAGGCCACTTAGGCCAGCTATAAGAGTGGAGGAAATACGGTCGTCTTGTAAAAAGGAATCCTACTTCAAATAAAACCATGTTGAATCACGTGAATTCTTCACTTACCTTAACCCAAGCACAATCATAAGGTACACTGCAAACATCTTCTTTTCTCCTTCAGGTGGTTTGAGCCGTTTGTCATTCAGTGGCTTGACGAGAATGAAGACGTGGCAATGGATTTCCTCAATGGAGCTTTGGAGAGAGACAAGAAAGATGGCGTGAGTAAAAAAAAATCAAAATAACAAATAAAATAAAAAATGAAAGTGTTCCTTGCTTTATTTAAATGGGCCAAGGAGAAGCCCTCTAAAAAGAATTGTGCTTCTCCAGGAGGAGACAGTCTCTCAGATAAAAAGGAATTTCACACAGACAAGAGGCATTCTTTGCCTCGGGTCGCACACGAGACAGGAATACGAACGGGACTGAATGAAACAGAAACAAACTGATTTCAAGGCAAAAAAAAAAGAGAGAAAAGGGTGGGGTGAGGCTGCCAGTATATTAGAGAATGAGTTGAATAAAGAAATTAGTCGCCTTCTGGGACCCTTTTTTCTGTATGGATCAGTGTAATTTAATATAAAAACTAATTATAGAACTATTTTTTTTTCCTAGAAAAATTTACAAAACGCTGGAAGAACCGTTTATTATTTTATCTTTCGAAGCTCACAAAAATGAGTTTACAACCATTGTGCCATTCACCATTGCAATTTTAAATTTGAAAATTGTGCATTCTGAATATTTTATATCTGCATTGTGTCTATTTTATTTATAAATTATTTATTTTACATATGTTTAGATTATTGTAATGAATTTAGAATTTTTTGAATGCCACTTAATGTAAAGATAAAACTCTGTTCCCTTCAAATATTTTGGATCTGTGCTCGGTGCAGATCTTTCTATTATAATGAGTATATCAGAACATAATTTCACACTTTCGTAATTGCACCTTAAATATGTAACTTTGTTAATAATTGATTGATACGTAAAAACTGACCTAGAAATATCTCAGTCGGTGGATTTGAGTCCTGCTTTTTGAGAAACGAGTTCTAGGATCTTTCCAGTGTTCAAACCGACATTTCACTCATTTCGTGCAATACTACATTTGAATAGGCTTTTCTCTCGACAGTTCCAGCAGACATCCGACCACGCCCTCTTCTCCTGTTCGGTGGTGGACGTGTTCACGCAGCTGAACCAGAGTTTTGAGATCATCAAGAAGCTCGAGTGTCCGAACCCCCAGGCTCTGGCTCACTTCATGTGCCGATTTGCCAAGGTCAGGTTTTTATTTGACAACAAGACACAGTGGAGCTTTTGAAATGTATTTGATTTGTTGGGGAAGTGGGGGATGAAGATTTTTTTTTTTAATCGAAAGTAGAAATGTGTTCCAGGGTCAAACTGTGCCATCAGAAAACCAACAGTGTATTTACTGTTGAGAGACTGCATCACCATTAGCTTTGAGATGCACATCGTCATTAAAATAGTTGGAATAAAAACACTGGGCTCATTTCATTCTCATTTCGAGCTGCAACCTAAGTCGTTGCTCGTGACTCGCCTCCAGAAATTCCATTGAGGAGTGAGGAGAGTGACAGAGAATGGAGACAAGGAGGAGGTAGAAATATTTTGTTGGGGAAATTAGACGACCGAGTTCGCATTACCGGCAATAAGTCGGAATCGTTTCCAGTGAGGGTTGGACTCTGCCAAGGCTGCCCTTTGTCGCCGATTCTGTTCATCACCTTTATGGACAGAATTTCTAGGCGCAGCCGAAGCGTTTTGGTTTGGCCTTATTACTGCAGCGTGCAGTGATATTGTCTTTCCTCATTTTTTTTGGGGGGGGGGGGGTTCTCTGTAATAACTGACTGTATTGATCTTTCATGCCATCAGGCCACTCGCTTGTATTGTTTTTTTTTTCCCCGCCTGATACGTTGCTGTGATTCATTAACTCATTCAGTACCAGCCAATTCAGGACGAAGTCTGAAAAGATGTTTAAAAACATCTTTGGGATGAATGAGTTCACAGCAAAAGCAAACAATTCTAATTAAAATGCTAACTCCCACCCTCCCTCCATACAGACTATCAACAAGGTTCTTCTGCAGTATGCCGCAATCATTTCCAAGGACTTCCCTTTGTATTTGAACAAGGAGAATGTGGTAAGTACATACTACAGTATATGCAAATATGTGACACGGGTTGATATTTATTTATTTGTTATTTATATTTGTTCCAAGATAAATATTTCAAGGGCATCCAGCCGAAGCTATAATAGCAAATGGAAGTGTTCTTGGTTGAGTCAAGCGGTGTGAGTCGTTATGCACGTTAAAGCAAAATTACTTACCGGTATCTCCCGGCCCAAAGTTTTTTTTCGTGGGACCTTTGGTTAATGTGACAGATGACCAAACACTTAGAAAGGTCCTTCCCACCACCCAAATTACGCCCGCCGGTTTTTCTGGTGGTGATGGAATATGAAGCAAAGGGTTCCAAACGAAGCAATATTACGGTATATTTTGAGTTGGAAAAAAAAAAACCTGTTTTCTTGTTAGACAAATGGATGACAATGTAAAAAAAAAAGAACAAAAGTTAAAAGCCATTGGCATGATGCAGTGGCAGTCATACATCAAATACAATGCAATCACTATAATGATGTTTGTTTTCCGTGCACTGCGACGTAGAGCTGATAAATGCAGAGATGCAATTATATGACTCAAAGATCTACTTAGAAGTATTGTAGCAGCGCATTGATAAATTTCATAATCATAAAAAGAAACACAAACGCCCCCCCATATAGAATCAGCCAACCTGTCATGAGCACAGTGTGCAGGATACTCAGTGAATATTTAGCGATGTTATTTATATAGTAGCCACTGACTTTTTCAACTTGATGCTTTAATATGAATGCTCACGAACCACACGTGGTGAATTTTATGCTACAATGCAGTCATCTGTGTGGGTGTGTTAGGGAAAGAGACTTTTCTCCTTCGCTAGAGTTCCGTGGCATCAATATAACCTGAACTTGGGACATTGTACAGTTGGAACACGGCGTAATCTATCAGAAAGCTACCGTAATCATCTGTATGAAATACACCTCGAAGGTCATAAATAGAAATCCATCAGATGGAAAACACTTAGTGTGGCGGTAACTGCTGTGTGATGACATATTTTTACGCCGCTGTGCAAACTGTTCAACTTGTTCCACCTCCTGCACCTCTGGTCACCCTGGGGAGCTTCAGTCGCTCAGCCCTCCAGCTTTGGAACACTGTCCCACCTCATATTAGGAACTCTCTTGAAGCAGGCATATTCTTTATAACTGGTTTAGCGATTAGCGATAGCAGATTTGCACTTGAAATAGTACTGATGTTTTTTGCAGTACAAGCGCCAAAAAACAAACAAAACAAACAAAAAGTCTCAAGTGGTTGAACTGGAAGTGTCAAAAAATAGTTCTATCGTGCCAGTAATTCGGGTGACGCTGCATCAAAGCCAGAAACCTTGTCCTCGACTTTTACTTCTAGCATTATTCATGTTTCTGTTTACGACAGGGCCGACAATATTTAAAGGTTATGAAAAGTGTTCATTGAAGAGTGCTGCAAGACAACTCTAAAAGTACCTGAAGGCACGCGCTCAGTAACCACCATGCTGTTTTTATGCTGATGTTTCCTGGAATTATGAACATACTGCAACATTAGCATAGGTTAGGCTAAGCTAGTGACTACAGATTGTTACTATGTACGACAATTGAGATGGTCAGAGAAGACTTTTCCAATAATGTACTGGAGTTAAAACCTCCTCACATGAAATGGCAAGCATGATAATTCTAGTCATTTTGTTCAATTAATGATATGTACTTTAAGTTAAGGTTGGTGAGTGTACATTACCAGTATTAAAAGCAATTAAAGGAAGTCAATGAATCTGATCGGAAATTTTAAGTCAAGAAAAAAGAAGCAACTTTACTAGCCTTTAAAGTGGCAGTCAAGTCAAAATTTCCCCAGCTTGACCAAACCCAGACAAGAGGTGAGCCGTGAGCTAACGACATGGGCTCTTAGGCACTGTGATGTCATTTTCAGTCGACAACAAGTGGCAGCACAAAGCAAAATGGGATCCCCATTAGATGGATAAAAATTAGTGGATTCCACAGATTCCATTAAAACTTAACTTCCCCTGAAACTCAAAGGGTTAAATTAATTTCATAGCCAAGCTTGTAAATAAGCCATGAGACACATTTCATCTGTCACTGTGATTTTAGGTTCCTGCGTTAATGGGCAGTTCCGCAATAATTTTTCAGCCTCCCACAAGTTACAGAAGGTTTCGGAGAAATCTCGTTTGCCATTATTCATTCTCTAAATACCGGATGCAAAAGGATCACAAAAAAGAGAAATGCAATAGGAGCATGGAGTCATTACTGTATGTGCAGTATGTTCTCCCGGTCTGCTTTTAGTGGTTCGAAAGGAAACAATCATACTCTTGTGTGGTGAACACAATCTCAGCCCTATCCATTAAATCTATCCTCCTTTTTATAAGCTGCGGGGCTGAATTTGCTACTATTTGGGGCAGATAATGCACATCACGCTCGCCTGACTAAAAGCTGAGAAGAATTATTGGCGGCCTAGCATAAAAAGTGTTGTGATTAATGTTCGTCATCTGTTAAATTTGTCAGGGAGCAGAAAAATCGATAATGTCCGGTGTATTCAGCGCAGGCATTCCTCTCCCAGTAGCATAATATTCCTCTGCTGACTGACAATGTAGTACAGACGTCTCGCATCACTTGTGTAGATGATGTGACAGGAAAGCCAAACCGATGGATGTTTGCCATTCCTATGTTTTTTGGAGGCGGGGGGTGCTTCTTTTGTTGACGTACTGGCCATGTATTTCCCATGTCATAAGTGAGTCAAACCTTACGTGCTGCTTCTGCCCAATAAGCGCTGTCATTTATTTTGCGAGACGTGAACATTAAATATGTATTATGTGCTGATGTCCCTTTTGTTTTGAACCCCTTTTCACAGCCCTGCATTCTTCTCAACAACATTCAGCAGCTCAGAGTCCAGTTGGAGAAGATGTTCGAGTCAATGGGAGGGAAACAGGTCTGTCTCCCCCCCCCCCTCCCATTCCTGATAAAATATATGGACAAGACGCAGTGGTCGGTTGTCATAGATTACGTGTCTTTCTCAAGGACAATTGAACAGACTTGCCATCAATTAGCAACGGAGGCTGAAATGCCACATCCTCACACCGTTCAGCCCAAGAAATAAGTACCAGGTCATGCTTATGTATATTATAATTTCGCGTGACATTTTTTGGAAGTGAAACGGCATCGACCCTGACAGTGTTGTGCTGTAATCCTTCCCTCAGTTTCCCGTGTACCAGACTTGTCAACGAATCTCCCCTGTCAGTTTGCTAATATCGTATCCCCCCCCCCCCCTCCCTCACGATTATCCTACTTGTGACTATGGTAACCTTGCCAAAGAGCCAGGCTCTGTGTCACTGTGGTCATTTCTACTGTTTTTTCAACATAATAGACTCTGCTCAAATCTGGGTTGCGGGAACCACTCGTCAGAGGTTTCTGTGATGGTTGGCCTAGTGGGGGGAGAAAAAAAGCAATTTTGGAAGGGGAAGCTACTGTGACAGAGCATGCTTTATGCACTCTGGCTACCCTGTCAAATAACCTACCTTGTGATCAGTACCCCTAATTTTGCTTGTACCTACCTTGAGGTCTAATTTTCTCTCTCATTTTGCTGACAGTGAATTTTCCATTTCGAAACACCATTGGGACAAGTCAGCCCCCGGTTATAGGCAAGGCCCTAGGATGAGCAAATAGTTTTTCCCAAAATGACAATCAGTCAAAATGCAATGTCTAGCGGGAATAACCACTTCAACCTGAGTACAATGCACCAAGAATTTTGAAAACTGGATGATGGCTCTAGGGACATTGTGCTTTTTGTGTGGGGTCAATAAAAACATATAAATACATACACACACACACACACACAAAACTGAGGAAGCAGGATACCCAGTTTGAAGAACTCAAATTTTAGGTAAGCCCCTGTGTGATCACAGATATTGGTGAGAGACATGGAGCTTGTGGGTCCATGCAGGTTTTGGAACTCAGTCGAGTTCGATTCTCAAAGTTCACCTTTTCTTTTGTGCACAAATAGATCAACCCTTTCAATGCGTGTGAAACACTGTCATCTCACTCCTGACGATGCAGCCCCTGTTGGTGTCTTCTTACTTGATTGCATGTTTCTCTGTAAATATCTAACACCTTGTCTCGCCTTGCGTTTTGTCTCCTATGGTCATGCCCTCGACCCTGATACCCAACCTTCCCGATAACCCCCTCCCTACCTCCCAATTTCCTTTATGTGCTCTCTCTCTCCAGGAGGAGGGGGTTGTGTCCTTCTGTAAGGTGTGTGTAGTGGGACCCGCCAACAGCTCTCTCTTGCCATTTAGTGAATGATGTCAAAAAGCACGAATTTCTTCCCGCCCACCCCTCCGCCCTTTCTCGCCACTACTCATACGCTTTTTTTCACTCCACCATGCCCCTCTAGTATGAATACCTTCAGGCAGCATGTGCCACCAAGCATACAGAATCTGAATTGCCCATCATCCCTCAGGACAGGCTGCTCTATCTCACCATCACCGGCACTGTCGGGATAGTGGCTCAAAAAACATGCGTTACCATCTTTTTATTTTTAGCTTGCTTCCTGACCCCCTCTCAGCCAGTCTTTTAACCATGGCAATTTAAGAAACGTGTCATAGCTTGTCGACCACCTCCTCCCTACCCCACACAAGCCTTTTGAGTTCAACTGGTTGTGATTTGAATCAGGTCATCCAGGCTGCAGCCACAAATGTTCACCTTATGGATTCAAGAGATATCTAGATTACTTTACGTTCCTGGAAATGGTGCAGAGAACAGATCGTGGTACCCGGCACCCTCCAGGGCATTTACTTCTGATGTATTAATGACTCCAGAAATCTTGATTGGCTTCTCCAATGCTGCCGGACACCCGGGTTTTTCTCAGGGAATGCTTTTCGCAGCCTTGGCACAATGTTGACAGTTTGGCATAAGGTTTTCCAAAACGTCAAACAACACATACATATAGACGCAATACTGACAACCACAGATTGGTAGGTTGTGTCACATTTTAAACAGTGGTTTATCAACCACTTATTTACTCGGTAACTGCATTCAGAATGGCTCCTCGTACGCAAGTGTTGAAACAGGCGAATGAAAACAAAGCTTGGCTTCTGGTGATAGGCTCGAAGCCAGAGGAGAGTTTATTCAGTTGGGAGGTGACCCCCATAAACCGATAACTCAGATTCAAAACTTCTTTTGAATTGACATAGTTTACCAGGATAGGATAGAAAAATCAAATTTAAAGGATTTATGTGAGAATACTTTGTGATTACACTACTGTATTTCTCACTCTTTTGTCCAAATCACCCTTGTGATTCTCCTCATCAGCCAATTCCACAAACGTAAATACTATTTTGAAACTGTTCACAGGACCAAGGCTGACTATTCTTCCTCGAAAAAAATTGTTGAAAAAGAAACAAGCTATAGAGAAATGACCCACAGATGATACGGAAAGGTGTGAAAACCTCTCAGAAAACGGCATTACTGGCAGGACTCAAACATTTGACCAGAGTGTCGATGACCAATTGAAGTCAGAATTGAATTTTCTGCTCCCAGGGTTCGACAGTGGCCTTGGATATCAAACTGTGAGCTTGGATTTTCCTCACTCATATTGCCATTAAGTGAGATTTCGCAGACACAGGATGGGGGGGAAAAAAACGATTTCAGAGACTGACCGACACCTGATTAAAGGTCAGGCAAAAACGTTCGCCAGGCCATTGAGACGGATGCTTAAACCGAACCTTTGCCACAATGTAAAATGAAAAAGTCCAACATTTGGCCAGTTTTTTCTGTGACAGAAAAATATTTTATACCGGAATGTGGTGAACTGAACTGACAGCAGTATGAATGTGTCCATAAGTGAGCAGCCAAAAGTGTAAATCAGCGGTGCTCATGTGCCGACAGAGCCATGTCTGCGGAGCAAGCCAACCAAATCATCGCAAGGTGACAAGATTTGAATACCAACTGAAAAGGAGCAGAACACTCAAAATTGTCTCCAGGTGTGAGTGTGAGCGTGGATGGTTGTTCGTCTCTGTGTGCCCTGCGATTGGCTGGCGACCAGTTCAGGGTGTACCTCGCCTACTGCCCGAAGACAGCTGGGATAGGCTCCAGCCCGCTCGCGACACTCGTGAGGGTAAGACGATTAGAAAATGAATGGAAAAAGAGCATACCACACACTATACGTAAACTGTATAAAATTAGATTCTAGAAAGAACCCTCTGGAAAAATCTTTCCAAGTTCAGTTCAAGGCCGAAGACCAACATATGCTATTTTGTGACCGTTGGCAACCCAGGCAGCAGTGCATCAAATCGTTGACTGAGAGTCTGTGGGCATCAAATCAGAAAAGATTTCATTTGAGAATGTAAAGATTTTATTTAATTCTAAATTTAAATTGAATGATCTTGTTTTTGTTGGCCGTGCTCATCATCCTGTTCAGGGGCCAGTGCTGATAGCCAATGTCTTGTTGCTCCCAAGCAACCGCAGTCACCATTCCAATCCATTGAATTCAATGCAGCATGAAGTCTTTGATTTTTTTCCTTGAGAATCCAAAAGTGAAAAAGTAACAATTAAGAAGGATTATTTAATTAATTTATTTATTTAGTTAGTTATTTATCTCCATCATAGTTGTATTTAAGCTTAGATCAAAAATACAACATTGAATAAGCAAGCCACAGGAGTGAGTCAACTTTATTTGTATTTTTTAAATTGAGTTTATAGGCCGAAAAATTGCTCGTTGTTGTTGATCGCCTAAAGTCTTTTTAAAAATTAGCAATATCCTGCCTTGAAAATAAATAATATAAATTGAAATTAAAATAAAGAATAAACGTTATTTGGGGCGTGGGATACTCAAAGTGATTGAAATGTGATTTTTCATATGTCGGTTTAATATTTCTACAAATAGGAAAAACTGGAGCTGACAACAGATTTGTCATAGGTGTCGTAGATATTCTGACAACCAAGTTTATTTGGGTTTTTTTTTGCACTATGTTCATATTTTGAAATAATTAGTTCAACATGCTTGTATATTGATAAACAGGGCTTAACAACTCGTAGCGTTGTAATGGCTAACATTGTTATAATTAACATTACAACTTTGTTGCTCTTGACCCAAAATTCTGGTAAATCCGACTCATCACATAATAAAATCAGTTTCGGTCCTGTGGCCTGTTTCTCCATCTCATATTTTTCATTTGAGTCTTATCATCAATTCATAATGGAAAGAATGAATCCAGAACTACACTTTCCCTTGATATTCGACTCTCCCAGCTGTGACTACTGTATGGTACGCACGAGTGCGCGCAGCTTCTTCTAGTTGGCTGATTCTACTCCGCCAACGCCATGTTTTATAGCCGCGCTCATCTCGGAGCCGTCCATTTGTATTCAGAGCGATGCTCGGCACAGATGGCACGAAGAACGAGCGGAAGGCAAACAAGTTAGCAGACCCCGTTGAACACCAACACCCCCCTTGCACCCCCCCCCCCCCGCTTCATTTCAGCCCAGGCATCCTGCAAAGTTGTAAGGCCGTGTAGCAGCTCTGCGGAGTGCAGCCATCCAGTAACTGTCCGTCTTTTTTCTCTACCATGACAGCTGGATGCAGAGGCCAGTGATCTGCTCAAGGAGCTTCAGAATAAACTAAACACCGTGTTGGATGAGCTCAGTGGTGTCTTGGGCTCCAGGTGAGTATTAGCACAACCCATGTACAAATTTCTCAGACGAATGACACCACTAATCTGCTTTACAACTAACATCCCACACGCTCCATTTAGAGACTCTGTCCGAAACATTTCAGACACAAATAAAAAGCTCCCGGGATGCACTTTACGGCCAGCATTCATGAATTAACAACTCCTCAACGTTGCTAGGTTTATGGCCTTCTGTCCACCAAGTCATACTCTTCAATTCTAAACAACTAAGCCAATTTCAATCAGTTCTACTTGGAAGGGTAGTGTACTTTTGGTGAAGCCGCCAATTTCTTTTATGTCTTATACTCTTTAAGGTCACAGGTGAGCTAAGGCAAATCAAAACTGATTCAGGCGAGTGGCAAGGGGCATCCTGAACTGGTTCAATATCGGGCATATCGAGACCAACGACCATTAACCTTTATCCTTAATCGAGTCTTCAATTATTCGATCAAATAAATGTTTTAGAATGTTGGGAGGAAGTCAAGGATAGCATGCAAACTCACAGCAAAGCTGGAGCCAAAATTCAAAACGCAGCGCTCAGAACTGTGAGGCAAACATGCTCAACTCCATCATGCTGTTCCTTGCTGCCCTGAGGCCCTTGCCTCATATCGGTTATAAAGTTAAGATAGCAAGGGAGCCTGTTACTGAAAAATAGACCAACTGCCATTCAAACAATACCTCGGATTCTTGCGTTTTCCAAAAAAGAATGCTCTTCCCTGAACCAAAGTGTCATTACACATTCTACGGACACAAGCGGAAATAAATGCTCCGTTTCTATTCCTCAGTTTCAAACCGGTCATCGAGGATTGTGTGAAGCAGATGAACCAGGAGCTGGTCCAGATGAAAGGTTCGGCCAAGGGAAGTAATGCTGCTATGGATGCAGAGACTGTCCTTCGACCTCTTATGGACCTCCTTGATAAAAAGTGAGAGAAGTCTCTTTTTATTCATCCTGTACAGCCCGCTGACCTTATTTTGAACAACAATAGAGTACATACAGTAAAGTGTTTTTTTTCTAGTGGAGAACCTAGCTTTCTAAAGAGACATAAATACTGATGCTATACCTCTTAGTAACACCCTTCTCAAGACAGAATGAGGGATAAAAGAACAGATTGTGTCAAAGACAAGCCATTCCTGAAACAGCCACAGAGATTATAAATGGTTCAGATGATGTTTAGAAGTCAACTCTCAGCCATTGTCAAAGAAGCATCGAGGTCAATGGAATTTTACAGAGGGAATCCTCTTTATGGTATGGAAATGCTAATCCTGACTCCCATCTGCACAATATAATGCCACAAAAAGGGGTACTGGAGGAGTTCATTACTGCCCCTCACGGTAGCGTTCATTGAATTCAATGATACATTTTAGGATGACTGTATACCCTCGGCTATTTTGGGGCGATCTTGGTCCAGTCCTGCCAAAAATAATGAAAAACTAGGCCCCTAAATTACATGGATGCGAGTTTGTGATAAAACGTGAATTCCTCAACAAGCTAAATGCTCAGCTCAAATGGAAGCAATGTATAGGTAACCCCCCTAAATATTTGCGGCTCGGAATGTATCGTCTGTTACTCACTGAAAAAATGTACTCTACATCTTCACCATTTTCATACTCGGGGCAGAGTAATGTATCAAATAATTTGGGTTTGTCATCATCAAGTGGCATATTGGTGCCAAGCACCGAAATGAGGGGGTGAGGTCAAAAACAAAAAAGTGCTTTGCCAATTGCTACGATCTTGTCGCGTCTATCGGCAACTGAAAACGCTTTTTGCGTGGATGTCAATGTCAATTGCAGATAAATTGGATTCCGCATAGAATAACGATATGCTATTGTTAGCTCATATCACCCAAAATGCTAATGCTACATTGATAGGCCTTGTTAAAATCCATGGCGCAGGCCAGCTTAAGTCAGCGATGCTTATACAGTACAATACATATGCTCTCAGCTGCAATGTTTGTGCTGGCCTACTGCTTCTGACTAATAGCGAAGAGAGAGCTCCCCACCTTATCAATTTGGCTTCAAAAGATGTACGTGTCAGCATCCATCATTGTGTTTTGCATTATTTCCAGGGTAGAGACAAAAGTGAATCCAGCGCACTATTCTGCCTGCAAGTCAAAGGTACTGAGGTAGTTTTCAGGCTACAGCCGTAGTTACAAGTCAGCGTACCTTTCAAGATATATTTTTGCAAGTGTAACAATCGCTCTGCCTGAACTTGGAATCCTTCCACGCCACCCGGTTTGACAGATTGGTCTGTCACGGAGATATTAAGCAGCGTTTTTTTGGCTCGGACAAAATGGATCCATCGAGCATTGTGTGGCGGTAATGGCAAGCGGCCAACAGACAGCAAAGCCCTTTTAACTCTTTGTTCTTGTATGTCGTTGCTGCATTCCACACCCTTTTCATATTAATGTTGACTTGTAAAAGGACTGTTTATGGTAATAAGATGAATTGTGAATGGTGTGCAGGGTGGGAAATGCTCAAGCCCTCTCATCCTTCGTCGGATGGAAAACAGCATAACAAGTTGATTATTTACTCTCATACAAGTATTATTTAGCACTCAGCTAATACTTTTATATTTGAAGATGTCTCTTAAAGCAACGATAAAACACATGCTTCTTTTTTTTTTTACACCAATTTTGCAGTTTGATGTTATTTGCCAAGATTTGTGAGAAGACAGTGCTGAAACGTGTTCTCAAAGAGCTTTGGAAGATCGTGCTAAACACCATCGAGAGAACCATCGTTTTGCCCCCGCTGAGTGACCAGAGTGTGAGTGTTTTTGTTTGTTTTGTCTTTTGCATGATTACCAATAATGTATTTCATCATTTGCTGTTTAAGAGCCATTAAGTTGCACACTTGGCTATAACTTATCATCACATTGTTTGTTTGTTTTCGATTAACACATTCATTCATGTTTGCCATAATCTGTTCATTTTATTCCACAGTGGGTTCTGGAAGATTTTATTAAGATCAATTAATTATAATTTTTTTAAGCAATACTTGAGAACTCAACATGTGTTTCAAATAGTAATTGCTTTTTTTTTAATCCTTACTTTTATGGTTTTGTGCTATTTCTAAAATGCTTCAAGATGTCACAAAATGGCAGAAAAGCCCTGTTGAAATTGGAATCTGTCTCAAGTAACATCTGGAAAGAGACAAAAATGTTAGGAGGCAGGGGGGGGGGTGCTGAAGTTGGTCGTGTAAGGTCTTTACTACATATGCATGTACATAGGGTGCTGTTTTTTTTATTTATTCTTTTTTTTAATCGATTCATTCGTAAATAATTTTTTTTCAGGGTCATTTTGAAACTATATGACACAGTTTCCGGATTATAGTTTGTGGCATATGTATGGATTAAACTACGAATATATGCAATTCTATTCTTCATTTTTATTGGAAACATGCTTGCTGGAAACTGTCAATAACTCTGCTGATCTCTGTTCATTAATTGCGCTGCAGAGGTAACAGATTTTTTTCCTTAATCTGAATTGTAAATATTTGAGGGGGGGTGTACTTGATCCCTATCCCAATGAATGATGAAAGATTACCGTACAATATAATGTTAAGACACTTTTCCTACACACGGTATTTAATGTAATTCCACTTTGAGAATCCTCGATGATGATCTATTGTGGATGTCTACACAACCATGGATTTTTGGCACAAAGGTGGATTTATTATTATTTTTGTCTTCCAGCAGCAAGGAGCTCAGATGATCTTCAATGCGGCAAAGGACTTGGGACAATTGTCCAAATTGAAGGTAATCCAGTTTCTTCACTCCGCTGCTAATGTGCTGTAGAGTTTGCTTCATAATGCCTTTTGGTGACTCATATCACACTTTATGGTCAGGTCGTATACTCTGCCACTGTAGATGTATGCTTGAAATTCACTGTTCTGTTCATTTATTTTTAATGACTATTCTAAGTTTTCCAGTCTTATGAGCCATTATACAGTATATTCACATGCTATATGGACATAAACCTCCGCAAGGTCCCACCATTTGCTGCGACAACAGCGTCTACTTTTACAGTAAAACTTTACTGGTATGTGACTTTGGCCCACTTCATGCATAAGGATTTTTCAAAAGTTTGTTCATCTGTTAGAGAGCCCACACCTGATGATTAAAAATCAGGCATCTCACAGTTTTGGGCGTACTTTGCGTGGTCTGCTGCGATTACTTCAATACAGAAGACCACAAAATAAAGATGTTCAACCACCAATCTTGAAACAAATTTCTCAGATCTCAGAGGCAGAAGTCTCACGTGATTATATGGGATCTATCGAATACAAAGACAAAGTCTCACTACTAGATATATGGATATGCACCAGTCTTTTCAAAATGACTGAAGCGGGGACGTTGAAAAGGGGCAACGTCATCAAATCAAAAGATTTGCCCAGGAAACAACTTCAACCCACTTTTACACAAAAAAAGGCAGACCCATTTTTTTTTTTAACTGCCGCTTACGCCGGTTCCCAGTCAGCTGTTGAATAGATTTTAAAATTATGCTCCTGGTGTATAAATCGCTGAATGACTTAGATCCCGAATATGAGGGCTGTACACTAATTGGCTGATAAAAATGAAGGCTCGAATCAGTCCTTTCGGATTTGAGTGAGAATAATTCATAGCATATTGTCACGCGTACGAGTGTCACAGGAATTGGGATGGCAACGCGTGTGACATATAATGGAACGCTTTTGCGCGTATATTGGAATGTTTAGCCAATGGATGAACATTAAACAAATGATTTCTCTAAGCAGAATCTGAATGGGAACATTCACAACAGGTGTTTAATCCACAAATGGGCCAATACATTACCTAAATGAATTAGAATGAATGTTGATGAAGTCCTCTTCATCATACTTGTCAGCTGCTTCTTAGAGAACAGCAAATCGTGCAAAAACTACTGAAACACTTGGAGATATCCATTCAAAGGTTTCAAGAAGGTCAAATCCACCTGTAAAGGTTGTGGTGCCCCTTTAGTTTAAACTAGGAAATGCACCCGAAACCAAATATCCAGATGTATTTTTTTTTTTTTGTTTTGAGTAGTGTATTTTGGTTAATTTAGATTGTGGCCAGAATAAAAACGTTTTTTTCCCGCCACATGTCTGCGGCTCTGTAAAATGGTTGTTTTGTGTGTTTGTGGTTGCAGTTTTTTTTTAAACCAGTAATGCAGAAGCTATGCATTTTTAAATACCCATATACAAGTCCACTTAGCCTAAGAGAAACAAATCCTAACAGCCTAACACAAATCATGCGGTCCAATTAATATATATTAGGTCAACATTTTTCTGTATGTCCTCAAGGATTTTAAATGCAGCAGTGCAACTTTGTGTGCATGGATAATCTGGTTCACGCTTGCACTCACAGTGTGGAGTGTGATTATACAACAACAAAGAAGGAATGGTAGCTGCCTGTTGAAACCAAAACATTTGTTCGCTACTGCAGTACCTCGGCATCAATCCAGCCGAATCATGTCTATTTACTGAAGTCACTCGTGGACGAGTAATGTCACAGGCTCTGAGAACTTTTGCTTTGACTAACCACCGTGAATGCAGATACCGGAGGTATTTAACCTGAGAGTGTGACGCAACAGATGCACGCCCAGTATATGATTTTGCCTTTGCATTCTTTGGAGTCGGCAACCATCCCCGTTGTTCGTGGAAACGCTGCCATCCTTCGAGGGGGCGACATCTGGAGAGGAGCGCACAGATGGGCGTGTGTCTGTATCCTTCCTAGAGCATTAAAGTCGTTTATTATCCTCTTGTTAATGCTGGTCATGAGTCATAATCATCTCGTATGAGGGATTTTCAGAACAAATGATAGCCAAGGGTATATAGTACTCGGCTGCAAATTGGGTGATGTGGGGCGGGGTGTTATCTATATAGTAGTACAAATGGGGTTTTGGAATTTATTATTGTTATTATTACTGATAATAATAGCAATAATAATAATATTAGTTGTCATATTAATAATAATAATTATTATTATTATGCTTATTATTATTAATATTATAAGATAAGCAGTTTGGATCACGGATGGAGGGGTAATAATATTATCAATGGTAGTGGTATATTATAATTCATGCCAAGTGAGTTTTACACCAAAGAAAAATTACTATTATGTAGAATTGCAGAGAAAACACTGAACCAAGGCATACTGGGCAGAAGGACTGCACATTATGGAGCACATATCAGTGTCAAATGAAATTCTAAACACCAACATCACAGCACAACAAGATGTTTAATACTATGCACGGAATGGGCAGTGTACTATGAATCATTGTATCGTGCTGTCTGTGCTAAATGGAGCGCTGCACTTGGCGTACATACCACTTTATCTACACCTACTACAATATCATGTTAATGGCTTTCATAGTGATGTCGCTGGTTGCTCCTTGTCAGCTCGGTCCCATTCATTTGTATGTACTCGGCACGGTAGGTATATTGCTTGCGCACGTGTTGTTGACAGGGACTGCAGGATTCACATCCACAGATACTGCGCATATGAATTTGTAAATATTGTTACATATTTTTGTAAAACAATTTATATATGCTTCATTTCTAGTATATGAATGGCGTGGCGGCAGCGCAGTAGCTAACTCTTGCTTGCTTAAAACTCAAAATATATAAGTCATACTCCCCAAAAACTGTGATTTTTTTTTGTTTTGAAATGCTTTTGGGTTTCTCACAAAACTAATCGAAGCAATTTCGACCTCATCTGCTGAAAAAGTGTAGGCACCCTTATTGCAAAATCATCTTTAATATTGTGCATGAATTTTTTTCTACTATGACAAAGCTGCTGCCACTGTAGTTGCTGTTGTTTTGGTTAAAGGAATTCACATGCTCAATGTTTTCATGTCAGCACGTGAGTGATCACTGAATTGAATTAATTTCCGCAAACACCCTTTTGTTTTTCTTCATCGGAAAGAGGATGCATCTATTTAAACTGTGGTGGTTTACCACATCTTTGCTCTTTGGTTTACCGTGTCTTGCACTGGAACAGAGTCAATTGAAAATGAAATGCGCGCAGTTTGGCACTTGCCTTGCATTTTAGCAGAGATGGCGATTTAAGTGCTTGCTGTCTCACATCGCCTCATGGAAATCAATTTAAAGCCATCTCTGATTAAATGAATATGCATAAGAAAGCGAGGCAGGGCTTTGCGTTTCATCTGCAAGTTCTAATTTTAGGGACGGTATGTGTTTTCTCTGCAATGCACCATAAATATCAGCATGGGCGTGTTAACGGCTTTGTAAAAGCTAATTATAATCGGCATTAGAAGTTGAGCTATTTTACAGTATCCTGACTACGTTTTTGACTACACTGCTCATGATTAAGATTCTCTTATCCTGGCACGTTATGGCAATGTTCTTGTTTCCCACGTTGAATTCAAGTCTGCACTTGAAAAGCGTGCAAGCCACAGTTCAATTCAGCAAGCTAATTGTACTTTTACGTTGTTTTATGTTTGTGTCCCTCCGCAGGAGCATGTCATCCGTGAGGAAGCCAGGAGTCTGACTCCACGGCAGTGTGCCGCCATGGACCTCGTGCTTCCCACTATCAAGGTGAGTTTTATGGTCGAGAGGCAACTGGCCCAACAGACATGAATGGATAGATTGCTTGAAGCCATTATTTTGTTTTGTTGTTTTTTTTTTTTGGCTCTTGGGTTCCCCATACAACCACAAAATGCAATTTACTGTTCAGGTGGGGCTCATATAAAAAGGATTTATGTGGATTTTTTTTGTGATGCAACTACAGAAGGTTGCCGTTGCTGACAAAGAGGAAAAAGGTGATAAGATGGACATATTGTAGCAGTTTGGACTTCAATGAAGTGTAGTGACGAACACACTTCCCTGTCCTGGCCCGGTTTCGTTTTCAAGAGAAGCTAACCCTACATTGTATTACAAATCGGCTGGCATATTTGTAGTTTCCACAAAATATTGATCAGTTTCTTTAGACAGTCTGTCGACTGCGGTTAGTCTGTTGTTTATTGATATTTAAAGAATAGGTACTGTCCTTTTTTTGGAATATAAAGTGATAGTGACAAAGACTCATCTTATTTGTGTCCTGACTGGTTAGACTTTGAGTTATGTACTACTGTACCTGCTGTGTCTAATCTAGTTAAGTGTTGCGTTTATGTATGTTCAGCTCCACCTCTAGTGAGGATGCGCTGGAGATTTATAGCAGTGCACATCTATATGTTTTCGCTACTTTATATTTCCTTCATTCATTCATTCATCTTCCGAGCAGCTTGATCCTCACTAGGGTCGCGGGGGTGCTGGTGCCTATCCCAGCTGTCTTCGGGCAGTAGGCAGGGGACACCCTGAATCGGTTGCCAGCCAATCGCAGGGCAATTTTGGCAAAATTGGCAATAGGCAATTTATATTTCCTGATGGCTCATATTTTTCTGGCAAAGCAAAGCATGCAGTGTGCTCATATTAATTCACTCTTATAGTACAGTTGGGAGACCAAAAGCTTGACATCTTCTCTCCACAAAACTTTCACACTAAATACATTTGATTTGAATTTCATGAACATTCCAGACAGGGCCTCCACATTTCCATGCGTGCTAATTAGCTGCAAATGTGGCTTAATGCATTTGCTGCCACTTCCACTTATCACTGAACCATTCGCAACATGAGTATAACACATTGTCCGATGCAAACCCAAGAAATGGTTGTTTGCCTGCTTTCTGCAGCAATATTTCCATGCTGGAGGAAACGGGCTAAAGAAGACATTCCTGGAGAAGAGCCCGGATATGAAGTCCCTCAAATATGCTCTTAGCCTTTACACTCAACCTACAGATGCCTTGATCAAGAAATATATATGCACCCAAACCTCTCAAGGTAAGACACCCCACTAGCTACAAAGTCTAATTCACTTTTTGAGCTGTTGTTTATGTAATATATTTTGTGCTACTGTACACGTGATAACAATTCTTGCTCACCTGGTTACTGCCTTTTCTCTTTGATAGATATATGTATGGAACCTTTCAAACTCTCTCTCGCACTCACTCACTCACTCACTCACTCACTCACTCACTCACTCACTCACTCACTCACTCACTCACTCACTCACTCACTCACTCACCACACACAAACATAGGTTGCATATAAGCACCACCTTGCGAACTTGCAGTTTGCCTTTTTTCTTTCATGATAGTCACTACACACTTAATAAGGCAAATGCGGGATCTAGAAGTGAAGGTAGTGAGGTGGATGATGCACATTAGGTCAGCAAACAGGGCAGCGATGTGCTGGCTTTCGAACGTTCGTTCATTAATCACCACCCCCCGTTGCTCATGACAGTGACATATTTAGAGCCCGGTGTGCGTGTACTCGTTTATTCCACAGAAGCCAGAAGTATGTCGCACCAGCGGTCAGGCTACAATAGAAAAAGGAATTTTTCTCTCTTCAAAGTGTGCAGCTTATTTTGTGGTTTTGTGGATCATTTGGGTTTTTTGCACCCAGAATCCCCTGTGCTTGGGAAACGTGTTATTATTCCCTTACGTTGCATAGAATGCTACATGCTGTGCATAGCCAATAAAGATTCTAATTGGAAGACTCTACTTGAATTTGATTTGGTATTCAAGAGAGTGTTTTAGACTTGAACTATATGCTTGGCCATGTCTAGGTTGTTTCCATTTAAAAATTGTTTCTAAGGCAGTGTTTTTTTTGTGTATCTACGTGTGTGGTGTGCACAAACATGGGATGCTGAGATGCAAAGAGCAGAAGCTACCTCATGAAGCAACTATCATGGAGGGTGTTTAGAAGATTATTATATTTGGATGTTTTTCTATAATCAGAAAAATGTGATCATACAACCCAACATACAAGGTTTTCAACTCAAAGATAAAAACAATGACATTGAACTTGATTTCTTACCACAAAATCCCAAAACACAGGCAAGCGACCCCACCATTTAGCTAACTGACAGCTAAAACTGTCAGATATTCTAGCTTTATGTCGGGTCTGCATTTAATTGAAAGGAGAAAATGCTCAGTAGCGCCCCACACCCTTGGTATTAAGAAAAAAAAATAATATATCAGTTGACCTTAAATTGGGTGGACATCTATCATAAGTCTCGATGACTGATACATAAAATTGAACAGAAAGTCTGCCATTTTAGTTTGAAGTTGCCATGTTGGGAGTTGAAGGACTTTGACTTTGATCAACTCGACTGAGGAATTCAAATAAACTCCACCCGGTACCATCGATCCCAGCACTTCGATTCTAATATTCTAGGACCTGGGCTAACGTTTTAGGCTTTGAGCCCACACCATCTCATGTCACAGCATGGCCTCAATGTTTGATCATTTGGAGGATTTACCATGAAAAAAAAAGAAGTTCAACAAACTACCAACCAAGAAATAAGACAATGTAGAGATCAGTAGTTTGGAATCAATAACTTCCATCTCGCAATGACAGTGTCAATCAGATCTTTTCCACTTCCACTGCCGTCACTTTAGAAATAGAAGTGGAAATCGCAAAGTTACCCGTAAAATGATGTAACAGCAATAATTGGCCAAAGGGGAGCCACAATAGCGAGACAATGCAGAGATTCACATCGTATTCAAAGATCAATAGTTGGCTCTGTGTATTATTTCAGCTGGAATCTCGTGATCCGACAAGATCCAACATCTAAACAAAACAAAAATCAAACATTATTGCAAACAAACATGAACTAAACAGCGGCTAAGGAATAATATCCTGACTGGTCCACTGATACAAAACGCTAAAGTAGGGTTGCCGGGGTAACGCCAGTCAGCATCGTTGTTATTCCAAGCCAGTGCACACTCTACGTATGTTGATAATGTACAGTCGAGCTTCCGTCCCTGCACGCGATTACAAATACTGTGCTGTATCAGCACATTTGTGAGGTAAAAGTGCTGTGATGTTTCTTTGTTTTACAAAAGTTATTAGCTTAATTATGCGGCAGGGACTCTCAGCCCTCCCCTCGCGCTGTCATAACAATAAATCACCTGGCTTGTTTCTTCATTAGTGGCATAACATATGCATCGTGTTTGGCACGTATCGATCAGCTATCAGCCCAGCACGCTCCATCATCCGTCGTACGAGAGCCCACTCGCAGCCTTCGGGCGTTCACCGTCCGTCCTCGCTTGGCTGCAGCGCAAACGTGCTCAGCAATCTGATCGAAAGACTACGTTTTGGGGTTTTTTGGTACTTGACTTGGTAGCAGCCCCTGAAATGTGGACTGCAGTCGCTTTCAAGCAACTGCACTAGTACACTCTGCAAACATGCTGAACGTGATGTGGCATTTTCATTAGCGGGTTAATGTTTGGTCACATTAATTAAAAAAAAAAAAACATTTCTTTTTGTAAAGAACAACACTACCTCCATGTTCTAATAATGATACCGCATAATATTTTTTTTCTTGAGGATGACTTAAATTAGGCTTTCTGGCAACTGTAACCCTGCTTACTGTGGAAAAGACTCAGGCCACCAATATATATTTTGTTTTTGTACTGTTAAAATGATCACATATAGCCGTGGTGATTTCTTATTTTTTATTTTTTTTGCCAGTACAATTCCAGTACAATCCCAAAGTTACTGCTGTAAGAACTTAGGAAGTTATTTTAGTTTAGCATCAAGAGACCCATTGGCAAACTCTATGACTTTTGCATATTGTAACATTTCATTTGCCTTTTGCTATTCAATGTAAAAGGGTCAAACATTAGAAATGTCCCTCAGCATGTTGCACTGCAACATGTACTAGACCACTGTGAGAACCCCGAAAGTGCTGCCAGTATTTCGTTGCCATTTTTGTAGAAAAAAACTGTGAAAAAAATGATTTAATGTATCCCTCCGCAGAATCTGCATCTCACTGGCCTTCAACCAGACAGAATATTTCTGTTTTTATTGCCTTTTTTTTTTTTGTAACTCCTGTTGCGGTTCTTGTTCAGCCGTGGGCTAAAGGAAACATCTTGTGGCCAACATTGTTGAAAGAAGCGTGCATCCCTTCAGCATTTTATGGGTTTCAGTTGTTTTGTTGATGTTTTTTTTTTTGTCTTCTTGGCTTAATCTCCAAATTTTAACCACGCCTTTTCCTTAATTCTCTTCTGCTGCCGTGTTTTCAGGTCAGTCAAGCAACGGCTCGGTGGGCGAGGTGTCCATACAAGTGAACCTCATCTCTCACCCTGGCACCGGAGAGCACAAAGTCAGCGTGAAGGGTGAGCTTCAGATCAGTCGTCATTTCTATTCAAATGTATTCACGCTCGCTCGCCTGGGGCAACTCCCGAGATGATCGTGCTGCCGTCCGGGATCCCGAAAATGAATGAAGCAGCAGGTGACTGTGCTTGTGGCTCCATTTAGAAACAAATATGGTGCACCTCAGATGGTGGCCAGAGGAGAGTCATTTAGTTACTCAACTGCAGACAGGGAAAGGCATTACTAGAGAGAGCCATTCATACTTCGCACTAATTATTTTTTGGACAAATAAATGATGCTTGAGGAGCAACGTGAGCAGCGGAATAGCTCATGTCCTTGTGTCACCAACTATCCTTTTAACAAATGTATTTTTAGAGAGGATTTTAGAGGTGTTTGAGGCACTCATTCCCTACTTTTTAGAAAATTCTAGAAAGGTGGTGGCCACTCGACACGTTGCTACTGTTAATTTGCAATGGTTAGTTCATGTACTTTACCAGAAAACACCTTTTTGTTGCTCCCAGAAAAAAAAAACAACAATACACGACATGTGTGTTTTTTATCAGACATCAACGAGATATGTCACACTTAAAAGGAACTGAATATGTACTTCAGCATCGCCTGTGAATGCGAACATCAACATGGATGGACACAACACTGCAATGCGACCACTTGTTGTTTAAGAGTACATTTAATCCATGCTTACAATTGATAAGAAGCTATATCTCAGAGACTGTCTACATGCCTCGTTAGGTCCTGCTGTTTAGGTGCGCAACCAAGGCTCAGCAGTTGCAGTGGATACCGTGAACAAAAGAAAAAAAAACACTGGCAATATGTGTGTGGGACACTGTGTTTCAGAGCCCCTCCTGTCAATTATGATGAATTGTCATTCTTACCAACAGGGGGCGTATGACTTAAGCATTTCCCCCTGCTTTTGCACTCCGTCTCACTGCGTAGATTATTTTTAATGGGTGCCGTTTTATTTTTTTTATCCTCCCTAAATAAAATACTTTGTCAGCAACATAAGCGCTATGACGACATGTTCACAGCCTTACATTTATCTTTATTACCAAGGCAGTGGGGTGTGCCATTAGCTTGTTATTAGACCGCGCAAACAAGAGGCTGAGTGCTGCTTTTTGCCTTAATCTTCCATCATCTGTCTTTTTTTGTGTTCGTTCTCAGCCACAACATCAAAAGTCAAGTTACATTGGCAGTGCTGGAGCAGCCGGCGTACCAATCATTCATGTCTGTCTCCATGACGCAGAGCAAATCATAAAACAGTTCGGAGTGCTAATAATGTATTAATAAAAGATACTTTTCACGTTGAAGTGTAGTTTGGCCAAGTTTGGATTTCCTTTTGAAAATTCAGTCCCCAAAGCCAGTTTCACAGTGCAACGTACAATTTGGTAGGCATTTCTATCATGAGGAGACCCACAAAAATGTCTCAAGAACTCTCAAGAACACAGGAAATCATGGGGTCATTCTCACAATTTCCAGTGGTCCATTGCAAAAAGTTCCAAAGATTCGACTTATCACAACCTACCTTGTACACCACCTGTATTTCCCAACATTTAAACCGAGGTTTATGCATTCGACCAAACAAAAGTATTTATGAGAGAGTAAAAATGACATCGCCTCAATTTACTAATTTACTGAGTCAGTTTGAAATCTGGGCCTGTTTAGTTGGGGGGTTGTACAAATCATAACAGGTGAATTCACAGAATACCGTATTTTCCACACTGAAGGCACACCCAAAAGTATTCAATTTTCTCAAAAGCGGACAGTGCCCCTTATAAAATGATGCACCTTATATACCGGTTAATATTCTGATTTCCTGGATGTAGTATTTGAACTGTTCTGTAATGTGCTTTGTTACAGCAGCAGCAGTTGTGAAACCTCTATATAAATAAAGCTGTATTGTATTGTATTTTAGCGCAGCTCCATCTAGTGGATGCATAATGCAACCACAATAGTAGCTTCTACTCTATACACCTTATAATGCGGTGCACCCTATATATGAAAACAGTTTCAAAAGAGGCTATTCATTGAAGGTGCGCCTTATACTCCGAAGTGTCGTGTAGTGTGGAAAATACGGGAAATGTTTCTACTGCCATCTGGCGAAAGAGCTTTGGCTGTAATTGCTCACCCTGTCATTACATGTCCTTGGCACAAACTGATCAATACACATGCATTGTTTTGATGTCAGTAACAAGACTTAAGTGAAATTGATCATTTCCTCGCCACTCCTTATGAACACAGAATATACTTTCTGTGATGCAGTGTTTAGGAATCATGACATTAATCAGACAGGCGACACAAAATGTTGGCGTTTTTGTCATTGAATGGCCGCAAAGTTTGATAATTTGTCATAAATGCATGAAACTCCACAAGGTCGGAGCTTGATCAAACACCCTCCTTCTGAGATGAAGTGACAATTTCTGACAGAAATAGTAGAGGCTACTTGTCGTAACCCTGCCTCTTCCAATTTCCTTCAAACTTTTTACTTGCATCTCGTCTGACAATTCAAGGGTAGGTTTATCGCTGCTCAAAGCTTTAACTCAGCCTTACTTTGTGTATCAGTTGTCGGTGTGAACAACCTCCAGTGGCAGACCACCGCCATGTTCCGGCCATTCGTTGAGGTCAACGCCGTCGGGCCGCACCTGGCTGACAAGAAACGCAAATTCAGCACCAAGACCAAGAACAACAACTGGTCACCAAAGTACAACGAAACATTCCAATAGTAAGTCATGACTGGAAAAACAGGACTAAATTAACTCAACAATCCCCAAACAAGTTTGTGGCTTTTCACATGTCACTGTCCCAATCATTATTGTACTTTGACACACTATTAATGATGAAGGGGTGGTTAAGGTACTGTATTATCTATGTTTCGGTTGTCGGCATTGGTTTCTTTGTTTTCGGATAAGAATTTTCATTTTGGGGCATCACAAATAAAACCTTTATGGATATATAAGCAATATTGTAACATTCACACACTAAGTAAGTAAAACATAAAAATACAATTTTAGTCTCATGGCAAAGGCAATGTAACATTAACTGCCATACCGCAGTACAAATGCATTAAGAAGCTGTTAAGAGTAAAAAAATAATAAAATAAAAATTCAAAGTATATTACAGTATTTTCCAAAACTATAAGGCACACCTAAAAACGTTCAATTTTCTGAAAAGCCGACAGTGCACCTTATAATCCGGTGCACCTTATATATATTTATTTATTTATTTATTTATTTATTTATACATACTGCGGAAAATGCAGTATGGTTGTTGTATACTGTAAGAGATTTATGAAATCTTAACTCAGATGACAAATGACCAAAGTAAACAATCTCATTTCAAAATCTTATCCTGATAAATAAACTGAGGGTGTATGATGTGAAGACTGTGTAAATTCTAACAACTCAAAGTTGTCTGAACAGGGGAATTTTCCAGATAATAGCTGGAGCGGGTTCCACAAAACAAATTCATCGAGACCCACAACCTCATGGAGGATTCCTGTAGTTACATTCAGAAAAAAAATGCTAACCTACTCAAGAACGGTGAAAGGTGAACTGCTGTTCACTGCATTTGTCAATCATACGAGATTTCAGCTTTGCATTCCCTCTTTCCCATAGCGTCTTGAGCAACGAGCACGGGCCGGAGGCGTACGAGCTGCATGTGTCGGTGAAGGACTACTGCTTCGCTCGCGAGGACCGCATCATCGGCATGACCGTCATCCAGCTGCGCGAGCTGGCTGACTCAGGCAGCTGCGGCGCCTGCTACCCTCTAGTGAAGAGCATCGCCATGGACGAGACAGGCCTCACCATCATGCGGATACTCTCGCAAAGGACCAATGACGAGGTGGCCAAGGAGTTTGTGCGTCTCAAGACGGACACACGCTCAGCCGAGGAAGTGTCATAATGCGAATTTTGGGTGTGTGGGGGTGGGGAAAAAATGCAGTATTTCATTTGAATGGTTTTGTCCTACAGATGAGAATCACTGGAATGGTGTTCTACTTGAGATGATCCAAAGCAGGATGCGAGCAAAGGAGTTGTTTGTTTGTTTGTTTGTTTGTTTGTTTTTGTGCATGTGTGTAAGAAAAAAAACATCTGTTGGAATGTTCATTTGAATACTACAAGTACGTACAAGTGTTTACTGACCGTATGCTTATTATTAAGTACCATATTCAATCGGTTACGTTCAAGCAGACAAAATACCTTTTGTACACTTGGTCTTTTTTTGAACTGAGATTTGTTCCAATAAAGTGCCAAACCAGTGGAGTTGCAACAACATCAACAAAAAATGAAATGAAACAAAAAAGAACAAACTAGACACGAATTGTGGCAATGAACTAAGTGTGTTGGAAAATTTGCTCGATGATCCAGTGTAAGTCACTTTATGACTGTGTGGCATTCTGATTGTTGCAGTCTCTCGTTTGTCTGTTTGTTTGATATATATTTTGCCACCCAGCGTTGTTGTAAAGTTGCTTGTTGTGTTTTTAAATTATATTTTTTTGTTATTTGTTGTTTATTAATTTATTTCTACGACACGTTTGCCACTCAACTTTTTGGCGAGTTGTGTTTTTGTATGGCTTTGTTCTGCATTCATTTACATTCCTCAACCCCGTTCTTGTCACCTAGCACTGTTGCACCCAAGATTTTTTGTCATTTTAAAATTATTATTATTTTGCCCCTCCAAAAATACCGAGTCCCTTTTTGTCATTTGAACCACCCTTCACTGTTACAACATCCCTTATTTTAGAAAGAAAAATATATATTTGGGCCACCAACATTATTTCGAGGTCCCTTATCTTATTGTACTTTTTCCTACCAAGCACTGTTGTGGAGTCTTTTGTATCTTATTTTTTTACTTTTTGCCACCTAGACATATTGTGGAATCCCTGTTATTGTTTGTTTTTCACACCCAGCACAGTTGTAAAGTTCCTTGTTTTTAATTGTTGACCTTTTTAATGAATTGCATTTTGTATTTGTTTGTCACACAGCACTGTTGAGGAGTCCGTTGTTTTTGCGTTTCATTATTTTCTTTCAAGTGTATTTTGCTTTGTCACCCAGCACTGTTGCACGTCCTCTCGGTTGCGTCCTTCCCATGTTCTCACGGTAACCACCAAACAGGGTCCCGATCCCCGAGCCTTTAAACTCTTTGTATCGTAAGTCCACCGCAAGGAAATGGTTTGTTTTTATCTTATTTTGAAATGGCGATGACTGCTACATAAACCTTCATAGGTGTTTGTAATTTTATAATCATGACATAATCTGACAAAAGACTCCAGAAAGAAGGATTAGTCGTTTATATTTTCCTCCTTTTTGTTTCTTTTGAATTGGTAGCTTCTGGCCTTTTTGAATGACCACTGTGAACATGAGCTTTGGAAGGCAAGCTTACGCCGCATCATTTCACGTCATGTTTTTTGATTGTTTAAGTTCCTGATAAACTGCCAAAGTTGTTTAGAATCTTTGTACAAAAACAAACGCAATCCATTCCATACATGGAGATGTACAGTATATGTATATGTACATGTTTTTATTTGCCGCGGAGCTGGAATGCGAGCAAAATATGAGAGTGGCACATGTTCCTTTAAGATATAGAGAGCTGGAAAGAGAAAAAACACTCAGCTTCTGTCATTATTTTTCTTCATAAAAAGGAAAAAGTTTAACATTTTTGGTAAATATGCAACATTCCTATGTATTGCACTGATGGCAAATTGTATGTCATGTAAATATATTTAGTGAGATATTGTACAAAAAGTCTACTTTTCTTCTATGTGCATAAAGTATGTGCAAATGTGCTCGCAAATCTCGATCATTTCGCAAATCAAATATGCACTAGGACATAGATGACACATTTTTGTCGCAGGGCACATAATAGAGACAAAAACCATTCACACACATCTACACCCTCACTGAGTGGGAACCGATCCCACGCTACCCACACATAAATCAGGCAAGTGTGCCACTTACACCATCAGCGACCATTTTTGGAGTGTGCTTTGGTAGGTGCTGCATGTTTTCTTCACAAAGAGATCAAATTACCTCAATGGTTGATTTGTGTGAACGATCACATCTATGAAGTGAGATAAATATGGCTAATACAGTACTTTAGTTCACACGGTACTCATTGTGGCAAGGACATAATAATATCCGGAATCTACAATAGGTTATGAGCTGTGTCACTTTTTGATTAAAAAAAAAGATGTATATCAACATTTTGGGAACAGTTAGGGAACAGACATGTTAATATTTTTAGTCAAATGCAACTGTGTGAATATACTGAATATTTTGATAAGCACCTTTACTTACTAAATTTAGAAATGTATTGTCCTTCCAGCCACTGTTGTTGAGATTTTTTTCCTTATTTAGCATCCAAGAAGTAGGTGATGCTCTGCATTGTCAGGTTGTTCGCTGTTTTTTTTCCCCCCAAGTTAGTATTTTATTCTCTGCTGTGCTCTACTTACTCTCTGATAATTGGCAAAGCAAAAGAATTAATGCTTGTCGGTGGCAAATAAGATCCAACAATGTTTTAATGCCTGGCTAGTGCTCTTTATCTTCAGTACTTTATTTTGCTTTTCTGATTTAATGAGGTGGCACATGTATACACTTGATTGAAACAGATCCAATTAAATGTAAACAGTTGAGCCAGCATCTTCAGTTTCAAAGAGAAAAAAATCTACTGAGAGGATAAAGCGCAAAGTCCAGAGCGAGGTATACGTGAGCTTGTTTGTCTTTGAGAGTTTCTTGTTTAGGTCTGAGTATATGATAATTTTATGTATTAAAGACAAAAATGCAAAAGCACCACCATATGCTTAACGACAGTATGCCCTTCATCTGATACTTTCAATTCATTTTCAATGAAGTGTCAATGAACATTTGGCAAAGAGAGGGCCGATGAAAACTAGCTTTGAGCAAATTCGTGTATATTTACAGTATTTTCTGTAAGAAACAATTCATATACTTTGTCTCTTTTTAAAAATTATGACATTGGAATAAAAATGATGCTCTTGTTTTCTTTAATGCCCTTAAGATGCCACCAAAAGCTCTGCTTCTAGCAGAAGAGCAGCTAGCTACATTGGTTTGCCTGTTGCAAGCTTAATATACGCAAGGTGAAAATCACACTGATAACACCATTGACCTCCGATGAACGAGCACAACGCAACGAGAGATTAAATCCAGATCTTCAAGCAATAACATCACTCACATCAAAAAAGCATCACGCCCTCTGACATTTTTTAGCGACGCACTTATTGGGTCATTTGTTAAGCTGTTATCAGAGCGTTTAGTCCTTAGCACTTATCTTGATGGCGGTCAACCAGATAATGTCAGTCAGCCTGGAGAGTCAAAATATGTATTTTTCATTACAGAAAGAACATTCCCGGCCGAATATGAAAATAAGTGCTGGGAGAAAGCAGGAAGCGATAAAATTGCATTCACAGAAGAATGAGCAAGGAAGCAGGGGTCAAAATTTGTAAGACTTTGGGTTGGAACGTTAGCGTCAAACCAATTGTACTCCGATATGATGCTGTGACTAAACAGTTGTTTCCAAAATTTGGAAACTTATAGGAAACATACTTGATAGGAATCCATAGGACAGGGAAGGGTAAATAAATTTTACACTAATAAACATTCATTATGATTTCCATGAAAAATAGGGGAAATACAGAAAAAGAAAAGGTACAATCCAAAATACAAAAAAAATATTGGGGGGGGGGATGAACATGTGAATCCTCGGGTGCCAGAATGTGAATATGCAGGGATCGAAGTTTAAGTTGTAATTGCACCATTCACCACGAGATGGCAGACATGGCTTTGTTGCACTAACACCGGACCTTAAGTGGCTCGTACCTGTCATAGGATAGTAAGAAAACACTTTGTACACAAAGAAGCGAACCAAGATCCAGAATCCCTCAAAACCTTTTGTTCAATCTGGGGTCGCCATTAAAATGTAAAGGACGGAAGGACCGAGCAGTATGTTGTAAATTGAGGCCACAGCATGTGCGTGTGTGTGGGTGCGTGCGTGTGCATGCACATATTTGGAATCGTATCGAGCCTGCTGATTTATTTTACAGTTCAGATGACATGAGTACAATAAAACTAGGAGGGAAAAAAGAGAGAATAAATTATCCAGAACTTAGGCGAGGGGCCACATGGATCATGCATGTCCATCTGTGAGGAGATAATGGGATGCAGCAAGCTGTTACTGTATGTGTGAGTAGCAGTGTGAGTAGCACCCCATACACATACTGTATATAGCACCCAACCTGGACTTTGCTGTGCCCTTCAAAGAGGAATGCTGTTTATTTTTGAAGGGAAAGATTGATGGGGCTTACTTCCAGGGATGGATTACTCGATCGCTGACGGACTGTATTTCTGACAAGCCTGAAACTGGACCATTTCAAAGAGTCTAGAAACTTCTTTAAAAACTTTCTACACTAAAAAAAAAACTCAATCTCATCAGTTCTTTGTTGGTCTACTCAAAGTTTTGTAAACATTTGCTCTGCAGTTATTGAACAAGCAACCAAGTCTAACATTCTATATCACACCTGGCATCTTTGAATTTAACATTTTTCCCAGGTAGAAAGCATTTGCTGCAAAATGTATAAATACATCAGAAGAGGAGAGGAATGGAAATAGAAACAAGGTGGCGTTTTAGTGAGGCAAAGGCTTGAAGTAAGTCTTTACAGAAAAGCTGAAAAAGAAGATGAAAAATTGATAGATGAGGGAGTAAAACTGTAAACCAATCAGAAGCCTGAAAAAGGTCACTCCATGAAAAGACCCAACAACTGCAGACAAGGAGGCTCATACTGTACAGGATCTGTTTTCCCACATCCTTCATTGCCCTTGGCTCAAGGTTCACCAAAAAAAGAAGTTGTAATTGGAGTTGCAGTTCGCAGTGCTTTAGGACTGCACTGCATCATCCTGCGGCCACTTTGAATGGACCAAAGTACTCAATGAAAGCATACAGAGGGAACGTGTTTTGTTTTGTCATCCAAGTGACACCAAATGGGATCATAAGGGCATTAGACGAGTGTCATTGACCTTCTGGTGTTTGGCGCCTTGATGATGGGAGTTGTTGAAGCCGCTGGTGTAACCAGTCATTGTCGCGTCGTGATGTGTCAGGTCATGTCACGGGCGCAAACTATGCTGTAATTGATTCCACCGTGTGGCAGCTTTATAGCAAACACACTTGACGAAAAGGACGCCTCATTTGTTCAACCCTGCAGAACACTCTTCTCAACTGAGTGCGCGTACACTCATGTGTGGCCATCTGGTTGGGATGACAACGACAATTGCAATTGTGAGTAGATTACATATGCTGATGTGAGAAAAAAAATCACTGTGTTGTGAATCCACTTAATCATCCAGAATTACGCTGCATCGAGTTATATTTAACACTGGCATGCTTTCTCTGACTCCATCTATGAAATATAGAATACTTTCTTAGCCTTCAAAACAACAGCCGAGCGATAGTCCTCACTCTCGACCCGGATGATCATAGAACGTTATGGCTGCGCACAGACAAGCAAAATTGTGTACATTGTCTTTTTAGAAGCAGGTAGGGAGTCCACAAATCTATTGGTACTCTATTAAAAAGAAGACATTTTCAGCCATACTTGCTGTGATATAAAATGTTAAAAATGGCTTCTTGTTTTTTTTTTTTAGCTGCACGGTAGCCAATAAGGATGCTGACAATGACAATGCTTCCAAGTCAAAATATGGAGAGTGGGATAGAAACAGGACTGATGATTGTGAGAAAAACATTCTCAGTTTCAGGCAATCAGAAGAAGCTTGGAGTAAGCCATTTCTTGAAAGGTCAAAGCGGCAGCTAAGGAAAAGAGAGAATCCCATGTGCGATCAGTCCGTGACGGGCAATGAACCATTGATAGAAATAATAAGAAACGCCGAAAATCGTGGTTACAAAAAGATGACATTTTCAGAAAAGCAGCCGCAATAGCAACAGCAGCAGTTAAACGAGAGAAAAAAATGGGACTAATCTTGAATTCACACTTGACAGGGATTGAATGGCGGCAGTTTTCTTGTTTTACACCTCAACAGACGGTATTTTTGCAGTAAGCCTTGTTACAATTCCAACCCAGTTTAGTTTTTTTGTACATTTTAGTTTTATTGAGCGGAGTGT
Organism: Hippocampus zosterae; assembly: GCF_025434085.1. Lineage (NCBI taxonomy): Eukaryota > Metazoa > Chordata > Actinopteri > Syngnathiformes > Syngnathidae > Hippocampus > Hippocampus zosterae. Next base: position 9,611,851 of record NC_067454.1, on the reverse strand, counting down.
TATGATGGAGCATGTGCAGCACAGCTGCGAGGAGCTTCGCCCCCCAACTTGGAGCTAAGTGCCAGGTACGTTCTAAAAGAGGAAGCGAGAGAGAGAGAGAGAGAGAGAGAGAGAGACAAATGTCTAGATGGGACAAGAAAACTGAAATGAACTACCCACTCGGAGGACTGTGGTTGCTCCTTTCTGTTCAGACTCAGCTTGGTGTGAGTGATGTCACACCAAAAGAAATTGGTGTTAATGCAGTGAAAAACGTTTTGGTTAAATGTACTCAATTTTAACAGGTGGATGCACAACAGACTCAAGTGGATCGAGATAGATTCTTTTAATAAGCAGGTGTATCGTCTACGAAAAAGCATGCTGTGATCACATCTTTCAACCTAGTATCATTCATTCATTCATCTTCCGTACCGCTTGATCCTCACTAGGGTCGCGGGGGGTGCTGGAGCCTATCCCAGCTGTTTTCGGGCAGTAGGCGGGGGACACCCTGAATCGGTTGCCAGCCAATCGCAGGGCACACATAGATGAACAACCATCCACGCTCACACTCACACCTAGGGACAATTTAGAGTGTTCAATCAGCCTGCCATGCATATTTTTGGAATGTGGGAGGAAACCGGAGCACCCGGAGAAAACCCACGCAGGCCCGGGGAGAACATGCAAACTCCACACAGGGAGGCCGGAGCTGGAATCGAACCCGGTACCTCTGCACTGTGAAGCCGACGTGCTAACCACTGGACTACCGGGCCGCCTCAACCTAGTATCCTCACTCACCTTTCTAATGAACTAACAGTTAATGGCTGAAATGAAGAATGCGATTGTATACTTTGATCGGAGCACAAGATTGGTTATTTATTGATGACCGTATTTCCAGCACTATAAGGCGCTACGGAGTATAAGGCACACCTTCAATGAATGGCCTATTTTCAAACGGTTTTCATATGAAGGGCGCTTCTGTACGAAAAGGCACATAGAATAGAAGCTGCAATAGTGGCTGAGGTTACGTTATGCATCCACTAGATGGAGCTACGCTAAAGGGAATACAACACAATACAGCTTTCACAACCACTGCAGCTTTCACAAAGCGCTTTACAAAACAAATACTACGTCCCCAAAAAATCTGAATATTGATCCATATATAAGGTGCGTGGGATTATAAGGAGCACTGTCGGCCTTTGAGAAAATTGAATGTTTTTAGGTGCACCTTATAATGCGGTAAATATGGTACAGTATTTTTATTATTATTATTATTTTACTATTTATTTTTTGCCTTGCTTTGCTTTTCTATGCCAGGTTAATTATCCTACATGTCATGGTTGAATGTAATAAAATGCTGTGGAAGCTTTCTGGGTTACCACTGACGGTTTTATGAGATTTTTAACTGCATGAAAAAGAAAAAAAAAGCAGCTAAAAGAAGACAATGAGTCAGCGTCTTTTTTTTCCCCCTGCCCCTGATTTGATGTATTGCGGTGGGACAGCTGTAACAGAGATGGAGCACCTGCGCAAAGCTTTACATGCCTGGCTTCCATTTAAAGCGCTCTGACTGTGCAACTGCAGTTATGCTCACTTTGCGGGCGGCCTGAGCTCTGACTCGGAGCATCTTCCTGCAAAGACCATCTGCTCCTCACGTAATTACATCCTCATGGGTGTCATCACGCTCCACACGGCAGTTTCCACTCCGCGGCCTCTAGGCCAAGGTGGCAATGGGGCAATGGGCCATGCCCCCACGCCCCCAACCCACACACACACACTCTTCCCATGTATTTTTTTTCATCTGTATTACAAGAAACAGTAACAACTCACGATACATACTCTAAGTGTTTTGGTGTCATAGGTTAGGCTTATGCTCAAATAAAGGAAAATGAACAATGTAATAATATGAAAGAGTTTATTACTCTCCTTCAATTAGAGTTGTTAAATTACAAAACATCTTGACTTGAGTCTTTTAAGCGTTCAATGTGACGACTTCTCAAAATTCAGCTTGTCAACATTGAATTTATCACAATCCTACATAAACATATAATATATACATATACTGTGTACCTATGGATAATATATACAGTTAATATGAACTAAAGTCTACCGGCTGACCAAAGCGATGTTTTGAACACAAATTGGAACAACTGTGAGACGTTTTATCTCGGAGGCACAGTGCATTAGAAGTAATGAATGGTCAATAACAGCCTTCAAATGCGTCTGGAAAAAATGGAGTGTGTAATGGAGTGTTCACTTTTTGGTTTTATACTGACTTAGAGAAGCAACACCACCTAACACTACAGCCCAAGGCACTTATGTTAATTTTGTTAGTCACTGCCAGTGGTCCTGCAGTTAAAATTCACTCAATGTCAAAACAGTCTTCTTTTGTTCCAATGTGTCTGCAGGCACTTTATTTATTTTTACTCCACTTTATGGCCTTCGCACCCCATTGCATGCAAGTGATTGAATAGCGGCAACTCCGCAAACATTTTAATGAAGTGCCTCCCTCATTGATTTCAGCTACAAAACAAGAGTATCACAATAAGTATGAATGCTCTCCATATAACTAAAGACGGCCACACTCAAAAAAAAAAAAAAAGGAACACAAGCACTCAGCCTGATTTAAATAAGTCAAAACCGGAGCTTGTTAAATATTCATATGAGATTTAAGCATGAAGGTAACATGAGTTTTAAAATCAGTATAAGGGCAATCTTTCAGCTCTTTGATATGATAAATCACCTGTTTCTAAAGAGCTCTTGAATGCATGTACGATACAGCCATAATATTTAGAAAGCATCATAAAAAATATCTGCGCACCGCATGTGCTAATGGAGATGACGCATGCAAACGTTTGCATGTACCGGCTGTCAAATCAATATGTCAGCATAGCATGATCTCATACGGTGCTCCTGGTACTTGGACAGTTTTACGATTAATCATCGTCACTGCTGTAGTGTCACCTTTCATTCTTCATACGCCACACTGCAGGTGAGCGACATTTCCATAGTCATAAATCATTTCATATGAATATATTGTGATGCTATTTTTTTTTGTGCCTGCGCACATTTACTTACAAGAGTCAAGTGTATATTTACACGTATGCGAGTGTTTGACATTTTGGATTCCAGGAGGTTGTCAGACTGCAAATACGGTGGCATTTCAAGTAAGCATCAGGAATGATTGTGTTTATTTTCACCCTGAATGGAATGTTGGTGTCACAAAACCATGTCTGGAACTACTGTAGCTTAGGTAATGTGGATTTTTTTACATTGAACTCCTACCTACTCGTGCTTTGCGATTCACACATTCACTTATTTGCGATTTTTCTTATTTCCAGCTAGTTTCTGAAGAAAGAAGGTGTTGCGTGTTGCGTGTTGAATCAAAATCTTACGTTACTTTTTTAAAATTTGACCCCGGTAGGATACTGTTGTAATTTTCAGGATATTTCAAAAGCTAAAGTGAATAATATCATGGAGGAAATGAAAGAAAAATGGAGTAGGTAGAGTTTTGAAAAGGAATATTCAATAATTTTTTTTAACCATATTTTCCGCACTACAAGGCGCTTCCGGGAATAAGGCGCACTTACAATGAATGGCCTATTTTAAAACTATTTTCAGATGTAGGGCACGCCGCATTATAAGGTGCATAGAATAGGAGCTACAATAGTAGCTGCAGTTGCATTCTGTATGCACTAGATGCAACGATACAATACGATACAATCCAGCTTTATTTGTATTAAGGTTTCACAACCGCTTCAGCTAGAACAAAGCACTTCACAGAACATTAAATACACTACGTCCAAGAAATCAGAAGGTGCGTCGGATTATAAGGCGCAATGTTGACTTTTGAGAAACGTGAATGCTCTTAGGCACGCCTTATAGTGTTGAAAATAAGGTAACTCTGAACTCCGTATTATGTACTCCTTTACTCCTCACCAGTGCTGCATTGAGCGAGAAAGGTCGAAAAAATGGCCTGCTGTTACGAAGGAACCTTTATATGTAATTAAATATGTCACTGAAGTTAATGGCCATAGCAGGACATGCATGTCCTGTCTGTTTTGATGTATGACATGCAGAGTGCTGCTGTACAAAACAGCCTTTGGCGCGAGTTATCCAGTGTGCGCCACCATGAAGACTGTCAACACATTGTAATTTCACTTGTGGAGGTGACAGTTCATTCCCAAGTTTCCAAATTACATCTGTAAATGTTTTGACTCAACTCGTGTGCAGATTTGTGCTTGTGATGCATGCAGCGTTTAGTCCATTCTGACATCAGGGCTAAATTCTGGAAGCCTTGCTCGTTTTTGCGGTGAGACAGAACACAGAAAATTGATTCTGTTATGTAGATTTATTCCCCACTTGATGGCCAGGCAGGCACTCCGTAGACCAAGCATTTTGTATTCAAGCAATTTAAAAAAAAACAACAACAACAATTTCCCATAATGACCCCCCACTAAAATATAATCTGTGCTGTTAGTAAAGTTTTATGTGTGTGACAACTTTACCCACTATACAAATCCAACCTTGTGTTTGCCAAAAAAAACATATTGTGAACACCCTTCATCAGCACTGATACAATTTGATATTCTGTAAATCGATATCTGTTTGAAATTGATGCATGTATTCAGTCTTCAAAAGCTCAATAGATGCATTTATTGCTTTGGATGAATAGGTTGATGCAAGTTTTCCTCTGGAAGGATGGATGGATCTAGATGCGTAGAAAAAACTGCCGTGGTGTTAATAAATAGACCAAACATGCCCCCCCCCCCCCATTGTTTTAATTAATAATCTGTGAAAATGTTCTTTGAAAAAAAAGAACCCCCGAAATAGATACATAACCATGCGGACACTACGCCTGCCTCATGTGTCTTCCGCTGATTTATGAGGTTGGCCCTCTGCATGTGTGTGTGTGTGCTGAAGTAATTATGTCAGCACTGTCAGTGTTTTTAGGTGCTCCACAAATTCACATGTGGACATATGAGTTCCTAAATTTGTGGAGGCAATCCCTCAAAAGTTTCTCAGAGCAGAATTCAGTCTTTCTTCCCCTTTGAAACTGCAGCTGCAATCAACTCATTTTTGTGATTCCCTCCATGAAGCAGCCCAGCGGGAACCCAAAAGGGCGATGTGGCTTCTGGGAAATGTGGGTGAAAAAAAAAATCGATCTGGGATTGAGTCTGCCTCCTGAAGTGTGATTCTCGAACGTATTCTGTATCTTCTTTGGCTGAATGCAGTTTTCATTCATTAAAGCACATTGTGATCTTGTACTTTGAACTGCTAAAATGACCTACTGTTGTTAGCTTTTAGCCTAGTTCCATCCAAAAACATATAAAGTCTGGACAGTGACGCACCATATTGTCACCCAAACAGTTTGACATCTTGGCACGGTGGTCTGATTGCGAAATTTGCCCTGACGTGTTTCTGCGAAAAGATTAAAAGGAGTGGATATTAGAAACGTGAGTCAATTTTGACAGCAACACGAAATGCCATGTCTTCTTCACAAGTCACCAACCAATGCATACTCGGTTTAAATTTTCTGTGTGTTCTTAGTTTATGCATACTTTCTTATGAAACGCGGGGAGTTAAGCCACGACTGGTGCCGTTTAACGAGATCACAAGGATGCACGAACAGAAAAGAAAGTGAATTGAGAAACGGCTAAAGATAACACGTCTCCATCAGAACGGGGCTGGGCGTGTTGACGAGCTTTAATAATAAGTTGTTTTTTTTTGTTTTTTTTTAAGGCGGCAGGAGCAAAATTGAGTTCAGTAGGACTTCATTGTAGTATTTAACATTGTACTCACATTATTTTTGGAGTCAGTTTCGGTGCCGTTCAGCTCCTCAGAAATTATGCCGGCGTTTCCGAAAGCGTGAACATAAGTGCAAATAACCACTTGAGCCCAAGCAGCCACGATCCAGTCGCAAATTGTGGCGCAACACGCCCGGCGCTGCCATCAGTCTTTGTAAAGTTGTTTTCGCCACATTCGTACTTCTTGGTAAAAGTTTTCCTCAAGTGACCATGGCATGGTTCCAAAGAGGATTCCGTGAACACCAGGCAGTGACAACCCCTGCTGAATGCAGCCGATATCTCTAATGGCATTCTAATGTGCTAGCGCTTTAGCAAACAAAGAATCATTAGCCAAGCCGTCATTAGCGATTCACATTTCCTGTTGGGTAAACCTTATTGAATCAAGCTCGCTTGTATGCAATGAGCCCCGCATTTATTTTCACTCAGAGCCAGGAAAACTACACTTCAAACCATAAAGACCATGGAATCATTACTTACACTTCATTAAAACCAGATGACACCTCCATGTCTTCTCTTCACTGAGCAGCGCAGTCCCGATGACAAGAACGCTGCTTCTCTGTGCATTATTGTGTCCAAAAATTCATGATTTCAAATATCAGGGCATTTTCTTTACGTCCAAATGACGGAAGGACTGAACAGAATCCCTATTTCACCAAAACCATGGATGTGAACGGAAGCATTTTCAGAATTAGCATCTAACATAAACTGAAATAAGCAAGTGCTTGTATTGAACAATATCGAATTCAAGTGCTTCAAATAACATGCCAGCCATTTATCCAAGAAATGAAATAAAAACGCTTGTTACATAATGTAGACATTTTGGGTATCAATACTTGGGGATTTGATATTTCTCAGCCTACTTTGTACTTCTACTCCTTACACAGACGAAACAAGTCTCATTACTATTTCCTTTTGGATTTAATTCAATCACCACTCCGGATAAATTGCGCAATAACAAATCGAGTGATTTTGATTAGGGTTGGATGAGAAGTAAACACATACAGTGGACAGCTTATGATGTTATTAGGTTACAGGGTGGTTAAGTAAATTAGGTGAGTGGATTGTCACAATTTGGCAAAATACAGAAGAGCTCAATTCCAGCTTACTTGTGGAAATAGGCAGCCAATAAACAATCTACTTGGTCGTTGATTTTTACCGGTGTTGTGTGCGCAGACACTCCACACACCCAAGTATTTATGTTTCAAAACATTAAGAAGTCCATTTATTTTACACAATACGACCACTTTACTAGAAAGCACTGTTGATAAAAAGAAAAAAAAACTTATTTCGCAAGCGTATAATGGCAAGACTAAAGTAAACCGACAGCCCCGGCAGAACGCAAAGACAAATGACTTTTAATGATGTTCCTCCGGATGTGACATTAATGGCTGCCTTGCGTTGTTGAAGCCGTTGTGTGAGGCCGACAGACAAGATAAGGGGCTGAGTACGATGTGCAACGCTTACTTGGAGAGCTGAAAAGTGGGTCAGCCGGCCCTCTGAGATTCCGCTTGTACTGTTCGCCGATGTGGAACTAAGTTTTCCTGCATCGGGAACTGCAAGCAAGGCTGCATGCTCTCCAAACCCGGGCAGGTTTAACCAAAGCACCTCATCTTGGTTTTCATGCTGGATGAGTCGCAGTTTTGCCAATTCTCAACACACACGAACACGATAACATGTTGTACTTAGCTGTATAGCAATGGCACATTGTATACAAAAATGCGGCTTCTTCACACGGTCGAGAAGAAAGGCTGTATTTCCTTTTGTGACACAATTAAAAATAGATGACAGAAGGAGCCCTGCCCCCACCCCCTAAAAATTGCTTTGTTTTAAAAGGGACATACTGTGGAAAATGAACTTTTTATTGCCGCCATACAAAAAGTTGTGCCTCTGGAGTGCCTGCCCACCCCTCAAGTGTGAAATTGAAGAACCATGACATCTTTTGATAACGGAAAAATAGTCGGTGCGCGAGCAGCTTTCAACTTTGTTCAGCGGCCGAAACGTGCATCGAAGCCAGTAATAAGGAGAGCTGCAGTGGTTTAGCTTGACCTAACACTGATTTTGACAGCATTTACCTTAAATAGTAATGTCAACTGTTCTTTTGATGACTGCGCGGGCACACGCAGCAGCTCCTCTCTCTCCCGAGGAATGTAATTTCATCTGTGCTGTATGTTGCACATGTAGCACATTTGACAATAAAGTTGACTTGACTTGATATATAATACTTCAATTAAATATATTAATATTTGGTTAAATTGTCAATGTGGAGGGGCATTTCCTATGCTGCGCTGCTAATTTGTCGACTTGGTGATGAAATGCTATGGCCATAACTTATAATGCGAATCAATCCGTGCTTGCTTTAAGTGTAAGTTTAAATTTAAGGGGTGGGGAGTTTAAGGTTAAAATAGCAGGTGAAGGCTTAATGCAAAGTAAGTGAGAGATATCGGATGCAACGATTACCATTCTAACAGCATTAACTTCTGAAATGATGCATGTTAAATTGCTCCGTGTACAGCACTTTGTATGCAGCGATGGCTGTTTGAAAGTGCTCTATAAATACTGTTGACTTGACTTGACTTGATTTGAAATGGAACACTTGCTTGATTGCTCTATGAAAAAGCGCAAGCATCCTAGTTGCGAAATGATTGTTGGTCTCGCCGTTTGACGCAGCACTGTGGAGGGCAAGATGAGGGCTGGCGCACTGCGTTAAAACAGATGAGCCCCTGAAATGAGCCAACTCCGCCATGGCATGTGTATGCTATAAAATATCATTCCTCATCCTGACATTTGATGACATTTTGTCGCCGACATTATTATGACACCTGGGAAATGTTTTAAAATGTGAAAAGAAAAGTGCATCATGTCAATTTAAATGGACCGAGTGGGTTGTTTAAAGAGCACAATGTGATCCACAACCAGAAGAATCCAGATATGGGACAAAAATAAGACACAATAAGACCGTAAAATCTTAATAGGAAAATCTGTCCAGAGGGAATGCAAAAGCTACGCTTGACCGCTTGCAAGCTGTGCACCCTACAACCTTTCATTTTAGCAGCCATCTTGTATATGTATATAATTTAAGGCAGGAGATAAGAAGTCTAATTGAAGATGACTTTTCAAATCCCCCTCTCCCAGACTTCATTCATTTACCTCCTCCCTTATCCTTCCATTTCCATCTCATCAAAGGCTGTTTCTGTTTGCTTTAGGGAATCTTTGATTGGCAGGTTGGAGCCCACAGTTGCGCTGACAAAGAGGGAAATGTACTTTATCTGGAAGAGGTGTTGAAAGTCATTTCACAGAATTGATGCACGAGTACTACAAATGTGAAGACAAACTTTGGCGAGTCAACAAGGCTTTAGACTTAAGACTTATGTTACAGAATTTGATATTTTTAGAGCTCATTCACTGCCAATGACAAATATTTATGTCTTCCAGACCTTAAATCTCAGGTATTTATTTCATTTTTTAAAAATTCATATGGTAGGGGAAAGTAAGTGTTTGAAAATAGCTACGAGTGATTTAATGTGCTGTCACACAAGAACTCTCAAGTCAGTTTTGTTTGCCTTCACATAGGTAGTTTGCATTCTCTGGTCCACATCAGTTGATTGTGACTTGCCAACAAGTCGTGCAGCTGACAGATGAAATCAATTCCCATTAATTCCTATCAGGATATAAATGACACCCAAGCAAAATGAAAGTAGACCAGCGTGCAAGAAAGGAGTGAGTCCAACTGTCACCTGTGACTGACGTGTGTCACACGAGCTTTTCTTGGAATTCTTCATGGATTCTGGCATGTGAAATCATCCCATACCGCCCGTCACCTGACGTTCTCGTCAGCTTTCTCTCGCGTTGACCATACCCACTCACATTCGTTTAACTTAACAACACTATCATTCAGCGTTTTGACGTTCAATAAACACATTTCAAAGAATGTTTGCAAAACTCAACCAGCACACGAATTCCACAACTACGACACTTTATGGGAGTGGCATGTCTCTTCGATTTTTAATCTCTGCTGCTGTTCAGGGATTTTCGGGGAATGACCACAGTGCCACTCTGTGGTCAGTATACGAATAACACCTACATTCAGCAGTCACAAGATTATGAGGCACAACTGCCTTCTGAATGTGTGGGTGCATCAATATTCACTGTGAGCTCCATTGAAAATTCCAATAAAAGCTCGTGTGACACACGTCAATCACAGAAGACAGTAGGACGCAATCCTTTCCTGCACGCTGGTCTACCTACATTTTGCTTGGGTGTCATTTTATATCCTGATAGGAATTAATGGGAATTTATTTTCTTCTGTGAGCGCCATATAAATCTCATGCATTATTCATATGATTACTAAAATGACAAATCATTGGAAACACTCAATAATGTCATGCTTTTGGGAAGAAAATTTAACATTTAATCAAATGTTTTCATATGAAAAGAGGAAACTATTTATGAGAAAAAGTATGGACTTCATGCGAAAAGTTATCGTGCGGAAAAAGCTCATCATTTTATGAGTCACAAGAAAGAGATTTGAACAACTTTTTTTTAAATATCATTGTAAAATAGTATATTGTATTTTGAAAACGTTTTTCAAGAATAATCCTAATACAAAATGTGTATTTTTTATGGATGATAAACAAGTTGTAGGGCGGCCCGGTAGCCCAGTGGTTAGCACGTCGGCTTCACAGTGCAGAGGTACCGGGTTCGATTCCAGCTCCGGCCTCCCTGTGTGGAGTTTGCATGTTCTCCCCGGGCCTGCGTGGGTTTTCTCCGGGTGCTCCGGTTTCCTCCCACATTCCAAAAATATGCATGGCAGGCTGATTGAACACTCTAAATTGTCCCTCGGTGTGAGTGTGAGCGTGGATGGTTGTTCGTCTCTGTGTGCCCTGCGATTGGCTGGCAACCGATTCAGGGTGTCCCCCGCCTACTGCCCAGAGACAGCTGGGATTGGCTCCAGCACCCCCGCGACCCTAGTGAGGATCAAGCGGTTAGGAAGATGAATAAACAAGTTGTAATCAATGTTCCCTCAAATTTTTTTTGTGTGTCTGAGCAAACACACAAACACCCCGAGCTCTCTGCCAATAACGTACCGATCCCCATTCCCATCTTTGTACGATTTTGACTGCATTCAAATGACTTTTGTGCTGAATGTGACACTTTAGGTAGTCCAGTTTCCAATCCGCTTCACACTTTTCCCTCCGAAAACTCGCTTGCTACTTTAGCTTCGCCACACGTTTTACAGAGTAGACCTTTCCGCAGCGAACAACGAACGACATGACGTAAATGCGTGAGCGAATCGCGTCAAATAACAACCTGGAACAGCCAATTACATGTTGCATAATTGAGAATAGATTATGCATTTATTATATTTTCAATACTGGTTGGATTATTATTTTGTGCGCAGCTCAGATATTTTGTGCGCAGACACGCACGGGGCAATGCGCATTTGCTCACAAACCATGCTTAGAGGGAACAGTGGTTGTAAAAACAAAAGAAACATTTATACAGAGAATAAAGTCATTGCCAGAAAAAAGGGTTTTCATTATATTGTATGATCGTGTCTCATAAGTTTTAACATGAAAATGTAATATTTTATGAGATATTATGATTAAAAATGATATTGATTGAAATGATAGTGAAGAATAAATTTATATTGCGAGAATAAACCTGTGACTGAAAGTTAAAAACAAAAACAAACAAACAGAGACTGTGTTTGGAATTCCACATGAATCTTGCAATTATCAAATTTCCAAATTTATTTTTTCTAATTTGCCATCCTTGCCCCTCTTCATCATCAAATAGAAATGCAAAAACTCAAAAAAAGTAGATTTTTAAACATGGGTGAGGAACACATATTGTAAAACGAATTTAAAAAAACATTTTTAGTTCGCACAAACCAAAGCTATGGACGTTTTCTTTAATTTTGCTCCATTTTTGTACAAAATTTGACTCAACTCTCAAGAGAAGAAAACAGGTTCACCTTTGTCAAAAAGCCTTTTGCGCTGCCATGGGTGAGGTCATGGGGTGCAAAATACAAACAAACAAACAAAAAAAACAGACTCACTTCCAGGATATTTATTACTTCATTGGAGGTATTCTCTGAACATTCAACCTTGTATTTACATTTGACACAAAAGTGTGTGTGTGTGTTTTTTGTAGTAATACGGGAATAAACTCAATCATGAAATAATACTTGAAAGTAATTACAGCTAGAACTGACAGAGGGAGTTGAAGCGTAGTGATATGACAAGGCTGGCTAAGTGACCCTTGAAAAAAAAAGCTTCCAGCTGATCTGGTTTAAGCACATTCATTCCCACCCCCCATCCCCATTTGTGTTACTGATAGCATGTGATTTTAAAAAAGGCAGTTGTGTTACATTGGGATGTACTTATGAACATTATTATGTTGTACATTGCCAGGGTTTGAGGTCTCAACTGTGCATTGAGTTATACATGCAAACCCAAGAACGGTAACCAGTTATGGAAAATAAAAAACAAAAAACATGACAAATGAGCAATCAAAATGTTCATGACAAATCTGTAAAAGTGTGACACCATGCTGCAGGCTGAATTCCTGTTTAAGTTCAGGCCTGGTACCATGCGACATTTTCATACGTCTTATCATGATATACACATCAACATCTTATCAGCGGGTAAGTGACAGTAGTGTCAAGCTGCCCCCAAACTTTAAATGGGTTACAATTGAGTGAGTTTTGGAGTTATGTTTAGGACCCCCAATATATATTACCAGTACATGTAATTAATTGTCAGTTGGCGTTTATGTTGAGGCCCTGTCAAGGGAATTTAGAACCAGAACGAACACGGCAAACGAAAGTGGATGCAAAAACATTTATGGCCTGCAGGAGGTGCCAAACTGCATTAAAACATAGATTGTTTTCCAGACAGAAATTATTTCCCACTTCAGAATTTCCAATGTCCGACCTCTAAGCGTTAGAACCAATAACCGGCAAGAAGCATGATGCATCCATGAGATGACTAAATAATAAGATCATTTTTTCCCGCAAGCACTTAAAAGTTAAGGGCCTAATTATTTATCAAAAATGTAGTCATTCTTGACAAGTACTATTCACATAAAGCTTTCAAAAAGTGAATTTGACTAAGAATTTTTGGACTAACCGCTTCAATATTCTCATGAGAATTGTAGTTTTTTTTTAAATGTAGTCACATATGTACTAATCAGCCCAAGGCACTGATTTTCCAGAAATGATGCTTCTTTTTGTACAAGAGGTCGAATGATGCAAAACACTGTTTTTTTTATGCAGGTTTGGGGGAGGTAAATTATAACTTTCCAAGGGCTTGTCTTGTTGAAAGTAAAGAGATATGAAAATATTTTAAAAATAGAATGTTTTGCAATAGAGGTATAGTCAAAAGTAAAGTCCACTAAAACAGTTTCCCACAGTGTTTCTGTGTTAAATCTGAATCAAATTCTCAGGAGAACTAGTCGAATAAAATCAAACAGGAGACGAGCATTTTATTTAGATTTGAAGATACAGTACGTGATAGCCAATTATATTGAAAGTGAGAAGAGATGCTGATGATAAAACTCGGCAGCGGGTTTAACTTTTAGCCGGACATAGCCACATATTGTCATGCCAATCCCCCCCCCCCACCTCCACCCCCCAAAAAAATAGGACCAATGTGCTTTTTCCAATTGGAGGTAAAAAATAAAAAATAAAAAACACATTTCTTTTTTTTTAAATGCAGCATACGAAGCAGCACCATGCGGTAACATCATGCTACAGGGAACAATTTAAATTTGAATAATTTACAATACACAAATGAGTTCAGAATAGGGATGCTTCATTTGACTCAATTTTGACGATTGTGGACATTTTTTGTATTGGAGAAACTCTAAGAGGGTTCTAAACTCTGGCTTCAACGTTAGCGTCATAGTCTGAAAACTGGTGTGTTGAATTCACTCCATTTGTTTGTGTCAAGTGGTTGCAGAACATAAAATCATCTGGATCTAAATATTTTTTGATAGCTGTGTCGTCTACTTTTTTTTATCACTATCCAGATGATTTTATTTCATACAACAGCTTGATAAAATAAAATTGAATAAATTCAACAAGGAAAAACTAAATCTGTGTTCCGAGTGAGTAATTCCGAGCTGAGGCACCAAAAAGCACTTGAATGGTAACATAGTCCATGCTATGAACTGCTGTTTGAAGTTGGTATGTTTCGTCCTGTTTGTGTTGGAAAACAAAGTGTTTTCTCAAGAGTTAATGTTGTTGAAATAAGAATAACATTCAAAAAGGTGCTAGCTACACTTGAGGCCACACAAGCACAATGAAAACCTGAAAAAGAAATGAGGTAGTGTGGTTGATAAGGAGTTGGAATGCACCAGTCTTTTTGTTTGTTTGTTTTTTACAATTCAGAACTTCATTACTTTTTCAATTCAAATACTTGTTTGGCCGTCGAAAACTAGTTTAGTGAATTTTCATTTTGTACCACTGAAAAATTAAAACAAAAATCCCTGGGATCATCGAGAGGGAGATGGACACACACACATCATCAAATTATGACCCGCCGACACATTGGTGGCTGTAACATGTCATGATAAATTCCAGAAAATTTACATTCTTTTCAAATTCAGACATTCATAAATCCTAAAAAAAACAATAACTAAAACAATAACAAACCTACAAGTATTCGAGCCACAATGAAAAGAACAAAAACTGCCAGATTTAGTTGTAATAAAAACACTAAACGTTGAATTCATGTGAGGAAAAAAAAGGTAAAATACAAGATTTTTTTGAGAAATATCCAATTCCGTTGAAAGATTACCAGATCCCACGATGAGGTTTGTGTGAAGATAAAATGATGATTATTCTTGCAGGCTATCATTTCGTCTTGTTGAAATTGCAATTTTTTTCACAAGACTCACATTCAGTAGAACTTTGTTTTGTTTGTTTTGATAATTGTGTGTGTGTGTGTGTGTGTGTGTGTGTGTGTGTGTGTGTGTGTGTGTGTGTGTGTGTGTGTTTGCAAAAGCTCTAATCACTCAAGAATAAAAGTGTTGCATGTCGGTCCGTTTTGTAATTTTTGCAACATGGGATTGTTTCTGAGGCAATATTACACATTTATAGTTGTTGACGAATCCTTTTAGCTGTGTTGCGTGGCAGTAACACTTGTTTGGAAAAAAAACAAAAAGAGCAAACCTGTGCTGAAGTCTGGATGGGTGTTGGGATCAGATGACATATACATCCAATGACACATGATTAATGGTTCGCATTTGAGCCACTAAGAAGTAGAGTGGGCTAACGCCATGCATTTTCTAATCCGCTTATCCTCACGAGAGTGGCAGGCGTGCTGGAGCCGATCACAGCTGTCTTCGGGCAGTAGGCGGCGGACACCCTGAACTGGTTGCCAGCCCATCGGAGGGCACACATAGACCAAAAAAACAAAAAAAAACATTCACATTCACAATCACACCTCCGGACAATTTAGTGTTCCATCAACCTGCCGTGCATGTTATTGGAATATGGGAGGAAACCAAAATACCCAGAGAAAACCCACACAGGCACGGGGAGAACACGCAACTCCACAGAGGAAGGCCAAAGCCGGAATCGAACCGTGCACCTCTGCACTGTGAGTGAGATGTGCAAGCCAGTCGACCAGCACGAAGTAACCATTTCCATAAAAATATCCAAGGTTTTACTGCAGCCGTAAAAGTTTTAAATCACTGTGCTGCAAAATGACAGAAACAGAATAAGCCCATTCTAGCTCTCAATGGCTCATTTGAATTCAAAGTGTCACAGTACGGCAACGTCACATTCCAAAATGTGTCTGTTTTTTGTGTGTGAACAGCTGAGATAGAATGGCACGCATTGCAGTGATGTGTCAGTGACCCTGAGACAGCGTGAGGCTAGAGAGAGAGAGAAACACGGGTGCTAAACATTCTTAAAATTGGGTTTGGATCCTCACCTTGATCCACTGGACTAGTGCCTACCATTTTGGTTCCCGTCTTAGGTCTGGCATTGAGGGGTCTGCGCTGAATCTTTTTGCTTTCGCAGCCCAGAGGAATGTATGGTTGCAATGCATACCCCAAAAACAGGCACTCAGCCTCTAAAAATAGACAGTCATGTATTTACATATGTATGAAAGCATGGATTCAAAGTACAAAAGAAATCCGACAATGAGGCACATTTACACAATCATCCCAGGTAAGAACGTCTCCGTTTGCTCGAACCTGACAAGCAGAGACTACGGGCACAAGTAACTGTGTGCTACTGAGGTAGGCTGGACCAGGCCTGAAGTGACAAAAGGAACAGGGGTAAGACCGGCAGACTTGGTCTTGGATTGTGCTGAAGGGCAGCGTCCAACGTCCCCGTTTTCCCCAGATTTGGGCGCAGGTCGTGGCGTCTTAGGGGAGTGGAAGCCGTTGGTCAGCCCCGAGTCCTGCCTTGGGTCGGCGCAAACCGCCTCAGCCGGTCCATCCTCTGGTTCCCCGTTGTGGTTGGTCGCCGGACTTGTCGTGGGAAGATTCTGCTGGATCAGGTCCAGCGATTGTTCACTGGGAGAGTTCTCCTCGGTAGGTCCTAACGTGAGGCCGCGGGTGGCTTTGGAGTCCTTGGCCCGCCCGCAGTCAAACTTGGCCTTCCCGGTGCTCATTTCGGAGAGCTCCAAGTGGACGATGACCTCGGCCTCTACCTGGTTACTGGACGGGGATGCATTCTGACAATCCTGCAAGGACCAAATCTCCAAGATTACTCCACATCGTTGTATCTCGAAACATCTGATACCACTTTTTTTTTTCAAACCGATACCAGTATGAGTCATCTGCAGTAGTCATCTATACCGATACCACTATAATTTTTGATACATAACCTTTCTGTCAAATAATGAGAGATCATTTTAAAGAAAGATCTAAGAATCCCAATATCGCAGTTTTCCTTTAAATAGCAAAAAATTAATGGCAATTTTCGATTGTTTTTATTTCCCATTTATTCATAAAACACATTTTACGTGCAACGGGAGTCAGTATAGTAGCAGTGTACACACACGTCTGTCTGTCTTCTCAAACACGCATAAAGGAAACATTTTTTTCATGCCACTTTCATCACCTGTCTATTCATTCACACACTTAGACACTCCAAACACATCCACACTCAATATAAAATGTCAATCTTTGACATAAATACCAAACCAAAAACATCCAAAGTACATTCTTCCTGAGGGTTGGCGGATGACTGCATGGCGTGAGGTGTTCATTTACCGCGTTGCTTGTCACGCTGAGTTCCCCAGCGATGAATCCAGTCGAGCCTTCAGTGACGGTGTCTCTGTATCGGGTGATTCTGTTGGCCCAGTTATGACTGATGGAGCCATTCCAAACAGCCTGCAAACGGCGACGACAACAAGTCAGATGCGTCGCAATCAATATGTGAAACACAAACGGCAGAAAAAGGCTGGTTTCGACCTTGGCTTCAGGTGCCAGGGGGCCCCCACCCTCCCAGGTGTTGCCGCTCACTATCAGGCTCTGCCCCTCGGGGGTTTCCGTGGACGAGTGGCCGAACTCTTGCTCGCTGGAGGGCATGAGCGTCTCCAGCTCGTGGCAATCACTGCACTCTGGCACATGGGTGGGACTGGGGTAGCCCCCTCTTCTGTATTGGGCGGTCACAGCTGTGGAGTCTAGGCCGTCAGGTGTCCCTCTAATAGGAGGCACGCAAACAATACAATACGATGCATCTTTATTTATAAAGAGTTTTCACAACAGCTGCAGCTGTAATAAAGCGCTTTACAGAACAGTTAACATAAAATAACAAAATAATATCACAACACATAACATAAGACACGAACAGTCATGCATTCTTAGGCACTTTTGCAAACTTGAAACTTAGCTTGTAGCTGACGTGTGCACATTTTGAGCGTGACGTCTCTGATCTACTGGTTAAAGGACACTTTGATTCTCTCCTCTATCATCTCAAACTGCTTCAAACAACAAAACGTGTGACAGAGAAGTGGTTAGTACTGCACAACTGTCCGTGGTTTATGTTATGTGTTGTGTTTATTATTTTACTCTATGTTAAGTGTTTTGTTCAGCACTTTGTTGCAGCTGCCGCTGTTGTGAAAACGCTATATAAATCAGCTTGTATTGTATTGTATATGCTTTGTTGTTTGAAGACAACAAAGCCTCCATTAAGGTTCTCCAGTTGGTCCAGAATGCTGCTGCCTGCCTCTTGACTGGTACTCATAAGAGGGAGCACATAAATCCGACTCTGGCATCCCTTCACTAGCTTCCTATACATTTTAGAGTTCTTTAGACTCTGTTATTTGTTTTCAAATCTTTTATTGGCGCCACCTCACCTTAGGTCTCTGAGCTCCACCACCCCCATCCACCTGCCAGGTGCCTCAGGTCATTCTTTGGCTTTCGAGTTAGCAGGAGACTTGATTTTTTTAGTTTTACTGCTTTTGTACTTTCTACTGTCTTTGTTATTCATATTTTTAAAAATGGTTTGTTGTATGAATGATTTTTGATCATGTAGAGCACTTTATATACAGCGGTGTTTATTTTGACGTGCTTGATAAATAGAGTTGAGTTGATTTGAGTTGGTCTGTGTGTAAGCTATATTACCTGGTCTTAGTGTTGCGGAAACTGAAACACATGCAGAGGAGCATGCATATGAGCCCCAGGCACACTCCAACGATGATGCCCGTCACTGCATGGATGTCCAACTCTATTGAAAACAAGATTCAAAATATTAATATCAGAGATGGATACATAAATAACGTTTTTAGAATGACTTTTGGTAACAATAGGCAATTTATATATTTTATATTATATGCCAATTATTTTTTTAAAATATCGAATACGGTGAATGCTTTTTTTCAGTTCATCTACAATAATATACTAATACATTTATTTATAATTTATGAGCTATCATTTTATTATTTTGTTTCATAGCAAAGATTCATCATCCAGTCATACACTGGACTTAGACTTTTTCCACTGTAATATAATACCAGCAACAACCAGACTAATAAAATCTGTGTTTCCGAACCAGGGGTACGCATAGCACCAGGGATACGTGAACACATTGCAGAGAGTACGTGGAAATCATTAAACATTAATTTCCCATACCTGTGGCAAAGCCACGCCAAATCACAACAACAGTGTGTCAACTCAAGTGTCTCATTAAAAGATCAGGTGACTGATGAAAAGAAAGTAAAACTGCTTTAGTGGGTCTGAATATTATTCATGTTTGAGATTTTGTTCTTGATCTTTCAAATTTAAATGTGCGCTGTCCTCGCTGAGACATATGGGCTTCATCTGAGCGAGACAGTGAGCTAAACTCTGGA
This sequence comes from Hippocampus zosterae, assembly GCF_025434085.1. Classification (NCBI taxonomy): domain Eukaryota; kingdom Metazoa; phylum Chordata; class Actinopteri; order Syngnathiformes; family Syngnathidae; genus Hippocampus; species Hippocampus zosterae. Next base: position 9,592,761 of record NC_067454.1, on the reverse strand, counting down.
GACGTGATGCAAGGTGTTCTTGACATGAATGTTTGGTAGAGTGAATACTGTGTGTGCATGGTTCTGCATGCGATCACGGTTGATCACGGAAGGTGAAATTAGATGTTCGGTCAAAAAAGGTTGTGCATCCCTGATAGAAATAATCATAATAGAACAATGATTGTTATTATTGCTTCATTTATGTTGTTTTTTTTTTGCTACATTTCCACAAAAATGGAATACTGACAAAGAAGCTACCAAGTGAAAGTTACTGAAGTCATTATGCATTGCTTTTATTTGTAATGGCTCTTTTGTAAATGATTGTGTTTGTGTGTTCCCGCACAACAACAATCCACAATAAAGGAGCAGTAAATACAGCTATTACATACGTAACTGCACTCTGCCAAACAGAAACAATTTTGCCCACAATATCCCGTTTTGGTGTGGACAGTAAAGAGAACGAAATAAAGCAAGCGTGAACGCGCCACTTTTTTATATAATACAAGGCTAAAATTGAATATCGATCCATTCAACTGTCTTCATTGATATTCATTTATGCCGGCGTATTCTTTTTGGCAGCAGAGTAGAGAGGAAACAGATGGCAAGATCTATCTAACACACACACACATTTCCATTCATTGTGCATAGTGGGTGGCACAGCAACCCATGATAGCAACATAACCGTGATACTCAGACTTTATATGACATGTTGTGGAACATTGACTTTGTTCTGGCACATACACAAAATCTCTTGTGTGTCTGTCTGGAGTGACTACCAATCCATTGTGTGTGGCATGCTACTGTAAATTAGGATCAGGTTTTTATGACACCGTGGAACTGTCTTGAATTGTGAAAAAGATGGACAACATGTCTAGTTAGAAAGAAATGTAGATGTGATATGAATGGTACATACCGTATTGGTCAGGGGGTGTTTGAATGTCCTTTATGAGTGAATAAGGCCCGGCTCCCACCTCTGTCGATGCCCCCAACTTGAAAAAGTAATGGGTGCCACTGGTTAACCCTTGCACCTCAACATTGGTGATGCTGCCTGTGCGGTAGAGAAATCAGACACAGGAATGGAAAGTGTTTTGGGGTTTGACATGTGCAGTCATGTTCATATCTGCTTCACAAAACACGGGGGATCAGGGTTCCAATCTAAGTTTCAAGCCTTTCAGTGGGGAGTTTGCATATTCTACCCTTGCTTGTGTGTCATTTCCGTCAAAGATATCCATCTTCAGTTAACTTAGTGCTTCGCAATTATTTTCTGTGAAAAAATATTTCATGCACCCCAACTCTGACATGATTAAGTAGTATCATTTGTCAATAAAATTGTTTGTTGTTATGCACATCTCCGGATATTGTATCCTCATTAACATTAAAGAAAATAAAAAAAAGAAAGAAATGTGGATCAACTGACGACCAAGAATTGATTGGGGTTTTTTTTGTTTTTTTGTGTAAGTCTCGCTGCGCCTTTCTTTTCATCCCTTAGGCTACTTTCACACTACAGGGCGTGATGCCCAATTCAGATGTTTTTGTTTTGTTCAATCCAATATTTTTATGTACACATACAAAAACAAATGTGACTTCAAATCCTGGGGTCACACCGCGCGTCCCACCCGGCATCACACCTCAAAGCTCCCGGGGAGCTCGTTTAGCTGCAGGTTGAGTACAAGCGCCTGTGCTTAAAGCCAAACTGGGACAGGGGTTTTTGCTTCCTGGACCTGGTTTTGACTACTCTGGTTGGGTTTACTATTAACAATTTGCAATATCAGCTCCCATTGTGTGTGTGTGTGTGTGTGTGTGTGTGTGTGTGTAGGGGTGGGGGGGGGGGTAAATATATGGCCATAAGAGATATGTATGGTTCCCTCTGCAGTTGAGTGTCACATGAATATGCATTAATACTACAGTATAGAGTGAAAAAAGAGAAAGCGAAAGAGATTTTACTTTAGTGTTCTCCTGGAGATAAAGCATTTCCGTTCTCACCATCCTGAGAGAGGTTCCTCCACGTGTGCTCGGGTTGGCTCAAGTTACTGCTGAACAAGATCCTGTAGCCCACGATGACACCGTTTGGCTCCAGCGGAGGGCGCCAGCTCACCAATACTGATGACGAATTGATGGTGCTCAGGCGCAGCTCCTGCGGTGCTGATGAAGGCCCTGATAGAACCCAAACAGGAGGGAGGGAGTTGGGGGCGCACCAGTCGGTAATTAAAAGTCACAAATAAGGTTCTCAGCTGGGGGTTTGTGTGTTTCATCTTGGTGGGGGATCGGACATGTTATATGACAACCATCTGTGTCCTCATATTGCAGCCACCTGGGTACAACCCGGAGACCACAGGCGGGCAAATGGGAGGCAAGGGAAGAGAGGCTGCAGCTTTGTAAAAAGGGGAATGGTGGCGATTCATTCATTAGCACACATACTTCCATTTTACCTGCCTTGACTGACACCTCAACTGCACCATCTGAAGCTATCCGAAACCCGAATTAAGTTCAGATGTGAACATATTTGTATACACTTGTACAAGTTATAAGTCACAGTAATGGTGGAATTTTGAAATGATTTACTTTAATCTAAAAGATGATCTGGCATGTGAACAGGGGTGTGTAGACTTTTTATGTCTAATGTACCGGTAATTAATGTCCTAACTTTAGGCAAATCCATTCACTTCATTTTTTTAACCCAGTAGAGACTTACGGTCGGCGAATGTGGACTCTTCCACGGTGCCGCTGAAGGGCCCCGCCGCATCCATGCCGTTGGACTGGACCGCCAGCTCGTAGCGTGTGAAGGGCTTCAGCGCCCCGATCAGGATCTCTTGAGCGGCACTGGAACGCCACAAGGCAAGTTTAAAACAAGTGCCAGTCACTTATGTTTGTAATAGGTGCAGAAAGGTTAGGGTGCGGAATGTATCGCGGAAACTCTGTGTGCCTTTGCTGACACTGTAGTTTTGTTCATTTGCACTGTGTCACGCCGACTGTCATTTCTAATACAACCTGAAGAAGTTAAACCAAAAATCAACAAGTATTCAGAGTACATCAGGAATTCACCGAGTTTCACTTCTTCCACATTCACAAGTATTCAGCGCGTTTCCTCAGTCCTAAGCCTCCCAGTTGCACGCACATTGTAACCTTCAAAGCAGCAAAAACTTTTCTGTTTCCTTTTCCAGTTTTGTGCCTCGAGGCAATCCTGTCTCGAAGGTCCACAGAACTTGTAAACCTCGCACAAGCAGATAAAGCTGTGAGGATTATCCTTGTTATGATAAACTATATGTGATAGGTACTACACTTGATCCAAATAAATTAAAGAATTGCTACTCATAGTCAAGTTGCTGCCATCCACCCTTCACGTCGGTATTTCCGGAGGCATGTTACAAAAATAAGATCATCCAGAAATAATATAATAATAACAATAATAACACATCTATATATATATTCGCGCGTCGTCCCACATGCGGTCTGTCCTTCCGTCTGTCCCTTTTCAAAACGTACCTACTTCACCGCGCCGCTGCGCGCCGCCACTGCGCCGCTCAGGCAGTGGCTCACTACGATCGCGCGGGCATCTTAGCGAAAAAATGTTGTCTACCCACAAGCTTTACAATGAAATTGTTAGTTATTTAGTAGAGCTAAACATCTCTTTATTTTCGCGATAAGCAATGAAGATGAACAAAAAGTTGAACCAAGCAACAACACTTTTGTGGGCCGAAGGCCCACCTTACCAGCCTTCCGCAGGAACTAGCTGATGAGCCGCCCGGAAGGCGGCGCACCAGCTAGTTTTATTTATAAGTGCCTTTCAAGACACCCAAGGACACTTTACAATAACAAAAAACACAAAACAATACAATACGAAATGAGCTTCCTCTTTGTCTTCTGCCCCCAGCTTGCTGTGAGCTGGTGTTTTCCCATGATTTTTTGTTTGTTTGTGTGCTTTAAATCGGTCACCAATCAATCCTCCAGCCACGCCTTGACGAATGGTTGCCGGTCTGCGAAGCGCATGTATTTGTTTGAACCGGCCACTGGCAAAAAAAAAGTTTGGGAACCACTGACTTAGTGAATCAATCCACCTTTGACACTTATTACCTTTCACCTTTCTCATCCCTTTAAAAAAACAAAAAACAAACAAAAAACAAGAATGACCCTCCCACCCTCTAACCCAATCCACACAGGCTCTTAAAACACAAAGCATGCCTGTTTCGACCCTGGGCGGCAGCAGCCGAGACGGTGTAGCTGATGATGCGAAGGATGACAGACATCCGGGCTCACCTGGTATGGTACGTGACCAGAGAGGCGTTGGTGGTTCCGGCCGGGCTGCAGCGCACTGTGTAGTTGATGATGCGCACCGTGCTGAAGCGAGGTTTCTCCCAGCGGAGCCGGATCGACGTGGAGCTGTTGGCTGCGGCCTGAATACTGCTCGGTGGTAAAGGAGGCGGCCGCATGGGTAGCGAAGATGCTTGAATGAGAAAACAGTCCTGTGTTATGTAACATATTTATGTTATTATTTTAATGTTAATGTCAGAAGGTGGACCTCTGTTCATTTTGCAGTTAAATCACTACAACATTGAACAGCAGTTAAATCGCCTGATATCTGAAGCGGTCCGACTTTGGCTCTCAAACTTCTCACATCTTGAAATATAATGGGTTTGCATTCTCCAATAAAATATGATTCTATACATATCTTGATATATGGGATGTGATACAATTCAAGGATGGTTAATACAAAGGTGGAATGATGTGATTCAGTTCTATTCAGTGGGATTCTGATTCAGTACGGTATAACTCACTTCGAGAGCGGATGGTGCAATGAGTCTCTTGTCATTTTACATTATTACTTATCCTCTCAGTAGTATAAATATGGCATTATATATTCGGGGTGTGCACCTCACAACTAAAAGATGACTGTATACATATCTCAATATATTTTAAAGTGGAAGAATTTGATTCGGTTTGATTCGATACACTCAAATTTTGTTCAATTACCTGGGCCACATTTTACCAAGTTCAAAGTTGAAACACAAAATTATTGTTTTGATATTATTATTATTTTGAGTTCAACTGCACATAAACACTTCAGAGGAAAAAGTGTATATTTGAGCCAGTGTGGGGCCGTGGCATTTGCAAGTGTATGAATGATCAGAATGGTGGTACCACCGCTGCATCAATTTGAACGAGGGAAAAGCCCGTTTAGCTTGTATTGTCTTCAGGCATTCTGCAGTTCTACGGGATTCTTACCTTTACTAGCCTTTTCGGTCCTTCCTTTCCACACTGCAGCGGAGCCATCCGCCTGCTTGTTGAATGCCCAGACTCTCACCTCATATAGCTGGTCTGGAACTAACACAAACGTAGCAATAGGAATGAGGATTGAGATATCTTACAAGTAGGAATTCATGTTCATTTGAAAAAATGTACTTCAACAGACAATGACAAGCCAACGGAATGCATGATCTCAGTAAGTACTGTATTTTCCGCATTATAAGGCGCTTCGGAGTATAAGGCGAACCTTCAGTGAATGGCCAATTTTAAAACTGTTTTCATATATAGGGTACACCACATTATAAGGCGCATAAAATATAAGCTACAATAGTGGCTGCGGTTGTGTTTTGCATTCACTAGATGGAGCTACGCTAAAGGGGATACAAGACAATACAATGCAGCTTTATTTAAATAGACCCTTCGCAACCATTGCAGCTGTAACAAAGCCCTTTGCAGAACATTTAAAACACTATGTCGAAGAAATCAGAATATTGATCCAGATAAGACGCGCTGTCGGCTTTTGAGACAATTGAATGCTTTTAGGTTTGCCTTGTGGTGTGGAAAATATGGTATATAAATGTCGAACATCATGCATACACATCACCACGAACATTCACAGATCCGTGAAACTATACAAGAATGTAAAAAAAAATCATGACGTGTAAATGTAAGAAATCAATATGATATGACAGTGATATAAATGTGTGCATTACTATTAAAAGTCTTAACAAAGTCTGACGACAACCAACAATCAACCATCACTTTGGATCCTGCTAATGCTCATTAGTGTCATGAATAAAGTCAGAACCTATGCCAGATAACTTGCATGGCATACCCTGGACTGGTCACCAGCCAATCCCAGCATACAAGAGGAAATGGAAATTCTTGAGGAGAGATTCACCTCTCAGACTGTGAAACTCAATGAGAGCAACTTACCAAGCCCAGTGAGGAGATGGTATCTGGCTTTTTTGCGGAGCCTGACCAGGTGAGTCTGCGTCATCTTTTCAACGTTGGCGCCCACCTCTCGGCAGGACAGCTTGTACCCGGAGACAACCGTGTGATTGGGCGAGGGCTGCCACGTGACGTTGAGCGTGTTCACTTGCGCTCGCACCTTCAGTTCAGTGGGAGCGAACATCACTGGGTATGTGAAGGAATGGGATTGTTTTAGTCTCCAGGCAGGTCGAATGAGACACTGAGGGCTAACGTGGGTGATACAGTATCGGAGTCACCATGGTCCCTTATATATTATGTAGATTAATTCAGCATCATGGAAACATTATGCAAAAGGCCAATTCCGATTTCTTTTCTGTATTCAAAAGATTTTGATTGTTTCTTCGAATGCTTCTTACAAGGGTGAATTTTGATGTGTTGCGAGCTGTCGAGATGCTAAAAAATAAAACCATAAAATATTTCACTTCACACATTTGAATCACCTGTAAATGATTTTGAACTTGAATAATTAGCCTTTCAAAGGCTATTGTATGCAAATGTCAAACCGCATAGATATCAGGCTTAAAATGATGTGTAAAACAGTAGGACAAAATGAATTTTGATGGCATTGGACTTTTAATTGGATTCAAGTGGACAAACAGTCCAGATTGATGACATGAGTTCATGTAAAAATTAAAATGATGATTTCACTGGGACCTTTTTTTTGTTGTTGTTGCAAGGCACAAATGTGTTGCTTTTCATGGCGCTTTGCCAATTGAGGTTCTGGTCTAAGGACCAGAGACGTAAATTAATCGCGCCTTATAACCCTTCCGTCTTCTAATGAATGGCTTTGCAGCTCCCACACAGTCAACATATAACTCAATGCGTGTGTCAGTGTGGTGGACAGACACCTCGCTGACTGACATCTCTTAATGTATGTCATTAAACGCCCACCTTCATTAGGCTTGCGGAGATTAATAAAGAGCTTAACCCAGCTGCAATTTCCCCCAAATGAATACATTTCCTACATTTTATCTTGTTCCAGTGACTGACAAGCTGATGCAGAATACTTTGCAGTTCCTACAAAGCCACGGCAGACACATTGTTCTGCCCGCATTGTTCGCGCCGACGACTCATGTCTATGGGTGATCGGACGGTGGATTCACTGGGATAAGTGCATTTTATGTGAAAAAAATTAATTTAAAAAATCATCTCAGACAGAAGGCAGCTAGCAGGCAGGGTTGTGAAACCTAACACCAATAAATATGTCCTACTTCAATAAAACACACATAAATCCTCAGCCCAAAATGTGGGAATTCCCACACAACAAATCTGAAGTCTTCAGGCTTACCCATGCGGTGGCTGGTGTGGCTGTAGTGGGCCAGCGTCTGGTGCTGAGCCCACTCGGACGGGACTCCGAAGCCGACAGCTGTTCCAGCTGCTATTCTCAATCTGTACGCCTGGTTGGGCTGCAACTCCCTGAGCGTAAACTGGGTCTCATTACCGCCCACCTCCACCGAGAAGACAGTATCCACTGTGGGAAAATAAAGACGCTAAACTGATTCACTGGGATTGACTGGACTGGCTCATTAGCAACAGAGTCAATTTTCACCCTCGTAAAGACAATCACGGTACATGGGAAAATGCTTGATTTTTATATATTCATTTATTTGTAATGAGTCTATCTGTTAATGACTTTCATCAACATACACCATGGATCAAAAATTACAGATTTTTTTTTCATCATATTTCTTGTCTTGCTATGAACATCCCGTTGTCAGAAGTCACTTCTGATTTATGGAAGTAAGAGACTGCACATCCCACCATAAATACCGTAGAATCTAAAGTATACAGGGCCCACCATGGCGGGAATGGGCAATGTGAGTATAGTCGCTAAGTGTAGAAGCCACTCTCATGGCAAATCATTGTCATTGTAGTCGGGGTAATACAATCCACACTTATATGAGACGAGTCACGATGAAATGAGACCTGCTTCACAAAAATGGGTCCATTTCAGCAAGACAAGACATAGAGTGTGAAAAGTGATGTACCATTCTCACATTTGTCATCTCTTGGGTTATTTTGACAAACGCATGTCACAGACATAAGTACAACTAGGAATTGTGTGAAATTGGGGGGGGGGGGGATTACTCCTTTAAAAAGACTGACAAATGAACGCCCGCAAAACAAACACACTCCCTATTCTAAAACTACAAAAAAAAAGCAATTCGAATTATTAATAGATCAAAATATACGGAACCCACAAATCCACTATTTATCAAATTAAATACGATGAAATTTTATGACCTGGTTGACTTTAAAATCGCCCAATTAATGTACAAAGCACACAATAACCTGCTCTGCCAAAACATTCAGAAGTTTTTTGAAATTGAAGACCGATTTCTTTCTTTTTACTATTTTATCTACCTTATTTTCTGTCAAATTATTACTGTATATGTTTTATGTTCAATAAACAAACCAATACAATACAATGAGTGAATTCCCACAGCCATCCTCATTTGTAATCAATTTAAATTCAGAAGAGCTATTGGTTTCTTTGAGGAAAAATATACACTAAGAAGACATACTTAGACTGGTGTCTGTGAATGAATACAAAGTGACTTAGCTTGACCTTCATCATTCATATGACCTTCTCACCATTATCCAGAGAGCTGTACTCGATACGGTAGCTGGTAACAGCCCCTCGACTGTGCTGCGAGGACAACGGATGCCACATCAACCTAATGTCTGTCGGTGACGTGCTGGCAATTGACAGCTGAGGGGGCGCGCTAGGCACTGGAAGATAGATGAGGACAAACAGTAAAGAATAATGAAGCCAGAATACAGAATAGAAAGAAAGTCATCTTCCGACAGGTATGATGCGTACCATCCTCGAGCATGTCGACAGTAACGGGCAGGGATGGACGACTGGCTCCCATGGGAGAGTAGGCCACCACAAAGAAGGTGTAGGCGGTGTGGGGGAGAAGATCCTTGACATGATACTCTGTTGTGTCGTTGTTCATCGCAAACTGATATTCCACGTTGTCTGAACCTGGGGAATAATCAAAATCAGTTCATTTCCTGAAATAGTTGGCTGTCATCACCTTTACGAGGACTGACATCATCGTGCGTTAAGGTAGACATCTTAAATGGATCAGATACTGCCGACAGAGCCTGTCAAAATTTTGCTTGAGATTAAAGAAAAAAAATGAAATGACATTGCTGGGGTGGAAGATTTAAAGTATCATTTCAAATGAATGATTAATGACACATCCAACCATCAATCAATCCATTATCTGAGCCGCTTTTCCTCACGAGGGTGACAGGAGCCTACCCCAGCTGTCTCCGGGCAGTACGCGGGGTACACCCTGAACCGGTTGCCGGCCAATCGCAGGGCACACACAGACAAACAACCATTCACGCTCGAAATCACAATTTAGAGTGCCCAATAAACCAAGCATGTGTGTTTTTGGAATGTGGGAGGAAACCGGAGTACCCGGAGAAAACCCACGCAGTCACGGGGAGAAGATACAACTCCACATAGGAAGGGCAGAAAGAGAAGAAGGTGCTGCCTTGTGATAAATGAAGTAAGACTAATTTCATTATACAATATTGAATGCCCTGTCTGTACGCAAATAATTGCATACGTTTGCATTTTATTTTAAATATAGTTTATGTGAGACATAATCAACCGATAGGTTATACAATTAAATGACTTTTAAATGATATTTATACTGTTTATTTATTTATACTGTATTTATACTGTATAAATACAGTATAAATATACAGGTATATATATATATATATATATATATATATATATATATATATGCCTACTATTGTGTGCTGTATTTGTGCATGCTAACCTGCAGCCCGCTGGCAGTGCACCGAGTAGCCAATGATTCGGTCTGAGTTGTACTCTGGTTTGTCCCACGTGAGGAGAGCAGTGGTGCTGGAGTAAGGGGCGACCGAGAGACGTCGAGGCCGGCTAGGGAGGCCCTCCCTCACAATGACAGTGAGTTTGGCGGTGGCGCAGGCGGTGCCCAGGCCGTTGTCGGCGATGCACTGGTAGTAGCCAGCGTCCTCCAGGGCTAGCTGGTTGATGAGAAGGACGCCAGGGTTTTGGGTTTTGGTACGACGCAAGGAGCGGATTGGCTTGCCGTTCTTCAACCAGTGCAACACCGGGGTGGGCTCCCCTGAGCTGTTACACACAAACCTGGCCGTGTTTCCTCGGGAGAGAGACACCGTCTCTGGGGGCTGGAGAATGACTGGAGGGGCTGGTGAGAGAGGCAGACTTTGAGACATGGGCAATGGTCAGGGGGAGTGAGTAGGGGTTTGTCTGTGTCGTCTATTCATTAAGAGCAGAAATCTACCGTTCATAACTCTAGGTTACACTGTTTTTTTTATATTTAATACAGAGTAGTGATTTAATTGCAAAATGAACAAGCATTAATAACGATTGCTAGTTTCTCATTCAAGCAGCCATTGGTATTCGTCTAATTATTTGGTTGGTAACATGGCAAAAAATATCATGTTTATGTTTTTTAAGGTGCTGCCCAACAAAAACAAACCAAGGGCCTAAATTTGCTTGAATCGTTGCGTTTTCAGATTTCATTAACTTAACTTTTGATAAATTGAAGTAAGGTCATCCTTAAGGAATAAGAAAGTCTCAATACTGAATAAGAAAGTCTCAATATTGGAACTATCGCGTCTCTATTCTAGGGGCTAGTCGATGTTGTGGTCTATTGCGTTGCTGGAATTGGTTTCAACATACACAAAAGCAGTCCATGGCCATTTTGCTTTCTATATGCACTCCCGAGATAACTGTTGGCATAATAGGAAATGTTTTGTTCCATTATTTGCTGCCCTTGGGGTCTCATAACACTCCGGGCTGCCAAAAGCAGGTTAAGTGGAAAAGTGACAATCCTGTGATAAAACCAAGAAAATGCTCCGATGTTGTCTGCTCTAATGCTAAAATGTCATTTCTATAATGATTCCTAAGTAATATTTGTTGGTGCCACATTTGATATTTCTTCATGCAAAATTGCCACTGGGATTTACAGCCACCTTATGAATGTTCAAGGTGTTCCCAAAAGATTCGTTTTGGAGCTTCATTTGACGTGTGCTGAACTGAAATTAGGTTTACCAGCAGATTTAACCATAACTGAATTACATTATTTTAATGCTAGTGGTGGGCGATTTGACCTAGGCAAATTTAAAGCATTTACGTATTGGACTTGTCCCTTATATTTTAGTGCTGCTTAGCCAAATTTCCTCCCCTTCGTCACTCCACAGAGGAATACGGCGATTTTACCGGGCAGTACTTTTGCTATTTTTTTCTCCTTGCTTCGCTCCCTAGACGAATACAACTGACAACAACACTCATGTTCTGTACAATTATTTACTGACTTGAGGGTATGTCAACCCAAGAGCCAAGCGTAACTTACCAGGCACATGCAGCTCAGCAGCGGCGGTAACAAACTCTCTGGTGCGAGGCTTGTTGGCCCTGCAGACATAGATGCCCCCGTGGTGGCGCCTCGTGTTTCTGATGAGCAGGTTCGTAGCGAGGACAACCACATCTGTGGAAATGGGCTTCCCATCTGATCAATGTGGAACAATAAACAGTGTGTGATGAAATGCTTGTATAATGTTGAGATTTTTCAAAGACGCAGCACTCAGAAAGAGGGATTTTTAGTTTTTAATTACGTATGCTCGGATGCAAATCTGTGCTCCGTTCGGTGAGGGAAAAAAAATCATTGATGATTCAGCTTTTTGAGACACTTTTTCCCTCATTGTCATGCAATGTGCCTTCACCTCATTCACATTTTACATTTTTGCAACACTTCTGACAGAGGGGAAAGAAGGTGAGAAAAAAAAGACTCATTTGAATTCAGGTAGCGCAGTTCACATATTATCCTGAAGAGCGGGTTGACTTCTTTTTACACTTCTATAGCAATGTGGAATAGTGAAAATGTCAAAATAAACAAATGAATAAATAGACCACAGTGTCATATAAGCTCGGACAAAGAGAGTCATATTGTTTATATGAATAATAATAATAAGATATCCTTTATTCGTCCCACACTGGGGTAATTTACAGCCTCCAGCAGCAAGAATGTATGTAGAAAGAAGAAAGGAGAAAGAGAAAAAAAAATTAGCATTGGTTACCTTAATGTTACATTTCTATGACAGCAAATGCTAAAATGTTAAAATTCCACGTGCAGTTCTGTACAAGGTTGACGTTGACCTTGATCGTGGAAGACGTTTGTCGTAATTCATGTGTTTTGAAATACAAATAAAATGGGGGTGAACCCGTGTCCTGGATTTGGTCGTGGTATGAAGTACACTTAATTTGTCAAATTGGCCACTATTATTTTCTGTAAAATTTTTAATGGAACTTTGGATTTGACTTCAGGTTAGCAGACTGTACAATCTCAAAGAACTGCCTAACATAAAACTAATTAGGTAAAAAAAAAAATTATGTGTGTGTGTGTGTGTGTGTGTGTGTGTGTGTGTGTGTGTGTGTGTGTGTCTGTGTCTGTGTGTGCGTGTGTGTGTGCGTGCGTTCTCTGTGAAAGCATGCATGAACTCGACATGACAAATCACCTAATGGAAAGCACCGCATAACAGAACAATGGAACAATAGCGGCGATGACTATTGTTCGAGAGACTCTTCCAGCTGCAGGTGGGCAAAGGCAGTTAGGAAAACTTAAGATGACTGACAACGCGTCAGTCATCGACACGTTAAAAGAAGACAGCAGAAGGGGATGAAGTAAGAAAATTGTGTTTAGGCATGGTGGGGGAAGTGTGTGTGTGTGTGTGTGGGGGGGGGGGGGGGGTTACCTAGTCTGCTCCAGGACACCAGTGGCTTGGGCTGGCCCTGCGCCATGCACTCCATCACGGCTGGACGGCCGAGCAGCACTGTTGCATTCTGCGGCGGTGCTACGATCAGAACTCTGTTCAGGGCTCCTGCAGAGCCTGGACAACAAATGATCACAGGAGTGCAAAGGCTCTCTTGAAACTGCTTCATTTCTTTGTCATTATTGTTCTTTCGCCCCGCTCCTCAAAAAAAAAAAAAAAAAAGAGGTAATTTTGAGGGTTTTCTGAAAAAAAAATGTATGGTGGGGAGAACAAAGACATATACGAAACACATTCTTCACTTTCTTACATGATTGTAGTTGTGTTCATTGTTCCTTTTTCTTCACATTTTAGCCTTTGACTGAAAGCTTAAGAAAGATGGCGTATAACAGTTCTTTGCCGAATTCAATTACTGTGGGACCCCTATTCTCCAATTAATTTCTTCTAACATCTGTTGCAGAAATCTGCAGTTCATCCCAATCGTTATTTTTTCTGGGACTTTTTTTTAATGCTATCCTAAATACTGTACAGTATTTAAAACACATACTATTGATTACAGGTCTGTAATTGACCATGTACAGCAAATAAAGATTTAAGATGAGTTACAGGATTTCGGACATGAGGAAGATGGAGAGCGCTCTGAGAGGCTCGAGGACATTGATCGGAATGTCGTTTTTCAGGAATCAAAGGGGGTTTCGACGCAGCAAGAATTTCCAAGGTTTCAGTTGCCCCTTCATGGAGTTGTTCATATGTCAAGTGCCACTTATTTCGAAGCCACCTTGAAACCATCAACCGGTGTCAACGAGGAGAAATTCAAAGGGAGCAGGTTATTTTCATAAGATATAAACGCCATGGCAACTAACACAAATATCTGAATTTGAAATATCACCTGTTAAATGGTAAAAAGACTTCTGAGGAAATTAAGACCAATGTCTCCTTTCAGCAGGATTGACTTTCACTTTCCGCAGTTCAGCTCTGCGCCGTGTCGAAACTGCTAAAAACCAAATCGGGCTGAATGAAGCATTCAAAACAAGAGAACCAATTGCGGGAGACCCACTGTGTCCTGTACAAAGCCCTCTGAAGAGATACATTTTATTCATGAGAAGACTTAGAGCGGCAATCATGCGGTGAAGATTGCGGTGTAAAATAGCAACTTTCATATTGGCTACATCATGAATACTGCCGCTCCATCTGAAAATTTGTAGCGCTGCGGATTTGCATTTGTACTTTTGCGCTGTTATCTGTAAATCAAGAACCGGTTGAGAGCGGAATATCAGCGGGCTTCCTACTGGGCATAAAGGAACCTCGGTAATTTGAATCCGCAGCTCCAGATCGGGCAAACGTTTGAAGCACAGTGATGATGGCATGAATAAAGTCTTTTTGTCAAAACCATTCCGCAACCTCCCGCGATTGACCAACGACTTCATGCTGTGCAGAGGGAGGTATGACATTCCAGTCGGTTGGTTGATTTAAATTAAAAGGCAGATTCTCCGCGTGAATTTGATGTCTCTATTTTTGTTGTTGTTGGTTTTTTTTTTTTGTATGCTGCCTGTGTGTCTTTAACAAGTATATTTTTCCAAGTATTTGAGTGAGAAACCACAATGGTGATCAAAATTCTAAAAACTGGGGATAAATAAGATGAAGTTTGTTAAGCCCATTGAATTATACTGGTGGCATCAAGTGCACAAACATTTCAAGTCGAGTCAATGTAGATGTGAAATTACCGTAGTTAACATTAAAAATGGGTAAAAGTTCATGTTTATGCAGAAAACATGTTTTGGCATAAAGTGTTCCACTTGAATCATCTCATCTCCATATTTTGTGATTTTTTTTTTCAAGATAAAACCAAAACGTCATCTCGAGGTACAGTAATCCAACGGGATACTGTTCTGTGTTGTATCTCGTATTTTTATTCTCTAATCATACTTACGCATAGTAAAGAATTTACCAAACAATTAATGCCTGCGTGCGTTCAAGTGTTTTCATAAATTTAAATGTGTTCAAGCATGCGAGAGGGGTACTTCAAAAACGGATTGCTCTTCAAAAAACTTAATGCGGGATCTCGACAGAGTATTGTGACCCACACATACATTTCACACGGCTGAAGTGAAGGACTGTATAAACCACAGTTAAAAATGTCCTCAGAGAAACCTGAGACCGACCTGCAGTGACAGTGAGCTGCGCCTCGTGACTGATGTCCCTCCTGGCAGAGTTGAATGCAACACAGCGGTAGGTGCCCTCATCCTCTCTGGTCACCTCCAGAATCTGGAGCACGCCAATTGGAAGGGAAATGAACCTGCTTCACACAGGGAGAAGATGAGAAAGAAAAAGCGAGACGGGAGTCAGAAGCTGAATACAAACAAGACGCAGGGAGTCGACACAGCCGAGTCAAGTCTGCGGGATCCCGACTCTGTCCTCTCAAAGCGTTGATCCTCCTCGTTAAAGCGGGAAACCATTGACTGCAGTCACAACATGAGCGTTGTGACTAGAATATGAAAACTCCATGAAAACATGAAGATGGAAAATGAGCTGCAATTCTGGATGGAGGACTTGCACGAATGGACAATGAAAACCATGTTGCTGCGAATAAAGGTCAGCGGTATTTAATTGGGCAAAAAGGTTAATTAAATGTTATCATTAAAACAATCACAAAAAAACGGACTAGCAATGTTTAATGTGTGGGATATGATCGCTCGACCGACCCATTAAACAAAGTTCAACTTCTTAAATTACACTTAAACTTAGTAAGTATTCTTGAACACATGTTCTCACATTCAGTCACGAAATGTGACTCTCCAGTGTAAAATTACACTGGCAAGTTCTCCAAATTAGAGGCACAGAACACTTTGCTTCAAGCAGTTTATTTGTCACTCCAGGCTTGAAATTTGCTCGAAAAGTGACACATAAGGTGGAGAGTTGTTGAGTGCGCTGATGGATGCTTCACTCAACTGTGGCTGTTTCGTTCATGCTTTACATCTGCTTCATATGTTTCACACAACACTTATATGACTTATCCCCAAAAATGATCGCAAATGTTATTTTCGCCCTGGAAAATTTTCCAAACCCTCTTGTGAAAACCCATTTAAAAAATGCTGGGGCGTGAATGATGAACCGTAGCGATTTCCCAAAATAGTTTAACATCATTTGAAAATCATATTTCAATATTACCTTTAAAAATAAAATATACACCAAGGATGTGCGAGGACACCACCTTGCAACCATAAAAATAAAAATTATTACTTCCCTCTTCACCTAGGAAGGTGGAGGTGAATGGTCAGTTGTGAATCGGTAGATCACTCGAACTAGGTATACTGTACCGTGAAATAGAACCAGGAGATAGACAAAATATAGACAAAAAATGAAAAAAAACAACAAGCCTATGAGGAGTAACAAAAAAAGACCCATCATCGCAGCAGCGAGGGAAGACAAAAAGCCAGCTCAAGTTGACGGGCCATTAGCAACGGCCGAGGTGTCCGAGCCTCATCTCACCCACGGGCCCTCGTAAGCATCAAGCTGCTCGCAGGTCACACGGGGCTACGCCAGCCATTAGTGACGAGCCGGGTGCGAGAGAGCTGGACACAACCACCAAATGGCCCAGGCACGACTAAGTCATGAAGCTCCCCGGGACATAAACAACACGGGAAATAAACAACATCACAACAACGCCTCCGCAAATATGTCGCTATTGCCCTGAATACTTCACAGTGAACTCATTTAAACATGCAGTTGCGACCCGACACTTATATGAGAGAGTGCTAATGCTCTCTGTGTATTTTGAATCTATATAATACATGAAAGTCACTTTTGGAATCGCACAACTGAAATTATGTTGATTCACATTAACTGCAGGAAAGGAATACAGTGGTAACTCTGCTTACGAACGTCTCTTCATCCGAAATTTAACGCCTCAGAAGGAAAATATTGCCTCTTGTTACGAAAGACATTTTTCTAGCTATGAAAGGTAAAAATACAGTATGGGCTGCTCCTCGCAGCTCTGAGTTTCCGGAACGTAACATACTCATAGCTGCTCTGCCATTGGCTATTGGCGAGCATCATTCTGGCATCCCACTGGCGCCGAGGGACCTCTACCATACGAGTCTGAGTAGATGGATGGAAATGTTTCTCTCGTCAGTCGAACCTCGAGCCATGAGACATTCTGATAGTTAGACGTAAATGTGAATCACCCAGAATAGTGTTCACCAGTCGGGCGATCGCTCACGATGCCGATGTTTGCCTTGGATATTTTCAAAGTACTGTACCGACAAAAGCAAACGTCCTCGGATCAGTTCTACAAAACACCAGGCAAAAAACACTTCTGAGAGAGAACATGAACTAAAGAGGGTAAAAGCAATGAGGACAGAGTTAAAAGTTAAATGACCATCATTGTTATTCTTTATTATCTTCAAAGCCCTCCTCAAAACTCACTTGTATTCTTTGGGGTTCGACTCAGCATGACTTAGATTTGTTCTTGATTGTACTGTTTGGTGCTTTCTACCGCCTTTGTTACCGATTTGTCTTACTGTTTATTGTGCATGTTAAATCGCTCCATGTACAGCACTTTGAATGCAGCGATGGCTGTTGACTTGACTTGACTTATTTGTTATTAACATGATGCACAACTCTCATTATTGTGCAACAATCTAATTGTAACACAGATTTGTGACTTAATTTGATACATTCTTATGCTTCAGAAAACTATTTCTGAATTTTTTGTAAGGGAGCGGGGCTTGGAACGGATTAGGGCATTTACATGGAAAACACGCCTCAACTTAAAATATTTACGAGTTAAGAACTTTCTTCCAGAACCAATCAATGTCATAAGTAGAGGTACGACTGTACAAGTGATCAAATCTATTTCTAAGCGTGGCTAGAGCATGACAACTTCCTGTCCATTATATAATATGGAAAAAAAAGAAAAAAAATCAAACTCTGAATGAACCTGTTTGTTGTCTTTATAACAGGATAAAGTGCCCATGTGAAAAGGGGCCTCTATTTAAGCAACGAGCCTATCCAAAACGTTTTATTTGCAGAATTTATCACCTTGAAAATCAATTAAAAAGGAAAAGAAACTGTCAATAAAGAAAAAAAAGATATGTAACACAAGCCCATCATATTCAGAGCACCTTATTATGCTCATTGTATTCGACAAACAGTAAAAACCACTTAAGTGAATTAGCTTGATAACCAAGGTCATAGCACAGGCATAGTTGACTTTATTGTACCCCGCATTGTGGTAATGAATTCTATCAGAGAACCCTCTTGAAGACATTTCATAGAAAATGTGATGTATTACGATTTTGTCATTAATTAACAGGAACAAAAAAAAAAATGAAACAAGGAATGTTAATGGAGTTTTAGCCAAGTGACCAACATGCATCACTTGGAATCGTCTGACTGCAATCAGTCCGTGGGATGACATTCACGCGCACGCCTGTTAATAAAAGTGGACCATTTGCAGTCTAGACTCAGGCTATTTATTGATGAATCAATTGTGCTTCTGTGACACAAATCAGCAGCAAATCCCACAAACACGGACGCGAGCCGGCGAATACCATCGGTCTCGCCGTTTTATAACCCGACGGATATTTGTAGCCGTGCTTTACCTCGAAAGGCATTTGTTCTGGCCCTCCCCCCGCTTTCCCCAAATAAATTGGTGAGCCTCAGCACCAGGTGCATGTTCGCTGGTAAATTTTCAGGGTCACTCAATGGCAGCCCATCGAGTGTGGGGATGAAAAAATGGATCCCAACACCATATCATCTCTTACCGCAAAATTGGGTGGACATGATAATATGACGTGAAAAATCTCAAGGACCCATGCATTACGTTTTGGGGGTTATAATTAGCCCACTCCTCTACTCAGGTATTCCGCAAGCATTGCGGCAAGTCTGGAAACTTGAGCAAATGAAAAAAAAAACCACAAGAAGAACATATTACAAATAAGAGGCATAAAAGCAATTGAAGCCGAGTCACCTTGGGTCCTGGGGGACAGCGACTTTGTCCTTTTCCCAAGTAATTACAGGTGTGGGCACGCCATCGATCTGGCACTCGAAGCGAGCAGCCCCCCCAGCAGGTACCGTCTGAGGTGAAGGCTCCTGACGGAAGGAGGACATACCTGCGGAAGGAGAACATGGCGGTTACACGCGTGCCGCGCTACCATTCGTGCACTTTTGCTATGTCGGTCGCTGGCTCTGTGACACAGTGCAATTATCTCAAATCCCTTCCCGACAGTGCCAATATACGCAGCACACTTTTCATAAAGGCAGTCTGATCAGGGTGGGAAAGGCACTTGCAGCATCCACTTGTACCTTGAGTGAGTTCAAAACAGATACTGAGACTTCCCGAGCTCAGTAAATCACAATGTATGCTTAATGTATCAAGTCATTCATAACTTGAACCTTATTCCAATTAGCTCCTCTCCACACGGGACATAACACCAGATCTGAATATATTCGGAAGTTAATCGTGCACACAGGGATCATTGACTTTTGGACATATGCCTCTGAAACATAATTCTTTTTTTAATAAGGCACTTTGGTTTTTACCAAATAGCGACTGCCCACATTGTGCTGGAGGAAAAGTTTATTCTGCACCAACTAAGTGGAGTTAAACATCACGATTGGGACAAAGCCCTGGGATTTAATCTAGTGTGGCGGGATTACTTTGTCTCTTTAGTCGGAATTTGCTGGCAGGGCTCCAGTGTTCACAGCTTCCCACTTTCACACGCAGGGGGGAACGCTTCCTGCTAAATAATGCTGAGCACCAGGGGGCAGCAGCGAGCATGATGTTCGGGTCAAAGGTGCTTTTATCTTTGACCCCTTCCAGCAGACTTTTTTTGACTGGGGAACAGGACTATTTGGCCTGTGGCCCTTTTGGAAATGGAGAGGAGAAAAATTCCATTGTATTCTGACACCTGGACAGTTGTTTTCAGCCTGCTCTCCCAAGTATCATGTACAAAAAGTATTTACATATTTTGGGTTTCCCGAAAGACTAAAAAAAAAAACATAGTTCAGCCAACTTTTACTATAATTTTTCAGAAAAAAAATCGAGATCAAGTGTCCGTTTATGTACAATGATTGACCTAAGGTTAGGAGATAGGGCACTCAATGACGTAACAATAAAAATATTCAATATACTCATTTGCTATGTATCCTCTTTTGTCAAGAGTTACCAGTGTAATGCTAGGTACTGGTCTCTTTTTTTTTGGGGCCCGGGGGGGGTTCTATTTGAAAAATAGGTGCTGAAAAAACAGATTTAAAATCTTACAGCCTGAATACACAACATTATTTTTGAGAATGTTCACATGCTATTGACAAGTTACCGTAAAGCTTTTTGCGTGACAGCAGGACAACCCTGGAATGGATTCTTTTTCAAATTCCATTCTTTCCTTTAGTAGATAGAGAAGAACTATATTCATTCTAAGAGGTCTCACAGTATTAATTACATTACTTTTTGATTTAACATGCCACACTTTGCCGATTACGCAACTATCATTCATAATTACTGGACACCATTTTTTTTCCTTCGAAATCTTTTCAGAAAACTAACATTGACTTTTGTTTGGCAAGCTTCGCAGGATGGGCTGATGATTAAGCTTCCATCTCTTACATCACCAGGTAAACACATCAACTCTATTGGCACCCAAGTGGCCGCCGTGCGCGTGTATGTAAAGTAGAAGCACAGCTGACCAGGGAGAGAACACAATAATCTCTTAAATTTTTGTTGTTTTTTTTTCTCCATGATGCAATGCATGTGTTTGGGAACAGAGCGAGTCCACCAGGGACCTATCAGAGCTCAGTGTTCTTTTCATGCTTTTAATGGTTGACATCATCGTAATACGTGCAATATGAATTCACCCAGTCTCCCCGTGTCGGTATCAGCCTCTGCCCCCACTCTTTGGCCCCGTAACTATCAGAGTGAAGCTATTATCCTGCTACCTCCATTTGTGCAAGCAAGATAATCCATCCATCCGATGACCTCCTTTCAGGACTGTTAGTTTTTTTTGGTGAGTGTTGCACATTGAAACCTCATCAAACATTACTCTGGTAAAACTAAAGTATTGGGACATACAGGTGTAGCCATAAAGCTAACACGGACAAGTGAAGAGGATTTTGGTCACATATTATAACATACGTGTCAACTCATGGTTTAGCCATAGTTCATACGGATTTTGTGGTGAATCTTACGTATATGGCCGTATCGCACAAATCATACGGATTCTGAAAATGTCCGTTCCCCCCCGCAACAGGTAGTTCCGTTTGCTTTTGCCCAGAATGGTGCTAGTCTACTCGAATGCTTTCATTTCCGGTAACTTCCCTGTAAATCTGATTTACTGGAAAGTTCCCGGACATTGTATTATGGAGATCTACAATAAATATCATTGAAAATGTTGTGGGTTTTTTTCTGCCGATATTTTGACATATAAAATGCTTTGGGATGTTATCAGGATTTTCTGCTCTTTATAAGGATTTTTTGGGTAGTTTATACAGGTTGGCGCTCCAAAACGTTGACAAGTATGTTATAAGATAAAGACTGGAGACAAAACCAACATTATTGGGTGAGTTAAAGGAAGGCATTTTCTCACAGGTATTGATAAAATATTAGGTTGAGTGATTTAACAAATCATCATGGCTAGCCTGCTCGTAGACGAAAGTACGCTTAGCATTGCAATCCCAAAATGGTTACATGAATGTTTTTTTTAATCAATTAATCTGTTTGGATTGGATTGGATACAACTTTATTGTCAAATATGCTGTATGTGTAACATACATACAGCACAGATGACATTTCTTCCCTCTCAAAATAAAACAAGAGGAGCCGCTGCGGGTGTCCACGCCGCTATCAAAAGAAATCTGTTGAGATGTCAACTTTCAGTTCATCCAGCATGGATGCTTTGGGAATGTGGGAAGGATTTCATAGTACTCGCACATGCGGAGAACATGCTAGGGACTGTGATGCAGACCAAAAAAACTCAATTTTGTTTTGTTTCGCTCGCTCATCCAATTTTCAATTATGAAGATAAACCTTCGATGAGAATGAAGACATACTTACTGTAGATTCATTTTGGCAGGCCATAAGGAATGAGATTTAATAGGCCGATGCATTTCCAGAGCCGTATTTTTTGCAGGGATGTCATTATGGAATGTAATATGCAGGCCATATGTTGTCGCTTACAATTTAGTTCTTTCCATTCAAATCTACACTGCCGGTCACATTCTTGTACATGGTACCACTGGGGGAAAAAAAGCAGGTGGCTCGGGGAATGCGCTTTCACAGATGCGATGTGAGATGGGCTGTTTTTTTTCCCAGGCAAGAGGAGAACATCCTCTCAATGTCAATGTTAAAGCACTTTGGCGTCGACCTCTCGATGCGCTGATCAAATCTCCCTCCATAGAGCCTTCAGCACTGATTTAATTCAAACACCACACGCACACAAACAGATTGAAGGTCACTCGTAATGGTCTCGGAAACCTTTCCCTTCACCATGACTACTTGCCGCCGCCATCCGCCTCCCCTCCATTCACGCGACGAAGCCACCCCCCCTCCCCCCACCCACACCTCATCCTCCGCCACCACCCGCCTTATTGTCCCTCCAACAAGAGCTCCTTATAAATAGGCATGTGACAGCTGACAAAAGCGCGGGCATCCGCAAAGTACAGGGTCTCGTTTTACACAAAGCTAACGACTCAATAAAGACGACCTCCTAAGAGCCGCTGACAAAGAAGCCCTCCTTGGAGGGGGCCATTAAAAAGCGTCTCTCTGTCCTCTCATCTCACAAAGAGACGAAGATCCTCCGCGAGGGACAAACACCTGCAGACATTCTTTCATAACCTTCCTGACTGTTGCGTTTGAAGGAATGCGCTTGTTGCAATTGAAGTCTTTGTTGTCATATAGGGTCAGATGTGCGTCGCTTATGCAACGACTGCTTATGCAGTGGAACTTTCACAGTTGGGACAGTTGAAGTTGTTCCGTGCTCCTGTGACAATTCTTCCCTTCGGAAATGTCACCTGTTCTCCAGGTTACAACTGTTGCTATCTTTCACCTATCCCATCCTTTTTTTAGGACTGTACCCCTCCTATACAGTTTAAACATATTTAATTACATTACAAAACTAGTGCTGGGCGAGTATAGCTAAAAGGTATCGGGCCGATAATTAGCCTAATAACAAGTTTTTGGGCACACGTAAAGGTTGCCAATACCAGCGACCGATACATCAAGCAAAACAAATTTGACAAGTCCTTGCAGGAGATGGCGCCCCGTTGTCACCAGTTAACAGAAATACACAAAGATCTTTGTTCATAGTTGTTTGTCACTGCATTACCGTATTGGCCCGAATATAAGACAGCCCTGATTGTAAGACGACCCCCTCTTTTTCAAGACTCAAGTTTGAAAAAAGACTTTTTGAACACCAAATTAGTTTTTATACAGAAAATAATTACAGTACATCTGAAACAACTGATTATAACAATACATTTGAGAATAAAAGCATGTTATTTTGCATCATTCAAATCTTAATATCTGAACATTAAAATATGTAAACTCGAGTGCAATCACATTCGTAAATGAATGGGTTCTGTTTTTTTTAATGTAAATGACATCATAATTTCATAATTTCTCCTCAGCTGCTGGTTAACCTGGCCACTTTTCTCCAGATTGTCGCTGTGTTTCTCCATTTTATGTTATCTCTTCTATTATTTTCTTCTCTTTTCTTTCTTACCGTTATGTTTTTCTTCTTCTTCGTGCTACAGCTATTTTTATTTTCATTCTTCGTGACAGCGGTTCACTTTGGCCTGGGGAGTCAATTTCAGTATTCGCTTCAATGATGTATGGCGCCATCTGGCGTCGTCAATGGGTATGAGGTCTAGACCCCGAATATAAGACGACCCCACTTTTTAAGTCTTATTTCAATGCAAAAAACACCATCATATATTTGGGACAATACGGTAATTGAAATTTAAGGATCTAGTGGTGACACTTAATATTGTATCGGTACTGGTGAGTACTCAAGAGTGTATACTCGTACTCGTATAAGTCAGGAAAAAGTGGTATCAAAAATACAACACTAGCGCAGAAACGGTACAAAACAGGCAGCGAGTGATGCCCCATACCATTTGAAGAGATTCAGTCAAAGGAGGACACATAATGATGTAATCCATGGGAAGTGTTTCAATATCAATATGATTCCTCTGTGTATCTATTCAACAACAACGACAGCAACGAACATAGTCGTGGTGAAATAGGAGTTCAGAGCAATGAGGGAGGACTCCAATTCAACTGAAAAGATGTTTTTTTTAAATCATCAATCCCTACAGAGTAACAGTTTTCGGGTTCATGATGCATGTCACATGCACATTGGACGGCCACTTACTCGCCAGCAGCACATTGACAGTCCGGCTGGTCAAGGCTCCATGTGCATTGGCGCTCACACAGCTGTAGCCTCCCTCCAGGGCCTGAGGGGATGCGCCATCCTTGGAGGATAGCAGCAGGAAGAGGGAGCGGTCAGCGAGATACCGCTGCTCGTCGCTCCCCTCCGGAGGAAGGGGCTGGCCCTCATGCAGCCAGGTGATGTTGAGTGGCGTGTCGCTGGCCCCCAGATTACAGTCCAGCTTGAGGGGGGAACCCGGCTCCAACACTACATGGCTGGGTCCGGCCCCGCAGCTCAGCTCCACCGAAACAGGCTTATCTGTGCAATGGAAAAAAAATGCTATCATAGATGTGGACTGAATGAACTCTCAAGGTGGTGCTGTAACCGCAAAGAGGAAGCCCAATTTAGCCAGTCAGAAGCCGTGGAAAGAAGTCATTTCTGGAAGAGGCACAATAACAACCACAGTGAACTGGAGAAAGGGGGACTCATACATCTGTTCTACGAATGTAGAAAAATAACTTTTAAAGTGGTGCTAAAACACCTAATTGTAAGGTCATTTTTATTAATGGGCAACCAGAAGAAAATAAAGACGATGAATATAGTATATTAGCCATTTGACCTAATCAGAGGTGGCAACAAATAAGTTCCAGAAAAGGCATAATAATGAAAACAGTGAACTGATAAAAAGGAATTATACTTAAAGACAGCATATATAATGTATGTAACCATATCAGCCAATTTTCACCAATTTTCACCAATCAAGGACTGCAAGAAAGTCCCTGGAAACAACAATTTGTAATCAATCTGTGTGCAAGCCGCAAGCTGTAAGTCGATGACGGTTATTTGAAGTGCAATGCATTGCTTGGAATGACTTGCTGCTGCACAATCGTGACGCCCCATAGCAGCCATTTGATGAGTCTTGATTTTGACTCAAACATGACATTTTTTCCTTTCACTGATCGGATGATTGCATAATGGCTATCGGGCCAACTTGTCATTTCACAGGCAGGGCTTCGATGGAGTCAATAGTGCTGGTAGCACGCGCACTCAAGAACACACACACACACACACACATAGTACTCGATATGCACGCATGAATCGAGGAGGGGTGTCATTTCTCAGGTGGGCTGTTATCGTGGACAGAGTGGAGTCGAATGAGGAAACCGAAAACGAGGAGCGGGAGGGGGCTTTTGGATTGAAACGGGCACAGACGCTTCGAAAGGATTTGGATGTCAGCAGCAGAACATTAAATTTAGAGTGGGCAAGTCCAGGAGCCAGAAGTATTGGGATATGAGTCACAGAGTGCCTCACAAGCCACACTGAAATGAGATTTTCTGCATATTACTTATGAAGAGAGGAAATCTTTTATCTTAATCCTGTTTATGGGTGCTCTGAAATGAATTGGAATACAACGTTGTAGGATACCGTCCATCCATGCATCCCTTTTCTGAACCGCTTTATAAATCACAAGGGTCGCCGGGGCGTGCTGGAGCCCATCCCAGCCGTCTTCGGGCAGTAGGCGGGGGACACCCTGAACCGGTTGGCAGCCAATCGCAGGGCACACAGAGACGGACAACCATCCACCCTCACACTCACACCTATGGACCATTTGAAGTGTTTAATCAGCCTGCCATGCATGTTTTTGGAATGTGGGAGGAAACCGGATTACCCGGAGAAAACCCACGCAGGCACGGGGAGAACATGCAAATTCCACACAGGAATGCCGGAGCGGGAGTCGAACCCGGTACCTCTGCACTGTGAGGTTGACGTGCTAACCAGTCGGGATACCGTTTGATACCAATTTCTTCAGATTTAGTTTTACTTCATTCTCATAAGTAATATCTTGCTTCTTTGACAAATTTAATGAAAATGTTGTTCGATATTGGTCAAAAGTGCAAACCATTTTTCCAGTGGTTGTTTGACGATATTGTTTGACTTTTGAATTATCCCATAATAGTTCTTTTTGAGTTGGTATTGAATTCTATTTTCTCGTGACGGGACCTGTCAACCTTTCAATATTTTTGTGACCATATGCAAAAGGGTTTCAACAACATAAAAACATGTCAACAGTAATACAAAAAGAAGTTTAACTGCAGATCAAAACAACAGAGCAGCTATTCAACTTTAACTTTGTGGACGGGTCACTGACCTTGGCGAATACTGCTTTTCTTGGGAGGGGCGTCTTTTCACAAAAAGCAAAAAGCAGATCATTTTCAGCTTTGCTTTCCATTGTTATTATTAGGACAGACATCTGTACTGC
Source organism: Hippocampus zosterae (assembly GCF_025434085.1). NCBI lineage: Eukaryota > Metazoa > Chordata > Actinopteri > Syngnathiformes > Syngnathidae > Hippocampus > Hippocampus zosterae. The sequence continues at coordinate 9,566,130 of NC_067454.1, read as the reverse complement.
TTTTCGACGCCGCCATTCCATCCATCCATCCATTTTCTCAACTGCTTTTCTTGGACCTCATCCCAGCTGACCCTGGGCGAGAGGCAGGCCACACCCCAGTCCGGTCACTATTTAATCGCTCTATCATCTAATAAAAGCAATACCGAATGACACTATATTGTTTGTAAATTGTATGAATTTATAATTGTCGACACACAGTACTGCACATGTATTCATATGTTATCTGAATCAGATTATCGTCATTTTGGTGGACGACTGCTCAGCACGCCTCACAGTCGAGATGTTCCTCCGTGGTATTTGTCTTTCCATCTACGGTATATGTATTCGATTCCAAACGTGAACACACTCGTCAGTCTCATAATTTCCTGCTTTGTCTTTGAATAAATAACATCTGACCTTCGTCGTTCAGTTGGTATATTTCCCCTGCTTTTTGAGAGTGCTTCTTAATTTGGTTCTGTGGAAAACACAGCAATGGCAGAGAAAGAAAAAAAAAAGGTAGAAGGGGTGAGGGGTGGGGTAGGGGGGAGCGGTATCTTGGGATAAAAGGTCCTAATGACTGAAGTGGGAGATAAAAACGAGCCGAAGACTCAATATCTGTGACGGACAGGCAAAACGTGATTGGTTTTCATAAAGAGTGAGGCTAAGACAGGTAAAATGGACTGCGCTGGAATTGCATGAAAAGACCACTTAAACACACACACACACGCGCACACATGCGCACGCACGCACGCACTCAGCGATGCTTCAACCTGCTATCTTGAAAAACAGCCAGGTCATTGGGTTTATCCACTGCTGCACACAGCCCATACATTTTCAACCGTTACTGCATCTTCATCCATTATGCACCAACATCTGTTAAATGATCGCAACTTAGAACAAGCGCTTGCATCAAATTCCTTAAAAATGAACACATTTATTGATCTATATAAATGAATCGGTTGCTCTCCCTTCTCAAGTCGGATGTTGTGTTTTGTTTTATGGTCCATTCTGAGCGAGGGGGGATTTAATCTTTTTGAGAGATTGTGACATTTCTGCCATCTTTGAATGAAATTGTATTGACCCATCGTCAATTTATTGTAATAGTGGTGACAAGCAGTTTTCCCAAACAGGGAACATGCTCTGGCATGAAAATTTGCACCAATTTTTACGCTGCGCGCACAAGTGCCTGTCTATAAAAATGAAGCCCAACTCATATTCAGCATCCTTTGGAGATGTTTATGAACTTTTTGAACCACTCTGTTGTACTTCAACAAATACTCTATCCATCCATTTTCCGAACTGCTTAATGCTCACTAGGGTCGCGGGGGGTGCAGGAGCCTATCCCAGCCGTCTTCGGGCAGTCGGCAGGGGACACCCTGAACCGGTTGCCAGCCAATCGCAGGGCACACAGAGACAAACAACCATCCACGCTCACCCTCACACCTAGGGACAATTTAGTGTGTCCAATCAGCCTGCGATTAATGTCATGGGAACGTGGGAGGAAACCGGAGCACCCGGAGAAAACCCACGCAGGCCCGGGGAGAACATGCAAACTCCACACAGGGAGGCCGGAACTGGAATTGAACCCGGTACCTCTGCACTGTGAAGTCGACGTGCAAACCACTGGACTACCAGGCCGCCCATATTTAAATTACCGGTAAGTGGTCGATTAATCCGTTCCCAGATTTTTCTTTCCTGGCAGATATCAGAATCATAAAAAAAAAAATCTCGGTTCAAGAAATAATGCTGTTTTGATTGACAACGGATTTCAAATGATCTCGGCAGAATCTATGAACAGAGATAATATAGCAGCAATGAAGGTACCACAAAAAATAAAAACAATTAAATTGCGGTTTTGGACTTTTTGACACGTTTTAAAAATAAAACAAAATTATTTGTCAGAACATATAATATCTTAAATCTGTTCTTTTTCTGAGGAAATTACATCTGTAGGAAGGGTGAGAAGCTCGGTCATCCATGAGCAGCTTGGCGTAGTGCTGCTGTTGCCTTCTGAACACCAATCGAGGTAGGGGGTGTTAATCCGAACACATCCCGCCAGAGGATGGCCCCCGAGGATGACCCGGGACATGCTCAAGAGACTGTCTCCTGATTGGCTTGGACACCCCCCCACCCCGCTGGAAGAATTGACTGTGGGAGGGAAGGCCGGGCTTCCCTGCTAAAGTTTCTATCTCCCCACCCCACCCCCATGACTCCACCCAGGAGAAGTGGAGGAAGAGGGATAGATGGATGGCAATATCTCTCGTTTGTCTTCTTTTTCGCAAAGTGTCTAATCAACAGTTTGTCTTCTTAGGAAATGAAGACAAGTACAATGGCAACAGTTTGAGCGGTCTGAATGATGATGCTGTAAAAATGTTACAGACATTGCTTATTACTTTGGCTTCCATGCTTCACTGATATTCATGTTCACACAATGGCAATTCAAAATGAGTTCACCGGTTTGTCGGAATCCAAAATCATTTCATCACGATTGCTGGCCAGAAGCTGAGCTGCAAAGTCGTCCCGTGGCTGTAGCGCAAAACAGTCAGTTAGTTACCCTTCCCTTACGTCACGTGTCTGTCTCAAGGACCACGGGCCAAGTGAGGCCTGCCGAGACATTTAAAGTGGCTGGCAAGAGTTTAAAATGCCTCAGTGTCTTAAAATAAATACATCTAAGCATGCATTGGCAGTAAATTACTTTTCTCACAAACCATATCCATTACGTTACCTGCAAAGTGACGGCATCATGCCACATAATTGCGGTATAAGTATCCACATCAAATGGAATTGAGAAGTACAAATTAGGGGTGTCTCAATCCGTTATTAATATTGGATATTGGTTCGACATGTACCGGAACAGCTCTAGTACAAACATACACTAATCCAAAACTTTCCAAGGACAGTAAAATGAATGCAATAGGCAGTTTCAAGACAGAAGGGAAGGCGAACAATCCGTAACAAAAAAAACCCAAAAATGATTTGAATCAGCGTTCTTCTGGCTTTCGTCAAAATGTTGTTAGAGAAATACTAAAGAGAAGAGTTTTGTCTTCAAAATTAACCTTCCATGATTTTTTTTGGTCACATTTAATGTGAAAAATAGACAGTTTGTCCATATCTTCAGTTCTTCAGTTACACGGATACCGTGAAACACTATCGCTGCATCATTATATTATTGCAACACTGTGAATTCTACCGAGACTGACTTGTGGATATATCCCTCCAACAGCGCATTCTACAAAACTACTAATTTACTTTGCAAACACATTCTCCACACACGCACACACACATACACTGATGTCCTGAATCTTTCTCCAGCTCTCTCTCTCTCTCTTGCTCTAGTGTTGGATTAATTACGTTAATGGGAGATGGAATTTTTCCCTTGATTAAATGAGGCCTGACCCCCTGCAGTCACTTCCTGATGAAGAGGCCGGGTAATCCACAGAAAGGCTCTACGATGTCCTCACACACACACACACACACACACACACACACAAAGATAACATATAGAGTTCATGCATGAAAACCTAACCAAAAGCACACATTTCAAGAGGATTTCGGTGGTGCATACGATCTTGTACAACAGAGTCCTCACCGCAATTTCAAATGCAGTAATTAGGTCTCATTAGGCTATTAAAACAACCATTACCCAGCTCAACAAGAACATCTTGTCTGCCAGTTTTCCAACTACTGAACTAACTTATATAGCTTTAGGGTCGCTGAGAATTTTGCTCTTTGAATCTCTTTGATATGATCCAAAGCAAAGGAATTAGGACTTCATTGAAGAAGGAACCACTGTGACTAAATGATGATGAGCTAGTGGGGCTGGGTCACATGGTCTAAAACGACATTTCTTTAAAAAAAAAACACACACATACAGTGAAACTCCTCTACAACGAAACCTACATGGGCGAAAATATCCCGTAGTGTGAAAAAATCTTCATGCATTAACACCATTCCCACTCTCCTCCCCCCATACAATGAAGAAAACCCCCTCTTTTTCTCTGCTCTTGCCTCGCGACAAGATTCACGACAACAAAGTCTAATCCAACAGCGACTTCTACTGCTTCGTTCGGAATGGCTACAAAACGGAACATTGGATGTCAAGCAGCTAAGACAAGAAGAGCTCTGATGCTGGAAGAGCGGGTAAAAGTGATCAAAATGAAAGATGGAGGAAGCAAAATAAAAGACATTATCCAATAAATTGATGTAAGTGAAAGTGAATATTGATCGTAAATTTCACAATTTCTTTCCCTTTTTTTCTTTCTACACTGACTATATGTGTGTGTCAAATAAGTGTATACTAATACCTATGCAGTATTGGAATAAAAATAAAGAGTACACATGCGTATGTGTGTGTGTGTGTGTGTGTGTGTGTGTGTGTGTGTGTGTGTGTGTGTGTGTGTGTGTGTGTATGTGTGAGTGTTTGTGTGTGAGTGTGAGTGTGTTTACATCTGAGATGAAAAATGAATAACCCCGTTGTGAAAAATTTCTTGCTGCAAACATGATTTCGTTGTAGAGGAGTTTCACTGTATATGACTTTTTTATTTACCCTTGGCTATGAATTTAGTGATCATTTCATATTAATCTATGCCTGTGCTGTGTCGTGACAAACAGTATATTATACGTTGTGACTTTTGTTTGGTGGTATTTCATGAAATTTTTCAAAAATAAAATATTGCCCACACACACACACACACACACACACACACACGCACACACACACACGTACACACATCATAAAGATAACATATAGAGTTTCTGCATGAAAACCCAATCAAAAGCACACATTTCAAGAGGATTTCGGTGGCTCATACGATCTTGTACAACAGAGTCCTCACCGCCATTTCAAACGCAGTAATTAGGTCTCATTAGGCCATTAAAACAACCATTACCCAGCTCAACAAGATCTTGGCAAAAAGCAGGGATCAGCCGACATGTTTAGATGTGCAGTAAATGCTGAAACAGAAGGAGACTGTGCCAAAAAATAAATTTTAAAAATGGGGGATCCTTCACTGTAGCATCCTCACTTTTTGCTTGTTTGGTTGTCTTATTGCCTGTATTCTCTATTAGGTCGTGATCAAGAAACTAAGCTGGCTATTGAAATATATATTGATTTGTGCAGCTTTAAAAAGTCTTGAGCTGCCATTAACCCGCATTATTGGAGCATTTGGCTCAGGATAGAAAGTAGTCCATCGTGATATCGTATACATTTAAAACCTTGTGCGTCGCCGTTTAAATTAGGATATTCAAATTCTGGAGAAACTGTCCGCTCTCGTATGTAAATGGGTTATTCCAAAAGTTTCAGAAACTGGAATTTTGACCTGAACCCGAATATTGACAGCATGTATACATTGTCATGGAAAACTGAAGGGCCGGTGACAAACTACTGTGATGAGTATTATGAGAAAATTTAGTTAGGGAAATATTTTGCATCACTGCTCTGTCTTTAAATTTAAAGAACACCATTCAGCATTGTACCCAATACAGAGTGATTAAGATAATTAATTTTTTATTATTATATATTATTATTATTATATTATTATTTATTTTATTTTTTATAAAATGATACAAATAATCTATACGTAAACAGTACTGAAATAGTCCCTTTATGTTAATGTACAACTCAAGCTCATCAAAGGGTTTTAGTAAACGGAGACCTGAGCGAAACCAGGAGTTGGGGGAGCGCGCGTTAGTTATTTGAGAGCAAGTGAATATTTCACCGGGTCAGGCTCACTGTCAACACACAGTCCGTGAACCCCCCCCCACCCCCCCCCCCCCGCTCGCCAGTGACCTCGGCCAGACCAAAGCTCAGGTTTCCGCAAGCCTCTAAAGTGGAACCATACCTACAGTAACATGTGTGAAGTGCTCTAAAGAAAAACAAGACCATTTCAAATGTCCACCACAAGCACTTTAATCAGGTTTGCTTTTGTGTTAAGACATCTGGTCTGCCAGTTTTCCAACTACTGAACTAACTTATATAGCTTTAGGGTCACTGAGAATTTTGCTCTTTGAATCCTTTTGATATGATCCAAAGCAAAGGAATTAGGACTTCATTGAAGAAGGAACTACTGTGACTAAATGATGATGAGCTAGTAGGGCTGGGTCACATGGTCTAAAACGACATTTCTTTTAAAAAAAACACACACATACAGTGAAACTCCTCTACAACGAAACCTACATGGGCGAAAATATCCCTTAGTGTGAAAAAATCTTCATGCATTAACACCATTCCCACTCTCCTCCCCCCATACAATGAAGAAAACCCCCTCTTTTTCTCTGCTCTTGCCTCGCGACAAGATTCACGACAACAAAGTCTAATCCAACAACGACCTCTACTGCTTCATTCGGAATGGCTACAAAACGGAACATTGGATGTCAAGCAGCTAAGACAAGAAGAGCTCTGATGCTGGAAGAGCGGGTAAAAGTGATCAAAATGAAAGATGGAGGAAGCAAAATAAAAGACATTATCCAATAAATTGATGTAAGTGAAAGTGAATGTTGATCGTAAATTTCACAATTTCTTTCCCTTTTTTTTCTTTCTATACTGACTATATGTGTGTCAAATAAGTGTATACTCATACCTATGCAGTATTGGAATAAAAATAAAGAGTACACATACGTATATGTGTGTGTGTGTTTGTGTGTGTGTGTGTGTGTGTGTGTGTGTGTGCGCACGTGTGTGTGTGTGTGTTTGTGTGTGAGTGTGTGTGAGTGTGTTTACATCCGTGATGAAAAATTAAAAACGCCCTGTTGTGAAAAATTTCTTGCTGCAAACATGATTTCGTTGTAGAGGAGTTTCACTGTATATGACTTTTTTATTTGCCCTTGGCTATGAATTTAGTGAGCATTTCATATTAATCTATGCCTGTGCTGTGTCATGTCAAACAGTATATTATACGATGTGACATTTTTGTTCGGTGGTATTTCATGAAATTTTTCAAAAATAAAATATTGCCCGTAGCTCAAAGGTTTAGAACCTTTGGTCGAGAAAAAGGATGGCTGGATCTTGTGGGTCACTGCTCCACCCAGCCCTAATGTAACCAGACTGGGAGGGCAAATAGGAAAAGTAACAACAGAGTTCTCCCACTTTTCGCAGATGATATGTTCCAAGCCCCCCTGCCCCCACAATAAAAAAAAAAAAATACCGTGAAGTAGAGGTTGATCAGACCAGGATCTCCTGCCTAAAATCTGCTTGGATTGGCTCCATATAACCATGATGAGGACCAACAAAGCTTTCACACTAATCGCAATCAAATCTTCTCCTTCATTAAAAATGAATAAATCAATCAATAAATAAATAAAAAACAAATTGTTGCTCTCGAGTCAGCTCTCATTGGATTTGCAACGCTCTGAACAGAGGACTCAATGTTTTTTCCTCATACCGCTGTGAGGCTATAATTCACTCAACAATGTGAACAGCTGCCCTATCAGGACCGCAGACATTCCAGCTGCATTTCCTCCCATGACGAAACTTCAATGCGCTTCTCACAGCGACTCATCTTCCCCGCGAACGCATCGACAACTTCTGGGAGCCGCTTCAAATAACATCTTACGTTTTCACAGATGACCATTTTTGACTAACGGTGTATTCTGCATGTGGAAACGAATACATTTTTACCAAGCACTCATGTTCTTTGCATATTTTTGATTCCCCTGTTGATGCCAGTGAGTCCCCTCGACTCTTACTGCACAGCTTCACAAAATGAAAATAATTACCATCTACTTTTTGACTTCACAAGAGCTAATTATGAAGATTAAGTTACTTAAGCACAACTCGTTTTAATTTCCTGAAGCCTTTTGGAAACGTACCGAAGGACCACCAATTACAAAGCAGATGTTTTGTTTTGGGTTTTTTTTCCACACAAATTAAGAAAAAAAATGCAGTGCTCAAGTAACACATACATTAGCTCGAAATTAAGAATGTTGGTATTGCATTATTATTTCCTGATTAAGATGTCGAATTAGTTATTTATCTCAATTCTTTCACAGGAAATCTACTTTAAGCAGTTGAATGATTTTTTTATAAATTTATTATTGAGTGTAAAAAGGTGAATTCACTATGAAATTCATCATTCCCGTTCAAAATGGTGAAAGTGCACCAAAGTTGGCGTAGTTACACATTAAAGCAGTTTCTTGCAGGTGACATATTGAGGGTGGTGGTCGAATTAAGTGTGTTCAGCCCTCTTTATTCTTATCCGTAGCGAGGAATTGGATTTATATATACTCAACTATGACAAAATTAAGAGGATTAAATTGTTTCCTTTTGCAGCCTTAGATGCATCTATTAAAACCGACTCTTGTCAGAGTGCTTCAAAAAGCCTCTTATAAGGTAAATCAACCCAAAATAGTTCTTGACAATAATATCTACCATGCAGCTCTACTAGTCTAAACATGGCATTTCGTGGATGTGTGTGGCAACCAGAACATAAGTGGACAGAGGGGAAGCTAAAGAATGAGAGTGCGTGGGGTGGGGGGTGGGGGTGGGGTGTATGGGATGGAGGTGGGGGAGTACCACCGCCCTCCTTCATACCTCCTGCTCTATGTACAGTGCTCATTCATCCCTGCCTGGTGTAAGCCAACCAGAGAGAGGTGGGGCCCCACTTGGATGTGGGGCCTCCCAGAAGCACGGGAGCCTGCGCATGGTCATGACAAGCACTGAAAGGTCACACTGTAACGAATTTAAACCTAATCGATCGCATTATCACTAATAAAAGCAGGTGTTTCACTACCACAAGGAAAGCGGAAATAATGGGCGCAAACATAAGCAAAGACATACGATCAGAGATTTCGAAAGGACTCACCCACCTCTCTCGTTTTTGTTGCTGCTCACGAGGTGACATGCACGGACTTAATAATGCATCTGTGCATCTCGCACCGGAATGATAAATGAGGCTGCGGTGTGACATGTTGAATGTGCCATTCAGGAAAGTATAGCAGAGACGGATCAACATTTCCACTATTATTCACGGCCTCACATCTTGCATGCGTGAGACCACCTCCAGCTGAGCTCCTCCTGTACAAATAACTCATTCCCAAGTCATTACTTTATATCAGGCCCTGTCAATGCTCGTTTAAGTGTCTTACTCCCTCGGAAAAAAGCAATTCCTTGCAGTCTTGTGTGTGTCGGTGCGACAGGGTAGTCAATGGCGAGCGCATATGGTTCTAGCACTGTGTGAGAAATTCGATTGTGTGCTCGCTGAAGCCTTGTTAAGATAGAACCGAGATAACTTTGAAAGAGGCTACTATATTTTGATGAGCTCCTTGGATGTGATATTCTAGTAGATCTTTTAACGTGTGTGGGGGGGAGCAAATATGTCATATAGTCTATTTTTAGATGTCAGCGTCACTATGGCGTTCACGAGGCATTTACTGGCATTTTTGGAGGAATTGTTTCAAAATACAGGCACCGTGGCACAAAGACAGAGAGAACAATTCCTACCTTGAGCCAGTTAAGAGTTCATATCGTTTGCTTTCAGAACCTCTGGCTGGACAACCGCAATTCAAGCTGCAAAATTTGGCAATTTTCAAACTTTCCGAAGGAATTAACAAAAAAAAATCTATGGGAATAAAAAGAAATAAGGCAGGAATTTAGTAAATTAAAGTTTGCCGCTTAATAACGCACTTCAATGTGTTGGAGATGGGGTGGGGGGGGGGGGCTGGCGGGGTTGACTTGATTTCATGGATATACAAAAGGCAAAAGCTCCATCTTTGAAGTCTTGAGATTGACGTGAACCATATATATATATATATATATATATATATATATATATATATCTGTATATATATTTTTTCGTGCAGGTAGTAAGAGGCAAAATCAAACAAAAATATTTGCGCCTGTCCAAATATTGGTTGTCTTGCTTTGACATTTAAACGAACAAGTCCAAGGAGATGGGATTTAACATTTGAGTTTAGGATGAGAACGACTTTATTAACAGGGCTCGAACTGAGCCAGGTGCTGTCAGCTGAAAAGCCCCTCTCAGAAAATTAAGTCAACCTCCCATCATGTTTTAATTGCAATTCGAGGCGAACTTTAAATGCCATATAGGGTTAGACAATTGTGGAAAAAGAATAATCATGATTATTCTGATTGAGACGAAAACATGATTAATTAAAAATAAGCTTAGTGATTATCCAACTACTAAAACTCTACCACGCAAAACATTCGGTGGCCTCATGTCCATGAATCATAGCAAGTTGAACACATTATTCTTGAGCTCTCTTTTTCTTTTTGTCAAGTACAAAATGAACTTACAAATAACATTATTCCCACGTTCCAAAAACATGCATGTTACGTTTATTGAGGACTCTAAATTGTCCATAATTGTGGCTGTATGTGTGCATTAATGGGTGCCGCCCTCTCGTCCTAAGTCTGTTGGAATAGGCTCGAGTTCTAAGGACAAGTGCAAAAGATAACGTGTGGCTGATGAATTCATTAGACTCATTTTCTACAACTCCTGACGGTACCACTGCAATATGAGACACATATAAATCCAACATTCATTCCACAAATTAGATCACGTTAACACTCGGATATGCAGTGTCAGAGGAAACTGAACATTTCTCCGAAACAAGTTGAGAATTTTTTATTCTTGCCATCTATTTAGTAGTGCCAAATGAGGTACAGATCAGAAAGACCGGCGGGAGACGAAATCAAAAATACGAAGCATCTCAGAGGAGCCATGTGAGGATCGCAGCATGAGGGAGGCATTCTTCCCGTGTGACCTAACTCAAACTCTATGAGAAGCACGTAAAAGGCTACCTTAGCTCAACTAAGCATGACCACCACAGCGGGCCTTAAAATAAGGACGTGAGTAAGACACACTTTGGTGAAAAACTATTTATTTATTGAAACTTAATGCATCGAAGTAAGGCAATTGAAAAGAGATTTGCAATGTCCGCCTGACTGCAGACAGTATCAATATCATTTATTGTTTCGTTTCATCATACAATTTGTAATTTTTATTATTATTTTTCTTTGCTAGTTTATTGAGAAAAATGACGTCTTATCAACCACAGTGGATCCCACCGGGCATCCACCAATGCTACAGGAGATGTAAAATAAGCTTTGGACTGATGAAGAAAAAAAATAAATCAACACATCAATTTGCGATTCCTGTCATTGGAGAAACGTATACTCATAACAAGTAATTTAAATTCTGGACGAATCTAAATTACTTTGTATATGTAAGACATATTTCCATGATGAGCTGAAAATGCACATACAGAGAGGACTATAATAGCTAGGAAAAAACAAAAACAAAACAGTCAACATTATCACCACACGAGTGCATTCAAATGAAAGTCAGCCGAAGGCATCTTTAAATAATAGACACTTTAATTTAGAATGGACTCTCAAGGGATGGGATCACCATGCATTGACAAATCACAGCTGATGCCCCCTTGGTTACACAAAAGAATGCAGCCACACAAGCTTTAGCAAACACACACACACACACACACACACACACATACAAACAAACCTAATTTACCACCGATGTGTAATGGACTATTCCTCAGGCACTTCTGTCCCACATGCAATGTCTAAGGAGGAATGGAGCATGTCTGACTCTTCCTTTTTGAGGATTATAAAATTGAGCTCTGTGAATTTTATGATGCAGACGTAATATTTTATTTGAGTGTGTGAATAATTTTGAACAGATGCAAGTTCATTGATTCATTTATTTAATGATCAATGTACTGTTTTAAAAACATTTATGCGCACATTATTCAGCTCGAGGAATAAAAAATATATATATACAGAATATATATATATATACTGTATATATACATATATATTTGAACAGTAAATAAATGAAATTCATTAAAATAAAAAGTTCAAGCCAAAGAAAAGAATACATGAAATAAAAAAGAAGTGAATGTATAATTTGCTGTTTATACCTTACAGATGAATGCCTTGTGGTCATTTTTATTTGTATTCAATGTTTTATATTATACTATATTTATATGTTACTCGCTGATGGTGTAGTGGTACATTCGCCGGACTTGTGTGTGGACACTGTGTGTGGACACCACTCTATGACACTGTGGATGTGGGTTTGAATGGTCATTTGCTTCTACATGTGCCCTGCGAGTGACTGGAGACCGGTTTAGGGTGTAATCTGCCTTCTGCGCGAAGTCAGCTGGGATAGGCTCCAGCAATTCCCTGCGACCCTGTTCAGGTTAAGCGGTGTTGAAAACGGATGGATGTTTACATTTGAATGAATTGAATCCAAGAAAATGACAAACGGACATAAAAATAAGCTATTTTTCATGAATATCTGTATAGTACGTGCTAATCCACAGGCATACACAAATGAACAAAGTGTACTATGACAGCTCATTAATGAAAATGCAAATGACACTCATACTTTGTCCTGACAGTGGCTGGCTTTTCCTTTCAAACTGTACTGCTGGAGAAAAACGCTTTAGCTTTGGCTCCACCCCAGCTCATCATGGTAACAAAATCCCATAGGCCCCGCAGAACAGAGAGGAGGTGTGAGCAGTGATGTGTTTGCATGAGACAGAACCTGGTCCCTCAAAACGAGTCATTCAAAGAGTGTGATACGAGTAAATTGTAAGTATGTTGTAATTCTCTTTCATTTGTGTTTTTTGACCCCCCACCCCCACCAAAAATCTGTCTTTTTCTTTTTGGTGATAAAATGGTTAGACATTAAATAAAAATAATTTACAATCCTAAATGACCCTAAACCACACACTTCAAACTATAAGGTAAATTCCCTACTTTCTGTCTTTTGAGGCATGGGTTCCTGTGACAATTTTTTGAGGTTCCACTCATGATAGACACGCGTATCATATTTTAGGTTGCGTCGAAGAAGACTGACCTCCGGAGCTGAATTTGATAATAAATAAATAAAGCATGCTGTGTAAAAAAGTCATAATAGTGATTTATTTGGCCTTCGAATTAGAGCAACAAAGCGGGCACATAATAAATTTGTGTCAAGCAGTATCTGTCTATTCTGTGTGGACAGGATGCAGGGGTCACAGTGAAGTGAGTAACAAGCCAGCCTAGAGATACCCTCTGCTGTCGGCGTGTTGGCCACAGCACCCTGGCCTTGCGCGTTACGGCGCCCTCGTCAAACTCGACTGGGGACGGGGAGATTCATCAGGTGCTAAAATGGATTCTCAGCATGTTGTTTGACAGCAGGATGGCTGTCCTGGCTGGATAACAACTCTTCCTGCTTGATTGCGTTTTTATTTATGATACTCAGTAGGTGAGGGAAGAAAAGAAACGTCACAATAAGCCTGGAGGAGTTGGTTCCGATTACTGTCTGTGTGCTGTGAATGTGGCAGTTTGAGCTTCTCGAAAAGGCACAGGAGACAGTTTTGTATCGGCCATATTTTAGCACACCGCATTTGCAAACACTTCATCTAAAAGAATTTTAAGCACCATGGAAAGCATGCTCACAACAATTTTCCAGGACTTTTCCAGGACTGAGGGTTTGTTCCCATATTCATAAACTCAAATTTTGGAGTTTCTAACCTAGTTTCACTAAACATCGTGAAATGTGTTAAACATGCCTAGCATGGGCCCACCCATAAAATATTTTCAAAAACTCATGGAGCCTCTCGAGCAATGTCACTTTCTCATTCAAAGGAACTCATTGTTGATGAATTTAATCAATTTAAATCATACATACGAGTGAAGCAAAGCAAAATGTTTGGAAAAATAATGGTCACATAACAATGGGCCGCAACTAACGATTATTTTATTCATCAATTAATCTGTTAATTATTTTTGGATTAAATCAATTTCCATCTCTTACTAAAAAAAAAACTGTAAAAACAATGCAGGTAATGCAAAGACAAATAGTAGATTGTGATCTGTTTGGTCTGTCTGGTTTGGCCCACAACATTTGTCAGAAAATCACCAAAAAAATCGTTTGCAATTTTCTGATTTTGATTCAACATAAAGATAGTCTGTCTGCTTTCATGGAGGACAACAGAAATATGATATGTGCTCATGAGAGGGTGAAATTCTGAGGAATCCATTTCAAATTAAACAAGGCCTACTGAAGTAGTTGTCAATTAATTTTGAGTATCGATTAGTTGTCGATTAATCAAATATTTTTTTGCAGCTCTGGTAGCAAGCAGATTGGTAACACAGGAGGAATATAAACTAACTGTTAAATTAGGACATCGTACCTACACTCAGTGACCGACAGTGGGAGCACCGTTTATTTATGTGTGCGAATTATTCCGAACACGATGGAAAAGAATCCAGCCAGCTTCATCAGCCCGTGCAAGAGGGTGGGGGGAAGATGCTGACTCTCGAGCTGTTTAATGAGATGTGAACTTATAACTGTGGATTAAAGTCCTATTAACACAAGCGGGAAATTATATTTCTTCGGAAACATGACAGGAAGACACAACTGTTGCTGTGCTGCAGTTTCACTTAGTGGATGAAATGAGTCAGGTTTCTATTAACGACTGCGCTGGATGGAAGCCATGCATATGTAGTGGTACCTTGAAGGTCAAACACAATCCATGACAGTTTCCCATTGAGATCAATTATATGTGACCTTTCGGAACTATTCAGGGCACGTTTTAAGGAACATTTTAAAAATATTAACTATCATACATATACAAACAGAAGTTAACCCCTATTAAATTATCATAATAATGTGTGAAAAACGGATTGTACAGAACTGCGTCCAATAAACTGACGTTGTTGTGGTCAGTTCATTGCATGCAGTTATTTGTATTAATTTAAGAGAAATTCACTTTTTTGTCTCTCTATTTTTATTGCATCAATATAAATTTAGGCGGTGTTCGACTGGTGAGCATGTCGGCCTCACATTGCACAAGTGCAGGATTCTTTTCCGGCTACGGCCTTCTTGTTTTACATTTGCATGTTCTCCCCCTTCCATGCGTGGGTTTTCTCTAGGTACTCGGTTTCCACCCACATTCCAAAAACATGCGTGGCAGGTTAATGAAACACTCAAAATTTTCCCTAGGTGTGATTGTGAGCATGAATGATTGTTTGTCTAAGTGTGCCCTGCGATTAGCTGGCAACCAGTTCAGGGTGTGCCCCGCCTATTTCCCGAAGACAGCTGGGAGAGGCTCCAGCATGCCCGTGACACTTGTGAGGTTAGGTGGATTAGAAAATGGATGGGTAATATGAAATTTTTTACATTTTTTACAATGGACTTGGTGAAGACTGACAGGGATCCCAACACTTGAACCGGAAAAATGGAAAAAAAAATCTTTACTTTAATGACAGCGTAGGTGTAATAAATATGAACTCACATGTTTAATAACATAAACATAACTCTCACAACATAACCACTAATGTAATGTAAAACAGTGAGAGTTTGGCATGACCCAAATTGTAAAAATAAACAAATATAAACATTTTTTCAAAATATGTTAATAGCGCATATGTGTATAGTTTTAAGCTCGAATGATTTACCATATTGGCTATTTTTACAACGAATCAAACTATTTCAAATTAGAAAAGAAATGAAAATGATTTTTTTCATGAATTTTCAATTTGAAAATTACAAAAACAACGTCATGAGAACCCCCTTTTTTTTGTGTTTAAATAAGACTTTTTTAAAAGTTCCATACAGTACAAGTACCCATTCTTTGAGTCTTCACCTAGACTGAGTAACAATACCTCCAGGACTTTTGAAATCTAACATTGCATCTTTCATGAAAAAGTTGTTCAAATTCCAAATTGTACAATTTTCAGGGCGCAGTAGAAACAAAGGTGCCGGGGGCAATTTCCTCCCTTTCATGTGCTCATAACGTGTTAAATGAAGTTGACATATTTCCCTGTGATCGTTTGAACGGACAAAACAAGCTCTTTGTTTGTGAATGGAGCCATGGCCCTTGCCCTCTAATTTGCCTCCGCCGGCTCCTCTTGCCGATTTATCTCTGTCCCAAAATCACCCCCCCCCCCCCTGAGTTCCCACACAAACCCGCCGCCTGCAATTCGTTCATGCGCCCGTTTCTCAACCCCACAAAAATGCGCACATGAAACAAAAGTATGATCTGCTCATTTAATCTGGACAGTGAAGAAATGTGGTTTTGAATTTGAAGCTTCATTTCCTCTATTTAATCACGTGGATTTGTGCCGACACTGCATTTTATGGCAATAAAGTGTCAGTGCACAAACATTTACAACCCAAGCCTCCTGAAACTTAGCCTGTTTTCAGAGGGTGGTACCATGTGGCGAAAATGGCCCACTTCTTACAACACCTGCTATGGTGCGGCTTTCGTTACCAAAACAACTGAGGCACGAGCAAGGTGGTTGAACGGAGAAAACGGTTTCCGTTTTGGGGCAAAACAGAGCCCAGGATACGTGATGGAAAATGCGAGCTTCCATAAAGACAATAAAAGTATTTATACTTGTCTTAGCAACATTTCATATGCTACGCATACTTATGCTTGTCAATTGTTGTGCGCATCGGTGTACATTGTGCATGCGGTGGTCCCAAAAACAATTCCACTGAAGTATCCACAGAGGTCTGTCTCAATGATGTTCATCATCACTCTAGAGAATCTACTGCCATTTTTGGCTTTTTAAGCACCGCATAAATACCTCCAAATACTTCCTGAATCCTGTTTAAAAGAACCGCCTCCTGTTTAGGGTTTTCCTCTACCTCAACCGTCAAATTGGAACTACGATCACCCCAGTCTGGCCTTGAAGATTTCTAACTGGGTCATACAGGCAAGAATGAGACGTTTCCTTGACCGCCAACTGGGAAAACTAATGTCAGTCAAGGGTGTCTCCAGAGATAGACTACAGCTTTCCTGACACCCTTCACAGGAACTGTCTTACAGTGGACCCTCACTATTGACGGGGGACGGGGACTGGGCCGGTCTGCAAATCATTTACGCATTTCTCCTACATAGGCTTTACTCGGGCTTGTTCCAGCTAGCGGAACCTCGCTCCATTCAATTTCCACGAGTGTCTGATTATTAATGGCTGGTTTTGCGACTTCCATCCCGGCATCGCTCGTTATTTTGGGTCAATATGGCAGCATGTCCGAATTCAAGATTAACTAGCAACAATACGCATTCCTATCACTTCCATGAAATAGCGCTGGTGGTAGCTAATTTAGATACACAATATGCATGTACGTATTAGGGGTGCACTGATGTATCGGCTGCGATCCGTATCGATGGTGAATTCCTTAATTTTTGAGCTCGCTGATCGGTTGATCTCATAAAATCAAACTGATCCTCACTCATCTCCCTTCTGCAGAGGTATGAAAAACTGAGCCGCCATCCTCTTCTGCTGTGAGATGACTGCCGAATGAGGCTCCTAATTTGTTTTGGAGAGAGCGACTTAACTCATTCAGTACCAGCCAATTCTAGACCAAGTCTGAAAAGACGTTTAAAAACGTCTTTGGGAGTGAATGAGTTAATGAGCAGTTAAAACAACCCGTTTGCGTTGTTTGTCTGTCTGTTTGCGTGTACGTGTGTCGGTCCTGCCTCCCACAGCGGCGGGCAAGTTGACTGACTTATGTAAAGAAACGCGCACGTCAATAATGATTTATGAAGTCCGTTTTTTTGTATCAAACGATAAGTCGATGACTCACCTAATGTTAAAGCAGCAAATTTATTGGGCTGGCCTGAATCTTACGTTGCAATAAAACCCATTATGCAATTACATAACATAACCCTGAAGGTCATTGTAATGATATTCCCTATGATGAAAAAAAAATGCTTTCCTCTAAGACTTGCCAGTTAGGTAAACTAGTTCACCTCCAATTCATGATTCATTGTAGCACTTCCATCAGACATGGCTCTAAGGAAAGCAACCTGTCACGTTGATCCAACAAATGTGCTCAGAGTCGAGAACAGCAAGGTCTTTGGCGAAGTCCTTGAACAGGAGAAAGAGAGACAAGAGTGACAATGACGAGACTGCTCATTAAGAAAGACGGCTGAAGTGTCAAACGTCATCAAACCAGGTCAGCCGACCGTATTTCTGCTCGCATCAGGGATTAACTTTAAGTTTGAAGCTTGGCTTTTAGTGAATGTTTTCCGGCACAGTGTTCCCACAGTAATTTGTTGTGGAAAGGGAGCAAGTCCAGCCTGAAGGAGTAAAAATCTGTGAAAATGGTCAACCCTCTCCCAACAAAACAAAAGTCCTCTATGTAAAGGGTTTGGGAGAAAACCTTTACATGACCAGTGTCTTCACATAGATGAATATCCTTAATTATTACTACAGACACATAACTAAAGAATAATTTAAGCAAATGTGTTATTTCAGAAGTATTGGAAGCCCAAAAAGTAGCTCTCCGTTGGTCGCTGACCCCCGCTGTGAAGTATAATTGATCTGTAGAGGAAATTCTGTGTTGAAGACGACCAAAACGAACAGAGTTGTGGTCCAACTAGCAGTTATATCTTTCTGACAAGACATCATCCATAAATCCTTCATCGGTGAAATGCGTGCAACTTTCTCTTCGAAAAAAAAAACTCAGAATTGACACAAGTTCAAGTGGGTTTGTTTTACCTCTCTATAAATACGAAGGCTATTCTGTACCCACTTCAACACCAGAGAGACCATTGCGTAACTTTCAATCGCAACTCACATTTGTCCCGACCCTTGCAAGACTGCCATTTTGCACCGATGTTCCGCGCGGGTCTTTGTTTTGTACAACCGTTCGTTCACCCACTCGTCACCCGTGTGGGCAGACTTCTCCTGCGCACGGTTCGTCACTCAAAACTGCCGCTGCCACGTCTCTCAGTGTCAGCCCTCTGAGAACTCTTACAAAACACCAACCCGCATATATGCTCGCATGAGACGCTGCAGCACCCCCTCCCCCCCCCCCCGTTTCTCGCCGACACACACACACACACACACACACACACACCTTACCGATTGACACTTCCAGTATGTGCCGCTTATGAAAGCCTGCAAACAAACTGCTTTGCATTATAATAAACTGGCCGAGCAACCAACTTATTCAACATTTCAGCTCCGCATAAAGAGAACAACAAAAGTTGGTTTCAGTCCCGAAAGATACCATCTCTACTAATGCACCGTGTAGGACTATAGACCCTCAATAGGTCGCTTGCACGCAGCTCAGAGCAAAGCATTCTGGGAGGGTTTTTTTTCCTAATTTTGCTTCGTTACCCACGCGATACACACACCCGCATACAGTTGTGAACAGCGATCATCAACTTGTTTCATGATGGCATTTTCCAAGTATTTTGCCAGCTGATCTCCAACCGCAAGATATCCGCAGAAAGTTACTCTGTATGGAAGAATCGTCCCATACATGGTTTCCAAGGCGTACTTTTCAACGGAGAACGCTTGGGCCAAGAAGAACCATGTTTTGCGATCAAATGAACAGTCAAGTCGAATGCTGTCCGCCCAAGATATTGAGCGGAAAAAAAAAATAGAAAGCGGAAGTGATGTCACGTGCATGTGACCTCTTGGTGGTCCCCAGGCTGCATCCTACTTATGACCCTTTCCAAGATCCGATGAATTGGTTATTCTCAGAGTAGTAGTATGATCATCAGCTAGACTGCCTTACGCCAACCCTTGACTGCGTATGTGAGGCTGATGGTGCACGAGGTGAGCGCCTGCCATACAGTGCCCAAATTTAAAAGTACGACGCGCTTTGGTTGGGTCATCACCTGTTTCCCATGGCTTGTCTCCATGGCAACGATACACAGACAGCCTTTTACTGGGTTATTGAGTTCACTGCTTGAAGTACAATTATCAACTTTCACTGACGCACGCTATGAGAGTTGTGGGAACTAAGATTACCCGAAAATTGTACATTCCAAGTTTGCGCTTAAAAGAAAATTGGACTGTGGAAATGGGGAATTCAGAGTACGGATGAAATAATTTGCATTAGCTCCAACCAATACTAGACCAAAGTACTTGATATGCCAGGACACAACAGATGAAGATTTTTTAATGTGAGAAGACATTTCCTCAAAGATGCAGAGGAAAGAACAACAAATAGAAACAGACTGAAACTGTCACATCAATCTACAAGCATGATTCGGATCATATCTATGACATGGCAACAAAAAGCAAAGCAACAAAGTGGTCACTTAGAGCAAAAGCCTTCTCAGATACAGCAATTTAAATAAAATGCATGACTGAAGTGACGAAGACAATGCCACTAACTGCGTTCTAGCATATTACTGGTGTCTCCAGACAGTATGCCGCTGGTGTCAGGTGGAAGACTCGTACCTCAGACCAAATCTGGGCTCTCCAAGAAACAGTAGAAGTGGCATGGCATGGCTCAGGTGGTAAAAGTGGCCTTCTCCCACTCTGAAGGGTGAGTGTTTGTTCCTCAACCATTGAATGGCATGTTTTTAATAAAGTAACACTATACAAGTAAAATGAACTCCAAAACTCTCCTTGGAAAAACTTACTTAGAATGTCTAAGTGAAAAATATTTTTTTCAGTGTGTTAAATTATTTGCCCGTATACCTAAGTACAGAGTATGAGTACTTGTGCCACCTCTGCTGTACCAAACTATAACTTCTGTACTTGAAATTACATTAGCTCGTCATGACAAACATTATACACCATTATAAAGCAACATTTTTAAAAAAGGTATAGCACTGACAGTAAAATTTCATTTTTACTTTAGTTCTTCGGTACAGTTTCTTTTAGTCTGGAATTTTGGTACTTGTACTGATGTACACTAGTTACAGCATTTGTGTCGCCTCTGCTGTCCTGCACAATAACTACAGTACTTTTAAACGCCTTTAAATTGTCATACCCTCCCACCCCCACCCAAAAATAAATAAATACATTTTAAAAACCAAGATAGATCATCCATCCATCCAGACCCAGCCAAGTCCAATTTGTCACACGATTGTATTCCAAAACAAAAGATACTAGTTATTGAATCCATTAAACACAACCAAAAACTTGTTTGGAAGCTCACTAGCTGCTCTTTTTTTTTTTTTTTTTTTTTTTTTTTTAGCAAGGCAATGTGTTGCAAGTCCAATTCGGGACACACACCAGATGCAAGCACTTCACTAAACAGCACAAAAAAATGGAGAGTACTGTTCAGTATCGGTAGTATTGTCCTGCACGGTGCAAGGTGCACATGAGCCCAGAGCCTACCGACCCCGCCCCCCCCCCCACCCCCTCCACTCCACGCACTCGCACTTTCAAAATGGTTAAGAGTAAAAGCATGCGTTTAAATGGGAATGTTGTCTTTACCTTGCTTGGATGGAGCGCAAAAGAGCAAAAGCACACAGATGAGCCAAGGGGTGCGCTCCACCGCCATGTACAGCCTTTTTGGTGGGGAGGGGGGTCCAGCAGTCGGGTAGCGTGGGTCTCCTCGTCCGTGTCTACACGCCAGGCTAGACCGTCACAGCCACATGCCATGCATTTTCTTTTTGCCCACGGGTGGTCAGCTTGCTATTGTCTGCGCGGGTGTTTTTGTTTTTTTTTTTTCGGGGGGGTGGGGGGCAGAATCTCTCACCCCACACTAAAGCCCCCCAACCCCGCCACCCTACTCTCACGCTTTTCTAGTAGTCCCAAAAACAACAATAACAGCAGCGCGGGTGCAAGAGCCGTTGTGTCCCTCGGCGAGTCAACGCCATGTTAGTGCGCCACGAGCAATGTGGAAGAGTGGCGGTGTTGGTGTGGGGCTCTGCTTGCTGCTCCACACACACGCACGCACACACACACACACACACACACACACGCGCGCGCGCATGGGGGGCGTGCTCGCTGCCAGACACTGACTTAATGCCTCGCTGGCTGGATGAAGGTCCACTGGAGCAAGGCGCGCACAATAATAATAATAATAATAATAATAATAACAATAATACCCTTTCCAGCACTTTAAATTCACTCATCTTCAACAGCATTTTACCAGTTGAAAAACATCTCAAGGAGCAAGACTTGCATGTTCTATGAAGACCGGGAGAAACTTATCCATGTTTTTATCTCCTGTAGACTTCATTATTGTAGCATTCTTCTTAGTGGACTACCTCAAAAGAGTGACAGCTGTTGCTCATTCAGAACGCTGCAGCTCGGATTCGCTCAAGAACAAAGAGATCAGAACATATTACTCCACTCCGAAAGGCTTTACGCTGGCTCCCAATTAGCTGTAGAACAAATTTTAAAATTCTGCTGCTGGTCTATAAATCACTGAATGGTTTGAGTCCTGAATACCTTAAAGAAATGCTGATTGAATATAAAGCCAGTCGGGCTCTGAGATCTGCAGACTAGGGTCAGTTAATGATTGAATGTTGGCGCACCACCACGTGCATTCATGGCCAAAAAAAATATTCTTGGTGCTTTTTCCACCAGCCCTTTCAACTTCTTCACAGATTTGGCGCACACCCTCCGACCAACAAACACGCTCAAAACAGCAAGCTTCTCCCAAACATTTTAAGCCACTCACTTCGTCAACATCCCGACAGACTTCTTCACCAACCCTACCCTAAAAATACTGGTGCACCCCTTCTTACCGAGAAACACGCACATGAAGTTCCTGAATGCTCTCCTCCCTGCACAGACACTCAAAAAAGGGTAGAGTTGGTGGGATCCCCGCCTCACACACTCTCAACTGACAATAATTGCATTTCCCCAACTTTTTAAGCAAACCACCCTCTTAAACGACCAACAGATTTTGCACACCCCCTCACATATCCTAAAACTCTTTCACATCAACTTTAAACCTCACTTTTTCAACATTTCAACAGTTTGTGTGCACCCTCTCCCCAAACACACCTGAAGAATCCCTTAGCCGAGCCATACATCACGTTCCAAATCCCAACAGAGATGGTGCACCCCTCTCTCCACATACCGTATTTTCCGGACTATAAGTCACAGTTTTTTTTCACAGTTTGGCCGGGGGGTGCGATTTATACTAATGATGATGTCATTTCACGTTATTTTCAAATTAAGCCACAAGAGGGCGGTCTCAGTCTGTGTTGATGAATCAACGATGAGTCTGACGTAAGCGCCGTAGAAGAGTAAGCAGCGCAAAGTTTACCTCCCGAGTTGGGGGAGTTGTTTAAAAGTGACACCGAGGATGAAGATTTCATTGGATTTCGCTGGAGTGACGCTGATGGTTTGGTAAATTTGTTAGCATGTGCTTTATGCTTGCGTTATCTGAATATCTCTTAATATGTTACGTCGTTACTGACATGACTAGGCATGTCAGTCATGTAACGTTAGTACACTGTACACTTATTCAGCCTTTTTGGCCTCTATTTTATTTTTATTTTAAATTGCCTTTCAAGATGACATGAATGTTATTGGTGTTGGATTTTATCAAATTCCCCCCAAAAATGTGACTGATAATCCAGTGCGACTTTGTCAAATACTTTTGAGGTGTACTGCTTCCACCATCTTGACAGAAATGGCGCACCCCTCCTCACTCCACCCACACAACCTGTAACCTTCACTTCTATTTGAATATCTGCTCTCCAAGTACGCACGGATGACGATTACATATGTTTTTCTCTATTAATTCTTCCTAAATCCAGTTATCAGTTCACATTGTTGCTAGTGAGGCACATTTAAGCAGGGCTGAATGATCAAATTAAAAAAACAACAGAAATAGGACATGGGCTCCTTCTTCTTCTTTTTAACAAGAAAGGGCAGAAGGAGGAAGAGGAGGGGCAGGGAGCCCGGTGGTGTGCATCCTAATCAATCAGTCGCTGAGTGCTGAGGGCTTCACTGACTCGTGCATGCAAACACATCGCTGGCAGCCAGCTGGAGCGCTGCCTGCCTGTCTTCCACACAAAGACAGGCTCTTCAAGAAAACAAAGTGATGAACGGCCAGCGTAAGCATACAGTACCCACTGCTGCTGTCTGATTCCAAGTAGACAAAATAGCCTCGAATGCAGCATAGTCGAGGCAGTACAAAGCACATTTGTGTGGCAAATCCCCATGCTCGTCTACTAACTGTAAGCACACACAATGATTAAAGGCTTTAATGGAGGCGCTCCCTTTTAGTAATATAACACGCATCTCCTCACGCTGATGTGAGATTGATTCGGTCTGATCAAATGAAATGGGATGCATGCATTTCCCAAGTGTCTTATTAAAGCAAACGTGAATTATTATGGCATGGCTCTATCCCGTGTGACTGTGGGTCAAGCTCTAATTTCCGCCGTGGTCTCTTTTTTTGTTTTTCTTTCAAAGGGGAGTCAATGGCTTTGTTCGCCTTGTGTCTTGAAGCGGCAATGTTGGAGTGGCGCATATCACATCACGTGATAATGTATAAAAGGCAGCACTATGCAGGCCACGCACAAATATCAACGTACCAAAATGGTGCCGCATCACTTCTTCTTGCACACACCTTTCAAAAGAGTGTAAGCCACTCACACCATTCATCTTCTACACAGAGTTGCGCCCCGCTCTCAAAGTCAAAACAAGCGTGCTTCAGAAATGTTTGAAGCAATACCCCCGTTCAACATCCGGAAAATGTTGGCACAGTTAACTCTTCATTTCACACATCCCCAAAAATGGTGCACAGTATCTCTCCCCCCCTCACCCTCTTATTTGGGGTTCCATGTTTGTAGTCCTGTTTCACAATGTCTACATTTTTTTTTGTATGGTTAATACCTGTATTTTGGTCTAATTCTTGTTTGGGGTATAATTCCACTGTGAGCAAAGAGATCCGCCATCTATTTGCTCACAGTGGAATTTAGAAGTAGATGTGTGCATTTGAAAGAACAACAAATACAGGAATCATTCCAACACAGTCTAGTTATGTTGAAATTATTGCGCGACAATCTCTGTAATCCTGCTTTTTACACCTACAGTGTGTGACCAACGAAAATGTGTTGACAATGACTCGAAATTTGGACAGAATTGCGAGACCACCTTTGGACCTACACCTCCGACTGTCAATCTGTCCTTGGACTGCTGCTAACTTGGAGATCCTTTTAAAATCCAGCGGATTGTTGACACAAAGACTAACTTTTACTCGGACAATTTGGCAAGTGTTTCTGCAAAGAAACATGAGCTGGTTTCACCTTCTGAACCTAATTTTGACTCCGCTGTCATTCAAATAGCAAAAAATTGGTTTCTTGCTGTGACTCGGACCACTAATGATAAATAGAGCCAGTGTGGACTTTAGAGACTCTGTGCGGCCATGACATGACACATTTGGACGTACACGCTGGCTTAATTATGATGTCTGCGGATCTCACAGAGACCAATTAGCAGAGTAAACTTTATTCAAAACACATGAGAGGTTTTTAGTGGCTCCTCGTGGCAGTTTAAAAGTGGCGTGGTGAGTGTCTTTCATGTGAGCCAGAAATCATGCATTGATGCTTTTTTAGAACTGCAAAGGAATACCTGAGCTTGTTATCCTGTGCTATTATCCCTAAATTGGAAAAGCATACTGCAACGACACTCACTCATCACAGAATGTTCTTTAGTTAAGTAGTCATGCCTGAAGTTAACTAGCTGCTAATTATGCGCACTAATGTATACTTCCACTTAGCATGACAGTACAGTACAGCACAGTGCAATAGAATCAGTATGTAAACATGTATTTGAAGACATATGGCCCAGTAAAAAGTATATTTATGAGGGGAAAGGCGTACCTTCGATCAAATTAAAAACTATAATAAATACAAACAACTAAAAACATGTGATATAATGAGACGTGTGAAATAATGTGATAATTGTTGCCACAAATTAAAATCTATTAAAATATCAGACAGACATTACGTTAACATAACAAGCAACAGAAAAACGACAAGAAAAACAGAAACATGATTTTATAAAATACATTAAAAAATGTGGACACAATTATCAGTAAATATTTTTATAAAATGCCTTTGGAGACTTACTGTAATAAAAGCCTTGAAGCCTTACCAACTAATAAATTGCATTCTATGAAGTTGAATTAGTAAACATCCCGAACAATAATGTAAATAGAAAGCTCCTTCTTATCAGCATGGATTTCCTTTTCCCACGTTACTCAAACGAACATGCTGCTGTCTTTGAAGAAGATTCTCAATTGTCCGTAGGTGTGAATGTGAATGTCTGCTTGTCTGTATGTGCATTTTCCCAGCAACCAGTCCAGGGTGTACCCCACCTCTGACCTACAGTCAGCTGAGATACGATCCAGCTCCCACTTGACTCTAATGAGAATAAGCAGAATAGAAAAGGAATGGATGAATGAATAGTAATAACGGACAATAATTATTCCTCACTGGTTAAAAATGACCTCAGAGAGGAAACAACTGTAAAATGTCCATATTTGAATATGGAAATGTGTTATTTCACCTTCTTTCACTGAAGCTGCGCAGTGGACAAAGCCCCCCCCCCCCCCCCCCCCCCACACACACACACAAACACACTTCCACGGATAGCACGTCTGGTCCAGAGGAAAGGCGTCTCCATAGCGACTGAGACAATGCTGGGACACATAGACTCATAGGCGGGGTCAATTTGGCATGTTTGGAGCATGTTTGTGTGAAGAAAAGGTGACAGCACAGCCAGCCTTTTTGGAAAAAAAGTATCATAAGTGTCTTTCTTAAATTATACATGCTTACGGAATGGTTAGTCACTATGCAGTGAAAATGGTTCAGATGCTTATAACTATGAATAATTTAATGAGGTGCAGCCTTACAACTTCATGTAGCCAACATATTACATATGTAGATAGAGAACACAGACATTCGTAGAAGATGATGCTCACTGCAATCCACTATTGCCATCTATCATTCTATCCTTTTTAAATAGACAGATAGCTGGATAGATAGCTAGCTAGCTAGCTAGCTAGCTAGCTAGCTAGATAGATAGATAGATAGATAGATAGATAGATAGATAGATAGATAGATAGATAGATAGATAGATAGATAGATAGATAGATAGATAGATAGATAGATAGATAGATAGATAGATAGATAGATAGATAGAACAATTCTGCACACAAATCATCAAGTTTTAGGGATATATAAAATAGGACAAAGAGTATTTTGAACTTGTGATAATTCCGCCCACTTTGACTAAGCTGCAGCAAAAAAAAAAGAAGAAACATATCCAAAGCATGATGCTGCGCCTAAACTTCACTGTAGGAATGGTGTTCCTTTGCCAAACAGCAGTGCTGTGTTTTGGATTTATGGCCAAAAAGTTCAACCTTGGTTTTATCGGACCACATCACATTTTCCCGCTGTGTTACTGTGGCTTTGATGTTTTTCTTTGTCTCACCACCTTACCCCATAGACCAGATTGAATGCCTTTGAAATTAGTTTTGTATCTTTTCCCTGGCTGGTTGAATAATCAGATCGCTCGGCTCACAATGATGATTTGTTTTCTATGTATTTTTTCAAGTTGCTTTTAGAATAGAAAAGTAGAACTTAATTAACAACCCTATTTTTAAATTTATTGACATTCATCGTATTTTCTTTGTAACTGGAACATTTACAGGCTCACATGACAATGTGCAAGTGTACTTTGAATTACCTCCTCGTACCCGAGAGGCTCCTCATTCGCTGTGATACAGCGACCCCGCTTGGAAAAACGAAGTCATTACACGACCGAGCAGTAAATCATCGCGTAAAAGCACCCTGAACCTCAATAAAACCAAAAATAAACGCACCAAAGGGTGTTTTCAGGCTGTTTCGTGGTTGGTGGACGATTATAAAACAGTTATGGGGAGTACAGGCGCGTATTGTTGCATTTACACAACGAAATTTGTCTGGAAAAAAGATCTAAACCTTTACAAAAGCAAACATGACAAAGGAATACAGTAGATGAACGTGACAAGGTAACTTGATGGGTTTTGAATATGTAAGACGGGGTTTTAACTCTAGAAAAGAACTGTATTGCAAAATATGGTCTTTCAAGAACAGGAAAAAAGTATAAAATATAATTTTATCTAATTTAAGAAGAAATATCTGTCAATAGAAAATGTGTCTGGGCAAGACAAGTAACATTGCTCACCTGACTGAGAGTTGAAGTTTATAAAATGCTTCAAAAAAGGCAAATGCTCTTCCACCAAAACGACCTGGTAAGAACAAATATCTTGGCAAACAAAGAAAAAACATATTGTACCTTGATTTCTGTTTTAATATGACACTTTGCAGTTTGCCTCCGAGTTCAGAACCATGGACAGAGAGGCGGTGCCATCAAGGATTAGAATTCTGTAATCCCACCCCTGGTTTGGAGAGGATAGCTTGACTGGCTATTCAGAGGCGTTGACTGTTTGGGAATTAACGAGGCCGCACGGTCCCGTGTACGTACGACGATCGACTCAACCTTTTGCATTTTAAGGTACCCTATCGCGATTTTTTTTCCAAACTCCTGAAATCCTGCGAGACCTTCCGTTGCAGGCTTGAAGTGTTTGAGGCCACACGGCCAAACTACTCTCTGAAGGAGAAGGTAAGAAGATTATGTCTCTGTCCATAAGTAGTCTTTACATTGCCCTCTTTTTTTAGGCCTGTGTCCCTGAAGCGTAGTATGGATGCATTAGTTATTATCCCGGACATTTCAGCATGCAACAGAGGGACCCCCACCACATCTCAATGGTAGCTTCTTCTTTAACCCCTGACTGTGAGACATCTGTACCAAACTGTGTGGAATGAATACAAGACAAATCGCTGCACCACAACGTAGCATTGCAATCCTGAAGAATTGACAAAAACAAAATGCCCCCTCGAGGCTGTGAGCAACATCAGTGGTGATATCCAAAAAATCTGGTAAAACGAATACACATAAGAAGTCATTATAGCACTGTATAGCACTGGTTCAGAAATACTTTTGAAACCCCCGTGCCATGACAAGATGACACCAGAGTGATGTGATCAAGCATTTAGCAAGCGGAATTGTCTGCTTTTTGCTAGTGGCCCATTTTGTTTTGGATTGTACGGTATCGTATCGCATTATCTCGTCTTTTATTGTATTGTATTGCACCCTTCCTTTCAAGTCTTAAGATGTTCACATCAGAACACTCTGATTGGACACTCAAACATGTTATATAGTATCATAACGCATCACACCTCGTCTCTCTTTTGGTGTCGTATCGTTTCATATTTTATTATATTGTACTCTTTATCATGACAAATCTTATCATATCACACCAGACCATACCAAGGGCAAACTGACTGGAGCTCAATAAGTATTATTTTTCTGCCAGTGACACGTGAAGAATCACATTGTACCACCTTACCGTACTGCAGTTCATCACACCATAACACGAGATACCGTTATATGTCAATATCCTGTATATCAAATCGTTTTACACCGAGCCTGATCATGTGGTACAGGACACAGTACTTCCTGTACCGTATCCCACGATACCGTATCATGTCTTATCGCATCATATTGCTTGAGATGCATGTGGAAAACATCAGAGTACGGTACTTGATTGGTGATTTGTAATGCCGTGAAGTCAAGTATATTATTGGATCTCATGTATTTATTTGCATCCTATGAAATTGTATTGCACCGATCATGGATCGTCTCACATCATATTGCATTGTATCCGATTGAATCTTGCTCGATTGTATTCATACTTCTTTTTATATTTATACTATTTTGTATACATACCTGTGACAGGCTAAAGAGACTGGACTGGAAGTGCATCTAATATCACAATGGCTGGTGAGTACTGATTGGCCCTGCCACAACAATTTCTCGTCATCACTTTCCCAAAATAATGACTGCCAAAGAGCATTATTTTAAGAGGGCGATGTTATAAGATAAGAAAACCTTTAATCGTCTCACAATGGAGAAATTCCCACTTCACAGCAGCAAAGTTATGAGAAGAATTAGAAGAACAAACTAAATAGGAGCTTCTAAAAAGGCAGCCACTCTCGCGGCGCCATCTTGAAGTCAAAATAACACAACAAAACACATAAGACACAGACCGTCGTGCAATCTTAATCACTTTTCCTGCATACACTTTGTTGTTTGAAGCAGTTTATGCATGTTCTTCCTGTTATTCCCTGTGGTTGCTCTGTTACTGACATCTATTTTGCAGAACCCAACTTCCCGCCACTGCCTGGTTTCATTCCTCTTAAGCCATGCTTCTACCAGGACTTTGATGAGATCCCTGAGCAACATCGCAGCTTGTGCAAGAAAATGTACCACCTGTGGATGTGTGAGTCAACGTTTCAAGAGCTTCGTTTAACAGATTTAATCATTCCGATTGCTGTCTTCTCCACTTGTGATAAGAGGAAGATGCTTTACAAGGGTCCTCCTGCATTAATAGCCTGTCCACAGTGCCTTTTCCCCCCGCTCCGGTTTATTTGCTAACGAGGGGCTGAGCAGACGGTCTTGGTTTGAGCTGGGGAGCTTGGGTTGGTGGGAGCATTTGGGCATAGAATTACCGGTATGTAACTTTTTTTTGTTGTTGTTTTGCTTTCATCATTTTATGACCACAGGAACTAGCAGAGCAACATTTGATTGATTGGCAATAAAGCTTTACCCTGCGACAGTTTGACAGCCTAATGGTTAAAACTTTGCTTGGGCATTGTTTGCTTTGCAATGAAATGATGATGCAACTGTAAGTAACATTATACGATACGACTCCAAACCACTATCCACACACATACACACACACACACGAAGCAGTACTGACAATAGACTATATTTTGCAATGAATGTTGCAACACCGAAAAAAATACAAATTGTTCAAAATAAATTGAGGTCTCGTGAGACAATCAGAGATCTTGCGTATACATACTCACCTCTAACATAATGACAAATATTTGCAATTGATTGCCGAACAAACCTTTAAATGGCCAAAGGAAAAGCAAAACACACAGCCAACTGTTATCTCGATCAACTGATTTATGCCGGGAAGATCAATATTTTGAATGACTTGAGAGGCTGATTACTCCTTCAAGTGTGAGTTGAATTCCACATTTTGGCAGCAGTTTCGTCGTGTTCCTGACCTTTTATTTCCTTTCCTTTCTCTTTTCGTAGTAAACGGCGCCACTCTGGCAGTCAATTTGGTGGGCTGCTTCGCTTGGATGTTTGGAGGAGGGGGCGTGACCAACTTTGGCCTGTCAATCATATGGCTGCTCATGTTCACGCCCTGCTCGTACGTGTGCTGGTTCCGGCCTATTTACAAGGCTTTCAGGTAGGGATGAAACTTCGGCATAGCACTGAAAACCTACATAATAGCATGGTTATTCGAATTACAATAAGGGATAATAACAGGGTTACCGAATGTTGTGGCATACAGAAAGCCGTTTCAACATTTATTCACGATGCTTGATATCCCTCTACAAGTGCGCTCTACTCGTAAGGCAATTCAGTGTAGTCGTAGAACAATTTTGTCTTACGAGGAATGTTTTTCCACTCTATTAGTGTCACTTTGGGTCTTAAAATTTTACCAGTAATTTCGTGTGCTAAACTAATAAAACACTTTGAGGCCCAATTAGTAGGCATGCGTCTCACACTACAGGAAGCCAACAAGGAGAACTACAGTGTCTCTCCCTTGTTGGTTTGCTTCACTAATAGTCACAAGTGTTCTACTACAGTGAGCAATGTCATATAGTACAATATTATTAAAACGGCTTTTTTGTTCGATTAGTGCACTGAATTGTCTCACTGTTGAGGATGCATAGTAAATGATATATCGACCTTCAACTGCATATGAAGAATACAGTATTCAATAAATGCTCATAAGGCTTTCCGTACTTGTCTGAAAGTGTACAGTATCTGCAGTGTGGTGTTAGTTCCATTATGGTCCAGCAGGGAGCGTTAAAGTACAAAATTGAGTTCACAGATGTCTCATGCTTTCAAGTCAGTTAGGAATGTCGCCTGGGTAAAGTGTAGATAGAACAAATATGCAACTGTAACAATAAACCTCTCAATCATATCGCCCCCTCAGGAGCGACAGCTCGTTCAACTACATGCTGTTCTTCTTCGTGTTCATGGCTCAAGTGGGCATCAGCATCATTCAAAGCATCGGCATCCCGGGATGGGGAGTATGGTAAGAAGCGGTAAAAACGTAGCCACATTTCAAATTATAGCCTGAAATATCTGCAGCAAAAAAAAAAAAAAAACCCAAATGAATACAACTAAAGTGTATGACATAACATTTTTAAAACTTTGATTTCAATAAACTGAATATATAACAGTTTGTCTAATACGTCTGATAGTTAAATCGGTAATATTATTAGCTAATTACAATCAACAACAACTACTACACTACTCCTACTACCACTACTAACTACTACCACTTCCAAAGAAGTACTTTGTTTTCAGTTG
The DNA here is from genome assembly GCF_025434085.1 of Hippocampus zosterae. Lineage (NCBI taxonomy): Eukaryota > Metazoa > Chordata > Actinopteri > Syngnathiformes > Syngnathidae > Hippocampus > Hippocampus zosterae. The sequence continues at coordinate 9,533,999 of NC_067454.1, read as the reverse complement.
CACATGATTAAAATGTATTCATGTAACACTTATCATTTGTTGAGGAATCACGAGAAAGTGACATTGGCTTACCACGTTTTAATTATCTGCAAATTATAATTAAGACAATAAATGATAAAACTCAAGTCCAAACCACCAAATTTTGAGGAGCAAAAAAAGCATAGTAATCATTTAAATGCAATAACACAACACACAATGAATAAATAAAATTCCAGAGCACACCACCAGATTATAGGGAGTACAAAGTAAAAAACTTTTTAAAAAAAGACACGTACTAATCCATATGGGACAAATCTAAACTTTATTCATCGTGGTCAGAGGGCTTCATACATTAGTGTGCAGAGCAAGTCATCTAAAAATGTGTAAAGCAGATCATATAATCTGCTTTCTCCTCTGAAACGCGCTTTTGCCACAAAGTCTGTCGCCGCCATTAACATGACAGTGATGGACCATTAGGAATTAGCCTCGTAGATGTTTTATGACAGCTCCGTTAGTAGATTTTTCGAGGCCATTAACGAGCGCCGGACTCGGTCCGACACCCACAAATGAATCTCGTGACGACAACAGCCTTCATAAACTTTGGAAATGTCACCGCGGGCGGTGTGGATGCACACCTGTATGCATGAAGTGCTGCAAAGTTTTTCATCCGCTGCTTCTTTTAAAGCCGCTAAATGATCAGCATTTTATGTCCAGATGGCCAAGTGGCTGCCGGCGGTGATAATATTGTGTTACATCAAATCGTGAGTCATTTTTATGCGTGAAACGTTTATTTATGATTTTATTTTTATCTCCCTTTCAGCGGCTGGTTGGCCACTATCTCTTTCTTCAGTTACAATATATTGATAGCTCTGATGATGTTGGTGCCTACCATCATGTTCACCGCCGTCGCCTCGCTGTCCTTCATCGCCCTCACGAAGGTAACACACAACAGTTTTTGAAGCAAACTTTTTTTAGATTGAGATGTTGCAAATGAATGTCGCTTATGCAAGCCAATACCGGTTAATTTAATATTTTGTGTGTTAGTGAGTGTAACTGATGGGCCCCGCAAAAAAATCTTTTTTCGATGAATGACATTTTTGTCAATTAAAAAAGTCAAGCCCTTCAACAGACAATACACAAGAAAGGCTAGCCTTCAATCACAAAGGTGATTTTGATTTGATTATCAAGTCAAAATCATGCAAACTCACAAAATGCAACTCGTGTATCAGACCTCATGAGACTGACAGGACAGTAAGTGTATTTAATAAATCATCTCAAACGATGTCACGTACAGTTCCTGTAGAAGTTACCGATTTTCCTCAAGTAAAAGCCTCTGTGATACCACCGTACTTGCAGATCCACAACTTCTACCGCGGGAGTGGGGGTAGCATGACCAAAGCGCAAGAGGAGTGGACCACAGGTGCCTGGAAGAACCCCCACGTCCAGCAGGCTGCACAGCAGGCTGCCATCGGGGCGGCCAGCGGCGCCATGCAGGATCAGTACTCGGCCCCGCAGTACAATGACAACCAGATGTAAGAGGCAGAAGACGCAGCGGCGACGATATCGTTGGGGCCAAAGTCAGCTGGTTTTTATTTTAAATGAATGAATCTGCGTGTTTTCAAGCCATCTCATGATTTGGTAAACAGATGAAAAAAATGTTACATCTTTTATAACTTTTCAAGTAACATACAGTGAACCGCTTGCACATTCACAAATTGAGTAGATTTCGTTGGCAGGGCTCGGTATCGGTCCCCTGTGAGTTGTAGGGGTTCACTGTCATCAGAATTAGCGTACTAAGAAAAAATGTACCTGTATGATTTGTTTTTAATGTCTTATTTTGAGTATTATACTGTTATATTGTGTTTATGACCTACCGTGGATATACCAAAGAAAAGTTAGCATTTAGCACTATGCATGGAGAGAAAATGGCCGTTAGATTTTTGGCTGTTACCTCAGGATGACTTCATGGGATTTCTCTGCAGTTTGCCACATTTCTTTCTTTATTCTTTTTTTAACACTGTGAAATTAAAAATGTCATAATGGGCGGAAAAAAAATCGATATTTTTTATTACGCATGAAAGAAAATTATATAGACTGTATATTTATTTTATGAGTAAAAATGTCCCCACAAAGTCTGAATAGTGCAAGAAAATAATCTGTCACACAAGTATTAAAGACAAATATGATGTTTAGACAATTAGTAAATATTCAGAATTACATTTCGTCTTTTCATTGTGGCCCTTCATCGTAACTGTGAACAGTGGGAAGAAAAATCACATTATTGAATTTAACTATCAACTATATCCTGTTAAGCACATATGTATAGTAAGCATTTCATTTACTGTAGTTTATTACGAGACTTTAGAATTTATTTTAAAAATGGTCATTCAATATTGTTTGACATTTTTTATAAAGTCACATGTGCAGACAGTGTTGCAGTGACCTGCATCTTGCTATATGAATGTTTGCCCACAGGGAGGTGCTAAGTTTTTTTAATTAAAAAAAAAATATATATATATATATATACAGTTTCTTTCACCATGAATTGTTGCATTTAATGTGAGGGAATTATGAAGCCACACCTCGTTTCCACATTTTCTACACATATACACAGGCACGCGAACACACACACAGACAGACCACCGCCCGACTGACTGACATAGATCGACAGATAAATAGATATTAATCATGATTCTAATTGCATTGGACTGTACAAGTGTACATAATCAAGTGTCCCTTCATGCACATGTCCTAATAGCGCTACAACCACTATACTCATACACCCATCAAAAGTAAAAAAAACAATTCTAAACAAAATATATCCCATATCTTGCATTGATAATGTGCAGGGTCTCCTCTGCCAGTGACGTGAAATAATTAAACAACACGGCAATGACATTTTACTGCAGCGGTATTCCCTTAGGAGCCAAGTAGTGCTTTAATTGCCACACACACACACACACACACACACACACACACACACACACACACACACACACACACACACACACACACACACACACACACACACACACACACACACACACACACACACACACACACAACCTCAAACCTCCAGAGAAAAATTGGTGACAGCTTCAGGTAAATAGGACAGCTTGTCAGTAGCAGTCACAGATTAAAACAAATCAAGGATGTGCTGGTGAATTTATCTAATAGTTGTCCATTGAGTGAGCGACTTCAACAAAACACCTGCTTTCCTGTATTAACAACATTCTCTTTTTATGTGAAGGTTCTTGTAAAGTGACTGGTAAAATAGGCACATTACAGAGAAGAGTGATGTTTACCACCCTAATGATTGAAAAAAGTAATTGGGGTACGGAACTGCAGTGCCCACAGCTAACACACAGCAATGTGGTCCGCTGGCTCGCATGCGAGCGCATGATTTGATTTCAAATGCTACGTCGCCATGTTTCCTCTTGCAGTGGTGAATTTAGTCAGAAAACGACCGTAAAGCCCATAGAGGACACAAGTAACAAACAGTTTACAAGCACACAAAGAAGCGATAGTTTCCATTGATTGCTAGCCAATGAAAAAATATATAGTACTTTATTTTTAAACTGAAATACCGTAATGTGTTTGACAAATAGATGATAGAGAATGTGGCCCATTGTGTTGTATCATTGAATTGAATTATACATACGTTTTGGATATTTCACATAACGTCATTAGCCTATAAAGCTATTTAAGAACGATCGTAAGGTTCATTTTTATTTTTCTTGTTTTTTTTGTGTTTTTTTTGCATTACCGGTATATGTTTGTGTCACATTGAGAGGGCAGAAATCACCTTCAGAATCTTGGTTTTCCAACTGTTTTTGCTCTAAATTGGAAGATCCCTATGACTTTTGAGAGGCACTTATATGTGATTGCGCCACAGGGATGCTACAAAGTTGCCTTGGCACTTATTTTCCTGTACTTTTTTTGCTTTCAGTCCTCGCCCCCCCCCCCTCAAAAAAAGAAAAACAACACAGAAGTTGTTGCCTTAAAGGAGAACTCATAAAGTTAATGGGAGTCAACAGTGAGGTAATTATGGTTTTTACTTTCAATGGCTGTCAAAGAGAGTTCTTTTCTTCATGATTTGTCAAAAGCAGATTTAGTGGGAGGCGGCAGGTAAGTACCGGTACTGGTGGTGATGATTTAACGTATTTTTTTTCCCCTTCTAAAATGGTCACGTTTGACCTTAGCTGACAGAGCACAGAGGAGCTTTTTGTTCTACGACTCGGCCGAGATGTATAGAGTGCTCTTTCATGCGGTTGAACAAACACACGTTGCCGTCTGCACAACGTCTGCCGGGTGTGCGCCTCACACAGGCACGCATTGAAACTCATGCATGTGAGCGCAGCTCGGCGCGATGCAGGCCGGCATCTGGTAGGTGACGTGACTGGTATGAGGAAGACTGGCGCTGTGTCCTCGTGTACACGGGAACTTTTTCAATGGAAATTTCTCCCAGTCCGCAAGCATTTGTGTTCCCATCCATGGCGGCAGTCAGACTGTATCCTGCGCTGTTTGCCACTCTACAGATTGAAATGTTATACCTCAGTGCCCCATGTGGTATACCGACAGCCAAACATTGGTGTCAAAATTTCTGCAAATCTCTCACAACTCAGTGCCAGAGTATCTTGACTGTGGTGGGTGTGGAGGAGATCTTTGCATCCTTCCGGGGAGTAAAGGAGGGATCTCCCAGCTGTCTGGAAGGGGGCCATGTTAGTCATTCACTGTAAGGGAAGGGGTGCCGCTGCCAGCCTGTGTCGTCACTGATCTCATAATGAGAGCCATCCCCCTCTGACAGGGAATGACTCGAGTGAAATATGCTGCTGTCGGAGGAGGTAGGGGCCGGGGGTGGGGGGGTGGGCAGCAATCCCTGTGGTTGACTTCTTTATCAATCCTACCCTTGGAACCTGTGGGTTGCCGATACGGTCTTTGCCCTCAAAGGATATCCTCCAATCGTCTCTGCTCAGATGGGACAATCCGAAATGAATCATCCCATCATAAATATCCTTAAAGCAAGGATTCCCCAGCTGGGTGCAGGCACCATTGGAGGTGTGTGACTGCCAGCTGGGGGTGCACGTTATCACAAGCGCAATTGTCGTCTGGAATAGTAATGAAATATCCACACGATGATGTTGGCAGCAACAGTTTGCCATGGCAATTTAAACTTAAACTGGGCTCCAATTTCCAGATGAGTCACCAAGCCGCCACGCCCACCATACACTGCCGCAAACAGATTCTAAATGAAAAGGTACCAAAGCACGAATCGCAAGATTTTATTTTGAAGTTGGTTTTCTTACCACGGTGGCGGGGTGTTACCGTCATGCATTGCTCCAGCTGGTTTGACTGTCTTCCCGTCCATGCGTCCGAACCAGTACCGTATTTTTCGGAGTATAAGTCACAGTTTTTTTCATAGTTTGGCTGGGGGTGCGACGTATACTCTGGAATGACTTATGTGTGAAATGGTTAACACATTATTTTCACATTAAACCGCAAGAGGATGCTCTCGGCCTGTGTTGATACTTTCCACGTTGGCGATAACTGAGAAAAGCAACTGATGATGACTCTGACGTAAGAAGAGGAAGCGCTGCATCTTCTACCTCTGGAGTTGGCGGAGTTGTTTAAAAGTGACACAGAGCATGAAGCTTTCATTGGATTTCGTGATTTGGAGTGACGCTGATGGTTTGATCAATTTGTTAGCATGTTCTTTGTGCTATAGTTGTCTAAATAACTCTTAATATGTTACGTGAACATACTAGGCACATTCACAGTTTGTTGTTTTCAGCGTCATGTAACTTATTCATCCTGTTGTTCTCTAGTTTTATTTTTATTTTAAATTGCCTTTCAAGATGACATGTATGTTTCTGGTGTTGGATTTTATTTTAAAAAAAAAATCCCAAAAATGTGACTCATATTCCAGTGAGACTCATATGTTTTTTCCTTCTTAATGATCATTTTTTTGGCTGGTACGATTTATAATCCGGAGCGACGTATAATCCGAAAAAATACGGTAAGCATGAGCATTTTTTTTCCCCTTTTGATCAAAGCACTTGAATTACTTGAGGACTCATTAGACCTTGAGACGACAGGAAAATGACTAAATTCCTCAAAAAGCAGAATAAAAATTTAAAAAAGTTGATATCCGTGTCAATTATGTTTTGAGCTAGGAACAAATTAAACTATTAATTTAATGAAACAAAATCCTTTTTGTGACATTTGTGTTTCCTTTTGTGCCGTGAAATATTTCCCATTTAAAATTTGTGCCTTGGCTCAGAGAATGTTGGAGAAAAAAATGGTGATATGACACTAAAAAAATGTGCTTTAGTTGCCAAAATATTATGGATAAGATAAATTTTATTCCAGCGACCATTAATATAAGAAATATCGAACCATTTAATAAATGAGAAAATATAGTACCCACAATGCACATTAGCTGCCTTGGAGGGGAAGTGTTTAATTCAAAGATTTTATGGCAAATTGAGGACATATTCCATAAAACTGGCGAAGGAGGAAAAATGAGGGAATTAAGTTGTCTTTGTTATGAGGCCCACTGACTACCTGGCTTTAGGCGGACACAGCCAACAGCTCCTACCTTCACCATGCAAGAGTGAATTTATTCCCGCAGAAATGGGAGAGTCATTGCATCCCGACTCTCATAATTAGTTCGCAAAGGCAGGACGCGTGCAGCCATAATTACCTGCTGCCTTGGTGCCAAGCCTTACAGTTTTGACATGCCAAAAGTAGCCTTTGGGTCTCAAGGTGGACTTTTTGGCAAAAGTAGGCTCAAGAGACAAGGACTGAGTCTTGCCACAAATTCGAGAAAAATTGTACTTAGTGTACTCAGAAAGATATCCTTTCTTTGACTTAACACAAAAGAGAAAACTCCATAGTGGAAGTCGAGCGGCACACTAGCCTCGTGCTTAGCTGCTTGCGTGTCTGACTAACAGGGAGGAGTTGGCATGTTTTTGGATGGTTTTCATCTCGCACATTCCACAAACATTCATGGCACTAAATCAGGGTTGCTTGCCAAATCACACGCTGGGTATAAAATAAGCAGATTTTGATTTTAATGAAACACCAACTTGTTGATAGCGATGGTAAATCGCTCAAATTTTCAGTCAGTCGGAGCAGGGGTTTGGGAGCTACAGTCCGGCGCATTTTGACGTTTTCTGCAAAAAGGGGTGTTGCCACCTTCCTTTGAAGGCAACACAATTCCCCGGCAGTTTACGCCGTCAGTGAGATCCCTGCCGCGGAGGTATGCTTGCACGATCTAATCAGCCTCGCTTCACCACTCTTCATCCGCCTTTTGCCATTATGCTTGCAGCCGGAAAACGCTTGTTGCCTTCCATCGTTTGTCGAAAATGTGGGTTGGTGGTGGGTTATGTGACTCACTTGGGGGATTATTGGTCTCCCTCAAGATCTGTGGTTGAACAGCAAGCAGATAGCATTTCTCACCCAAAGCTAAGAATGTATTAAGCGTGTAACCAGATGTCATTTGCGATTGTAGTTGTTTGGAGTGCGGATTCAGAGCTTGGATTTCGGCGAAATATTTGTATATGAGGGGCAAGTCAATCAGTGCTCCGCCAGATGCAGCAGCAAAACATATATTCGATTTCGACTTTAGCTGACCTAACATGCATACATATTTTGGAAATGTGGGAGGGCGCCTGAGGTGTATTTGGAAGGGCTGTCTTTATGTTTCTTGGTATGTAGCCTAGCTACATTCAAGTGACCAGATGTTGGCTATCCATTTATTTTTTCAAACGAATGTGATTTTACTTTTCATTTTTATCCTCCATCTACTGCAAGTGCAGGGTTTACCAAAAGTGTAAACGTGTGGGGGCAAAAATGCAGAGGATCAACCTTTGCAGCACAGAAGTTGGAAATCATAATGTAAATGCCATTTTTTGAATCGACATTTCTCCAGACGTTATCATGTACATTCTACAACCACTTTCTGTAAAAAAAGAACACCCTTATTAGGACTGTATTAGTACTCAACGATTAATCAACCAGTCTTCTACATCACTAATCGTCACTCGGGTCATGGAGCTTGTCCCAGTTAATATTGGGTGAGCGGTGGACTACACCCTGGCCTGGTCGGCAGTCGATGATAGGACACACATTAAACAACAACCATTCACACTCTCCTCTACGCACAATTGAGCACTGGTATTCACAATGCACAGCATGACGTGCCTTTCTCTTGACTGTTTCCTTGCTTTAAAACACAACAGTTAACGCAAAGCTTTGATGATAAAAAGTCGGACTGAATGTGGGCCTCTTCAGACGACAACATTATCATGTGCAGATAAATTGTCACAGCATCACTCTTCACACATGCGCTTCCATGAATAATGGATACAACAAAGTAACGAAAAAGGCAAACGGCACAGAGGAAGGGTTCCAATAAATATCCATCTTATCAAAGTGAAAAAAAACAACAACAACAAAAAAGAAGCTATTTCATTAATAAATGTGGTCCAGTTATGTTCTAGTAAAATGTGTATGTTTCGTACCAAGCCAGACATATGGAACTAGAATATTTTTGACAGTGATATGTGTATAACAAAACTGAAGTGGTTGGTGTCCTTTACATGTCTGCATATACGAATCGAAAGTCAAATTGGAACAATGTCAAGTTGTTGTTTCGGCATCGTTGTCTTTGATCAATGCAACTTGCATGCATGAAATGTCATCCGGTCGCTCAGTCCCAAGTACAGGCTTTAACCGCGAGTTCAAGCAGACGAATATCAAAAGGCTCTCTGTATAATCATCTGGTCCGTTACAGCTCCCGCGTGCAGATTGCAGCGCTGATATGTACTTCAAGTCTCCCGCTGCTCCGGTTTTCCCAGAGACCACGCTGGCACTGGCAGATCTGGCAGTGTGCATTATGTATATCGTGTATCTTTCTAACGCAGTGGGTGTCTGCTGGGTTTTGACTGTGCGTGCGCCTTGGGCAAATTTTCCTTTGCTGAAGCACACGCTGTCCCACCCTCACCCTGCCTTGGCATGACATTTGTGCATGTTGTTAATTTTGCTGAAACATCCCAAAGTTAAAGGAGACATATTATGCAAAGCAGTATCCAGTTAATAACACAAGCTCTCTTCCAAATACCTTGCAGAACAAGTATTGCAGCATACTTGACACACATTATCAACTTGCTGAAATCAGCTTGATTTGATAGTCGAGCGGTAAGCCTTGTTGCAAATTAAAAAATTCTGTGACTAAATGACACCCCCCTAAAAATATTTCAGTTTTCTAAAATATTATGAATTCATATTAAGTGAAATTATTATTTTGGTTGTAAAATCATAACTTTACCAATATGTTAACATTTTCCCCCCTTCACATTATAATGATTTTATTCTTGAATCGTTAATTTTGTTTCCAAGTATCCCGACTTTTTCAACGCAAAATTCTCATGCGTTCGTATCAGCTGTGATTTTATATATTTATATATAATGTTCTCGTTATGGCCTTGATTATCCTTTATATGTGTCAGGATTCCGGACGGAACAAGAATTTCACAAGCGGAGATAAGAGGCTTTGAGCAAGACCGACAAAGTACAACTAAAGACGCCGGAAACAAAGAACCAGGAAAATGTGAGAACCCCCCCCCCCCAAAAAAAAAAAACATTTGCAAAAGGCAAGGAGCAAGAAAAATGGAAATTGCTTGTCAACTCAAAGGACCTGTAAGCACCTTTCAAAACACTCAAGGACACCATACAATCCAAACAAGAACAATAAAACCACCAATAACATTCTAAATAATAAAAAAAAAGAGATGAATATAAACTGAGTATGCAATTTTAAATAGGTGGGTTTTGAGATGGGAGTTGAATGTGAGAAGAGAATCAATATTTCGGATGTTGGGTGGGAGTGAGTTCCAGAGTTTCCAATACACACAGAACATACAACAAGAAGACAAAAATACTTTGAAGTAACACGGCAAGGCTATGAGGGGAAAAAAATCTCACGAAAATTAAGCACTTGGAGTCATGAGCAAAGCGATAATCCGCCAGCTAGCTGTGGCTGAAGCGTGGCTTTTTAAAGGCAGTAAGTAACGATGCCTGATGTGGGACAGGTGTGATGTGTTGACGTCGACTCTCCAGCTGGAGACTGAAAAGAAACGAGACAAGATCATGAGTGTAGGGGGTCCTTCTGCACAATCCCGTGTGATTCACTACGAGATATGTGCCCCCCCCCAAAAAAAAATCCTGTACAAAGATTAGATTTTTCTGCTGTACCTAATCTGTCCAGTGATCAGTGTTGGGAGGGTTACTTCAAAAATGTCTTCCGTCACAGTTACCGGCTCCTTGTTAAAATAAAATGTGCTGTGCAGTTGTTAGTAAGGGAATCCATGAACGATGTAAAGTAATTTAGCTTGACTCTTTTAATTATTTCTGGATTACCAGTACTCCAAAACCAAATATAAAATAAGATAAGATATTCTTTATTCGTCCCCACACTGGGGAAATTTACAGCCTCCAGCAGCAAGAATGTATGTAGAAAGAAGAAAGGAGAAAGAGAAAAAAAAAAACAAACATCTTTCAATTAAATACAATATGAACACAAAATGGATAAATCACAGTACTATTTACAATTTTCCATCACATCATTTAATTATTATTATTATTATGATTGTTATTTTTTATTCATCAGCCTGACAGCAGTCGGTAGGAACGAGCGTCAGTATCTCTCCTTCTTGCAGCGCGGGTGTAACAGTCTCTGGCTGAAGGAGCCAACAAGTGCTGTCAGGGCAGGCTGGAGGGGGTGGGAGGGACTGGCCATCATAGCTTTTAGCTTAGTTAGCATCCTTCTGTTGCCCACCTCCTCCAGAGTGTCAAGGGAGCAACCCAGGACAGAACTGGCCTTCCTGACCAGTCGCTCCAGTCTCTTTCTGTCCCGGGCCGAGATGCTGCCTGACCAGCAGACAATGCCATAATGGATGGCCGAGGCCACCACCGAGTTATAAATATGGGAATTAAGACAAAATAAATTAAATATGACTTCAGTATATGTTTGGATAAGTGTTTCTTGTCGTGTTGGTCTTATGAATGTTTAAAATTGATGGAGGAAAATAGAAAAAAAACTGAGTACCCAAACAGAGACCGACTGATAAACATATGTTGACAAACGCACAGTGCTGTAATTAAGACCACAGCAGCCGAGACCAAGACATTATTTAGACTAGAGAGTATCGAGACAAGACCAAGACTGCATGCTGTATGTCAAAGAAAAAAAAGCTAACAAAAAATAAAACCCCAGAGAAAAATGGCTAGTATCTTTTCTTTTTGCAGCAAAAACAATTTCCGCTGTGTTGTTTTTAAGTGGTACAATAAAACTCATCGAAATCCAATTTGTTCTTTCACTTCTTCAAAATGATGGAGTCAAAATTATTAAACTGATTTGTCCTGACAAGCGATGTTAAATGTCATTTTACAAAAATTTGCATTCTGCCTTTCTCACTGCGGCTCTCCTTTTCTCTACTCAGATCCTCGCGTCAAACACGCACTGATAACAGCGCTTTCAGCGAATTAAAAAGATAAAATAAAATACAGAAGTTGTCAGCAACAGTGGCAGTGGAAGAGCTGCGACGGGCCTATTGATCGTGCGTTTTTTTTTTCAAACTATCCGCATGTGGAGGACATGTCATAGCCAGTTTTCCTCACCTCCCACCTGACTGGCATCCATCAACTCTTAACTCGGCCCATTTCGCTAAATATATGATGACAATTGATCCACTTGCTGTGCCGAGGGATCAAAAAAAAAAAAGTAAATACATGTCGGCAGCCTCTTTGTCTACATAACAATTCTAATCTTGTGAATTTTAATAAATGTACCTGTAATGCGATTATGACCCCCCCCCCCCACCACCTCCACCAACCCGCCCACATAACTGTTTTTTTTTGTTTGTTTTGTTTTTGCATCCTGATTAAGTAACCCCAGCACGTGTATTCCGGTACTACCCAAGCCTGCCAGTGAGGCTCAGTTGGAGGTAAAGATGACTCCCTTCATCACAATTCTCAGTTTGTAGCATTTTATTTCACCCCATGACCGCACACAAATTCTGGCTACCCATAAAACACATAGATTGAACAAATGCAATCGTTACAACTTGATCAAAACCAACATTTAAGTCAGTCATGTATCAGTGGAATAGTTGCTTAATACATTCTTTTTCAAAAGAAAATAAGGCATTGATGACCATATGTGCCACCTGACCAGTGTTGGTAGTTGAAGAAGACAGTGTAAACGTCCAGCTAACAAACAACAGCCCTGTTTTCAGGAGAGTTTTCTTTTTAAAACACTGGAATGTGCACACCAAGCCAGTATAAAGAAACCATACACTACTCACAATTGTTCAACTGTTCAGTGTTTCTGTAGTTTTTGCACAACTTGCTGCACTCACACGGATATCCAGAGAGACCGGAAGAGTCACAGAAAGGTATAGAAGTGGACATAGTTGGAATTCTGGATCAAACACCTGTTATGAATGCAAGTTGTGTGAAAAGTCCTGAACCTGCGAGAATGTGTACAGTCATCTGCCTTGGAAGGTGCTGCTGCTTATTTTACAAATACTGTAGTGGCCGGGAGAGTTGGTTAACTCAGCTGCAGATACAGGAAGGTGTCTATTATGACTTCATTTGTATGTACCGATATATTGACACACACAAATTGTTGAATTTACTGGAATGTTACTTGTCCCCACATCAAACTTAAGATAATTTGTAATACTGCAACGGAAACCTGTTTACAACATGCAACCCACTCCTCATACTGAAGCTGTGAGAATATGTACAGGAATTAGCCTTGATAGGTGCTGCTGTTTTGGTAAGCAACAGATTTCGACTGACCTCTTTTGTGCACAAGGATTGATGTAACAAAAGATTGATTTCAAACACAAATTCTGAGTTTGGGTTTAAAATATACCTTTTGGGACACAAGTCTTGGAACTTTTTTACCGATTGATTAAATGTGGCACGGCGCAGTTAGCGTGGAGGTCATTACTTGATGAAATACGGTAAAATGCATTTTTGAACGGTGGCGTCTATGAACTGAGCCAATCACAACGACTTCCCTTTATTCCTAATGGGAAAAAGGGATTTTTAGATTGCAAGACGGCATCTAGTTGAGAACTTGGAACGTAGGAAAAAGGAAAGGACAAATGAGTACCACACAATTTCAATCCAGCCTGATCCACTTTAATAACCCCCCGCACCCCCCTAAACAAATAGATAATTCAGATCATTTAGAGAATTTCACTGGCACCATTCTTTTTTTTTATTATTCATAGTTCAAACAGAAACTCTGCAGGAAGTGTGACCTGATTGCACACACCTATTAAAATGAATGCAGAATGCTTCCACACATTCTGGAAGCAAAATGCCAGGATGATATTAGTATGATGAGTCTCCTGGGATGTGGAAGTTGATTCATAGCTTAATAACATAACAGCAAATAAAAATGCCTTTTACGATATGGTCACTTGAAACACGGGTGGGGGGGGCCTTTTTAAATTTTTTATATCTTTTTTTTTTTATGGCCCATTTCAATTCTCCAAGGGCCATGCTCAATGTATTGTCATTACAACACCTGATGCAAGCTAGCAATTATTATTTATATTGTGAGCTATATTTGCTGGCTTTTCTGGCTTTGCCCTATGTGATTTTATTAGTTTTTAGAATTTGCAGGGCGTTGCCAATCAATTACTCTGGGGAAGGATGACATATGTTGTCCAGGTAGGTTGCCCACCCCATCTTAAAATAGCAACCAAATGAATCAGTGCCAAAAGCGGATCCCACTTCTTCCGCCATGAGGGGTCCCCCAAATCTGAGACAGCGCAAAAACAATAAAACAGCAAAAACAAACAAACAACAACAGCGAGCCGCCGAGTCCCATTCACATTCCAATCGAGGAGCAGTCAGGGCCACTCGAGAATGGTCGGTCGTTCGGTCTTCCAGTGCCTGATCAAGACCTGCAACGTAAGCAGCGTGTCGTGTTAATGTGGAGAACATCTATTCATTTCCAAAATGGGAACATATCGTTAAGTTTAGCGGACGATTTAAAAACAAAATCGCAAGCATGGAATGACATGACAGAAGTAGACTGAACAAAAACACTCTAAGGAGGGACCACCTGCAAGTCTTACTCTTCCAACGCATAAAGTGACATCATCTAGAATATTGCTTAAGGATTACACGGCAAGACGTGTTAATTTAATTCAACCCAGAGAGTGTCTGCGCCGTATGTGCTGCTGTTTTGGTTAGCAACACACAGTAGTTAATGCTTTGATATCCATATCATCAACAATGCCAGCCAATCGCAGGGTGCACAACCATCTGCACTCACACTCAGACCTAGGGACAATTTGGAGTGTTCAATCAGCCTGCCATGCATGTTTTTGGAATGTGGGAGGAAACCGGAGTACCTGTAGAAAACCCAGGCAGGCCCACATGCAAACTCCACAGAGGGAGGCCGGAGCCGGGATCGAAACCACAACCTCTGCACTGTGAGGTCGACGTGCTAACAACAATATCGATACTTTTATATACAGTAACTTTGTATGTCTATAACTGTTGATATATAGATACAGCTATATAGATAGAGCTATGCAGATATACGATGCAGATATTGATAAATATATTTTATTTACTTATTTATAATGCTCCACACATCCACTTCTGCAGGTTTTACAAATTTCCATACAAAGTGACACTTTACTTCCACTTTTCCGTCATCAAAGACGGGAAATGCTTTTGCTAGCAATTTCTAAGTTTGGCACTTTGTCCATCTTCTGTATTGCTAATCGAGCTCGCGAAAACTTCATCACCTCTGCATCTTTTCTTGGGGCTGGGAAAAGAACACGAAAAGTTTCAGAGGCCATTAATCTTAATTGAAGAGTAAGAACATAATTTGTTAAATCATCAAATAGTTTAGCTGGGGAAGCTATTAAGTCCACTAATAAGTCGGAAGTACTTTGATACACTTTGATGCTCTTCATTGAGCTGCCATAAAAAAAAGTGCCATTTCTATACTGTGCTTCAGTGGAAGGTCGACATGATGTGAAACCTAATTTACAGTCCTGACTCGCAGGACAAAACATTAGGTACACCTACACAAGCTGCGGAGATCTAATTTAAGTCAGGACGAAAGGATCCTCTTGAAATTGCTGCTTATTGTGCTTGCATCTTTATTGTTGTTATTCTGAGGCCAGACATATCACAGATAATATTGCAGTTGTGTTCATCCTGGTGAAAATTTACGTCTCAAGCACGACCCCTCAAATTGGACTGTTTAAAAAAAAAAAGTATACCGGTATATATTTTCCTTCAAAGACAAATTTGTCCGAGATATTTTGTACGATTGCTCCCAAATCTCCATAACAGATACAAGACAAATGAAACTGCTTGTCGGAGTATTCAGCATGTGGAATTAGATTAATTGTCATAATGCGCAAAACTCAATTAATGAATAAGTCCACACTTGTGGGTGTTACTTTTTACACATTATTGACCATCCTAAAGTGTTAAAAATGGCTTGCTCTCTTTGAAAATACAATGTAATCATTGAACAAAAAGGCCATTTTGGGGGTCTGCTGAAAAGTGATTTTGGATGTACAACGGATCTGGCCGACACCAGCGATACACATAAACTCCAAATTCACTTAATATGAACTCTAATTTACCAGTAACATCGTTAATGTTATTGTACAAATAAAGGTCTTGCCTCTCATCAGTAGTTAACTAAATGCGCTTTTTTTTTTTTTACCTCCAGGAATAATTAGAATAAATCAACGACTTGGTTCAAGACAATGACTATGTTTACATACGGTCAAAATGTAAATTCCCGTTTCTGAAACATTTGGGGTAACCAGTTTACATGAGTGAGCAGACACAGTAGTTGAGATCAACTGAACTTTCCCCATCTCAACGACATTGCACCGTTTCTGGTTGTGTTTTTGGGCGGGCTACGTACAACACACCCCATATACTTCCTATACTCAAAAGACCAAGATTCAATGTGGATGGAGCACTTGCAGAGTACAAACCAACGTCCCTTACAATGGAGGTATTTCGATACGTGTTTATCTGACCAAATATTCGGTTTAGAAAAGAAGTAACGCAGGGGTCTTATTCGGGGGTATTAAATATCAGCGTATTTTGGTGTTTGCATGGCCCTTAAAAACACGAATTTTGGTGTTTTGAGAGGATTATCGACTGCATGTAAACATTCACTGGGTGAATGTTTACATGCAGTCGATTTTTTTTTACTTACTGCGCAAGCTGGCATTTGGTTGTCGTAACAAAGCGTCCCGTGTAATGGATGTTGCATCTGACCACGTTGTTCGTAAAATCGGATTCCATCACCAGGAATTTGGGGTTGACCGTGAGCTAAAAAACAAAAGAGAAATGAGATTTGAATTAAAAAGAAAAAAAAATGTCAGAGTCCCACTCGGTTCTTACCTTCAGAATGTAGTTTCCAGGCTGGATATCGGTGATGTCGATCCATTGACAGTCAATATCGGCATTGTAAGTATCATAGCAACCTGGGCTCAGACCCTTAGCAAATGGAGACATCAAAGTCATTCATATGACAAATCGAATGATATTTCAACCTAACTTTTTTTCTCACTAAATTACAATTTGATTCTCCCTAGCATTATGAGTTAAAATAACACATACACAGACACACACACGCACCTCAAGTGAAGGTGGCTATTTTGTGTTGAATAACTGGACAATTGAAACCAGTCATTTATGTAACATGGGCAGGTGACCGAGTACAGTACATGCTTGATCAGTGGTTCTTAACCTTGTAAGAGGTACCAAACCCAACCAATTCCAATGCACGTTGACCGAACCCTTCATTCCAAATTCAAGACATTAAAAAAACACATTTATTAAAAAGATTTTAAAAAATTAAGTACAATTACATGGCCTAACTATATATATATTTTTAATTGTATGACGACAGTCACATGGTGACTACTGAGCGAACTAAATTTCCCGCAGCACTGATTGGACAAGCAACGTAATGTGATCATCTGCAGCCAGTGATGGCCAGGCGGGCGTGTCATAACTAATTGACACGTTGAGTCGGGTATGTCTTAACCTCCATGGCAGAGGCTCCATCGAACCCCTGAGACCGCTTCACCGAACCCCTAAGTTTCGATCGAACCCAGGTTAAGAACCACTGTGCTAGATATATGGCGTTGATACTTTGCTGATTGTGCTTTGTGTTGGTACAGAACAAAGTAAAGTTATCGATCCGAATGGAATCCCAGGCCATGTTTTGAGTGCTTTGCCACCATTTTATGGCAATTACAAATCTTTTTGTTAGCGAGGCCTCAATTATTTGCGGTTTGCCGAACTGCCGCGTTACCTGAGTGTGAGAGGTGCACGCATAACGTTTCAGGTGTCCGAAGTCACAAGTGGTATCCTCCAGACAGAAACTGGCCTTGTGTCCTTCTGCCACTTTGCGACCTGAGGCGACCTCCAACAGGTCGTAGTGGCTGAACTCATCCATGCTGTGATAGTGCCTGCGGTGGGAAAAAGGCGAAAAAGAGCGGTTGCTAAGGAAGGAGGCAAACAGTCATGTGAGCTCGAGTTCGGCTTGTTCCAATGAAACTCTGTGACGTTTATGCAAATATTATGAACTCATGTGTTAGTGTTTGCGTGTATAATGCCGTGCCGTGCACACATTAACGGGAACTTTCAAAGCCAAGGTAGGTTAATTAAGGCAAATCAACATATTACGTCCTTCGCAAAAGAAAATAAGCATGTATGAGCGACACAAGACTTACATTATACGCGTATTTGCACAGCTTTGGCAGATCAGCGGAATCAGATCAACAGAGCACGGGGTGACCACGCACCCTCTGCACCGAACAAAATTTGGATTCTTGAAATCCCAGTCATCATGTATTAAACCTCATTCCGCGACTTGGGTTTGCGTTTTGCAAGATTATCCATTTTCAGGGGTGCTTGTCATCATTTGAGTAGCTGCTGAGCTCCGGCCTATCCCAGCTTAGTTTGCGGCGGGGGCGAACAATACCCTGTAATGGGTGTTTAACACATAGATCCATTCACACTCACATTCACAACCACGGACAAGTTGGAGTCTCAATGAACCTGACGTGTCCAGTCATTTTGGGGGGAAATGCGTGAGGAAGCCAGCATATGCGGAGTAAACCCACAATAGCTCAGGAGCGTGCAAACTCCACAGAGAAAGCCGAGAGTTGAACTCAGAACCTCTAAATTGTGAGGCCGACATACTAACTACTATTTCACTTTGACGGATTAAAGGTAATTATAGTTTCTCTTAATAATCCCAAATGAAACTTTCATATCATGACACTTCAGAGGCCTTCATTGTGTATCCAATGTCCAAAGCGCCTTCACAATTGACATTTGTATGGGTGAGCTAAACACTCCCATTAAACTTCCATACAAAAGACATCATGGGGACATTCTGTGTGTTTCAATAAACACGATGCATATTAAAAAGGAAGTTTATTTCCAACTGCCGTCATTATGGTGAGGTAAGCGCTAAGGACTCTTGAAGTCACACCAATTGAGCTTGTGCAAACATTGCTTGATTATTTTTATTATTATACTGCATGTTGCAACATTTTTTTTATGGGGACGGTGGTTAATACACGCCAACGACAACTTGGAAAGCAAGTCAGAGTCAGTGGGGCGAACATTTCAACACTCGGCCTTTCCAGTGGTAACCACTTACGTCCCTTGCTATCAATGCATTGCGTGAAATTCAAATGTGTGTGTTTCATTGTTGTTACATTTCTGGATTCCCTGTGCTGAGCAACAATCATTGATAGCATGTTAGATGCTAAATACAATTTGTTGTATAATGTGTGTGTTCATGTATGAAACTTGGCAAAAAATAGATTTTCCCGAAAGATGGTCCCCATATGATTCGAGGATCCACTCCCCGACTACATACTAGCTCTGGAGTAAGCAAAGGAGGGACACAGAGGATATATAATATACAACGCATTCAAGCCCTGATTGTTATTCATGAGGCTGTTTTCCAGTGGCGAGTCCCAGCTTGGAGGTTGCATTGACTATTTTATCCTAACTATTAATCTGACACTCCACGGAGCATAAGCAGGATTTGAAGACAAACTGTACGTACCGACGGCCGTGGACTCTAATTGCCACATAACCGTAGGACACAAGATGCTCGGTGGAAGAAAAATATATTCAAACAACACTGCGGGAGAAAATGTTTTTTTTTCCTCCTGGGCTCCCCCTACCATACAAAATACAACAGCAATGGCGCTTTAAAAAAAATTCAATGACTTACATTGCCTCCAAAAAGTAATGGGATAGTGAGTTCAATTTACATTTGATAGAGAGAGAAAACATTTGTGGTTTGTTGCTTGTTGTTCCGTGATAAAGGTTTAAAAAAATAGTGTTGCAAGTTGACTTCATGTTCAGATTACAGGACTACATTTACTGTCGACTATTAGAGGTGCAACAGATGTGGAAAAATAAAACAAAACAAAACATTGTCTAAAGATGAAAAACGGCAAACAAATTTGCCAAAAAGTGCAGAAACAAACTTCAACAAAGTTCCTTGAGAAGGTGTTATGGACTGATGAGACAAAGATAAACCAAAGGAAGGGGAGGTGGGGGATGGGGGGAGGGGGGGGGGACTAAAAGCTTTCTGCTCATGATCTCCAACATACAAGCTAATCTTTGGAACTCGGTGGCTTGCTTGGCTCCTTCTGGGAATGCGCTCACTAATCTTCATTGATGATGTAACACATCAAGGCAGCAGCAAAAATGAACTCAGACGTCTACAGAAACATTTTGTCGGCCAATTTAAAGAAAGATTAGCCGCCAAGTGTTCATCAGGGGCAAGAAATGGATTCTTTGAGGCTAGACAAGTCAATCTCCAGAGTTAAACACCATAGAGCCCTTATCTTTTATTTTTTTTCTAGCTAAAGGGGGACTAAATGGAGTGAATCCTGAAAACAAATAACTGAAAGTGGCTGCCGCGAAAGCATGAAAAGGCATCACAAGAATTGTGAGATTGTCAGTGACATCATAGGTTACATATAGTCCAGTTAAGATCTGCACTGAACTGTGATGTCTTGTTCACTTTCATTTGTTCCAGTACTTTTGCCCACTCCAAAATATTGATTTCCACAACAGCAAATTGTGTGTCACACGCAGCTGTGTACCCGGGGAATAAAATATTAACCATTTGTCTCATATTGGTGTTTTGATTTCTAATCCAAATGTCAACAGCGACTATAAAAGAATTGGCTTCACTGTTCTGATACATTTGGAAGACGGTGTAACTCTGTTGGCTGGTGTTTATGCAAAAAATGCGATCTGTGTCCTGGCTGGTCCTCTCATATTATAAGGCACGAAAAGTCAGGGATAAAGATTGACCTAGTAAGTACAGAAATGTCATTCTCCGGATTCTAAACCAGAGTTGTCATCAAATGACTTTTAAGACGTTATTTTATGCTTATTGTTTTGCTGTTGTTGTTTTTTTGCTGCTTTAAAATGGAAAAAAAGGTGAATCAATGATAGGGCTGTCAATATTGAGTATTTTTAGAATTGATTCCTTGATCGATTCATTGGATGACATTTGATTTTGCATATAAGATATAAGTGTACAACATTTTTTTTTCATAATTACTGTACTGTCAATCGATATCACACAAGAGGGATTGATGTTGCACTCACCAACCTTTTTACTGGTTTGCTCGTGGTTTTCCAAAATAAAAGCAGATGTTTGCGAAGGTCTTATTTTGATTAAACACAAAAATAATCAGCTTTTGCTTTTATGCTTTTATGAAGTTCAACATACACTGAAATCAGAGGATTTGGAAAATTTTAAGCTCAACAATGACTCTAAACGATCATTTTAATAGTAGCATAGTTGAATAATTTGATCATCTGCACACCTCCAAATTGATTATATGTAATACAGAGCAGGCTTGAAGGGTGTAATTACCTCAAACGTGAAAAAAATATTCATTGGGTGCTGGAGTAGTTTCCCAATTGTGACGTATTTGCTCATTTTATGTTATGTGTTGTGTTTATTATTTAACTTTATGTTAACTGTAGTTAACAATAGTTAGCACATCTCAGGTCACCATGGCAACTACAGAAACACTTTTCTCCATAGTAATTGGTACAGTCATTGAAATTATTTTAAACTGTTGTTTTGAACATGAAATTGTTTTGTTTTGTATTGGCTTTGCTGTAATGTAAAAAGAATGCACCCATCCGCCAACACCCATTCTCTATAGAGAGCATACGTGCTCATTTAAAAAATAAAGAAACAGCATTCGCTCAGTGATGCCACGTTGAACCAGCTGCGTGAGAATAAAGTTCTCATCTGAAGATCTGATTGAATAGAAATGTAGGCCAGCAGAGTTTATAGTAAGAAAATGTGAAAGAGATTCCTTTCATAAGCAAACACCGTGCCCCAGTAACCCATATTCCAGCCGTGGCACTCGAGCAGCTATGTGATCGTGTGTCACGGATTGACAGAAAAAAAAAATCTCCCAAAAAGATTGATTTGTTAACTCAGTCAGTGGAATGATTGCCCTGGCTTGCTGCCTCCTGGGAGCCGCCGCCACCATGTGTCAACGTCGACTGACAAATATAAGAAAAAAAAACAACAACACTGCCAATCTCCTAAAATGTTGCTTGCATTCTTCCTCGTTCGGGCAGTCTTGGCAAGACCGTCGATGTGGAATATATTGTCATAAAAATGAGAGCAATAACACTCCCCTCCCAACCAAATTCACATGGAATTCCTGAGTGACATTCAATTTGTTTCATCGGGGGCCTCGACAAGCCAAGTCAAACATTTCCACGGAAGGAGCGAGGGACGCCAGTAATATGTCTTGATAAAACATGGCGTGCAGGAATCTGCCTTTGTGTTCTCGCTCGGGATTTGTAAGGGACTCACCTAGACGTCTTTTCAACAGAAGAATTCTTTTGATAGTGAACCAACTGTAAGTTGATGGAGGTAACCAGGGTCAAAGTAACATGGACACCACATTTTTTTTGGGGGGTGGGGGGGTAGAGCACTCTTGATGACCAAAGCAGTCTCATACAGTGATGCCTTGAGATACGAATGACCCGAAATCCGAGATATGAGCCGTCAAATCTAACTTTTAGGGATTGCCTCATATAGCCTTTCCACCAGATGGCGCTATTTGTGTGATTTTATGTCGATAGTTTATATTCATTACAGACTTGTGAGTATATCACAAGCCTTTGTGCGGTACGTGATGCCATATGATTTAATGTGAGGTGCAACATGATTTATTTTTGTTGTTGTTGTCTTTTAATAACTGTCGGTTGAACATAGGACAGCCATAAAATAATTCAGAAGACGAAGAAATGCTTACTGATGGCAACTGTGCCATTCCCAGGTATGGTGTGGTCTGTTCGGCATGAAGTCAGCGGTGCCCTTGTTCTTCACCCTCTGCGGGAATCGCAGCAGTACTCGGACGTCATAGTCGGTGGTCTCCGGTGCGTACGCAGAGCTGATGGATGAACAGATAAAGCAAAAAGGAGAAAAAGTAGCTTGTTTGTTTCTCATAGCCAGACTTGGAAATGTTCACCGAGCTGGTAAATAATTCATCCGGCGGGTTACATGTATTTCATCGCGTGTTGAGAGGCAAGCCAGTGCAATGATATACACTCTTGTTACAGGATTTACTTTGGTGCGAAATAAAACGAAGCGCCACCTCAACCGCGGAAGATCCAAGCCATTCATCTTGCGGCGCTTGTTTTATCAGGAGTGAACGGCAAATTAGGCCTGCCCATCTGGCGGTGATTGCCGCAAACTCAGACAGGATATGAAAGGGCTTTGAGGGATGGCTGGGTGCTGATCTTCATGTTGTCATCGCAGTGGTGTCCTCAGAGGCGAGTCGGGCAAAAGGCCGGGCCTCTAGGGTTCACGCAGGCCATTGACTTAACAAAGAGGCCTGAAGCCCGCCAAGATGAGCACAATTTACAATGTTCAAATGGATCACGTTCTCTCTTAGATTTTATCTCTTAGTTTAGTGCTAGGCAGCGCCAGCAGGAATGACTGTTTTGGGTGATTTTTCTGTCACAAGGGTCACGGGTGTGCTGGAGCCTATCAGGCAGTAGGCGGGGGACACCCTGAACGGGTCGCCAGCCAGTCGCAGGGCACACATATATGAACAACCATTGGCGCTCACAATCACATCAAGGGACAATTTCGAATGTTCCATTAATTTACTATGCACATTTTTGGGAATGTGGGACGAAACCGGACGTTTTGAAACCCAAATCAACAAATGCCAGTTCAGTTTCATTCATCGATATTAACATGGTCCACCCAATTTAGTGTCGATTGGACAAAATGCCTGATCTGGTCTAAGATGTCGTGTTGATTTTGTGTAAAGCGGAAAATCAGCGGAAAGTAGGCCAATCAAGTTTATAATCATTTCTAATTTGTTTCGGCTTTGCTGTCTTATTAAAGGGCAGCTGTGTATTAAAAATAAATGTCAGCATGTGAGGCCTGAACGGTGAGCATTTTTTCTTAGTAGGACTCACACCGGAAAACTATTTAAACCATTCAATCTTGTGATCTAACAAATAAATAAACATAAGCAAATTCTCATTTTAAATGGTAAATTAACAACTATTCATTTCTGATACTTTGAAAATCCCAAATAAGCACCAATACAGCATATGGGAGGGATGAATTTACATTAACAACAAGGCAAGATGGAGTAGCTTGTTTCCAATGAGATCTGCACTAACAAAAGCAGAAAAATGAAAATGCATTCAGTTTTACCTCGAAAGGCATTTTTCCTCAGCAGCGCAGCGCAAGGAATACATGCGAGCCCTCTGAATGTACGTCGAAGCCTGGACATAGTTGGCATCTGGAACTAGGTCAGGTAACCCTAATGAATGAAGAAAAAAATCAAATATAAAGATTGGTAAATATTCAGGAACCAAACAATCAAGGATGTCATGTTTCAAAAAATTGTATAAAGAGAAACACACGGTTGTAAAGAGGCCCCACTTGACATCATGAATTTTCTCATTTATACCAGTATTTAAAGTGCAGTTGTTCTACCTCGTGGCGAGGTAGGAAAATGAAAGTTTCATCAACAAGTTGAGAATAAAATAAAAACAAACAAAAAAGAAACCAATCACATTAATTGAATAAGGGGCAGAAACCACTTTTACAAATGCAGCAATACACATATTGGTGTGCTGCGGGGGGAAAAAAAATCTCCAATAGAACAAGGCAAACAGCCCATGAATAGCTGTCCCTGTCCGAACAAGTCGGAATGTGTTCAACTTTGGAGGTTCAAAACGTTTCACATCGGTTACCTTGTACAGTTGTAAGATAGCTTGAATGTTAAAAAGTTTCCGTATTTTCCGCACTATAAGGCACTTCGGAGCATAAAGTGCACCTTCGGTGAATGGCCTATTTTAAAACGGTTTTCGTAAACGGGGCACACCACATTATAAGGCGTATAGAATAGAAGCTACAATAGTGGCTGTGGTTCCGTTATACATCCACTAGATGGAGCTACACTAAGGGGACTACAATACAATACAGCTTTATTTATATAGAGCTTTCACAACCGCTGCAACTGTAACAAAGCACTTTACAGAACATTTAAAATACAATGCCAAAGAAATCATACTATTGATCCACATATAAGGCACATCGGATTATAAGGCGCACTGTTGGGTTTGAGAAAATATAATGCTTTTATATTTCTATTTATATGCTTTTATATGCTCTGTAACACACTCCCCGCTGACCTTCGTAACATAGACTCATTAACACATCTGTTTAGACAAGCTTATGCACTCTGACCATAAATCCATTATCTCTATTTTGTTTTATTTTATCTTATCTCATTTGATGTTGTTTTGAAAATGGTATTTTTTGTGTTTTTAACTGCTTGTTGTAAGGTGTCCTCGAGTGCTTAGAAAGGTGCCCACAAATAAAATGTATTATTATTATTATTATTATTTTAGCGCGGCTTATAATGCGGAAAATACAATACTATGAAAGTTACCTGTGGCATTAATAAATATTTTGTCACTGGTTACAATTTGGCTCTTGAACAAATTCATTCAAATCCCATTACTTTTGATGGTAAAAAATGTTTTTAGATCTGCTCAAATTGCAAATCAAACTTCTAATAATAGATTGTGTCTCAATTTAGAGAAGACATCAGTGTCTACAGTGACAAGCTATCTGACATGGATCATCTTTTCCAATCTTTCTACAATCCAGCCTTTTCTGGCCCCGTCATATATTTGTCATCAATTTTTAATTCCGTGGCATTTATGAAAGCGCTGATGGAGGACACGAGGGGCAACACCAACGGGGTCGGCAGTTCAAGACCGGGTCGCGGTGCAGAGAGCCTTTGGCAGCTAATTACCGTACATTCCAGATGATTATCACGCTATTCTAATGAGATGCACCGTAGGCCTTTCCAGACCACGGGTGAGTTTGGGGTGACTGAGCCAAAGGGTCGTATCGTGTGTATAAATGTGTGTTTGTAAAATTGTACCAAAAGAGGACATAATGCACACTAAGCCTCTAACTAATTGTAACTTATTCCGAATATACTCATGTGAATATCAGCACGATGGCTTATGCAGATGCTGTTATGCTGCCTCAGCTAATGTGATGTGATCTTCCCTGATGCTCGTTTTATTATGAATCTACCACTTGCGGTTAACTTTTAATGAAGTTTGTGTAGGTTGATGAATTCTATCTTCGGGGGGATCGAGCTCTACTAGGAAACATGTCAGCTGGTTTCCTGGAAGGCTGATTGACATTCAGCGTGAGTTTGTCAGACTTTACTCAAGGGGTGTGGGAGAAGAATGAACATGTTGAAGAATTTTTTTTTGTTTTGGTTTAAAGTGGGCTACTGACAAGTCTCTGTGAATGTTAGAACAGCAAAGTTTGATTTGTTTCTCTAACCGAAACTATAGAGGAGAATAACCGTCTCCTGTAATTCTGAATAAAAGGAGACCAAAATTGACATTAGTCGCGGTTACTCTGTGATTTAACACACTTTTCAAGAAAAACAGGACTTTATGAGGTTAGGTCAAACAAGACTGTTTCTTGGAGGGAGAGGGGGCTTTCAGACCACTATGTAGCAGTGGAACAATTCGCGGAACAGTTAGCTGACACAAACAAGCAGATGCAAACAAAGGAGGTCTGGTGCCTCTGCATCGGCATCTCTGGTGAGTACGATGTGATTTTTATGTTAATTTGTTGTTGACGGGGGCATTATTTCATGCTACGTGTTATTAAGAGGTGGATTCGGTCACGTAAATACCCACTGAAGGCCCAAGTCCAAAACTCACTGCTCGCCACTGGTATTGCTTTGGCACGCTTGAAACCACAGCTAACCAGGTACAAGAAATAGTACCTAATAGTCACTGACTTTTCCAATGGAAGAGTTCAAATTAATATTCACTAGATAGGTGCCATCTGGCTCTGAATGAGCAAAACTTGAAATCCAAAACCCTAATAGCTAACATAAGGAGGGTTCTCTATTCAAAGACTAAATAAGTATCGGGGGGAAAAAATAAATGCGGCAACTTTCAATGTGGAAGTACAGTATATATGGCAGGATACAAAATTTTAGCACATTATCCATTATAATTTCGAATAGTACCTCACTACAGGCCACGATGTAAATCCTATTGATGTGTCTTTGGACGGAGCTATCTTACTATATGCCAGCATGCCAACTCTTCGCATTTTACTAGTTTTTTTTATGCTTGAATTCAGTGCAATTTCTGATGTGTTACCTCACTTCACAAAACCAGACTGCATCTCGACTGACTTGACAAATGTTCGTGGTGTGTTTATAGGAACCATGTAAGTTTTGACATGTGTTTGCTGAGTATTTACAATGCAAGTGAGTTTCAACTAGGATCTTGCTTGTTCGCTTTCCCTTCTGAGCGCTCACTCGTTACGTGAAGATGATGTAGTACGACAGGGTACACTTGCTGGGAAAGACCATGTTGACATTGTCAGAACTGTGCGTGACTACCACAGTTTTTGCTTTTTCACTCTCACTCACTTTCTTCCACCCAAGACAAGACTTTGTTCTCTGCCCCCGCTAATCTTTCGAAATGAGAAAGTGGGTCTCTTTTATTGGGATGAAGAGTTTGGAGGGACCTACGCTGATCAGCTCTCAACAGCATGTGACAATGCCACATATTACGCTCTAAGTGGAGCACACTTTGGAGACCTTGCCAGGCAGTTTATAAACACAAGAAGTTCTAAAAAGGACGTCCAGTAGTGCCTTTAAGATACTTTTAAGCTAAAGGCGATGAGCCTCAGTGAAACGACACATCAGAGTATTTCACATTTATTGAGGTCAAATTAAAGACGAACAAATGATTCATCGTTTTAGCACAGCTTCCACTGTGCACTGTGTCGCCTTGTAAAGGAAAGGAAAAAAAAACAAGGTTTACTGATTTAGTAGGGGTGACCGGTTAGCACATCTGCCTCACAGTACAGAAGTCCAGGGTTTGATTCCAGGTTCGAGCCTTCCTAATTGGAGTTTGTATGTTCTCCCTGCCGCGACCTTTTTGAGGATAAAGCAGTTCAGAAAATGGATGGACGGATGTTCTCCCTGTGACTAGGTGGGTTTTGTCCAGGTACTCCGGTTTCCTCCCACATTCCAAAAACATGCATGGTAAGCTAATTGGGCACTCCAAATTGTCGCCAAGTGTGATCGTGAGTGTGAATGGTTGTTTGTTTATGTGTGTTTTATCAATTCTCATTTTAAGTACAACCCAACTAATAGACATGATCGATCCACCTGTGTTCTTTTTTTGCTAGTCAGGTTGCAAATTTTAGCATGTTAGCTTTTGCCATCCACCCATCAATCTCTTCTCTGCATACCACTTATCCAGCACATACCACACACATGGAAACAAACAACCATTCACCCTCACATTCACACCTCCAGACACATTTTTCAATGAACCTAACATGCATGTTTTTGGAATGCGGCAAAGCCGTGCAAGCAAGGGTCGAACAGACAAACTACACACAGGCATGCTTTGTGTTGTGAACTTCACAACAAGCAGCAGTATGGTGACGAATTCTTCAGAAAAGACCATGCGGGCTCAGCTTGCAAACACCACATGACCAAACCCACCAAAACAGGTAAGCCGTGCTCGATGTCAACTGAGACCTCATCTGTGACGCTGTGTAACGTTTCACTAGTGAGTCAGATTTGGAATCGCAGTGGGCAAAGATCGGCCACTCGCGAAAACTAGTGACAGGACGCTGCACACTGCACGACATTTCGGTCAGGTTTAGCTGCAATGCTTGGTGCACAGCGGTCCTTAGACAGTCTGCTCTCGTGTAACATTAGTCGTCGTCTTCTGTACTATCATGCTTTCGCTAATGAGCCTAATAACTTAGAATGTTTCCAGCACCCTGAATGAACTAATCAGTGCCAATTATTGACTCATTTTTCTTTGTCATGATGGCCAGCATCTTTGTTTATGGATATTTGAGGAAGGAAGAATCAGCCTGAATCACAGTGAATTGCAAGGTGTGTACTTGTTTTTAAACAAACAACCACGTTGCCAACTTTGATCATGAATTTGAGTCTAAAATGAAAACAGAGATTTGCAATGAGATGGGAGAAAATGATAAAATATCACATCGCTATATCTCGTTCAATTGTCAGATTCAACTGTATCAGATGAACACCACAGACAATGTACAGTATAAGATTGAATGACATTTTGAGAGAAACACCTTTTTGGCACCAGCGCCACAAAAAACAGTTCAACAGTCCGAGCACTATAATAGCTTCATTGTTTTCCGCAAAGCAGCAATTACGAGTCTAACTCTTCTGTTGCTCGCCTAACCTAACATTCTGGGCCAGAGTGACGACTGACCTTGCTAAGACATCTGTATGCAGGATGTCATTTCGCACTGTGAGCCTGTTGGGCGCTGAATGAATGAAGCTTTTGCGACGGATTAGGGGAGATGAGGGAAACAAGACCTGTAATGCAATGTAATGGCCCACCGTGTTAGACACATGAGAAATCTCATGCCATACATGCCTATGCTCAAGGGGTCGGTCGAAAAAACAGGTTTATCTAACGCCCTAAGTAGTACTATTTTTTTTACACATTAGGCCTCTTTTAGCTCTGAAGGCTCTTGCAGGGACTTTCCATATCACCCATTCTTATGGGGAGTGGTCATTTTCTGTATAAACCACCCCCTTTAATCCCAACCCACGGCTCTCGAACCTTGTTTACTCTCTCTTGTCCCCAAGCGCAGGAGGGAGCTCCACCTCTCATCAGACGCAATGAGGTCACCATCGCCGTGACTAAACTGCACGTGAAACACACAGAGCACCCCCTCACATGCAAACAGTGCTTCTTGTGTGCTGGGCTTTCTTTAAAAAGGGGTGGGGGGGAATGGCACAAGCAGCAGAAGATGAATCCCCCCCCCTAAAAAAATGAAACAACTCTTACGAAGATTGCTTATGACATCTGATAAACATGCCAGAAAAAGATGATTGCATATTTAAGAGGGCGGCGTGAGCGAGTGCTCAACTTTTGCATCATTCAAATTCCTACAAGGAATTGCGATGAGAAAGGCAAAAATCCCCGCAGTGGCTGCAAGTGAAGTATTAGTCTGTCAGACTCTGACAGATTTAAAGAACTTCTTCAAGCTCCTAACCCTCTCTGGAGAGCACACTTCCAGAACAAAATGTTTGTATTTGTCATTTTTGAAAACAATTTCAGACTTTAAAAAAAGTGGAGGTTATATTACCTCTTTGCTCTTGTTGGTATATGCTCCCAACATTGGTTTGCTCAATGGCAGAGTTTGGAGAGTTTCTGCCGGGCGGGACAGGCTGCAGGAAGGGAGGCTGCGGTCTTGCGAATGGTGGGAACTGCTCATACTGAGGACTCCGTACCGGTGCCTCGGCGGCCTGTCCTGGCTGGTCCACTCTGCTTTCAGGGATTGAGGCGGCAGGGTCCTCGTTGTATAGACTGTGGGTGTATCTGCGGTCCAGGCCATCTGAGAATGGTGGCTGGACGGGCTGGGTGGCCTGTGGGGGCGGCGCAGGATTGTTTCCATAGCTGTAAGACTGGTAGAAATGGTAACCGTCATCTGTGAAATCAGGTTGCGAGCCAGGCAGTACCGGGCCTACACCGTACACCCCTCCGGTGTACCCCTGTCCACCGGCGTACGACCCACCAACGTAACCCCCTCCGGGAACTGACTGAAAGGGCGGCTCGTAATTCCTGTACGGGCCCTCCGCATAACTGGGCTCAAACGGCACAGGTGGGTAGAAGGGTTGCTGAGGAACGGGATACTGAGGGTAGGAGGGAATGCTGTAAGGAGATGAAGGGTGGGAAGAAGAGGAGCCTGTGGATTGTCTGACCCTGGTGCTGGAGGAACCCTGGAAAGGTACCCCACCTGTGGAGCCTGACGTTTGTCTCCAGTTATCAGGCACTTGCCCAAAACCGAAAGGATGCCTGGCTTGTCCGCGGATAGTCTCAGAGGATCCTCGTGAAGGCGCTTGTCTGCGGACGTTGCCACCTTGAGATCTACGGGACGACTGAGGGCGGGTGTCGGCAACCAGTATTCGGTGATCTTGGTCCTGTGTGCCGCTCCCGGCAGGAACGTATTCGGACCCGCTGTTGAGCAGGCTGAACCTGCGACCATTGTTCTCCCACTGGATCACCTGCCGCCACGGGATGGCTGAGCCGTCCTGCCTGGAGGTCCGACTCTGACTCTGGGCCTGCCCCGATCCCGCCAGGACAAATACTAAACAAACAACAGGCAGCATTGTGACTTCAGACTCAAAACACCTGTAGCGTCGTCAAAAAATCATGAGTTTCCTGGTTCCTAGGGTTGGTCTGTCGATGGTGTTGAGGAGATACAGGTCTTCTGCTCAGGCACATCTGCAGGTCTTCTTGTGTGACAAGCGAGAAGAAGGTGAAAGTCGTGGTGGTCTGTCCAACGTCAGACGTTCCTGCCTGCCTGCTGCGCTGCTGCAAGTTTCTATTTGCCTGATTGCTTACAATGAGCTGTGAAAAAATCTCAAAGGTTTTTTTTTCCTCTTCTCTTTTTTTAAGGAGAGGTCCCACATGGCCCTAGTGCTAGTGATGTTTCCTGGCCTGCAGCAGGCCAGCCCTCCGTGAGGCCTCCAGAATCAACATTACCATCTGTAAAGGCATGTACAGTAAAATACACTTCACTTCTCACAATGTCTTGGACTCTTCACATTGGGTCACGTAGACAAATATATAGGCTACACATATGCAAGCAACAGGTGTTTATACGGCTACTATGACACTGTCACTTTACCTTTTAAACTTAGACCAAAATAATGACGAGCAGATGTTAGGCTTTAATTGGTAACAGTGAGCATTCAGTCATAGAGACCGGGTATACTTACACAATGAACACATGGTTGGAACACGTTGCTAAGGGAAAGGAAACACGCTGTGAGTCCCTTGGAGTCATACACTTACAGGAAAATCTAGAAAATGCATAATTTACTCAGAAGGGGCCTCAAAGTACCGTACCTGGGTAGCGTGACATCAACATGTCACACATTTTGAAACATCGAACTCAAATATATGCTTCCTTGAACTGAGTTTGTTCTATTAAAAAGGAAATATGTGTTTAAAATTCACCTGTGGCTTGCACTCATTACCTTAGCACCAGAGATAATCGTTGGAGTACACAATTAGTAGTACCGGTAAATGTACACATTGTCTTCATCTTACTTCTTATCCTTTTACAGGAGTGTCAAACTCATTTTTGTCGCGGGCCACACTGTAGTTACCGTTTCTTTAACTATGTAAGTTAAAGTAGTTGGGGTGGGGGGGGGGGGGGGGTGGTAACAAAAAAATGCTGACAATATCTCTGTTATTTATTACATGTGAGAATTTGAAATTTTGGTATTTATTTTAGGAAGCATCATGGAAATTGACGTGTTTGATTTGCTTTCACAGGCCACATTAACTAATGTGGCAGGCCAGATTTGGCACCCGGGCCTTGAGTTTGACACATTTAACTTGTCCACTAGCATTCAGAGTGAGGCATAGCATAACTGAATTAACTTGTGTTACAAGCTACAGTTAACTGAAAAGTCTGCCACCGAGACATTTTATTTCGAAATCACAACATTGCAAATCTAACAGTAACATAGAAAAATATAAGTTTTATTGTTATAGTCGAGGAACCCTGTTACAGTTGGAAGTGTGTTTTCTCTTCTCCCATGTCCTGACACACACAGCCACACAAACACTACCTACCTAACTACACACAAACTTTTTCTCCTCCCCTCAATTGCCCCGATCACACACATACACAAGTGCACACGCACACAAAAAGACCCCCTGATCCTGTGTGCCCAGTCACGGTTCAGCCCTCTCCAACTGGTGCTGCATGCACTCCGAACCTTCATTTGCACAAATGTTCAGAGAGGAGTCATTTGACGACTTATTCACATGGGATAGGAAACATGCTGAAGTCCACACAGGCATTACCCCCTACCCCACCCCCGCTCCATCCTGCATTCTGTTATCAAAGTCAGCAGTTTAGAAGGTGTTTTCCTTGGAAGCCACAGGACACACAGCAATGTCACATAGCCAAGGAAGGACAACATTCCCTTTGTGTCCTATGAAAACGCAACTCTTTTAATGCAAATTTGCTCAAGGAAAAAAATGGAAAGTCTGATATTTTTATCTGAACAGTTCAATTGTTTTCAATTACACATTTTTTATATTGTACAATCAATATCTGGACTTTTCAAAAGAAAATACTTTAAAGTAAAGTACTTTTTAGACCATTATCCAACATCAAGAGGGGGGGTGCCCAGTCGCAGTTTGTGACTGAAGTTATCATTGCAGAAGTGAGGAACCTTTGTCGAAAACATTTAAAAGTTGTGAAATTTTGTGGCAACAGGTGTCTCCATCTAGTGGAGCAATTTGAAAGGTCATGCACCATTAATTTTGTATTCAAGCCATTACCCAACGTTAACTCTTCAATGGCAACCGTTTTCAAAAAAGAGAACATCTTGCGTGCGGGGCAATTTAGGGCAATGCTCCCAAAACATTCTGTTTTATGACTATAGAAACGAAGAAACTAGCAATTGAAAGATGAGACTATTATTTCATCACAACTAAAATGTTTCTTTATTCCTTTTTCAGCAATCAGCAGAAAAACATCTGTTGGTTTCAACTACCTGTACTTCAGAGCAAAAACATGTAAACTAAGCTTCTTGTGAAAACATTCTATGTACAACACTGACTGTGATGCTAATAATTTTTGCTTTAGTGATGCCTCAAACGTATGAACAGTCTTTTTTTTTCATATAAGATACCACCAACAATGAAAATGTGTTTTGAAGGAATGTACAAAGAATCACAAGTCTAACAATTTCACATTTGACAGTCATATTATTTATATGGTATTTAGTAAAAGAGGTATTTAGTAGTGTGTGTGCATGTGTGTGTGTGCAATGCATGAGTGTGTGCATGTGTGTGTGTGTGTGTGTGTGTGTGTGTGTGTGTGTGTGTGTGTGTGTGTGAGTGTGTTTGTGCGCGCGCAAGTGCATACATTATGACATCACTTCTACTTCAAAATTTAAATAATCTCATTCATCGAGCCAGCACTAGCTGCTTGGAACGTTTGCATTGCCAAGGGTCCACCATGCTTTTGGAGTTTAGACATTGGTGTGGCATGGTGAGCTGATCCCAAGAGATCCAATGCTGTCATCTGCTGGCCATAGTTAATTTAGTTATTGCGGTATTTGTTTTTTCTGCTCAATGATCAAGCATTTTCTACGCATATTGCCATAAAAAAACATGGTTGTCATAAAATGACGTTGGTGACACTCCTCGTTCGGATTCCTATTGATGGCAAGATTTAATAGCGACACATGTTTATCGTTTCAGTAGCAAGGCACTCTTGCGGTAAGGGTGTGAATTGTTGTTGCATGCTTTGAAAGGGGAAAAAAAGTTGGAGCAGCTGGGCATGAAAGGCACCACTCGCACAACGGACACACACTTTGTAATACAAACCATTTCCCATTATCAAAAGCAACACACTGCCCAAACTTCTATTAATGTTATCATTTCAGAAGCAGAAAAGCATCAAAGATGGGAAATGCTGGGATATTCAATTGGACTTTTATTGTTAGTTTTTGTGTTGCATTAATATTTTAGGCGAATTGAATAAAATAAAGAACGGACTAGCGCAACGTGGCAATAGGATCTCTTCAGGGGTGAAAATGTAGCCATCTAATGCATCCATTTTTATTTTGAGCAATACAACAAAAAGAACTTTCAAATCATCACAGTGGTCACGTTGTGTAATTATAAGGTATGTCAATGTACGCTTCTAATTAAAGCAAATTAAAGAGACACTGTAATATTTGCAGAAAATTGGCTTCAATGGTGACAGTTTTCCCACTTTTCGCACGCATTCCTGATGACGTTTGCTTCATTAAGGTGTCCATATTTCCTTCAGAGGGATTCATATCAAGCTTGTTTGTGTGCACGTCAAAGCCTTGTTTTTCTTTCTCGTTTGGCAATTAATGATACTTGTAGATGTTTTTTTCTCGTGATACAGCTTGGGGCTTTTTGCCACCCCCCCCCCCATCCCCTTTCTCTCCGTGCTTAATTACAGATTAATCCCAGAGGATTTTTCTCCTGCAAAAGAAAACGGCTGCGAGAGATATTGGGAATGTCTTGAGATGCTGTCAGTGGAACATTCCGGTGAGATTTGCAGAGCCCCCCCCACCCCACCCTTCTTTTTATGTGTGTTTCCTCCACCGTCTTTGCTGCTGTGTGCCTTGTCACGTCATGTGTCTGAGAAGTACACTGAAAAGAGCGCTTTTAATGGGAGTGACTGTGCAGAATGGAATGAGATCCCAGGGTAGGGAATCTGAATAAGGCTATGGTGGAACGTTGCTCAAGCCCAATGTCCTTGAGGTCGCTTAATTTTTGGGAGGTGGAGGGGGGTATTATTTTAGAATGAGCTTTTTTTGTATGTTTTGCAACACTAATTCGGCACATATAAGGAATGTGAGGCCTCAACTAGGGGTTTCAAAAGAAAAACTTGCAAGTGGCTAGCACAAGCAGTTAACATTAGAGAGCTCTTTTCCATGGTTATCGACAGTCAATTCCCAGTGCAAACATAATGACACAACACTAAAATGCTCATTCACACAGCTGGGCTACTGCGCTAGTCAGTTATCTAGCACTCTTTTCCATCCATCCATCCATCCATCCATCCATTTTCTAATCCGCTTATCCTCACGAGGGTCATGGGTCTACTGGAGCTGATCCTAGCTGTCTTCGGTTGTCAGCTAATCGCAGGGCCCACATAGATGAACAACCATTCGCGATCACACACACACCTTGGGACAATTCAGAGTGTTCCATTTACCTGCAATACATGTTTTATGGAATGTCGGAGGAAAACGGTGTACCCAGAGAAAACCCACGTGGGCACAGGGAACATGCAACAGAACATGCAAACGCCACACAGCAAGGGTGGAAGCTGGCCATGAGTCGATCACCATGCCGCCCACCATTCATTTCCACCCAGTTAATGTATTTACTTTGATTGTGCATCATAAAAATAATGATAGAACATAAAATCCTCATATAATAATAATAATAATATAAAAAACACAAACGAATGAGGAGGAATGTTATGTCCACCCCTTTTTTAATATTTATATTAAAATATATATATATATATTGCGCGTCGTCCCGCACGCGGTCTGTCCTTCCGTCTGTCCCTTTTCAAAACGTACCTACTTCACCGCGCCGCTGCGCGCCGCCACTGCGCCCCCACTGCGCCGCTCAGGCAGTGGCTCACTACGATCGCGCGGGCATCTTAGCGAAAAAATGTTGTCTACCCACAAGCATTGCAATGAAATTGTTAGTTATTTAGTAGAGCTAAACATCTCTTTATTTTCGCGATAAGCAATGAAGATGAACAAAAAGTTGAACCAAGCAATAACACTTTTGTGGGCCGAAGGCCCACCTTACCAGCCTTCTGCAGGAACTAGCTGATGACCCGCCCGGAGGGCGGCGAACCAGCTAGTATATATATATATATATATATATATATATACTAGCTAGGTACCAACCTAGGAGGGGAATATATATATATGCACCAAGAGCCTGACGTTAGCAGCTAAATTTAGCCAAATCATTAGAAAACCATACAAAGTGGCAGTTAACTCCTGGCTCAATGAGGCCGCACTCAAAAGCTAGCTCGCTAGGTAACTGTTCCACAGCTAACTAGCAACAAGTCAGTTAGCCTGTGCCTACTGCTAGCAGCTAATGTTACCTCACTGCCATAGCTACGAGACAGTTAACTCCTGACTCAACAAGACAGAAGGGCAATGAAATACTCCATCACTCAGACAACTGGAACACCTACCTGCTTCTGGCTCACACCAAGATAAGGTTATTTGACTTATTTCCGTGATGGTTCGCAGTGAAATCTTGTCTTGAACGTTAAAATACAAAGATATAAAATGCACAATATTGCACAACTAAAGAGTGCGCTAGTCAGCCAACCCTACGAAGCACTGAGCTCACATTATTAACTGTATCCCCACAGCTACAGACAGTCACCTCCTAATATTGTCTGTCACCCAAACAAATAGACTCTACTCAATGATTCATAACACTAAGCTTTCGCGAGCTTTGTGACAAACAAATCCGCGTTTTCACATCTGAGAAAAGTTGAGTATTTACTTTTGTTTACAATCTTCTGACAATGTTAATTCAAAGACTGGAATATTGTACCGCAAACAGGATTTAGGTCATGTGTCTTATCAATATTAAACTTGAGGTAATACCGTGCATTGGTTGTGAGCCACCGTGGAGGTTATCTACAGGCCATCTTTATTTCTGCAAAAAAAATGATTTTTGTTGTAGCAATGGTAGCCAATGGTGCAAATATTATTCCAGACCCCATTCCCATTCACAGTGTTCTGACTTTTGCAATGATTTGACCTCTTTGGCTTTCCCGCAACTGCTCCCATTTTCTGTGTGCATCGAAATAAAACTCAATGTAACTCTGCTTAGCTTTTGGCTTTGGTATAGCATTTTGGACCTCCCGGCCGAGACTGCAAATTAATGACACTTGTCTGAAGCCACCACGGAGTAATTCAACAATTTTGTGAACCTCCACTTACTCATGGTCTGCTTTTCACAAATTCACCTGTTCATGTGTTTTTCAATGCAACATAGCTATTTCCATTTGCTGAAAAACTCACTCATTAGTGCTTTTCTCTGCCATTCCTAAAGCCTGAGACTCCCCAAGATGGCACAAAATCAAAATGGTAACTGGTGTCAAGTAATAATTGAAATACCATGACACCGCAATCTTTTTGCAAATGGTCATACTGTGAGAATGTAATACCTGTCCATGCCTATTTGTGCTGTGTATCAGGGCGGAATGAAGTTTAGCCCTGTTTGTTAATGGAAGGTATGAAGAGTCTTAGCAACCACACTTGGAGCATTTTTTCCAAACTCAAAACAGCTGCGAGCAAGAGAAAATGTTGTAAAATGCGATCAACGTGACATTTATGTACTTTGGGATGAGGTTGCGATGTGTTTATGGTTTAAAAATAAATGAATATAGACAATTATCAACTTAAGTTGGGGCATCAACGACTTGTCCCTCACCCTATTTCCTAATAGGAATGCAATTTTACGTTTCGGTCTTGGCTGCTTTTAGAGTAACAGAACGTTTTTGATAATGGCATGCACATGCACTCACGCAGTGAAAGAAAGCAAGAGGATGAATTCAGCGTCCAGACATTCAAACAATTTAATTAGAGCACCATAGCTACGTTAAAAACACAGTGGCATATTCAAGGACAACATATGCTAAAATCTGATTTCCTTTTACATGCCTGCCAATGGAAAAAAAAAGAAAAACCATGAAGTCATTACTTGTCTCAACTAGCCAGTTATGAAGGGAGACGGGTGGCAATGGCCGCGCCGCAAAGTCGTGCGACCTTCCATTGACGCCACCTGTTCTTTTCCTCTTTCATGTGCTTTGCTCACTCTCGCACCAAATTGCCGCTTATTATTACTTCCATCCACAGTTGCTGCGTCTCAAGCCGGTGATTGCAAACACATTGGGGACCGTTCTGCTCACGTCCTCACCCTTTTGAAGTCCTCACCTGCTTTGCATTAATTTCATTTTCATTCAAGGAGAGTCATCAGGCACCTGTGCTCCGGTGTACAAACGCCCCTCAGCGCGTTCAAATGGACCTTGTGATCTCTCTTCAACGAGATTTAAAGTGACGGTTTGTTCTGTCGAGAATGAGTGTGGAAAACTGATTTCGTCTTCCAAGTGTGTTTGCAAATCTTCTGAGAGTTGGTGGCCAAGTTACTTCCAATATCCAATATATTATACTGATATGACTTGATTTACGGGGCAGCACAGTGGACTACAGGTAGTGGTTTGCACGTCTGGTTGCAGGTTTATTTCTCTTCTCTTGCCTTCCTGTGCGAGGTCCGTAATGTCTTACCGTGCTCGCATTGGTTTTCTCTGAATGCAATAACTTCCTTACCGAAACATGTCGGCCTATGTCAGGTTGATTGAGGCCTCTGAAATGTCTTTGAACGTCAAGGTGAATGGTTGTTAATTTGAATATTCTACGGGTCAATTTTGTTTGTGCTGTTGGTCAAGAAGAACCGAGTGAACTTTCGAACTGTAGATGGCGACATTTACTTGCTGCCAACTCGTTCTGTCAAATTCTTATCACTTGCCATTAAAAAGTCTACATCTAATTTTAGATGTATTACAGTTTAATATTTCACATTTAAGTTATTTTCATTTCATTAAAATGTGTCTTTGCCAGTACAGAAATATTTTATGATGGTGACACTTTAGAATCTGGAATGGATTATTATATAATCATATTAAATCGGTCATAATGGCAAATTGAAGGAAACTCCACTGTACCTCGACGCAAAATCCAACATTAACATTCTGCATAGCTCTCAACATTACAACAAAATGTCAGTTGCTCAAAATGAAATTCTTCCAGAATATCAATCCATCCATCCATCCATCCATTTTCTAATCCGCTTATCCTCACAAGAGTCACGGAAGTGCTGGAACCCACGCCAGCCGTCATCGGGCAGTAGGCGGGATACACCCTGAATTGGTCACCAGCAAATGGCAGGGCACGCGTAGACGAACAACCATTCGTGCTCACAGTCACACTTAGGGACAATTTAGAGCGTTCCATCAACCTGCCATGCAGGTTTTTGGAATGTGGGAGGAAACAAGTCTACCCAGAGAAAACCCATGCAGGCACGGGGAGAACATGCAAACTCCATACAGCAAGCCCGGAAAATCGAACCCTGCACCTCTACACCGTGAGGCGGACGTGCTAACCAGTGTAACCACCGTGCTGCCTTCTTACAGAATATGTATTTTGTATTTTACAACCCCTGACCCGAAATAAAATTAAACATAAAGGTAGAGCTGCAAGTTTCCAATTTTGTGCTGAATCATCAAAATGATTGTCAAACCTTGTACCATCTGGTGCACCAGTGTTATTTTGTCAGATGACGCATCAAATTCTGTCAAACGGTACTGTCAAACCGAACAGAAAGACTGGACTTCAACACAAACCCAAGTCTCAGTCAGAGGAGCAATAGATTCCAACTGCTTGGATGGATTTGTGGAGGATTTAAAAAAGAAAAATCCCTGCAATAAATATTTTATAGTTCAAATAAAAGAGAACATTTGGACACCGCAAGGTTAAAATACACTGTAACTTGCTTTACTGTGATTTTAACAGGTATAATATATGATATCTAAAAGTTCATTGTGCATGCTTCACATCACCGTGTGGCAACAAAAGTGAATGTTCCTATGGAGATCCTGCTGCCATGATGTCAATATGTATAATGGCCCGAGTTCAACTCGGGGAAAGGCAGTAAAAGCAGATAAAAGGCTCGGAATGCTGGGAACTCATAATAAAAGATAATAACCTGCCCCCACAGGACACATATTTGCAAAACTGGCTGTGCAAAACCCCCAGTCTGACCCCACCCCGACTGCGTTGTACAGTAACCCAATGTTGAGTCAATTAAACTGTGCCTCTGAGACCTACTCGGGGGCCCCACAATGCACGATCAAGCCAAGATTGGCTTGATTGTTCCCATGAGATTGTTTTGGACGCATTTCTCTGCTTACGTCTTTGCTATTCTTACTAGGATCACATGGATTCTCAAGGAAAGAAGAAATTCATTGGAGATGTGATTAACATGCCATATGTATATTGGAAGGATCTGTAATTGTGGTGGCAAATGATGACCAAAAAAAAAAAGTCAACCTTCACTTGGGCATAATGTCATACAGTGCACTCCGCTTAATAGAACACCATTGGGCCGAAGCGCTTCTGTTCTACTAAGCGGGGTTTCTATTAACCGGAGACACTTTATTAGGTACACCTTCAGACACGTCGACGACCAAGTTATGCACGCAGAAAAACCCCTGCTGACGAGTTAGAAGAGATATTTCGACTGTGGACGTCCATATCTTTAATCAAACAACAAAACAACAACTTTAATCAACTTCAGTCAAACATCTCAAATCACAAGAAAAATTTCGTTACTTTTGTCTGGAAACAGGAGTCCGTAATTTTGCGGTTGACTTCCCTCTCAATGCGCTGGATAAGAGGGAAGTCCTGGAAACCGCGGGCGTACCTTCTGAGAATCCGGCAATGCATCGTATCGTCTGAGTATGTCCTTCTTATCCGCAGGTGATAGCCCTCGTCTCTTGAATGAAGTTGAAGCCATTGTGACGTGCGTGTGTCTATGTGTGGAGTGACGCTTGTTACCTGTTACTGTATACGGCGAGAACTACCGCGTTTTCTCGCGATAGTGGTACAGTATCGCGATAGCTACACTTCGTCTCTCTCTCGTCTCTTGACTGAAGTTGAAGCCATTGTGACGTGCGTGTGTCTATGTGTGGAGTGACGCGTGCTACCTGTTACTGTATACGGCTAGAACTACCGCGTTTTCTCGCGATAGTGGTACAGTATCGCGATAGCTACACTTCGAAAACCACTAGTTTACAATGTTCATTGCTTACGGCCTGTTCTATTAAGCGGAGATCTGTTCTACTAAGCGGAGTATCTTTATAGGAAATTGCATTAGGCAAATCGGTTCCAGAGCCTTTTGCTCTATTAAGCGGATTACTCTATTAACCGGTGTTCTATTAAGCGGAGTGCACTGTATTAAAGATGTGGAACTCCACTAGCTTGTTTTGTCATGCTGCACTGGATATTTACCTTCGCATGATGGTGTTCCAAAGCTGTTTGGAAACAGTCAAAAGCATATTGCTTGAGATGTAGTGTTTGTTTACAGAGTAGCTTGTGGCAACAGTGCAATACAATCACACTTTGTGCACCATGTCTAATACGCCCCGTGTGGTAAAGCTCCACTTTACAACCCACACCACAAAAATCAAAATGAATGCATGTGACACAATTGGTAGGTGGTCTTGGTCATCGAGCCCTTTTTTTGCTCTATTTTTAACAGTCTTTAATCTTCGTTTGTAGTGTTTAGCTCGGCTTACAGTGTGTGTGCGGTGTGTGGATGGTTGATGTTTTTTTGTTGTTGTTGTTGTTCAGTCAGATTTCAGCCTCTGCGTGTGGCGATGTCAATCTATTCTACCCGAACAAAACAATTCAGAAAAAAGACCGTGGGCCAGTGTGAATTTTATTAGTAATGGGACTTTATTTTTTTAAACGCAAGACATACAGTAAGTACATGGATGGATGGTGGAGAATAAAAATTCCTGTGAGACCAGAAAATGGACAGGGAGCTGGTGTCACAGGACTGGTACTGCGGTGCCCCCCAGTGGCCTGGCAAACTTCTGTTTTGTCGCGTAAACTTACATCATTTTTTTTATTTCCCTCTTTTTTGAGTTAATGCGTTTTGGAATTTCGCAGCAACCCCCAACCCCCCCCCCCCCCCCCCCCGCCACCCATACATTTCGGATTGTAGCGATGGTTTATATAATTGCACCTTGGTCGCAATGTTCATAAGAGATGGATTAAGTCGGGTAAATACACACTGTTACACACGTTAAGCCCCTCCTGTACAGCTGAAACATATTCAGCTAACATAACAAATAAGCGACCCATAACCCTTAGCTCAAACTGAAATTACAAAAATAGGGGGCGGGAGGATTGGGGCTAATTTGAGCTCTCCTCCATCATGACTGCAGCATCCGGTGCAGACGGCTCAACCTCAAGGGAAGGACAACGAGGCAATACCCAATCTAAAGTGGAGATTATAATGCAAACAGCCCTGCGGGATTTGCTAATGGCTAAGGTGAACCCGAGATGCTGCTCCGACTCTATTCAAGGAATACCAATTAGGTCTCTCAGGGATGCGGCTACTGTCACGTAGCAAGGTGGTGGTGGACCCCAAAAAGTAGGCAGGAGGGAGGAGCAGGGTGTATTTGAAGAAGTGTATTGATAAAACACAGAAGACTAAATCCAAAACAAAGTCATGAAAACAAAACGAATCCAAAGTAACAAACAACCACCATGGCAAAAACTAAAAACTCTCAATAACAAAAACATGACCGAAGCTAAAACATAACAATGAACTAAACATGACTGAAACAAACATGGCAGAAGCCAAGAGCAAACAATGACCCGACACGGAGTGTTCGGGCTGGGAGTCCTTTTAATGCCGCTGATTATCTAACGACCAACAGGTGTGCAGCTGCAGGGAAAAGCCCCACGGTGCCACCTGTTGGTCACAAACCGAAACATGACAGCTACAGGCTGCTGTAGAAAACCCTAAAAGAAATAGGGAAGACAAGGTGGGTTCAGGGACCTTGGAAGTACCTACTGTCATTCAGTTTCCTGAGGAAAAACTGGAAGGCCCGCAAATTTGTGAGTCTCTTTTATTATGCTCCAAAAGTGTCCACGCCACAGATGTTCTGTTGTTTCCTCGCCCCAGAGAAGTGTGGCTTACCCCCTTTGTCCTCCAAGCTGTGTACTCAGTTCTAAACCCTCCCCACTTGGAAATGTTCTCCAGACAACACAACAAGGTCCTGGTAATCAGATATATACTTACAAAGACAGACAACAACCGCATCTGAGATCATCTCACATCTCCGCTTGATAGTGTTCAAGGAGAAAAGAGTCAAACACAAAAGCAATACAGTTTACCTCTGACTATTCACAGTTTCACATTTTTGAGTATGCCTTTTCATTTTTATTACTGTGGACAACTTTTTACTGAAAAACACAGCTATTCTCAACCATTTGACTATTTCTGTGCTCTTTCTGTAAATCCACACACCGTCACAAAAGCACCCTACTCCCCCTATGGCGCTGTGTTAGTGGAAGAGGAGATAGTGACTGAAGTCTGATAGGCAAGACCAGCAAATTGGTCTGTAGTAAGAGTAATAATGAAGGCTGCAAATGGCAATGAAGGAACCCTCGACCTCCCATTTTTATGGTAAATCCTTCAAGAGGTCATCAAACCTTGATCCTCTGCCCACACCTGAGAGCATTAAAAAAAGGTTGGTTATTTCCCTGTCTAAGGCACCTTATTCGAGACCAGTTGGGCAAATTCCCAGTCGGAATTTGTCATAGTGCAAGCGACTGGATTTCCCTCAAAATGGCCGATTTCCTGTTCAATTTTGGTTGCGGAGTTCTGATCGACATGTCGACCCAATTGATTGGTGAAACTCTTATCTTTCTGACTTTCCAGAGGGTGCGGCAGAGTGCATTTTGGATGGGACCCTTTTAAATTCAGACATTTTCACAAGGATACACAAGGCTGCCCGCACGCAGAAAGAATCATTA
The DNA here is from genome assembly GCF_025434085.1 of Hippocampus zosterae. NCBI lineage: Eukaryota > Metazoa > Chordata > Actinopteri > Syngnathiformes > Syngnathidae > Hippocampus > Hippocampus zosterae. The sequence continues at coordinate 9,490,095 of NC_067454.1, read as the reverse complement.
GACTTCTAATGAGGGACGCTGTGTTTTGATCAAGGCATCTCCAAATTCCGGACCTTTCACTGGGGCTAATTTGCTACTCATAGCCTATATTATGCGCAAATGGCCACCGTAATGTTATTCAAATGACTCTGTTGCGCACCGTAACAGATGCGCCATCACGTTCAAAGTGCTTCTCGCTTTGCATGCTAAGTGAAATACGGGCCAAGAAAAGTAAAGCGGTAATTGAGCAACGGGGAATCTGTGGTGGGGAAAATGGCATGCATGCTCAATATAATTATTGTCGGATGATGATACGTCAGTCAACCTGTAAATATGATGGCTGCCCAACATTGCCGATGCAAAATCCCATTGACAAAAAAATAAATAAATAAAATAAAAATACTTCAGCATTACAACTGTGTCATCACTGTGCCCAAGTGGTTGGCACGTGTGCCTCATTGTTTTGAGGTTCCTTATTTGAATCTTACTAACCAGGTGACTCTAGCTTCCTTCCACGTGCCAATACACGTTAGGTTCATCGAAGACTCTAAATTTGTCCATAAGTGTAAATGAGAATGTAAATAGCGACTGTATGTGACCTGCAATTTCTTGCCGACTATTTTAGCATGCGTCCAGGACCTCGCCCAAATCAGTTGGGAGAGGCTTCATTTCAAGTACAACCCTGGACAAGTATTTTGCAAAATGCATGACTGGACTAAGATGCGAATATTTTTTTTTTCCGTTCATATCCCGTGATGTGGTACAGATGCAAACCTACCGGTAATTCATTTTTAGGGCATCGGGGACTATATATAATATGCTGTGATGTGATGTAGTTGCAAACTATTTCCTTTCTTTTCTTATCCGGAGACTGCTGCAATATGCCATTATGTGTTCTCAATCCTATTTGAGTTTGGCATTTATAGTCTTTATCTGGTGATTGCTTTGATATACTGATGATATGACACTGGAAAATCAAATTCTTTGTTTTATCGTTAGTCGCAAACATTGGTGATGTTCAATTTTTTTTTTCTTCTAACAAGGCATTCTACCTTTTCCGGCGCCTCCCCTCATTTATCCCGCCTCCCTTCTTTAGCCAGACATAGTGATGAATCTGATACGCCAGCGAGTCAGATTACATTATGCAGTTCTCACAGATAAGAGAAGAGCGAAACAACTATTTTCTTTGGCCTTATCTCCTCAGAGAGGCTGTGTTTCTAAAAGGGGAACCAGCCTCCCCGGCCAGATTTCATTAGTCATTCTGATGCGAGACCTTCAGTGCTGATTAGACTTTATGGGCTGAGAGATTTCACACCGCCGTACTTGCACTTTTTTTTTTGCTCCCTTCCCTCTTTACATTCTCTCTCAAGGTTATATATATATATATATATATATATATATATATATATATATATATATATATATATACACACACACACACACACACATGCATGCAGGTCTAGCACATACACAAAGAGCCTGCTAATTGTTTAGTTCAGGTGTCGCACATGTGGAGGTCACACTTTGAAAGGTTCGGATATTTTTGGTCGGGCTGCAAGCGTGAATTTAAGCCTCTTTGGTGCAGACCTTCAGTGCGCTGTGCAGCACGACACTACACTGCATAAGCTGACCCCAAAGGGGTTTCAGACCTTTCATGTTTATGACGACTGCAAAGAAGTCGTATTGCTCCCCAAAAGAGGCCATAATTCAAACTTTCCATGTGTCTGTAGAACATGTGGACTCCATCTGAAAGACCGGAGCTATATGACATGCTGTCTCCTTTTACAGTTACAATGGAACATTATCCTTTCTTGCATTTTATAGCAAAATGTATACAGAATCATGGAGACATCGTCACGTCTAGGCGATTCGCTTCATCAAAACGTTTACCAAAGCCAACTTTGAGGGATACATGTCTTTTGTTTCTGTATTCTTATTTTACTTAGCAGACAGAGCCACTCCTATGTCACAAAAATCTCAATTTATGCTTCTAAGATATCCTTTATTTGTCCCACAATGGGGAAATTTACAGCCTCCAGCAGCAAGAATGTATGTAGAAAGAAGAAGAGAAAAAAAACAACAACAACAAACATCTTTCAATTAAATACAATATGAACACAAATGGATAAATCGCAGTACTATTTACAATTTACCTTCACATCATTTAATTATTATTATTATTATGATTGTTATTTTTTATTCATCAGCCTGACAGCAGTCGGTAGGAACGAGCGTCGGTATCTCTCCTTCTTGCAGCGCGGGTGTAACAGTCTCTGGCTGAAGGAGCTACCAAGTGCTGTCAGGGCGGGCTGGAGGGGGTGGGAGGGACTGGCCATCATAGCTTTTAGCTTAGTTAGCATCCTTCTGTTGCCCAACTCCTCCAGAGTGTCAAGGGAGCAACCCAGGACAGAACTGGCCTTCCTGACCAGTCGCTCCAGTCTCTTTCTGTCCCGGGCTGAGATGCTGCCTGACCAGCAGACAATGCCATAATGGATGGCCGAGGCCACCACTATACGTAGAACGTCTTAAGGAGTGACCCCTGAACCCCAAAAGACCTCAGTTTCCTGAGTAGGAAGAGTCGGCTCTGTCCTTTCCTAATCAGGGTGTCCGTGTTTGTAGACCAGTCCAGTTTGTCGTTGAGAAGAACACCAAGGTACTTGTAGGAGGTCACCCTCTCTATGTCCATACCCTGGATGTTCATCGGTGCTGGTGAGGACTTTTTCCTGCAGAAATCCACAACCAACTCCTTAGTTTTCCTCGGGTTGATCTGGAGGAGATTCTGCTGGCACCAGTCCACAAAGTCCTTTGTCAGTCCCCTGTACTCCCGATCATCCCCTTCTGTAATGAGGCCAACAATCGCAGAGTCATCGGAGAACTTCTGAAGGTGGCAGTTTGGAGTGTCATGTCTGAAGTCCGAGGTGTAGAGGATGAACAGGAATGGAGCCAGAACAGTCCCCTGCGGCGCTCCAGTGCTGCAGAGAAGCCGGTCCGACTCACAGCTCTGCAATCTCACGTACTGCAGCCGATTTGTGAGGTAATCTATGATCCATGCTGTGAGATGGTGGTCCACTCCGGCGTTCTGCAGTTTGCCTCCCAGCAAATTGGGCTGGATGGTGTTGAAGGCACTGGAGAAATCAAAGAACATGATTCTCACAGTGCTCCCAGCCTTCTCCAAGTGTGACAGCACTGAGTGGAGGAGGTAGATAATGGCGTCTTCCACGCCGATGCCAGGCTGATAGGCAAACTGCAGCGGGTCCAGTGACGGGCTCACCAGCGGTCGAAGGTGGGCGAGGATGAGTCTCTATGGTGCCCTGCGGCTGACTGTGTACAGGTATACCGCTTCTCGCCCAAAGACAGCTGGAATAGAATTCAGCTCACCAGCAGCCATATTTTCCCCCAAAATTTGGTTGAACTCCAGAATGTGTCATTTGCTAAATGTATTATTTAATTGTGCGGAGTTGAAATGATCAAATATTATATAAATCATACAAATTATATTAATGTATAAACACACACACCCATATATATATATATATATATATATATATATATATATGAGGGAGAGAGAGAGAGAGAGAGAGAGAGAGAGAGAGAGAGAGAGAGAGAGAGAGAGAGAGGAAAGCCGTTGTAGTGGATGTAGCGGTCCCAAGTGATGGAAACATCAGGAAGAAGGACCATGAGAAACTCAAGAAATACCAAGGGCTCAGAGAGGAGCTGGAGAGAGCCTGGAAGGTAAAGGTGACAGTCGTGCCTGTGGTGGTCGGAGCACTCGGGGCAGTGACCCCCAAACTAGATGAGTGGTTGCAACAGATCCCGGGAACAACATCGGACATCTCAGTCCAGAAATGTGCAGTGCTGGGAACATCAAGGATACTGCGCAGAACCCTCAAGCTTCCTGGCCTCTGGTAGAGGACCCGAGCTGAATGAGGGACGGACACCACCCGAGGGGTGAGATGAGGATTTTTATATATATATATTATATATATAAACACACATTTGCACACGCACACACATTTTTCTCGTATGTGCAGGTTCACGGTCATATAGCATCAACGCTAAACACCTACAGCTGTACTGCAGCTGGAAGCTTCAATGCCTTGCACCAAAAGCACCGCAGTAGTCACGTGTCGTAAAAAACAATAATAAGAAGAAGAAATCCACAGTGCGCTGTCTCTCTGAAAATAATAATGGTGTGTGTTGAGACTGGCATATGCGAAGCTGAATTTCAGGTCCAAATTTTCAACTGAAAACACTAAATCTAAACTGACTGTCAACAAGTTGCTGCCCTCTTGTGGATTAGTGGGTCGACAAACTAGCACCCGACAATATATTACAAGGAGACAGGGATTACAATAATACCCAAACGCATGATTTTTCCTGATAGTGTCAGCTCAACCACTTATTCGGTTATTCAGTTTAAAATACATGCACCATGAATGACAGCCATTTTATGTAGAACTGGCTCTAAAGTGTTTTTGCTTAAAATAACATGTAAACATACTGTGGAGCATTTTAAGACTTTTGAAGGTAGTGAAATGTTGTATTGTTCGCTGGCCACGGCAGTGTCCTGACCTCTGTCCTAAATGCTTTTCATCAAAGATGAAAAGTAAAGGCAGTATGATGTGATCTGTCTTCAATTATTCTGCCTTTAAAAATCTTAATTACACAATAAACACAGCTTTTGTATGAGCATTATTCCAACCACCTTACAAAATCTGGAGTTAATTAAAACAATTTTAGCCTAATTATCCGTATACAATGTTAAAAAACCTCGATTAAAAATATATTGAGGATAAGCGCTACGGAAAATTGATGCGTATCATATATTGACTACATATATTCCGCATTTCATTTGGACTTTTGGGATCTGCTTTGCCAGGTTATTTATCTATTTTTTTCTGTGCCCCCACTTCTCTTCAAAATTCAATTTGGATGAAGGTGAGAATTTAAAAGCATTTTGGAAAGCACTAAAAACTGGGGTTAAACATGACCATATGGCATTTGAAACAGAGGCCTTTTACTGACCCACAGGCACTTCACCTACTTAAATATCGATTCGAGCTGAAAGGTATAAAAAAGCACGTTGACAAATCTTTTGTAGGAGGCTCAGTTTACAAAATGTGGCAATTAAAAGAAATGTTCTTTGAAGCTAAATTACCATTCCACCTGAGTTTCCCCATGTAAGAGACGGGAGATAAAACGTACAGGAATTCAAACTCGAAAAGGAATTCTCTTCCTTGTTTAAACTGTCACCATCACAATTTATTTTTTAAACTGTACGAGCTATATTTTTAAAGTGGATATTATCACACCCACTCAGAAGAGATTATCATGATGATAATCTTTCAGGTGATAGAATTACTGTCATTATTTCCACAATACAGCAAGTTAGTCTGGTGGTTAGCATGACAGTTCATATTGTACTGAGGAGCCAGAAGAGGAATGCATGCGTACTTTTTTGTCAACACACAGTTACAATCACGTTCAAACACGGCTTTATGAAAACAAAACAAAATCATGCTGGTCTATGTTGGTTTTCTGTTGTTGTTTTTTTAAAGTTTATTTTGTTTATGTATTTCAGCTGTGTTGACTTTGGTGAAACCACAGTATTGATGAATCAGGAACAACAGCCTTAATTCAGTATTCTAGTCAGGCATCAAGCACTCCTCACATTCTTTATCAGGGTTTCTCTCGTGCCACTTTCAGCCCCAAGTAGCTGGATTCTCTTTTTTTTCCTCCTGAAAGATAAGCAGACAGCTCTGAGTACTCCCCCACTAAAAATCTAAAAAACAATGAAAAAAAAACAAGGCTTTTCATGCCGATGTTGAAAATGTCACCCTGGCGTTGCAATAAATCACACAGGCTTAGCTTGTGATATGTTTGCTTATTACAGTGTGGCACATCACTGTATCCGTACACTCTTGTACGTACTTCAGTGGTCGCTTGTGCAATTCTTTGGCTGACATTTTCCCTCCCTGGCTTGCTCTCACCAAACATCTCGGAAAGCTGCATAGAATCTTCCCCCCAGTCCAGGCCAAGGATGCACTTTTCTGTCACAGAGGCAGTTGAAATGTCGATAGACTGTGAAGAGTGTGATACATTCACGATATGTATAAATATAATCCGATACAAAATGATTCAGTCTACTGTAGTTAGAGTCCATAAAGTAGCAATGGGACATACTGTGACAAGTCTAAAGCTTATTTAGTGCTAGTTTACTTAAAAAGCACCACGGCTGAATTATTTCTCTCGTATAGCTGTACACCGACTGGTCACACATATACGTTCAGTTGTTTAACTGCTAGGATAAAGCTCCATGTAGCAGTAATCAGATATATTTTTTTTATTTTTTCATTTAAGGCACCCGAAATCCTTGGCCATCATCCGATTCATCTTGCTCCGTGGAGGTACGGCATATCTATCATATCTATCTGGCTATCTAGCTCGATCGGGCTAGCTTGCTATCTAGCTAAGTAGATATATAGCTAGCTAGCGCGCTTTCTACTGATCTTGATTATTTTCTCACCAATTAAGTGAAATTTGATTTTTTTTTCCCACAGCGCACCGTTAGAGCTCTCATGCCACACTCATGTCCCCTGGCACATTGGTTGGTAATCACTGATCTAACTAACTCTGCCGCATGGTTCACAATTTGTTAACATAGCCGCCTCACAGTTCTTTTTCTTTGGATTGGAACTCATTCATTCATTCATCTTCCGTACCGCTTGATCCTCAGTAGGGTCGCGGGGGGTGCCGCAGCCCATCCCAGGCGTCTCCGGGCAGTAGGCGGGGGACACCCTGAATCGGTTGCCAGCCAATCGCAGGGCACACATAGATGAACAAGGATTGGAACTCACGAGACAGAAAATAAACAGACAAATAGGATAGGTATGAATAAATAAATTGTATTGCTAGTTTTTGGGGTTCATGTTTTGCAGATTTGGTGTTTGAAAATTCCAAATCCCATGGGATACATTTGGATTCACTCCGATTAAGATTAAATCAAATTGATGGTTTCAGTTCTTTCCCCAGCACATTTTCCTACAAGGCTAACAAATTAGCAGACGGAATCAAAGACAACACTCATCACTCTTCGCATCACGATTTGGAAATTTCAAATTGTGTAACCGAGACCAAGCGTGCCACAAAACAATATTCACCGCAAAAGAGCGCGTAGATTTTTGTTGCTCGTTGGAGTGTGAAATGATAGAACGTCAGGGGGTTTGTCAGATGTTTCCTGAATCAAAAACTGATCGCTAACTAACTCTGCTGCTGTGCTACACCGTCGGGACTTCTGCCATGATAATAAGTGAGGCAGTAATGTTTGGAAGACACCCCCTCGCCCTCCCTTCAAAAAAACACAGAACTGTTGGCGTGATTGGTGCTTACTCTGTAGAGGTTTCGCGGGCGATACAGTGGGGGGGGGCTGCGACAGGAAGTGACAGCAGTTTGATGAGAGCAACAGCAGGCAATTACAGTTCACCACCTTGGTGGGGATTGGAGCCTGTAACCTTGTTGTAAGGACAGAGCCATCTCAGGGAAAGTGATCGCGAAATTCTCACGCTCGTCTATATGTCGTGGGGTTTTTCCCCCCGTAATTTTGCTTCGGTTGCTGGCTAATTTGTACACTGAAGATATTAAAGCATTCAATTCATTCATTTTTTCAATTACAAGTCATATAGTCATAGCAGATGGATGAAGAAAACATCAGTTTTTCTGGAGCATTTTTTTCTATCCAAATAAATTATATAACTCCATATACTGTATTTGGAGGATTCATAGTGGGATATAACATACTCATCAACAGTACTACCATGCATTTGTGATTTTCAAATTGTTTATTACCATTATTATTATTAATCTTATTAATAATTATTACTATTAACACTGGACAGCTGGGATAGGCTCCAGCACCCCCCGCGACCCTCGTGAGGATCAAGCGGTTACGAAGATGAATGAATGAATGACTATTAACACTGGCCAATAATGTTTTACAATTTCTTTTTCATTTGAGGTACAAATATACTTTCTCAAGGAATTTTTTGCACTGATTCTGAAGCAGTCGTCTTGAACAAGTTTTCCATAATAATAATGATAATAACAAATGTAAATAATTTGTATTTTTTTCTGACATGTCAGATGTAAAAGACAACAAATGGTAAAATGTATATTGCGTAAGGTTAGGTATAAATATGTTTAAAAAAAATAATTTCTCAAAAACCAAATAAACCAGACAAAAAGTTTTTAAAAAAATACATCGGTATCAAAAAGCCGTCTTTGATCAAAATTTGATGTCAACCAGCATTTTAATTAAAATCATTTACATTTAATGTCATTTTATTTCATACATGGGTCACTATTTGATTTTGTTTTGTGCAACCATCATGATATAGATTTGAGTAAATTTAAGAAAACCTTTTTATATGCATATATTTTATTTTTGCATGAATAATATTTTTGTTAAATAGATGCTTATCTTATATTTTGTATTTTAGATTTTTTTGTATTTATTTTGTGCATGCAAGTACTTGTTTTCTACTTTCTTCCCTCCAAATTTTGCTGCTGTAAATTGCGAATTCCTCCATTGTGAGAAAATAAAGGTTTTCTTATCTTATCTTTTTTTTTTAAAGGAGTTTAAACAAATGACGAATCATTTTCCCACCCATTGAATTGATTTTTGTTTCTCTCATTGTTATTTCACAATCCATGGCCTTTATGCGGAGTATATTTCAAACAGTCAGCATTTTCAATTCATGCTCCCCCACGTGGACTCTTTCCACACTTTGAGATAAATGATGATGATATTGCAGGGCATGGATTTTTGCAAATATGCCTGTTGTGTGCTTGAGAGGAGCCTGGAAAAATGACAATAAAACAAAAGGGGGCCAAAGGCATCTTGTATTTGTTTTGCATGATGAATGGTTGCCGCCCGACAGCGGATCACTCACGTCATTATTACTTAAAAATAAGCCCTCAGTGTGACTCTCTGCCCTTGGATGGTCATTAGTAGTGACGCCCTCACCCCCACCAGTAGATGGCGTGGGCGTTCCTACTGCTCCACGCCCAAAGCCGGGGGGACACTCTCCCGCTGTCTTCATAATGATGACTTACATAAGAATGCAGTATCTGCCTCTCAGCAGGCTCTCCATGAGAAATGATGCGTTAGATCTCACAGCCCGCTTATGTCGTTCTTTTTTCCCCTCCTCTTTGGTTCCGGCAAACATTCTCTCCCTGCGATGTCCCGGCTTTGATCCTCGACCTAATTAAGTTGCAAATGATGAATGCAAACAGCACATCAGTTGTAGATTGTATTAGTAGGTTGTGAGGAAACATTGTGTTCGTAATCCGTTCATTACATACGTCAGAAAGTTGGAAATGAGGATGATGGGGTTCAGCTCACTAATCTAACTGATATTTTCGGCAAAAGCTGTTCTATTTTGCCGCAAGGAGAGAGACACATAGTTTTACACGGCCTTGCTTGGTTGTCAGGTAAGTAAATCAGAACATCACTCTATTTTGGTAATACTAATGGTAAAATATGAGGATCATAGAGACATTCCTCAATGTGTCCCACCCCTGTGCAATATTGTACACACCCCACAAAGAAGATAAAATTAGCTATGGTCGAAAGTCAAAATGTCCAGCAGCATTATTCTTTCTATGTGGTACAATTTGTTATATCCAAGTAAAAACCACATTGATTTTGCAGCATACCTGAACATGAGGTAACTGAGGTCAAGGGAGTACATGTTCGTCTTTGCAAACCAACTGTGTCCAGTATCCAGTACTGTTAATTTGAAAGGCCCTCAGACTCTAACTTTAAGGCATGAGGAATTAGCAACAAGTTGAGACAAGTGTACTGCTTTGCCACCTTCTTGTGGCATCTGTTGGCAACCTTACAACTTTTAGGGTTAATGTGTGTGTGTGTGTGTGTGTGTGTGTGTGTATGTGTGTAATGCCAGGGTGCTAATCTTATTGCAAATATACCTCATCATATATCTCATAAATTTGTAAAAATCTCACTCTCGTTTTCGTTTTTAACAGCACCAAAAAATAGCATCACAACTCCAGGTAAAGGTTGCTGCTGGCAACACAAGAACTAGAAGTGAAAAAATGAAAATAAAAAAAGTAGTCCTCCCCAACACATCGTAAAATCTAGGAGTTTCAGTGTTGATGTTTATTACATGTTTAGTACGTGCTTTTACATATGCCTTAAATTTGTGTCAATACCAGCATTAAGAAGTGAATAAAATTTTGAATTTTGTTCTTTTTGGTATGGGGGAGGGAGTACGACACACTCCATACAATCGCCTGTGAGGAAAACTGTCAGAAGATTTGCAACGTGTGACATTCTGAACGGCGCTAAACATTTGCGCCCTCCAAAGTCGTCAGATTACACGCTGTGTGAGCTCGTCGGCCTGATGCCTACTGACACATTCAGGCCGACCAGGTCACCTCTGAGAGAGCATGGAATTTTTGACCTGACACACTCCAAAGCTGAGAAGATTAACGCAAGTTGGCTGCTTCTTGAGGACATGTTGTAGAATGCACACGTTACACCAGCTTGCTTGTGAAGTCAAATGCTCTAAGAAGTTTTTAGCACAATAGTCACAATAACCTTCACTGTTAACACACAATACTGTTCTGATTATCTGAGAAGGTGTTTCATATCTCATCCGAGCAGGCTTCATCAGTACGAGTGCCGATTTAACTAAGCCTTGTTACTTTAGACTTATTGTAAATGAGGCATCAACCCGTCAAGTAAATGTACAAGAATAACTCTTCCTGCAACACCAGAACATCCAGAAATGTTGTGCGTGCTGGTACAAAATGGATCACTACTCAGTGGTTGCTACACAGTTATTACATGTTTATTATACCATACATTTCGTTTAGGTCTTTTCTCTGTACTAATACTCTGGTATGGATAGAATATGTTGTCTATTGATTGGTCAATAGAGAAATGTGACATTGGTGACACTGGAACAAATTGTGCAGGTGAGATCATAAAACCCATATAAGGTTCATAAAATCAATTTTACCTCATTATATGTCTTCATTTAGATTTAGATTTTTCAATTTTTAAAGTAGATTTATAGTTCACTTAAAAATGGATCTGGATCCAGATGATTTTATTTAATGCAACCACTTGACAAAATACAATTGAGCAAATTAAACATGATATTTTTCTGTGTATTAATTTTCAGAATACAAATAATAATAAAATTAAACTTTGTACATTGAGGGCATACAAGAAAAATCTCGGATCAGGCCGTCCTGTGTGGAGCACCACTTTTTTCTGTTGCACATCCCTTTGGCCAAGGGTGTGGCCGGATAGAATCACAATATAACAAGTGTTGGCAGGAATAAAAGCAGTTTGTGATTAAAAGAGTATCACAGTGTTTGGAAGCTGCTGCGAAGCGTGGGTGCTTTGGGATGGGATGGGGTGGCGGAGGTTGAGCATAGTTTCATCCAAGTTCTACAGTATTACCTCCAGCTTCCCTCATTAGTCTTTGTGCTTGTCTTTTTGTGCGTGCAGCGGGAGGCTTCACTTGAACAAAGCTTCCCTCAGCACGACTTGCCTGCAAGACCTTCTCTTGCAGAATTTTTTTTACTGCCCAACAGGCTAATTACTTCTCTGGCACGTGGCCTCCGCTCCGTTATGACCCTGCGAGATACAGAGCTGCGTCTTCGGCCCAAAAAATAAATTAAAATAAAGAATGGTATAAATTAAAAATAAACAACCTCTTAAAATGCGCAGCCAGCGTATATAGGTGGATTGATCACATGTGATCACACCCCCAGTGACCATGGCTGGGGCAGGAGTGGGGTGGTCCTTTAAAAATCCATTTGGTGCGCCTATGTTCAGTGTGAAAGAAGATACACTGGTAGCTGGACTGAACGCTAGCCAAAACAGAGTAGTGCTATTTTTATTGCCTGAAGGGGGATAACATGCAAACGGCACACATTTTGAACCAAGAATCTCAAAAACGTAGGGTACACATGCTAGTGCATATCATATTTTCAGTAAATCATTTTGTCCAGTCTTGGTTTTTGTCCTGCCCTTGTTGCTCAAAGTCAGCCGGGTCAGGCTCCGGCTTTCTGGAGTCAGCGGCATAGAGGATGAATACACGAATGACTGATTATTTAGTACCAAACATAAACCAAGTATGATATAAAGAAGCCTTTATCAACATAGCGCCATCTGTTGGATTGGATTTGCTGTACCTTCTGTCTGACTTCCTTGCAGCGCAGAATTGGGTCCACCGCGTTCCATATCCATGTGAAAATCATTCTCCTCTGCACAGAGGAGCAGAAACCAAGCTCAGACGTGACACGCATGCAGTGGAAGTTTGCAACAGAGAACGTTGTGAATTATTGAAAAGCAAACAAGACCTCGGCGAGGGGCCGGGATAACCGTTCATTTAGGTAATGCATGCCAAGGGCACTGTCAAGTTCCCCGTGAAAAGCGGCCACGGCGCCACCGAAGGAATTGAAATGGTAAAAAGCACATTGCGGCATATTTGTGTGCTTGCCAAGGACTTTTTGATTCGCTTGCATCCTATTAGAGCAAAACAATGGCAGATTTTTTTGACTTGAATTGCATTATGCCGGGATAATCTCATTTACAAGGCAGTGTGAAGTTATGCACTATTCCCCTTTCTTTTTTCCTTCTTCCCCAAAGACTTGCGGGCACCGAAATAGAAAATCTTGATGTCTGTGTAACAGACGATCACAGTTGCGACTAGTGGGCGAGATCATTATCTGTTTGGGGTGGGTGATTATTTGTTCGTTAAACATTTTGGAAGACTATTACACTCTATCAATGGCGTATTACGTTACACACATTTACGTCGAGTAGAAATTATGTTTAAAACTAAGTACAAAAGTGATACTGGCTGGAACTAATACATTTTACTCAGAACATTGTGGCCACAGGTGAGAGTTTCAATGAACTCAAGTTAGCATGAACTCATCTGAGAAAATGTAATATGGCCAGAAAACTTGAATAATTCTGTTGCTCTACATGACGATATATTTATGTTAATCAATTCAATTGAGGTTCAAAGTATGTATAAACAGGTCTCTGGATGTTTGCCACATTTCAAGACCTAGTCCATTTCATAGCGCATGTCTGTTCTTGTTCCTGTCCAGAGTTGTGAGCAGAGTTTTTTCTCTAACCATGTAAAATAAAGTCTCTCGGGATCCTTGTCAGAGCTAAAGGGGAAGTGACTTTGGTCATTTTCTCAGTATGTGTGGGTTTCCTGCCCTTGTCGCGGAATACGAACAGTATTTTGTGGGAGTTTTTCCCTAAAAATGTTCCGAGTGGCAGAACATACACATGACATGACCAGGAACAAGAACACGACAGGAACAACAACATGTGTAATTCTGCATGAGTGTATTTTTACGACGAAAAAGTCTGGTCAACTTCTACCAGTTCTTTTATCTTTATTGCTTGCAATATGAAAGATTAAAAGTAACTGCCGGAAGACTGTATGTATATTCTCAGTTTAAGTATTTTATGTATGCCGGAAGGCTCGAGACGTAGCCCTGAAGTCATTTTCTGCCAGATGCAGTAGAAGGTGTGTCTTCTCCAAAATGATCCCTACTCTTATATCGCCTTAGCCGCACCCACAGAGGAGCACAGCCTAATCGAAGCAACGTGTCGGTCTCTTTCTATGTGTGTTTCCACAGGCTTAACAGATTTAAACCGGTAAATGTGCAAGGGTGCAGATAGATAAGATGATGCAGAACCAGAACAAAGGTCACTGTGACACAGCAACCTAATTCAAGTCACCTTTCTACAGATGTTCCCAAAGAGGCCGAATCCAACACACGTATTGTCATTTAAACTGAGTGCCATTTAGATTTTTTGCCTGCCGCCTCGGCTGCACGAACGCAAAAACTTGCTTTTTATCGCTTCTGGCGCAAATTGGCAAGCATGAGTACTGTTATTTCCTCTCAACTAGCATTTTCCAAGTGTCACCAAACTAAATCAACTCATTAGGCTTTTCGAGTGTTATCAGTTGTTTATGGGATCACAACAAGTCCAATTTTATTGCCCCCCCCCCACCCCCCAGTCATCTTTTATCCGGGTTCTGGTATCTTTGTATTTTGTGTAAAGCTTTTTGTCATCAAGCAGCCCCTTTCTCTTTTCCATCCGCCAGAGTTTTAAGTGTCCCCCCATTAACGCAGTACAGGCGTGGAAAGGACCGGAAGGGGAAAAAAAAAAACACAACCGACAGCCTCTGAACTGATCTTATCGAGGTCATCCCCTGGATAGCAGTGTGGAAAATAAAACAGATAAGCCATCTTCTATAACTTAATTAGCTTTTTATCAGACGATGCAATTACAAAATTGTCAAGCTATTGGGTGTCGAGAGACCGCTGCGAATGCTTTGAAGGAGCGAACAATCACAAAGTGGTCAATGCCACTCAGAGAGTGATGGTTTCCCCAGCGAACGAGGGCTGTAAAGTCTATACTAAAAGGCGATGCCGCAGGGAGCAATGTGTTTATTTAGCATCCTTTGAGCAAAGCTACCTCAATGCAGAACACACAATTCAGGGGCCAAAGACACAGCAGTGATGGCGATAAGGGAGATTAATGGTGTTGTCCAAACCAGTCGCACGTGCACTACGAATGTGTCCACTATCGAAAAAGCGTTGCGGCGGCTGCATGAGGCAAAAGGACAACATGTCGCATGAATAAATAAAACGAGGAGACCAGGAGGGCCTGTTGCAACACATTCTGGTCAATGCACAAAAATGACATTAAGAAGGGAAAACACAGAGATGTCCACATTTATAAATAAATCATAAGGTTAAGAAGAGGAGTTTTTGCAGTCATGGCAAAAAAATAAAGAAATAAAAAAAAATGGATGTGTTGTTGTAAGTGTGCTTCAAAATTTGCATGGATATTACATTGCATTCGGGAAGCCATGATTTGTTTGTGTGTGTATGCATGAGGCCACGGAGCCGCAAGTCTATTATCACCTTTGTAATCTTGACGCCGTGGTGCACAATCACGCTTACGTCTGAATGTTTTTGTCACGGGAAAAGTGTTCATCAGTGTTTGTGTTGTTGTTGCATGGGGCAAACAGTCCCAAGCAATGAATGATCACTAAGGCTGATTTGTAGACAAAAAAAAAAGAACATTTCTCTTTGGTTTAGAATTCCGAAAGCTAGGCTTACACCAAACAATTTTCACAGACTCAGACCAAAAACTGAAAGTCAGAAGGACGTTTTACAGTTTTACTTTTGTCACAAGGCATCTCGATTGTTTAGTATAATGTGCTAGTCTGAGTTGTTTCGTGGATTTACGAAAATATCAAATATTTTTCGTGTTACGTCTTGCAGTCTTTGTGGGAACTTGACACAACCAACAAGCAATAGAGGAGCTCAAACAAAACTAGAAATGGGAAACATTTGTAAAAAAATCACAAGAGCAGAATGGACAAAGGAGATGAAAACACAATGAGAAAAGAATTGCTGCCTCAAGAATCTAGTTGTAGTTTTGTAAACGGAGAACCTAGAAAATTCACAGTCTTTAAAATCTCAATCTGAGACTGAGACACAAACACTATAAATTGTCTTGAAATGTGTGCAGATTTTCCAAGAGTCTTTTCGAAATCTTCGCATAGTTTGCTGATAATTTTGCTCCTTTTTGTTTTCTTCTTCCAATTTGAGTCTGAATTCAGTCCTGGTAACACACCCAAATTGGATACCACCTCTATTAACCACGTCCAAGGGTTAAGACGTTCCGTGCAAATTTATTTGAATGATGTAAGATAGTTTGGAGGTTTATAAGTAACAAGGGCTTGACCTTGTTCACCACAACCCATTCAGTTTTCCCAAAAGTGTTGCTTGTAACCTACAGGGTGTCACAGGTGGCAAACTCCAGTCCTGGAGTGCTTCTCCCCTGCATGTTTTATATGTTTCACTCCTCCGAAAGGCCTCGAGTGCTTCGCAAAACGACCACCATCCACTTTAAAGCAGTTGGACTCAAATACATGACACCCAGCAGTCGCAAAAGAGCCTAATTAGTCGCTCTGTAACAAAAGATGATCAAAAACAAGAGTGCTATCAATAAAATAGTTAAATTTGAATCAGGTGAATGAGCCCCTGCAGTAGTGCTTGTCATGTTTTAAGTTTAATGCAAGCCGTATCCAAGACATCAATCAATAGGGCCATCCACTGAGGAGCCTTGATTAACCCGATGCATAATTCATAGTCAGCGCATGACGGTCTCAGCATGTGCAGGAGCGGCGCTTTTGATTTAAAGGTTCGGCCGATCTTTGAGTGCAGCCTAAGAAAAAGCATGTTGAAATGAAACACCCCCCTCTTTTGTGTGTGTGTGTGTGTAATCTACAAGGCATTTATCAACAGGATTGCTCTAATGGAGATGTCACTGGCGGGTGGGAATGGGGGCTGGAGATTGGTGGGGCATCTCCCTCGGGCTTCAGAGGAGAGGCCATGATGTAGATGGAGAGCCGTGTAAAGATTAGCCATATCTCCAAACAAGACCTTCAGTCATATTAGAGACGCCAAATTGTGCTCCTTAATCTACGTGCTATTTATCACGTTGCAATGATGTCAGCATGCGACCAGTCGTATAGACTGAGCTAGTGCTAGCTTTGCACTGGAAGTGAGTGAGGCTAACATGATGAATGAAGCTTCAAAAAAGGAAGCAAAAATGTTTTTCAGAAAATGGCAGATCATAAAATGGCCCTCTTTCATCCAAAGGCATTGACTAAAAAGTTTCAAAGCATCGTGTGGGTCTTAGAGACTCAAAGCATCCGGAAAGTATTCACTGCACTTTGTTTTTTGTTCTTGTTTTCATGTTACAGTCTTATTTCAAAATAGAATCAATTGCAAAAGCAAGGAGAGCGTTGAACTTCACAGATGCAAATGGAACTTCACAGATGCCTCTGGACTTCAAAACACATCATAAAGGTGTATGCAGTCTACAGACTGACAAACAACCAGTTTCAATAGTGAAAAAGAAACTGAAATGGTATAAAATAGCATCCAATATCTTCATGGAGTAGATGATTTAACTTTTGATGAATTCATTCAGTTTTTGGTAGGTCTTGATGCAAAAAGCAATCGTCCCTTTTAAACCTGACTAAAACAGCTGAACATCCCATTTTCCGCTTGGCTGAGCTGGCTCTAATGATCTCTTGATAATGGAATTGACTCGAATCTCACTGCCGTGACCATGCCTCCTCTTGCCTTTTTTTGTGTTAGGACTTTTTGGTGAAGCGAAATGTTGAAATGTTGCTTCTGTCAAGAGAATTTCCTCACCTTAGATGACAAGTACCACTTAAAAAAATAATAATGTATGGGTTTGTTGGCTCATTTCAAAAACAAGAAAATAAAATTGGCCTTATAACCAAAGAACAATTGTGTACTATACATGGAATACTGTATCTTTTATTGTCTCACATTTTCTCTGTGTTGGGAACAAAATGGTTGGTGTCGATTTACTTTTCGTTTTGGAGTTCTGAGAATATGATTCACATTTAGGATACATCAGGATTTTGTAGTGCTGCACTTGCTCTGTAACCATGACAACACAGATCTAAGCATTATATTCCTTGCCATATTCTGGAACACTGTCCTTAAATTAGGTTTACTGAAGGAAGTAGTGATTTGAAGCCAGCAGTGGTGACGGCCCCTGTGGTCCGTGACATTGCTCGCAATGTTTAATTAAACTGCATCCACTCTTGATGGTGCAACTTGCGAGTCACGAGCCCCCCGAGGACTGGCGAATGGCTGAGTGAAGCACATTCATGTTGTTCTGGAGATTGTTTTCTGCCATTAAAGCAACAGTACAACCCGAAGAAGTTAAGTCAAAGACAGCACTTGTCGCCGTGGAGGATTATACTGCCATGATACTGTCGACGCTAACACAGTAGAAATTAGAGACTCTTGGCGCGGCGCACTCTCTCTCAACTCTTGACTCTTTTGTCTGAAACAAATCCTTCCAGAATTTTCTCTCAGCTCACTTTAGATTTGTGTTGGCTATGTTACTTCAAAACCTTTGTTTTGCCTCTTCATGTTGTTTCACAATTGCATTTGTAATCTGTAGTCCCGATCGGAAATATTAAGAGAAATGACTGTGGCCATTGCATTTTTCATGTTTTGAAGAGTGCTGTGTTTTTTTTTTTCACCCCCTTTATCTGCCATTGAAGCTCTCTCCCCTCTTTGTCTCTCAACGTCTGTCTTGACTTTGCTGAATAGTCATTGTAGGGGTGCAGGTTTAATTGGCTGAATAAGGTGATGTGGGATGTCTTAGCATGAATATATTCATCTGCAGTTTTTCGCCATCAACTAAAGCACTACTGTAAATCCTTCAATGGCAGTGCCGCCTAAATTTGAAGTGCCCGGTCAGTTTGTTTTTTTTCCCTGGACCTATCGTTACAATGTGCATTTACGTCACCGTGCATTGCATCATTCAAGTGTAGCATTAATAAACACAAAACAGCAATGAAAACCCAAATATTTCAGATGGAATAGCTATTCTTATTGATAAACTTCTTTAGGCATTGTATATAGCATTGATGCTTGTCTTTCGGTAAAAGACATGTTCCAAACATGTAGTGAATGTATAACAGACATAACTGAATAGCACCAACTACTGTATCATGAAACTATAGCGGCGAGTGTACATTAAATAACTTGAAAACCAATGTTAAAAGTTCCTTGTCACGTTGCAAGGTGGTGGTGGACCCCAAAAAGCAGGCAGGAGAGAGGAGCAGGGTGTATTTGAAGAATTGTATTTAAAACAAGAAAACTAAATACTAAACAAAGTCCAAAGTAACAAACAAAAACCATGGCAGAAACTACAAACTCTCAATAACAAAAACATGACCAAAATGGGATTGAAGCTAAAACATAACAATGAACTAAACATGACCGAAACAAACATGAAAGTAGCAAGAAGCAACAATGACCCGACACCAAGTGTTCGGGCTGGGAGTCCTTTTAAAGCCATTTAGTTATGACCAACAGGTGTGCAGCTGCCAGGGGAGCCCTACAGTGCCACCTGTTGGTCCCTAAAACGAATCATGACACGCCTACTCTGCACTGAGCATGACAAGGCCCCTCACCACCGCGATGCTAATCTGAAAATTTTGATCCCTTCAATATTTTAAATCGGATTTGTCCTACCTATAAATTAACATACAGCGCCTGGAAAATATTCCGTTGTAGTATAAGCTGGTCTTCAAAAACACTGCCTGTATTAGTGTAAATGACTTTGCGCTAAGATCAAAATACAAAGTCAGACATAAAAAAGTTTGTATGATTAGTTATGTACAAAGTGTTTTTTGATATACGGTCATGCAGAAACTAATAATAGGAACGAGGGATTTGTTTTACGCACTAACTTTTTAATGATTTGTAAGTCTCATATCCTGGTTTACCCTAAAAAATAATAATCACAGTAATATATGATAAAGCCATAAACATGTCTCTCGATCCAATTTTATGACCAATAAGTCATTGCTTGATTACTTTCTGCCAAACAACACACACACACACACACACACACACACACACACACACACACACACACACACACACACACACACACACACACACACACACGCACACACACACACACACTGTAAAGTGTTATGTCTGCAGGAAGCTAAAATAATATATATAATGACTTTCATTTCCTGAAGGGCCAGCATCTCGGCTTTTTCATGAATTATCGTTAAACATTTCAGCTAGCACTCTGTGTGTGCAATATTCGTGGCTCGGAATACTTCTAAAACCCACACATATTCCAACAGTGGCTGGCGCTTCAGGAAATACGACATTTGTAGTCGCATCATTAGTTATCGCCACTGTGAGTATTGAAAACTTTCTCCGTAAATCAATTTTCGATACCGCTTGTCGTCACAGAGGTGACGAGTGAGTTTGGAGCCTATCCCAGCTGATTTTGGGTGAAAAGCTGGGTCACACTCTCGGCTGGTCACCAGCCAAATGTACACACCAGACATGTTGATGGGATTGTTATCTCCATTGGCATCTGCTTAATGCCAGAACACTCTCTCGGATGTGATTGTCTTTTGCTTTATAGAGCCGCAGCCATCACAATCAGTGTAAATATCGTCCGTGAATGTAACCGCTTGACATTAGCAGTTAAAGTCGGCTTTCCATATTATTGCCATTAATGTGACTACTGAATGCGTGATGTGATGCTCTTCTTGGGGTTTAATCCGCTCGTTAAAAAGCGTTTTTAATTCTTTGAAAGTGACACGCCACTTCAAGAATGAATTTGCGATGAGATGTTTTTGTGGGGAGGTTTTTGCTTAAGCTCCTTGGATGGCAGTAATATATAGCGATGTGATGCTAATTTGCCTGGAAAAAAAAGGCAACACTGCAGAATGAGCTGTGAGACATTTAGGGCAACTCACCACCAGGAAACATTAAAAATGAAGCTTATTGACTGCTTCAGGCATGGCGATCGGGAGAGTCATGGATACTGATCAATGATGAATGATCTGCTTTTCTGGGAATACAGTCGTATTTCAAAACATATTCACATTTGCAAAGCAGAACTCGACCACACTCTTTATGATGTTTCTTTCTGCTTGTCGGCTTAGGTTTTATTTTGAGATTTGCCTCCATGTCAGTGACTCCAACTTCAAATTTCTCCAAAACGTCACTCGTGCTATTTTTTAGCTTTTTGTTTCGTCAGAAAATTGAGTTCATTCTGCGTAATACGGCGAATTATATTTGAATTACCTGAAAGCCTTTTTTTTCAATACCTATAAATTTTCCTCAAGGACAAAAAATATGTTTTTTCACTGTTTTCTGACGAACGACTTTATAATAACTCAGAGGACAGCACGCTGAAGGATTCTATGATTTATTCCTCATTGTGAGGACATTGGATGCCTTTATTTATTTATTTTTTCACCCTTACAATGTTAAAAATGAGATGAATGGTTGCATTAAAAGATAAAGCTTTGAGCGCAAGAATAGAATACAAAGGAGAACACAAGCTTAGTTCCACAGATATGAACTATAATTCATTTCATTAGGCAAACGCTGACCTGCGATATCATTCTCTCTCTCTTCTGCTCTCTCGCCATTGTGAAAAAAGGATTGTGGGATTTTTTTCGACGAGATCTCAGACTGCCACACAGTGTAGGAATTGCATGAACGGTGGAAAACACTCCCTCCCATTTCAAGTACATCACGTCCAGACGGTCATTGTTAGGCTGTAGTTTGTGCATCACTGTGTTTTCTTGGTCCCCATCCTCATAAAAAAATACTATGGTGGTGCAATTAGAGCCACAAAATAAAAAAAAGTAAAATAAATGATGCAAGTTTCAGCAATTCTTCTGTGGTTTATTGATATCTTGTGAAGAGGATTATTTAAAAAGACTTTGACTGAATCAGTTGTCAGATCTTTTTAATCTCTGACTCAACATTGTGTCACATCAAGTGCCTTCATTTGGAAATTTGTCATGTGTTGATCACTGCCAGTGACAGGCTCTTTTCTTGCATCGTTGCCATTTTTTTTTTCTTTGTAAAAACGATCCGTATCTTGTCTGCGTCACCCCTGTAATTCCAAAACACCTCAGATTTAATTAGAGTACATGGAAGATAAAGTCACAGATGAGAGGAAGCGGGGCCATTTTAACGTACCGTCATCATTATGTTGTCACTGCGTTGCATTGCGATAATCATCGTTAGAAGATTCACTTATCTTTTTCCCCGTCTTCACGCAGATTAGCAACATTGACTGCTTGATCGCTAGCATCCTCATCACTGCTGATGGGTGTGAAATATAACTCGTGTATGACAGTCATTTCAAGTCTGCATCTGTAAACTCTGCAACCCTCACAATTCTAAACCGATATAGCCAAAAACTATGTCACACTTTCGTGTTTAAAAAAAAAGAAAAATGTCCAAGTCACTTGTATATCCTACCATGCATTTTCTATTGTGCTTGACATTGAATATGCATCGCATGTGAGCTGGACCGATCCTGAGAGCGGTCATTTTGTGACGTGACAGCTGTTAAATGCTTAAATTTCACGCTCGATGGGTTGGCGAGCACTCCACAGAGCTGACTATTTGTATAGGAGCCATTAAAAAGTCAATTTTCTATCATGTGTCCTCTTTATAACATTGCTTGTATTGTTAATTGTGAGTTAATTGTGTTTATGAGGGCAAGTGTTGTGTAATCAATCTCAATCCAAAATTCAGCTTTGAAAGTTTCTGGAAAGTATTGTGGTCAAACGTTGATCTACCACTCCATATGATCCACCCACCGACTTTCTATTTTCTTCATCACGGTTGCAGTCGCAAGTGGCTTTGAGCGAGAGGCTCGTTCCGCCATGGACTGCTCACCAAGAGACAAGCAACCATTCACATTCACATTCACACCTATAGGCAGACTTTAAAAGTCTCTTCAATGAGGCAAAATTTTCGATATCAATCACGCAATAATTATTGCATTGTAAAATTGCTTATTGGCCGAGTATCAATTGATAATATAAAATCGTGAGTCACGCTGCGATTGCTGCCCCATGCAGAGTCCGTACCGTCTCTCGGTTTGTCCACCTTCTCGTTGAGTTCCGTTACAGAGCACCATATTAAACAAATGGCTGTGTGCCCCCATGCTATCAATATGCCTGTATTGATCTTGACAGTACTGTAACTCTTTGCCTTTGTGGCGGCGCCGTCACCTTGAGTCATGCCTGGAGATGGGCCAGGCTACTTGTAGCCAATTTACGTCACACTAACAGCACACAGTGTTTTCTTAATAGGATTGTCACGGCGCTCGAATAAGGTCTGTGGAAACACTGTGCTTTCCCAAACTGCTTATTACTCTTAGAAAGTAGCTCCTAATGTCTTCACTTATCAGCAGTAAAGTAGAAGCCACAGCACGCGGAGCGAAACACGCTCATTAGTCTCCCCGGTTGCCTGCAACACACACCCCTCCGCAACACCAGCGACGGCCATATGACGCAATGAAAAATTCAATGCCTTTGCGTGAGGGGAGACATACTGTAAATTTGAATTTTTTAAAATGTTTTTTTATTTTGGGCAATCTGGGTCATGTGCACGCCTTCCATTCACACTTTCACGCATCACGGTCCATGACCAAGGGGGTTTCCTTTTGTTCCTGCAGCAAGACGTGGATAAACAAACATTATCACTTGCTATGATTTGGGTCATTTTCATAAAGCACATTGAACGCGATTGAAGTGATGTCAGCACAGAATGCAGAGTAGAGAATGGCGTCAGTTCGGAATGAAATTGGGAAAAGGCCCAGGACATATCTGCTCTTATCACAACATTACACAGTGCATAAGAAAATTATGCTGAACATGTGATGAGCGGATGCAGAGATGGGTATGAACACAATAGTTTTCCCCTCTGTTTTTGTTTCAGTTTGTACACAGCAAATTGTTTATTTATACGGCTAGGGAAATCTGTCTCAAAATGCAATTTCTATGCATAGGCTCAACCCAAGCTTTAAATTCCCCATGCACACAAAAGCTGCGTTGGGCATCCGGTGGCATTTTGACTGTGAGTGGAAGCTTGCACGCTTATCTGCACTGTCACCAAAGCGCATCACTTATTTATGCTATGCATGCAAAAACGGGAAATAAGCAGCGGGCTTTCAATCGCAGCCACAAGTTGTCCAGCAGAGTCAAGACCCCAAGTTATCATGTGCACTTATTACTTTTTGTAAAAAGTCAAAGCAATGATCAACAGGACAAAATGAAAGCGAGTGGTTGGGTTATATTGGAACAAAGAACCCCCCCCCCCCGATCCATTATTAGTGAAAGGCGTTATTTATGTTCCATGATGTACTTTGCTCGCGAGTTAAAAGTAGCACCTGGTGTTGCTATGTGTCCCATGTGGTGACGTGGGCTGCCGCACGAACTGTAAAAAGCATTCGCAAGCTAGAATGGTGCCCAGAAGATAGTATACATTAACTTTTTTTTTTTCACAAAACCTAAAAATGTGAAGATTTTACTTTGTTTTTTTTCTTGTTGTTGTTGGTAAAAGACAAAAAGAAAATGTAGTAGTACAGTGAACCCTTACTATAATGCGGTTCCCTTTCCACGGCTTCACTGTTCCACTGACTTTTGTTTTTGTTTTTCTTTTTTTTTTTAAATCAATGCGTTGTGTTCTGCATCCTGATTGGCTATGTCAACAGTTTCCACGCACGCCTTGTCTCTGCTTGCCAAATTTACATTCGCAACAAAAACAGGTTTGGAGCTTTGGTTTCATTCTAGAGTACAGTATTTTATAATAATTTTAAAAAATCAAGCTGACGACTTTTGGATTGGATTTTACTGGATTTTACTCATCGCGAGTTCTTTTTGAAACCTGACCACCGTGATAAATGAGGGTTCACTGTATTCACACCTGTGACCTCACTAGTATTTGGTGTTTCGTAAATACTGTGTAAATGTGCACCAGCTCTCTGTGCTTTGTCTTACCCAAATGTTTTATTGGTCTATGTATTGTATAGGTTTAAAATGTGACATTTACAAATGGTGGACTGCTGACCAGTACAGTATGTTTTTTTTTGTTGTTGTTATTGTTTTTTGCCAAGTAGCTTATATTTGTGGCAGCAAGAGTCCAGAGTATAAAGAATGGAGCGAGTGCCCATCAAAGCGTTGATTGTATTTTCACTCATGGAGGCAGCACTTCACTAATCTGATGAATTACGGTACAATCATCAATGTGTGTGCCGATTCTTGTATGTGGCTCATACAGATGACATAATGTCAACCACAAGTATTTCCCCACCTCCACTGTTCCCTGTCAATTCATTTCCATTGAAATGAAATCTTTCTCTGGTTGTTTGTGCACGAAGGCTGGGGGCGATATTCTAACCACTCGTTCATTGTGCTGCCTACCTGGAATCTATACTTTTTGTAGATTTTTATCCCCCTCTTCATTCAGCACTACACCTGAAAAAATAGCAGAGGTGATAGATAAAGTAACACTTGAACCAAGCATGTAAATGGGTCATTCCGTTTTTATTTTATTTTTTTCAAGAGTGTAATGTTTCGAGATGCGTGGGTGTGCGTCAGCTCACCCTTTTATTGTGGCGTAAGTGATGTGACGAGCTTCACAATGGGGTATGCTGCAAAAGTCCTGTATATACTATAAATGTATAACTGTATCTCCAATCTCATAGTGGAAGCGGGGTACCTGATAAAATCATTTATCACAAAATTCAATTCATTTGGTTGCTCACAGCGCACGCTGTCTTGTTGTTTCATCTCATATTTGGAGCTTCGTGTATAGATGAATTTAGCAAAGCAATAAAGAACCGCGCTCCGTAAATGACGTGTCTATATCCCCTGGAGATCCTGCGTGGACCATCCTTCCTACCCTGTTACATTGGTGACATTTGTAGGAACAACTACTTTTTCGCAAAGTACAGCAGACCATTGGGAGTCCCCGACTCCCGAGGGCCATCAAAACATATCCTACCACTCTTTAATATATGATGAAGCACCCGCAGAATTTGTTTCATGGGCCACCAATTCTCAAGTCATGACCCTATTGTATCAAACAATATGAACCTGTTCCCAGCTAAAACAAATGCTGAGTGTATTTTCAGTATATTACCTCTACCACAGAGGGCATTTTATTAATTTTTTTGGTCCGGTTAACCAGGCATCCACTTTTGTCCCGAAACATCACTTTTTGGGACTCTCAAACTGAGTCTGCACGTCTTCTTTCACAGCACTAGTGTCACTTCTTTCTCATATTCATCATACAGATGTTGGCTACCCATACTGTACATACTGTTACTGTTAACCATTATTGGCTATACCACAGATTGTTGAAGCAATCTGAAAGTCCCTGGTGGGTCAACGTTAAAGGTCACTTGAAGACTAACTTGGAGGGGAAAGTTGGTTATGTGACAGCTTCCAGCCTGAGATTGTATTTGGGGTTGTCACTTTGCATGTCGATCATTTATTTGCAGCACCACATAATGATCGGTTTTGTCTCACAGGCTTTATGCTAGCACTAGCTGGTTCGCCGTCCTCCGGGCGGCTCATCAGCTAGTTCCTGCGGAAGGCTGGTAAGGTGGCCCTTCGGCCAACAAAAGTGTTGTTGCTTGGTTCAACTTTTTGTTCATCTTCATTGCTTATAGCGAAAATAAAGAGATGTTTAGCTCTACTAAATAACTAACAATTTCATTGCAATGCTTGTGGGTAGACAACATTTTTTCGCTAAGATGCCCGCGCGATCGTAGTGAGCCACTGCCTGAGCGGCGCAGTGGCGGCACGCAACGGCGCGGTGAAGTAGGTACGTTTTGAAAAGGGACAGACGGAAGGACAGACCGCGTGCGGGATGACGCGCAATATATATATAGATTAGTTGATCCCATATGTCAAGCATGGCTGTCAGTAACCCTTTTTTCCCCTTCACCCAGTCTTCCTGCGGTCATTGGTTAATCTACATGTCTATCATGATGCATATGGTCAGTGATTCGATTGTAAAAGATGCTAGAAGGTTAGCCTCCCTATCCCAGATCAGGGTTTCCTAAAGTCCCGGGGTTTGGGAACCCTGACCTAGCTTAAAAAGTGCGATCCATTTTGATGTAAGGCTACAAGATGAAAGGGCCAACCTATTAGATAAACATTCATCTCAAAGACAGATCAGTTTTAAGACTCCAGCCACTCTGACATGATGTGTAAAGGGATCTGGGATTTATATTTTCCTCTATCAAGTGACGGTTGGATTTATGTCACGGGGAAGCATAATTCATCGCGCACATAATCAGTTTTGTCGTCCACTGACACGTCCTCTACGACGGCGTCACAACACAAAAGCGGTAGCTCTTCACTCCGCTACTTTGTAAATACTGCGGAAAGGGAGAATGGGACTATCGTGTGCGGGAAAGCGTGATTCCGCTCGGCTGTATTAAAATAATCAATCTCATTACAAGCCTTCCATTCGCACCGACGGAGAGAGAATGAGAGCAGGAGAGGAGGGCAAAAAAAAAAAAAAAAGACACAAACATCAATGGGATTTTGAAAATATATTTACAGAGAGCGAGGCAGGGAGCGTATCGCCAATATTGGATTTAGCAGCGAGCAGAGCAAATGGGTCAGGGCAACACTGAGGGGAAACAATGACACAGTGAGAGCAAAGAAAAACATCTGATAAATAAGAAGTGAAATAAGTCACATGTCGCTGGAGCAAGTAACACGGAGAACACGGCGCATACTGTGCACAAAAATAGGCCATCCTCCAACTTCCTCTCGGCTGCCAGGCTTTGCTCGATGCGCCACAAATGAAAATACTGTCAATTGAACATGTAGTTGCCCTTTATTCAGTCATAATTGACTCAAACCTGAGAGAAAATCTCTAGTTGGCTACGCACACACAGTCAACTGGGCCAAATTGGAGCATTTTCCCTTTCCCTTGTGATCAGTCAGCAAAAGTCCTGATTATCCTGAGCTACTATTGTATTGTCATGTGGGGGCTATTTTTTTCTTCCCAATCACCTGCTGAAAATTGAAAACGTTAAAACCGGTTTTAATGTTTAAAATCATTTTGTGTGCTATTAGCTGAGTATTTGTATCATGTCATTGGCCACAATACCAATGACAAGAAGTGTTTGGACGTAACTACAATGCAATGAAATAAGGTAAAAATTTGCCTATTCTTTGGATTTTTCCGGCGGTTTGGATGTCCCTTCGGCAGGATTTGGTTTCTTATAAATCTTGATTTTCCAAAACAGCCATCTGGTTCGATGGAGGCGACTCTTGATTTTGGGTGTAAACAGTTATGTGAGTCACTTCACACCTATGCCATGAAAACCCATCTGAGGGTTGTTATTTTGCTCAAAACATCCAAACGTGTGAAAAAGCAAATATATTCAAAGAAGAATTGACTACCGATCTGCAATTTATTGAATTGAGAATTGTGGATTTCTGTCAATTCTGCATCCACGTTGATCGCTGCAGCACTTTGAAAGTAGGTCAGTGTAGAAAGCTGTAACATACACAAAAGCATGCCTCGAAACTTGGAAGTAGGACAATAGCAATTAGTGGCACAGCGGCAGGTAAAGGAGTCCTTTCGCCCACAAATTTAAGGCTGTAATTATGTGTAGTTGTACATTTTTTTTAATCGCTTTTGTTGGTGGCCTCCGAGCTGCTCCAAGCACCTTATTCCTCTCAAACGTGTCCTGGGGGACTCGCCTTCATTTTCCCCGCTCAGCGATTTCACACCCTCTGATGGAGCCCTCCGACTCATTATTATCTGGTGTGTGCACTTCATTATTTGCAGACTCCGCTGCTGCTCTCCACGCCGTCACTTCACTTTGATTATTATTTACAAGATGCATGGATACACATACTGCACCTTTCTTTGGCCTTTCTACATGCTTTTTTTCAGCAGGGGGCGGCAAAGTTGACTGACTTTGAACATGGTATCAAAGCCGTAACAGAGGCAGAACAAAACATACTCTATCTGTCAAGATAGGCCTTAATGAGTGTGACATTTTTCTTTCAGTCATCTCCCCGACATCTAGTTATCTGGTTGTAGTACGCCATGCTGGAGATGGTGCAATTCAGAACTTCAATTGCGTGAAAAAGAAATCACAAAAATCTTCCAAAATATTCGGGTTGCAGCCAACGTCATGCGTGATGTTACGAGACATCGTTCTGCAAGCATAAAAAAAAAATATCTGTGTTTTCGGCTTTTTCTTTGGCTTTTCTCGTTAACTAATTGTATTCGAATGAACAATAGAGTATTGGCTTTGCTGTGTTAACGTCTGCGGCCCGTTGGTCCAGTGGTTAGTGTGTCGACCTCAAAATGCAAAGGCTCCGGCCTTCCTGCGTGGAATTTGCATGTTCTCGCTGTGCCTGTGTGGGTTTTCTCTCGGTACTCCAGTTTCCTCCCACATTCCACAAACATGCATGGGTGATTGAACACTCTAAATCACGGGTGTCAAACTCAAGGGCGGGGGCCAGATTTAGCTTGCCACATAATTTTATTTGGCCCACGAAAGCAAATCAAAGATGTCAAATTTCATGATGCTTGCTAAAACCTCTACCAAACTTTAAAAATTGTCATTTGTAATAAATAAGAGTGATAATGTAAGCATTTTCTTGTGAACAAACCCCTCATTTCAGTAATGCAAACAATAGGGGAATAAACCGTTATTCTTGACTTCCGTATATGGTTTCAGTCAAAACGGCCCTCTAAGAAAAACTGCAACTAAAATCTGGCCAGAGACAAATGAATTTGACACCCCTGCTCTAAATTGTCCCTAGGCGTGAGTGTGAGTGCGGATATTCGTGTCTGTGTGCCCTGCGATTAGCTGGCAAGCGGTTCAGGGTGTCCCCCGCCTACTGCCCGAAGACGACTGGGATAATCTCCAGCACCCCGACGACCCTTGTGAGAATAAAGTGGATTGGAACATCGATGGATGGATGGGTAACTTCTATTACATCGATTAATCAAACAAACAAACAAAAAAAATGAAGATTCACCTTTCAATTACACCTTACATGCTACCCGTTCTGTTTTGGAAAGAAGCCGTGATGTCCAAACATGTCATCCTAACAACGCGTTTTAGTCAAAATAGTCTGTGACGCCTAATGAGAGACTGCCACTTGCACTGCACTTCATCCCCCTCTCATGTCGCATACACTCGTGTTTCCGGGTGCTTGCTTCGAGGCAGAGTTACGCACCTGGGACAAGTCGTCTCCACCTAATAGGATTGATATGTCACCTGAGACTTGTAGCAATTTGCTGAGTAAATGCTTTTCCAGATTGTCTATTTGTTGCTTTACTCTCCCATTTCGCTTCCCTGAGGTGATGTCTCACATGCCGAGAAGTTGAATTTCAAATGAGTTTGTTTCCGTGACATACCTGCTGGAGACGAGCAAGCATCCATTTTGCTGAATGTCATGAAACGCCGAGATGGAAAGACTGTCATTTTTCACTCACCGCTGGTACTTTTAAAGAGATTTTCAAAAGCCTTTCTACATGCGCTTTGTAAAACCGCATGTTGCCCATTTGAATTGGAATTATAATTCACCTAACCTCAGAGTATGAGGCAATGGATGCAAAAGAGCTCAAATATCTCATAATTTTCAACATTGTGCACGGTTCCACTGAAAAGGGAACTCAAATAAATTTAGAGGGC
This sequence comes from Hippocampus zosterae, assembly GCF_025434085.1. Taxonomy (NCBI): domain Eukaryota; kingdom Metazoa; phylum Chordata; class Actinopteri; order Syngnathiformes; family Syngnathidae; genus Hippocampus; species Hippocampus zosterae. The sequence goes on along the minus strand of NC_067454.1, from coordinate 9,459,941 downwards.
AGAACTTCAACCGATCCATCAGGGAACACAACATGTGGTTTGGGATTGGCATGTTCTGCGTGCAACCTTTCCACTAAAAAAAACAGGCTCAACTCACGTTCTGATCGACAAACAACTTTCCACTGACAGTCGAGATCTATCACTTCAACGTACTTCTTTGACACCAATTGCTGCTTTTCTCCAGGCCATTCAAGCCACGTCCACTTTTGTGTTGTGCGCTGGCAACAGACAATGTCATTTCAGATGTTTTCATTGTTTGTTTAGCCGCTCTTTGTAGTAGGGGATTTTAGAAGCGCACATTTCAGCATGGGCATAAAGTTGACTCACAGGAGTTGCCGTAGGCGAGTGACAGCATGCCACTCGATGTCCCTTCCAGCAAAGAAAGTAGAGCAGAGTCTAGTTGATTTGAGAAAGTCCAAAGGCATCCCGGTTGCGGCAGAGCTGGATCCCCGTGGTGTGAACATTGAGTTTGTTCCACATTGCTGCCACCTCGTGAGCCTCGAGGTGGACGCCTCCATTTTTTTTCTCCCTCTCAATGGTTCATGCTTTTTTTTTCATGCCATCTGTGCCTGGATACTGGACATGGCTGTCAAGCAGGGCACAGAGAAGACACGGCGCTGATAGCCGCCTTCAAAAGGATTAAAAGCTTTCTTCTTTTTTTTCCATGAGCAAACCTTGGGCAACAGCACAAACAGATGTGACCTCAGCACCGAGAGTCAAGCTGGTCATGGATTTGCCTTTTTTTGTTGTTGTTGCTATAGCCAGAAAAAAAGTCATAAAACTAAATAAAAAAAGCTGAATATTTCTGGAATCAACTGGCAGCGTTTCTCTAAAGGGTCCAGTGTCTTAATTTGAAATTGCTTCCATTCAACAAATTGATTGTAGTGGTACGCCACTGGTGGATGACAACCGTAAATGTCAGATTTTAATTTTTGTTTTTCTGAAGGGTTAGAAAAAAACATTATCACACAAACTTTGCTACTACTTATGACTACTACTGCATAAGTACAACGTTTTTTTAAAAATACAAAAGTAAATATTCATTCATTCATTCATTCATTCATTCATTCATTCATTCATTCATCTTCCGAGCCGCTTGATCCTCACTAGGGTCGCGGGGGGTGCTGGAGCCTATCCCAGCTGTCTTCGGGCAGTAGGCGGGGGACACCCTGAATCGGTTGCCAGCCAATCGCAGGGCACACAGAAACGAGATGATTAAAAGAACATAAAGCACAAGAAAAATCTTTTTTTTTTTAAATCTACTTAAAAACTGCTTTAAAAGAGTCCAATAAGGCGTATGGGTTAATTTTTTTTCTTCACCTGAACATGAAAGCATTCACACTTCACTTCTCGTGGCACCTTATTTTTTTTACTTACAGCATAACAGCGAAATGCTGCTTTACCATGTTTGCTTTGACCTAAAGAGGGGTCCTCGAATTTCAGTGTCCTATTGAGTTTATATACCATTCGCATTCCTATAACGTATCCTTGACCTGTCATGGTTTAGCTTTCATCAAGGGAACTTGGTTTACTAAAACCAAATAAAGGCAATCTTGTCTTGACCCCCTTGGTCATGCACGCAGACCTTAGAGTGTGACTAAATGCTCTACTGTACGACACCGCTGTGGGAATGTACATTTCTGAAAATAAAGGGAATTTTTAACAAACGGGGGTCATTTAGCTTCAAACCTGTCATGGTACTTCACAGAGATTTCCCTGTGTTAAATATCCAAAACCATGATTGAAGTGGAGATACAAGGTTTTCATCAGAAGACATGTAAATAGAAACCAAAACCAACGCTGTTACAAAAGAAGAGGCAAAATCTCTCCTTTGGCAACGTCATCCACCGCTGTCATTTTCTTTAATCCAACAATAAAAAGTATGCGGCCTCAAGGTTCCTTTTCATCTCGTGTTCAGGCAAAATAGGATGGCCGCCAGCTACGTGTGTTTCTTGCATCCCGAGATCAGCTTGCGTCTCACTAATCTGGAAGAAATCAAAGATTAGCATTTTGGAGAGATTCGCGTTTGCCTCATGAGAGACCGCTGACTCAGATATTCCCCCAGCCCTCCAGAGACAAATCTGTCTGGCACATTTCATATTCCACACTGTAAAGATAAAAAAAATAATTAAAAAAACCCACACAAAAACATTTTAACCGAGTACGGTATGTACATTTGTGCTGACGTATGCCGAAATGGAATTGATGGGGACAGCACCTCGGTAGGAAAAGGGCCATGACAGATGAAACAATTGACTGTGCAGTGACTATTTCAAAGTCATGAAAATCCTTCTTTATGGCAGAGTGTTTCAACAAGACTTACTCAACCAAAACAAATCCTTCTGCGCCCGCTATTTCCGGGGCAAAATAAGATGAATCACGCCTCAATAGATGTTTGAAAAAAAAGTGGTACCTCCAAAGCCACACTTTGGAAAGGATGTCAAATTTGGCGTTCCCAATTATCTGGGAAATTATGTCTAAAATATGTATTTTATTTTTCAAACAGCAATGAGTTAATTGTGAAACACATGCAACTTTATTTAACCGTTTCGGGGACAGCGGTTACTACAGTGGACAGTTTATTATGTTATCAGGTTACAGGATGCACGAAAGGGTTAACCAATCAAATACCGGGAGCATATTGCTTGAAAGCATAATTGTTTATCCTGGCATTGTTTTTCACAGGAGAGCGGCAATATTTTTCTTTCCATATTGGCCTTTCTTGCACAAAACAATGTCTTTTTTCGCATTATAAACTGCGATTTTGGAAAATCTGCATCCACACATGGTGAACCCTTTGAGTGCCAATATCGCAAATTTGCACCAAGCGACATTTACAATATCATTTTTTTCTCTAACCATTTTCAAACTACAACCTCAAAATAGTGATACCAGAAATGAATATGTACTGTAGTTGAAAAAAAACTGAGCCTCAAGGATCAAAACAAATCAACTAGCTGGCGTTGGCTCGACCAGTTTAAGTCATAGCCTCCTTTGACCCATATTGCAATATTTCCAAATTCTCCTGATTTCCTAACATTATGTAATTAAGTAGGATTCTCCCACCTCGCTCATCAGCCCTCCCTAAGGGTTCCAAAATGGTTGCTGAGTCCGATTGGGGTGGCCCTGGACGGCTAGTGAACATCGAGCAGCACAATTTCGGCGCCGCCATTTTCAGTGGATGTGCCAGTTTCCTGCCAGAGGCTCGACCTCGTTAGCCGTATTACTGAGATCAAACAGAGAGGCCGAGCAGTGGGAGAAAGCGAATCTCCTGTCCCCTTTCCAAGAGGAAGTGATGAAAGGGAGAACTTTAACGAAGTGGGGGTGGCAGAAGACATTGTGCAACAGTTTTGAGTTTGAAGGACATATGCTTTGATACTGTGTCTATTTAAAAAACAAAAAGAAACGTGTAGCGCTTTGATGGAACTCATGAGGCCCCGTCAAGCACAACCCCGCCCCCAAAAACAAAACAATACAAAAAAAAAAAAAAAAAGACAACACGGTTCATCAAGTTTCCGCACCTCCTGTGAGGTCGGTTATTTGGGTTGGGTGCATCGTCACAAGGCCAGGCGGTGGCGGGTGACTTTGGACTGCTGAGCCCTGGGATGGCAAATTGGTTGTCAGGATGTGGAACCCCACCTTGTTGTTGGCAACAGGAAGTGTGGAAAGATGGAACGGCAGCAGCGTGATTGAACTGGACTCACCTCTATGCGCATCAATGAGTACAATTCTCAGGAGCAACTTTGCGGGGTAAAAGGCAGTGGGCAGACAGGGGAGGACCATCGTGATGAGTTTCCACCTTGAAATTACATGTTACTCGGAGGACCCTCTGACTGTGTAAAAATGCCAAACAATATTAAAGGTCTCATTTGGCTATTAACCGGCTTAAAAAAAAGTATATATATATATATATATTCTGCTAACAATTCAGGCTAAATGTACATCTTCCCAGTCATAGAAAGATGTGAGAATAGTCCAGGTGTATCACTTTAGCACCCTCCCCTCTGATGGCACCTGCCCCTTTGGGCCCCACACTATGCACGCCCCTGTGAAAGTGTTTCTCGATTTTTATTTATATATATATATATATATATATATATATATATATAAAAAAACACTGATGTCTTATTTGCCTTCATGGGTGCTTGCATTTTTCTCAATACTTTGGGCTTATAAGAATCACGCGTAGGTATGGATGATATATCAATTTTATTGATTATCCAGCCATTATCTTCCACTTACACTACAGTCAATTTCTCAGCACATTTTAATTTTTTTTATTAGACTTGTTTTGCTGCTTCTGTAGTTCAAAACATGTGACCACTGATGTGCACTGCTTGTCACAACAACATGGGTGCAAACATAGAGGAGTTTACAAAAGCAAAGTTTGTGCTGCCAAATTAGCGTTAGGTTCTGACCAAACCGAATAATGTTTTAGGTTTCCAAAAATGCAGGCTGAGACAAAGTGAGATGACAACAATTTTTATTCAAGAAAATTGCACCAGCAAATTTTGAACTGAAATCACTGGTCACAAGGAGCCAGGAAAAACCAATGCATGAAACCTAAAGTGCTTGTAAAAGGGAAAGTTCAATAAAACACTGAGAATACTCAAACAAAATATCCCAAAGTCCAATAACATAAAAACAAAGAGCAAAACAAGAATAACAAAAACACTTATGAATCAACGAACAAAACAAGAGCAACTATGAATGGTATCAAGAGGTATAGACTTGTGGCACACTGACAAGCTGAAGTCGGAGTCCTTAAATACAAGGCGAGGCTTGATGGGGAGAAGAGGCACAGGTGCGCCTGCTGCAGGGAAACGCCCTTCATCCCAGCTGGAGCTGGAACACAATCAAGACAATGAGTGGCTTTGTTTTGGGCAGTGGTTCTAAACTCAACTTACAGGTAGGTGGCAGCCGCTTGAGAGTCTGGGTGTGTCTGGGCTTTTGGGGATTCAAAAAAAAGCACATCAAATCCAATCTCCTGAATCTTAATTCATAACACTCGGGAACATTAATGGTTCTTCAGAACGTGAACAAGATTGGTGACCCCTTCCTTTCTCCTGGTACTTTGCATACCCCTTAGCATGTCCAGGTTGAATAATCATGTCTGATTTGTTGAGCACTGCAGATTTCCCTGTTTTGTGTGTTTTCCGATCTGTGTAGCGATTATTTATCAAAGTAGCGACTTGTGACTTTAATTCCCGCTCAGGAACAGATGACATGAGCACAATCATTTATATGCTGTGTTACATACGACACTTTAAACGATAAAGGATCGTGTTTACATTCATGTTTTGACAAAGGAGACATTTCTTTCAAGTCATTTTTGCATTCTCTGTAAGGAATTCATACAAAAGAAAGAACATTGTGTGTGTGGGCGGGAGGGGTGTGTGTGTGTTTTCAAGCTTGGTTTTATCCAGAAAAATCATGTAAAAGCTTTTCATACTGGTCAATGCTTTGTCACGGCACTGCATATTTTTATTGTTTCATTTATCAGCTTTTATGTCGGCATGTTATCCCAAATGTTGTTTTTCAACATTGTGTTTCATATCTGTAAAGCATTCACCATGTGTATGAATGGTGCTGCACATGCAACAGGCTTTCCCTTCCCACACTCTTTTATCAGTACACAAGAAAGTGGCCTCAGAAAGTTTTCAGACCACGATTTTGCTTAACAATCTTTCACAACTTTTTAGGGGTTATATCACATATTTTGATCAATATCTTGCCCAAATATCCATGCTTGCTGTGACACATGGGTGCGTCTGAAGTGATACTGTATTTCATCCATTCGCTAACTAGTTTGGATTTCTCAGCCTTGCAGTGAGCCTGGACACTCCCTCTAAGCTCGCAGCAAAAGTCCAGTTGAAAAATTGTGAAAAGATTTCCAGAGCATCATCAGCATTGATAGAGGGGCTTTGGTTGAGCAGCGGGGTGGACAGCAGTGGTTTTGAAGTAGGATTTCATTAGGGCAATATGGTGACGCAGACCTCTGGGATGGGGTTGAAGAGCACATTGGACAGCATCATCACTTGTAGCCGTGACAGCTTTGGACTAGAGCATCTTACCATTATAGACACTCGTTTAATTTAGTCCTGCCTTGCTTTCAGAAACTCAATTGATGAGATAATTGGCTAGTAGATGAGGTCTCTGGGCTAAATGACTCCTTTTTAAATCCAACCCCCGCACCCCAACAGAATGTTTGAAACGATAGCAATTATGGAGTCTGTGATGCGTATAAACCATAAAATCAATTCACACGTGTTTTCAAGGGGAATGTGCAAACTCATCATAGTGAAACGGAACCAAAGTGGCTTTGCAGAAATGCCCATTAAAACGCAGCATTAAGGAAATGTGCAGAGTCGTCGATGGAGCTGAAGTTTATGACTCACCTTTTTTATGTAGATAACATTGAAATAACGATTATTTTCAGCCTTAATTGCAATATCGATAGTCGATTTTCCTTCTGCTTGCTGAAGTGAAGTACTGTCCCGTATCTGGACTTATTGAGACAATTCTCACGTTGTGCTAATAAGTAAAGTGCAAACCTCGACAAATCAAAGTATTGTCAGAGCAAACATTTAACCTAAAACATGTACCGGTATCCTTGTCTCAAACTACCTCTACGATCAATTTGCACTGAAGTCAAGAAGAGGTCAAAGATGTTGAAGACAAGAGCAATTGAAGTTAATGATTTTGATGTGAACTATAAATCCAATATCAATCAGTCGTTCTGAAACTGGGGTCCCCAAACCTTCGAGGGTCCACAACTCACTCATCGAGTTGAAAATAATTGAGCATGTCCTATCATTTAAAAACATGCAAATAGTGAGGGGAAAATGAAGCTTTAAATTTGCTTTATGAACCAGTCGTATTTTCATTTTTTTTAATCCTGTAGATGGCAATCTGTTCAACACTGGGATTAAAGTAAACTGACTTGCAATTTCTTAAACATTTATTTAAATCAACAATGTTACGGACCTTTACAATAATAATAATACTGATTAAGTATTATTATTGAGAATAAAGGTATCATTTCTCGAATAAACACAGCAACATTACAAGAAGAATTTTAATCGCAACATGACAACTTTTTGTTGCTTGAAGTGTGGTAGTGAACTAGTTTGATTGGCGATTGTCTTATGTGGTGGTCCTTTCAACCCTGTAAGGCAGTGGTACCTAAGTCCGGTCGTCGGGAGCCCCTTTCCAGCATGTTTTAGATATCTCCCGAACCCAACGCATCTGATTTCAATGATCTGCATCACTCTCGAGCTTCTGCAAAGCTTGCTGATGAGCTGATCAAGCTTGATAGTGATGTTGACGATTTGATCAGGTGGTTTTAGAGACATCAAAAACTGGCTAGATAAGGCCTTTGAGGACCGGTCTTGGGCACCCCTGCTGCAAGGGGTCCCTGGACGAAAAACAGTTTGAGGACCCCTCCAATAAGCAATTGTTTGATGATGTTGTGAGCTTTTCTGCTTCTGTGAAAACTTTCAGCAGGCATGTATGAGTATTTATGCCCTTGCCCACTTTCCTACTGTAGGTCTTTATTTGGCTCCAGTTCAATTGCTTGCTCCGATCATTGTGTTAGGCTGAGCAAAATTTCCCACTTTGCCGCTTTTGTTTAAGAACTATGAATTAGTAATATGCTTGTCATTTAATAGAAACTTCTGTGGATCTTCAGCTTTAGTTTCGTTCATAGTTAAACAATATTAATATCAGAGCATATTCATTTCTTTGTTTCTTATATTGGCAAATAGTGATACGACAAAGACCTTTTGTGTGATGAGCAGCGCTCTTGTCTCGTGTGTTTCAGGTCCTCACATTAAGATGAGTTAAAGAAGCTCTTAGAGGAGAGACGGACGGTCTTTCTGAAAAATCCAGATCTCATGAGCTGAAAAAGGCAGCAAAATGTAGTTGTGGAGTGTCAAATTGTAAATCCTGCGCAGCCCTGCTCGTGACTGTAAATCCAGATGAATTTCACACATAACTAGGTCACGCATCAGAGCTGCAAACTCGGCGCACTGAGTCAGCATCCCTTAAAATTGCCTGAAACTTCCCAACCGATCACTGCGTAGCAAATCAATCGAGACATACACGGAGCAAAAATTATATACAGTATAGTATATACTGTATATTCAGTCTCTATTCATCTTACAGCGAGATTCTTATGACTGTTATTAAGCCTAGCACACAATTTTAATACAGGCTTTTAACCCCACTCTGATTACTCAAACACGCCTTTTGCTTATTTCAAAGAGCCATGCATAGTTATTCGAAGGCAGATACTCTGGGAACGGAAACGCACCACCATGCTTCTGCATCTAAGGTGACAAAGCCTTACTCTGTTTCAACAAAGCAGAACGGTTCTAGCGCCCTTGTATATGATTGCAGCAGTGGAAATGTACAAAGATCCAAATACTATAATACACAACACAGCATGGCGACAATAGTGTTTGTCGCTTTGCTGTTGACACTGCGTTAGCTTTCCATCACAAATGGAAAAATATTTGAATGAAAAACGTATAGCTCGTATGGATTATCGGTAGGTACAATATATATAGAGTCCTTTTAACCGTTTCATGCACAAATAATGATAACTCGTAACCTGATAACCTGAGGAGCTGTCCACTGTAGTAACCACTGTCCCTGGAAAGGTTAAAACAAATCATTTAAAAAAAAAAAAAGATTTGATCGTATAAGTGTTGTGCTGGTGTAGTGGTACACTCGCCTGACTTGTGATGGTATGAATGTGGGTGTGTGTGGTTGTTCGTCTCTATATGTGCCCTGTGGCTGATTGGCGACCAGTTCAGGGGTTGTTTCACCCAAAAGTCAGCTAGATCAGGCTCCAGCAATTCCCGCGACTCTCTTTAGGATAAGCAGTGTTGAAAATGGATGGATGCCAGTGTTTGCCAGGCTCATGGGCAAAATTGTTGGTGGCTCTTTTCAATGATGATTGAAATGAGGATTGTGCAACTGTCAATGTAGATTTGGTTGGGTGAGAATATAGAGAAACTTGTGAATGTGCATTTTAGCAAATTCCAATGTCATCAAATTTTATTTTAGTGGCCTTTATGGATTTTTCTTTCTTTTGCAAATCAAACATGAAATGCTGCGCTGCATATGAAGCACTTTTACTGTGTATTTATACAACAATAGTTAATGAATTTCTTCATTTTGCACCAGTGGATTGTGCTGTTTCTGCATTTTCACAAAAAGAGCCAATCACGTTCTTGCATTGGGAAATGAGCCCACTTTAAACATCAGACCAGTATTTAATTTTTTTTCCCCCTCAACTCACCAACCCTTCTTTTCAGACTTCACTGATTTAATAAGTCGTCTAACTTACTTGTCACCAGAAATTCCCCTTTTCCATGTCAATGCTGACCTTTTTGCTGAGCATTTGCCATTCACGGAGGGAATCTCATCAGCGCCCACAAATGCATCTCCCCCTGAGAGGTTCTTCTGACTGGAAATATAAAAAAGCTTGACTTTTTAATTATTTAAAATAAATCAATAAATATACAAATAGAATTTCACCTTGCAATAAAAGACGAGCAGTAAGACATACAGGCACATACACAAATGAGAAATGAGCATACATATGGTAAAGCATACACTACTGAGCCATAATGTCAACAATATGAAAATGCCAAATGAACAATGTACAGGGTGCGAAGAGATGTTAGCTGCTAAACCGAAGACTGACAGCATGAATGATCACCACCATTATGCTCCTCAAGTAAGGTTTGGGTATATTAGTATGACTTGTCTTAACTGTCATATACTTATTTATGTGCTTATTTATGTGCTTTTTTTATCATGGACTTAAATTATGCTTGGAAGAGGATAGTTCGAGCGTGGTTTTTTTTCCCCTCTCCCTACCCAGCGTTTTCCTTTCTGAATTCTGATTGTAATTTCCCCATTGTGGGACAAATAAAGGATATCTTAATCTTAATTAGTAAAGGGCCTCAAACAGCTGCAGCTCTTTCAGAAAGCAGCAGCTCGTGTTCTGAAGAAACACACACACAAAGAAAAAAAAAGAGATCAGAACATATTACTAGGCTTAAAGGTTTTATGCTGGCTCCAAATTAGCTGTAGAGTGGATTTAAAAATTCTGTCATTGGTCAATAAATCACTGATTTGTTTGGGTCCTGAATACATGAAAATGTTGATTGAATATAAAAACAACAATGCTGGCGACTTGTTGATTGAATATAAAAACAACAAGGCTGGCGACTTGCGTTGGTTGGTGGAGCTCAGAGTTGAAACCAAAAATGGTGAAGCTCCATTTAGTTGTTCTGCAGCACAAAAATGAAATAAGCTGCCAACAGAAGTGCGGCCAGCCCCGAGTGAAAAAAAGCTTTTAAACCCAGGTGTAAAACCTTACAAATAATAAACCTGTATTCTATTTTGAGATTAGGGTCTGCAATGATTTTTTTTAAAATATCATCTTTGTACTGTGAAAAACAGGTATGTCCATTCTTGTCATTTAAAAAAAAAAAGTTTAATGTTCATTGTATTAATGTTAAATGAAAAATGGACATATGTGGTTTTCACAGGACATCGATGATATTTGAGTGATGGCAAACTAAAACAAGAAGGGAAACTATTGGATTTCTTTCTGAAACACAAAAGAGTTGACTGTTGCATATACATCTAGATTTCTTTCATTTACCGTATATAGGTGCTATCTTATGTTCCATTTATTTATTTATTTGAAGTCTGACCCTCCAATACTAAATAAATGTTGACCACCAAAGATGGGACAGATGAAGCAGTTCCGATTTACAAGCCTTGATGGCACCGCTCAGGAATATGTAAATATCATTTCCTGTGCTTGGTGAAATGTATGCATGGTTCAATGACTGTGGAAAACATGATTAATGGTATCCTCCCTAGAACATTTCCATCCCAGCTGAGATTGTATCTTGCCATGAATTATTATTGTTTTTTTTAAACCTGCATTTGTACGTTACATACTAATCAGGTGGCGTTCAGTGTATGCCATAGCACCATATTTTTACTTTGTATTGACTTCAACAATGGAGGATAGAGCAGAATGCAGATTATTCGACATAGCTTTATTAAAATGAAAAATGAACCTATATGTAAAATAGGTTATTGATCATTGCGCCAAGGAAAGCGACAAGGTATCATTTGTAATAAAACGAGCACAGTTCCAAAGTTACCAACTTGCAACAAAACAATCAACAAACAGTCAAATGAATTCTGGCTTCGCCATTGTTTTGTAACATTTCTCCCCTATACAACAGATGTGGCATGGCTCAACTTTGGACAGTCTTGTATTCATTGCTACTTTCGCGTACATGGTCAGCTGTGGGTTCAAGAATGCTGAATCGATACTGTGAATGATTGCTGGTCACTCATTTTTCGAGCATACTCGTTCTCATTTTCGTAACTTTGAAGACTGTAAACGAGCAGCAACATTGCCAAGTGAAAGGTATAAGTTATATTTTGTACCATATTTTCTGCACTATAAGTCCTTTTGGAATATAAGGTGCACCTTCAATGAATAGCCCACTTTAAAACTGTTTTTATTTGTAGGGTGCATCGAATAGAAGCTACATTAATGGCTGCAGTTGCATTATGCATCCACCAAATGGAGCTACGCTAAAGTAATACAATACAATTTAGGTTTTGAGAAAATTAAATGCTTTTGGGTGCGGTTTATAGTGCGGAAAATACGGTATTTGATTGTTTATTTTCTCACTTGATTAACTGGCAGGCATTACAGAGACCCATCTATTTCTAAACAAACAATTAAAAAGTCAACTTTCCATAATACGTCCCCTGGAGCTGTTTTCTTGAAAGCATTTGTGGTTTGCGTTGCTATTGTAACATTCCTGCATTTGATCTTTTTAATATGGCATATAGTAGCATAGCTAAAAAACACAACGATTCCTCAATATAATGTATTTAGCTTTAAGTCAATCTGTCTGTTGCCATCATCAGCATTCAGTACAGTGTCTGGCGTACATGTGTGTTATTTGCTGTATTAGAGCCCAGGTAGAGCAGAGCAATTGCTGTCCTTTCAGACTTAATCCTTTTGATCCGGGGAAGGAGAGTTGATGGGATGTCAGGGGGGATGAACAGAGCTGTGACAGGTGAAAGAGAAAAGAGGGAGGGGCAAGAGAGAATGAGCTGCTCTGCCAATCAAAGTTAGTCGGAGCAAAACTCATTCTCTGCGTTTTATTGAACGACCCGGTGTCCCAATTTAGAGGACGAGCGTGTGAACCGCACTTGGCATTTGTCTGGTTGCACGAAAGTGAGACGAGTGTAAGTAGAAGATGGAGAGGGAATGTTTGTCCCTGCGTTTCATTGTCGGGGGGCCTGTGTGCCCTGGTCCAAATCCAAGAAAGGTGATGAAATAATGAATAACGTTGCTTCAGATAATCATGTTCCTTTTGGTGACGAAACACTGTGTTGCCATTAACATTTGCAAAGCAGCTTTAAAATAACATGACTATTGGTGATGTTACAGCATTTACATAAGATTCGTAGACTGTCTTCGGAGTCTTTTTGAAGTAGTTTTAAATTCTCCTGGTGTGTTACCTGGCAATTTGAGGTGCTTTTGGGAGCTCATTTCAGGCCAAAGAACCAGCATAGCTAAATACCCTTTTTCTCTAATTCTCAATCTGGGGACAATCAGTTGAAGGGTGTCTTGGGATCGAAGGGCATGATGGTTGCGGCTCATGCACAAAACTATGCTTCAATTAAATTGGAGCAGCCCAATCAGAGCTTTGTGCGAGAGAGTGGGAATCTGCGCTATGGGAAGAGATGAACAACGGTAACGGGCAGAATTATTCTGCCATGATTACTGCCGTGTGGAATTTACATATTCTTTGCATGCTTGTGTGTGTGTGTGTTTTTTTATATTAGAAATTTTAAAAAAACAACAGCAAAAAAACACCTCTTCCCGAAACTCAACTGGGATAAGCTCCAGTTGACCCGTGCTCCTAATTTGGACAACCAGAATGGATGGATAAGATCAAATAAGATGTCAAAATTGATGTGCCAATACTCAGGATTTTCCATACGGACCATAAATGCTGTGTGAATATCATGTTCAGGGTCTGGCCTGCATTGCGTTGTAACACTGATGTCCATGTAAGAGCCATCACCTTTATGTGGAAACATTGCTTTAAGCGTTGAGCTGTTCGGATGATCCTAATATGTCATTGGCAGAGTCAAGTCACTTCCATAATGTGGGTCCTTTATGACTGTATCTCACTCGCCATACATGCTATGTTCTGAAAGTGCCCGTGGTGATCGATCATCTGACCATCCTCCAGGGCCTTTCCCGCAAAGGGATTAGAGTGAGCTTCACTTCTAGATAATGAACAGAGGCCACAGCTTGATGGTTCAGCCTGGCTTCACTCCGTCACCTTTCCCCTTAAACTGCAAAAGTCACTTCCCGTGGGCACCGCAGCGCTCCGCTGATTGTGCCTTTAAAACTTTTGCCTTTTTGCCAAAATGAGCACGTGGACAGGAGGATGGGATGGATACACATTCGACTGGTGCACGTTAGTCATGTAATATTACACCCGATTTGCCATGGGGCAAGGAATAATAAATGACACCATTTGAATAGCGTATGGCGACCAGAGGCACGTCAAATTTTCAATCTCCTCTAGTGGGAGGATAAATCGCCTGAGAGGTTGGATTAGGCTTGTGAGTCACATCTGGATAAAAAAAAATTAAAAAAAAATCCTGTTGTTGCTTTTGTAATTGTCTCAGCAATATTTACATGAAAAAAAATGGAAATCTTTTGTTGGGTTTTGGCGCCAGTGTTGCACTCCTTTGAGTCAGTGCAAGTGTTAAATATTCATGATTTTTTATTATTTTTTTGGCACGGGGAGAACTGCATCTAGGTCCAATAGGAAGTAAACAAAAAGACACGGATTAGCAGAGGTGACAGGCTTGATGAATACAAACATTTAGGAGATTATGTTTCTGATTGGAAGAATGCTTTGCAGGCAGATTTATTCAATTCATCTCCACCCCCACCTCATCATCCACATGGAATTCTGACTTGTGCCTTATGCACCGGCTCCCTAGAGTAGGAGTCTCGCTCAGTTTTTCTATGGCCGAGAGGGAATTGATCCACCCAGTGTAAGGACTATCAATAGAAGGTCAGGCTCTTTCAGAGTGTACGCTCAGGCTCCAGTATCCCCATGCTACGTCGATCAATCTCATATGAGAAGGTTGTCAACATTGGGATGAACCCCCTCCCCTGCCCACGTCGCTGCTTTCCCATCCATCCATCCATTTTCCGATCCGCTTCATCCTCATAAGGGTTCACTGTTTTCCCATTTCTCAAAAACAACACCCACAAAGCACGAGTTGTTTGTTGACTGTTTGGGGAAAAAAATAGACAGTGATACGTAGAAAGCCCTAATGCGATATCTTGTGTGTATTTTTTTTTTAAATTCAGCGAGTTTTAATTTGTAGAGCAGGTTTTTTTCATTTTAGTTTTTTTTTCCAAAATGCTCATTTTTGTTTTTTTATTATTAGTTTTAACGTTTGAAATATATGGGATAATTGTCTCGTGCAGGACTTAAAAAAAACAACAAAAAAAGTCACAAAGTAATGTCTAATAAAGTCAGGCAAACTACCCTTCTCAGACTCAAGATAGAAAAGTAGAAATGCATTTCAAATGAAACTCATGATATTAATGTACAAAAAAAAAGAAAACAAAGAACCTTCGCTAGAGTAAATGCTATTTGTTTTTTTAACATAAGATGGCTTTGCACTTGGATTTTTTTTTTAAAGCAATTTTGTTTTGATTTTATTTTGTTAAGGAAACAGGTTTTTTCAATTGAAGTTGCAGATATTAGTTTTTGTTGACTGTAATAACGTTGCAGTGGGCAAGTCAAATGTTAATTTTAACAACAAACTAGTTGTACCTTTACTTAAGAAATTTTAATGTCTTGTTATTGCTCCTGACAAGTGCTTTTTTTTTGGTATTTTTGTTTGGTCCACGTAAAAGACTGACTCTGCATGCAAATATTTTCTGGCATTGCTTGTAACTTGACAAATTCATCCACTGGGGTATTCCGAAGACAATGTACCTCTGTAGATCTTTTGTTTCCTTTCTGAAAATATGTTTTCAACCATTCAGCGTTTCCCCGCCACCGTGCCAAAGGTTTGCTACAGTATAATATTTAGTGACTGAGCTCTATGAATTGTCACTCCTGGACTAATTGCCAGTCAATCGCACATAACCCCTCCACCCCACCCAAATGTAATTAATCTCGAATCAGAACTGTTGTTTTGGAAATCACCCAAATGTTATCCTGACTAGAAAAGAGGTTAACGCTTTCATGTGACAGGAATATCTTCTAGAAATAACTTCAGTTCTGCCTCTGACAAGGAAATGTGACAAAGAAACACACATCGGTACACAGACGGGTGATACACACCCGCCTGCCGACAGAAAGGGAAAAACTTCAAGAGATGGATTTCTGTTCTTAGTGTTTAACTTTGATCTGCCTTATTTGATGTGCACTTCAGAAGGAATATGTTGCTTCACTTTCCATCACTTTTTCTTATTCTTCATCTGCTTCCTTTTACCTGACATCAAATGCATCCTGTTGTGTCGAGCAGAATGAAAGTTCGACAAGTTCTATGAGGTCGCAATTCTCGTAAAATACCCTGCGTCTGTTTCGAGAATAGACAAATTCGGGCTTGTGCTGAATTTGTTTTGGTAACGTGG
Organism: Hippocampus zosterae; assembly: GCF_025434085.1. NCBI lineage: Eukaryota > Metazoa > Chordata > Actinopteri > Syngnathiformes > Syngnathidae > Hippocampus > Hippocampus zosterae. The sequence goes on along the minus strand of NC_067454.1, from coordinate 9,444,196 downwards.
AAGGCAATATGAATTTCTTGATTAGGATGTGAATAAAACCATTGAGACGTAAGGTAACTTGGTGTTGCCCCGCATTTGAGGCAAACTGGAAAAGAGGAAACCTGCCACTTTCAAAAGTGGTTTAAATGCATGAGATGGGGTTGCCACATGAACGCAACTGAGATCAGCGGGGCTGAAAAGAGGGCGCGCTCAAAATACCTTTAGCCACATTATCTAGAATATTCAAGTACACTTTACAGCCTCTTTATTTTGGTTAGAGACATCTGAGAATGTCTTCAGCACCATTTTTCGAGAACAACCCTGGATCGACATCAGGTGGTTCAGGTGTGGTATCTGCATGCCAACTCGGGGGGGTTCTTTTTGGAGTTTTTCCCAATCAGAGCTGGAGTCTGGTTTCCTCCTGAGATGTGGTTAAAGGTCGGAAAATCCTGAGAGAGCTCCTTCCTGACTTCAATTGTTGTGTCGGCGTTTGACATCCTTGGAGATTGCTGAGGCCTTTGTCTTCTCAGCTTGGCTCACAACTTCTCGTCGGATGTTGGGAGGGTCAAGATCAACAAGGATATGCAAATTGTTTGTGTTGGTGGGATTATTGCTTTGGGTGGAAGTTGTATATGTGGAGAAATTTTGAAAGCTTTGGGGTAAGAGAACCGTTCAGACGTACTGTGTGGTGTTGGTACGAGTATACTGGAGAAAGTAGTATTTTTTGCTTGTGGTAGTAATATTGACATCCTTAAATATGGGGCAGGTGTTAAATTTAGCCTTGGTTGATGGAGGAAGTTAGGCGAGTTTGCTTTCGGTGCATTTTGCAAAATAAAATCATCTGTAGGCTTACTGTTTTCGGACTAATGATATAAGATGAATTTGAAATGATACTTGACTGTTATGGGATCAGAAATGGTGTTATGTTTGTGGTTAGAACTATTCGCAGGGGCAGTTATAATCAAGCCATGCGATTGGCTGGCAACCAAAGACGGCTGGGATAGGCTGCAGCACCCCCCGCCCTCCTTGAGAGGATTAAGCGGTTTGGAGAATGAATGAATGAATGAATGATGAATAAAAAATACTCTTTGTAAATAGGACTAAATAATAGCGTCATGGGGTGGTAATTTTATGTCACAGTATCTTGACGTGGAACAAGTACTTGTTTGTCATGAGATTGGTTCACAATCCGTACTGAAATACATTATACAGGCATCTTATCGAAATCAAGATTTGGATCTGGTAACAACACTAATCCAAAGTCTGAATCCTTAGTAATATTCTTCAGAGCTTGACGTACAAACGGAGAGCTGAAACAAACGCAAACTCATCCGGATGCTCGTTTTCCCGGAGATAGAGTGATGGCCTCTCATACAAATGGCATGTGACAGTCTCCGGACCTCTCGCGCCACCAATAAGACGGCGGCAGTGACGGAGATGAGCACATAATCACATTCAGCCGGCCCCGTTGCCCAAAGTTGCATCTCCTTTCCGTGTCAAAGCTGCGACTTTGTCGCGGATGAAGTGGAAGAATCCTTCTGGTCATTAACTCCTCCAACTTGGATGCCAGCAAATAATGTCATCCACTCTGTTGGGTCAGCTATGACTACACTAGTTATTATTTCTTGGGACACTGAGACATTTCATCGCTGTTTTATCACTTTGTTTTGGTGTCTTGTCACACAATTTAAATGTCAGTGAGTCCTCGCCGTGATTAAACAACAGCAAACTAATAACGCATGCAGTTATTGTCACGATTATTTGTCATTGGCAGCATCACTGTTTTGTATTTGTATAGGTCAGCGAAAGGGACCGTTTATACCTTTATTGTCTTTGCTCTTGTATTATTTAGAACCCCGAGGAGCTTCTTTGCCCTTTTTATATAGCTCACCTAATGAAATTACTTTGACACTCTTTGCCCCGTGAGCGGCTTTTGATGTAGTGCAAATATATATATACAGTATATATATTTTTATTTTGACGTGAGCATCGCCCCACCGATTGGTGAAGTGCTCGTTAATTGGTTTAATCTTTGCTCTCATCGCTCGGGGATCAGCATGCTTAATTTCGGCGAAAGGTCAGTATCAATATAAATCCGATGGCTCGCTTAGGTGAGCGAGGCAAAGGGGTGGAAATAAAAACGGCGGGTAGTGACCACCGGGAGGGAGGATGGCGGTGACCTTGCCAACACCGAAGCAAGGGAGAAGATTCGATATTGAAGCCGGGCCTCTTGTCAGGTGTTTATTGCATGTGATCTCTGCTAGATGAGGTCAGATTTTCATATTATGGCAAAGCAACTGCTTAACCACAAATGATTGCTGTACATTAAACAAGAGATCAATGAAATGACCATAAGGGAAAACATGGTTAAGGATCTCCGAGCGTACTTTCATACTTTAAGTAACCTTCTGAGTTTCTACTTTGTTTCCTTGTTGCTTCAGTTTCAACGTGCAATTACTGTCTTGCGGTTTGGTATCAGCGAATGACGGGCATAATACCTGATTATTCGAGCATTTTTAAATCTGATGATTATGGGGAGTCAATTGTTGGTTAATTGTATGTTGAAACAATTCACGGCACCACCTGTCCACAGCAGAGGTGCTGTAGACAGGTCAAGACAGGCTTGACTCCGTGATAGTGTCTCGAGACAGCGGTTCATCAATTGCGTTTTTTGCCAACATCCTGTATCAGCGTATGTGAATGAAATCCCCACCATATTGCAAACATCCCTGGCTTACAGTGATGGTAGTTTTGAGGTGTTTACAGCGCATTTACTGTAATGTGGAAACGGAAAGCAATAGTCACAGATGCACTTTTAAGCAGCTTTTGTAACACCAGGAGAAGAGCAAGGCATAAAGACAATGAGCTGCTGTTAGCCATGGCTCACGCATCGATCGACCCATGACATAACACGTTGCCCTACAAGGACCAGCCTCGAAAAGGCACCAGCGATCAAGAAAACATTATAATATCAGGATAGTGAAAAATGTAACCAAATACAATACAAATGGTGAGACTCACAGGGCAGTAATTGCTGATTCCAGACATGAAAAAAAAAGGCAAAGGGATGAATTTGTGACAAGCAAATGTCAAAGGGGCAGCGGTTCAATGTATTTTAATACACAGAATTTAAAACACTGTTTTCCATCGCACATCCCATTTCAGAACAGGAAACCATCGAAAAACATGGAATTTCCATCTGAAAGTGATGATGTGGAAAATCATGCATCATGCACCAAATAATTGTTGAGAAAATGAGTGTACTACCTGATTTGTTTGTTTTCTAATGGGATCAGCTCGAGGTCAGATCACTTTTCTTTTTTTTTTTCATTGATTCGATCCACAGACAAGTTGAACAACCGTGTTCGCTCCTGACTAAAAGGAACCAGGAAACTGAAAAGAGTTCAATCAAAACAGGGTAAAAAGTGCTTGTGCAAAAGCAGCCGTTAAGTGAAGAGAGCACTGGAGCAAAGTGGAAGAGACTGCGGAAGATTGCAGTCCGGAGCGCATGCGGTGAGGAGACATTTGACAGAGACTCTCCTCTGTGGGGGGACGTCCTTATTTCATCAGACGCTCTTTCTTTTTCTGGCACAAGCGTTATTCGGCTCTGCACAAGCTGGCATGAGAGGCTTTGGTACTCTGGACCCTCGGGGGGTCATCCGCAGCCCACACTTGCCCCAGGGGACTTCACTCACTCAAATGGAGATATGAACAGCATCACTGATTACATGTCTAATACGTTCTATGGCTCATCACTCTCTCATGTCCACATGGAGTACTCAGACACATAGACGCTGACGCACAAGCTTGCAGTCATTCTGTCTCTCTCTCGCTCTCTCTCTCTCTCTCTCTCTCTCTCTCACACACACACACACACACGGCATAGTGACCCAGAAGCGTTGGATCCATCAAGGGATTATGATGACTGTCAATCAGATTTGAGAGTGACGCTCAATGAGACGGTGTGTGGATCTGAAATTAGAATACATCACTAAAAATTACGATTGTGCATTATTCCTCCCGTGAATTTTATGACTGGATATAATTTAGGCAACGTACAATACGTATGATTATTTATTCCTCTGAATTGTTCTCCCAGTACCGGCCCGGTAGTCCAGTGGTTAGCACAGTGCAGAGGTACCGGGTTCAATTCCAGCTCCGGCCTCCCTGTGTGGAGTTTGCATGTTCTCCCCGTGCCTGCGTGGGTTTTCTCCGGGTACTCCGGTTTCCTCCCACATTCCAAAAACATGCATGGCAGGCTGATTGAACAATCTAAATTGTCCCTGAGTGTGAATGTGGGCGTTGATGGTTGTTCGTCTCTGCGTGCCCTGCAATTGGCTGGCAACCGATTCAGGGTGTCCCTCGCCTACTGCCCGAAGACAGCTAGGGATAAAGCGGTTGGGAAAATGGATGGATGAATGTTCTCCCAGTTAGGATATACATGGTAGTGTCAACCCCATGAAGTGAACATCCTTACATAGTGAAAGTGCATGTAAAACAGTCATCAGCACGATGCACAGTGCAGAGGTACGGTGTGTGTTTTCTCCGGGTACTCCGGTTTCCTCCCGCATTCCAAAATCATGCATGGCAGGCTGATTGAACATAGATTGTCGCTAGGTGTGAGTGTGATCGCTGCGTGCGCTGCGATTGGCTGGCAATCGGTTCAGGGTGTCCCCCGCCTAATGCTTGAAGACAGCTGGGATGGGCTCCAGGATAAAGCGGTTCAGAAAATGGATGGATGGTTAATCAAATTTCAAAAAGATGACTGGAGAAGCCATGCAACCACAACCACAAATCCACAAACAGCATCAGTCTCCGCTATTTATAAAAAGTTTTCAACACAAAATTTGATGCGGGATTGCCTCAGACATCTCCCGAATCTACTTTGCATTACTCCGTGCTTGAAGAAGCTCACTGTAAACGTGTCCTTTGCCTGATTATAATTGCTTTGTCGATTATCCAAGCTAGGGATCTCCGATAACTTTTGCTAGGTTTCAGATGTTACAAATTTTAAACACAAGGTATATTGTTGCTGCCCGATAATAACGCTGAATGTTTGAGTCATGACCAAGAGATCTGAAGGTGATAAAATTATGCACAGAAAAAGGCCGGTTTTCTCCCGTCATGTATTTAGCGAGTTAGTCCACTGGGGAAACAAGGAAAGACTCAAAGCCACAAAAGAGTCGAATCCTGTCACTGTGTTACTTTTGTTTTTCATTCAACAACTAGAATTTTGAGCAATTTTAAGTTAGAAGTGAGTCTGATTCATTGGTCAATATATTGATGAGAGGAGTACAAATTGAGCCAGTTGCATAATGGCTTTCTTCATGGAATTCAATGATATTGTCTTGTCATGTATTTTCCTCTCCATTTCATGGCATGGTTAACTGTTGGCTGTTCTGCCATTGTGTTCAATGAATGACGCATTTTAAAGACAAACAATCAATATTTTCATAATGAGGGACGGATCATAAAGGTACACCGTGTCATTCTAGTCAGGCACTTAGTGCTGGGTATTTAGCAATGGTGACTGTAGATTAGACCGTGTTTGTTGCAGTGGTTATTTTAACCATTTGAAATGCCATAAAGTCATTTGTGCTCTTTTGTCGTCTACACTTGGAACACAAATTTTCTTTGTCGAGATGGATAACCATAATAATCCGGTACTATGGTCGCCACATTTCTGGCTGAATCTCCTTGTGATATACCGCACAGCAGAGTGATTTTTAGTTTTCTATGTTTTGTAAAAGGCTCTTCTTTGTTTCTCGTCTTCTTCTTTTTTTCTTTTTTTTTTTGTAGTTTTAAATAATTAACAGACACTGATCTCATTTCAGCCCTGAGCATCTTTTGTCATTTTAATGAGCCTTGCCACGCAAAATGAAGTGTCGAGGCCAATGCTGTACTTTTGTTGCCTTTTTGGGATGAAATTGTATCTGAGGCTAATGATTTTGTAATGTTTCTGCAATAACAAGCTCGGAGCAGAAAATATTGCCATTATTCTCTTCGGACCGCCTGCTGCGTTTATTTAGTTCACAGCTCTCAATGAACAGGCCCTGTGTGCGTGTGTGTGTGGTGTGTGTGTGCGTGTGCGTGTGCGTGTGTGTGTGCGTGTGTGTGTGCGCGCATGAGTCCAAACCCCAGAGAGTTGAAATATGAAAAAAAAAAACTGTGCTGCACGCCACCAAGCTGTTTTTTTTTTTTGTGTGTTTTTACTGTGAATAAATGTTCGACAACAAGAAAAATGCAGCACTGGTCTTAAGAAATATTGAATCAAATCTAGTTGACCTTACAGAAAAATAGGCCCATTTAACATCCTATCTGTGGGATAAAATTGTGGATGAGATCATTTTTATTTGTTCAATGAGTGAATAAAGAAAGTAGAGAGGGGCACTCGATGAATCCACTTTTTCACCTGGAGTGCCAACTTGAAAATGTTGGTCTCCTAAAACCAAACTAAAATATCATATTATGACCATAACCCATACAGATCATAAAAGAATGGGAAGGAAAATAACTGGGATATGAATTTACATGAAACTATTTGAATCAAAAGCCCCATTGACAAAAACGTAAACCTGATTGATGATCTATAGAATAAATGACAACTCTGATGATGAACGGCCCATGTATTGATCATTTTAATTATCTTAAATGTGTAAAACTGAATTAATCAGTTAATGGAACGTACCAAATTTGGTCACGTGTTATTGATTGTTGACTCTTTGAGCCTTTGAGGCAAACTGGCTAGCGGCTAGCGGCATGCTTTTGGCAGTACGTCAAACTTATTTAATCAAACGTTTTAAGCAGAACCACATTCACATGAATATTACTCAAATGACATAATGCCATGTTATTGTCAGGAATTCCTGTTCATTTCAAGGAAGAGGGTCTGTGGCAACACGTCACACTGTGCCCTGAAATGAAAACCATTCTTGGAATACTGTTACCACGCGAGTCACAACCAGCTTACTGTCTAAAAAAGAAACTTGGACTACTGACTATCTAAGCATACCTCTACTACGGCACAACCCTTCTGATCTTAATCCTGCTTCATATTAGACGCGTGTTAAAAAGGAGTTCAAAACATCAGAGGGTGAGTCATTTAAGAAACAACGTCAACTCTCACCATACGACCTCTGAATTTACCACTATAAGTGCAGCATTATAAAACATCTGGGCACAAATGGAATGATTCAAAGCCGGCAAAGACCTACAGAAAAATGTGACCTTTCAACATCCAGGCGTCAAGAATCTTCTTTGAGCAGTCTCGCGCCAACGATTTAATGCAGCCGGTCAGCCCGTGAGACAGCTGCGTTATGTTCCGTTTTCTCCAGCTGCCTGGACGTTAGCCTTCAACTATCAGCAGCAGTTATTCCAAACTAATGGACGCAGAAGAAATTAGCCTATCACCCAGCACTTGCCTCTTGGTACATCACTTGATGAGCGCTTCATGAAGGCATGAAGGAGACTCGGGGGGGGGGGGGGGGGGAGAGTGGTGGGGTATGATGTCAAGAGAGGCGAGAGTAGCGACTTTTGTAGAAAGCTTGCTCATAAACAGAGTGGTGCACAGACCCGTTTGCATAAGCGGGAAGGATTTGGCATCAAGCTGGTAATCCGCATTTACCTTTTCAATATCTATTCAAAAGCCATTTCATTTACGTTAGCCGTTCAATTAGGTTAGTTGATACTGCTGAAAGCTCAGGGTTAAAACCTCCGGCATTTGGAGGCATATATGCTGCTGCACTTTATTTACTCCCAGTGCACCACTTGGCAGCGACCACAAGTGTCACTGTTCAGTTCCGTCAAGAGTCTGACTGTACTCATTTATATTCTACTGTTGAATAAACCTCTGCAAAGTGCATCTGTGACTGTAGCTCTCCTTTACCACATACAAAGCATTACAAAAAGTAAAATTGAAAAATAAATAATAGCTGTAAACCACAGATTTCCGCGATATAGCACAGGTTTGATTTTTAGGGGAACCCCGCCCCCCCCTCCTCAAAAACAATTGTGTTGTTTATTGAGGGGACAAAAAAAACATACATTTTTCCATTTACAGGTAAAAGGGCGATTGTGAAGCCTATTCTATGTTAAGTGTCCTTTTGATGGCGGCGCGGGCACCCGCAGCGGCTCCGCTTGTTGTCTGTTGTTTGTTTCAGAGGGAGGAAATTTCATTTGTGCTGTATGTGCACATTTGACAATAAAGATGTACTTGATACTTGAAGGACGTTTTTCCAAAAAGCCAAATTCAATCTTCTGAAAGCGACTCATCTATAAATCGGTCATCCACAAATGAAAACGCATCCTGAGAATCTAACTAAATATTGAAAATCTGCCCATTTTGTATCATTTTAACAAGTTGAAGATGGAGTCCATATGTAAAATGTTGAACGCTGTGGTAACCCCCGGCAATGGGAACACCCCTAAAAAAGCTTTAACAAAATAGGAGACTTGACCGGTGGGGCGTGACATGCAAATTGTTTTCCTCCAACCGAGAATCTGATTGAAGTCGGCGAGGAGGTGGCCGAGCTGAACGCAGACCTCACAAGCTCATCATCCCGGCCTTGGGCTCCATGGCTCGTAGCGAGATCAACTCCCCGTGTCCAAGCAAACACAGATGTGTCCGTCTCATTTAAATGCCTTCCTCTGGGGCCGCGGAATGCGGCGATGGCCGCGTTCCTCTTCAGCTGGCAATGGAAATCTCCTGAGGAAAGCACTTTTTTTAGTAAGAAGAGAAATTGCCTTACGTACGTTGCTCAACCTGGCTTGACTGACCGGCAAGACATTCAATCTCAGTGGCCTCGGTGCGTAGGAGTGTTTGTTCTTTCTATAAGATTCTGCCAGATGGATTCTTGTGTCAAAGACAATGCGCTGTTCCAAGCTCCAGAGGAACTTCAGCAATGCGTTTTAAACAGCTCGCTGGAGTTGTGCCCCTTTTCTTTTTGTTGACCGTGCACTCCACTCATTATGTGTATTATTTCCCAGGGCTTTAAAACTCCAACCGTAATAAGATGATGGGCATAATGCACCGCTGAATGGGCAATTGGTGGCACCGCAACAAAACACTATTACTCTCACAAAAAGACAACATTTGCTGTTGACAGCTACATCACCTTAAAGGTATCCTACGTGCCTGAATCCTCAACAAGCAGGCGCTACACTGTATCTATCATACATGATTAGTTATCCAAATTCTAAATCATCTAATCAATCATCTTGCCAAAACAAAATTAAAAACAAACCAAAACAGATACATAATCTTAATAGGCCTACTTTTTAACTCTTTCATTCCACAAGACGTCCTTGTACGTCTTTTTACATTTAGGCCCCGCCTACCAAGGACGTACTTGTATGTCTGTCTTTTTTTTGCGTCATAGAGAGGAGAAGGGTCTGTTCCTATTTGTGAACGAGAATAAGCCGTTTGCATTGTAAATCATGTAAAAAAGCCACCAGTAGGTGGTAATTGAAGTGGTGTCTCATGTAATTGAAATGTATGCTTTTACAAAAAGCTCTTTTTCTCCGTTTTTTGCCCAGAAATCGCCATTTTCATGCAACTTAGCCATTTTGTAATGCCAATTGCTGAAGAATGGAAAAAGATAGAAACCAAATTTTCTTTTTCTGCTAAAGGAAGAGAGTCCAAACTTTATTTTGGTAGGCTCCATGTTTCTGTTGGCCTTGCAAGATCAGTCAAAATCCAGTAAAACGCTGGGATTGAGGAGGTTGTTGCTTCAGTGAAAATGGCTGGGATTCAATGAGTTAATAGCTGCAGATTAACAAAATGGTAGAAGGTGACGACTGCTCAAATAAGATTTATTTTAATTCGGTTTGGCCTAAAAATAACAACAACAAAAAAACAACACACCATCCATCCCATGTTGCGAATCACGCACCTGCTGCCTTATGGTCTGCAGCTCATGTGCCGCTTCAGTAGGACCAATCCCTGATGCTGTTTGGAGAGATTTGCATGTAAACACTGTATGACATCAAAACTAATAACTGGGGGCTTATAACGATTCATGTAGCGGTCGCCCAATGAATGCAATACGCAGTGGCTTGAAAAAAAAAGACTGCCAGTGCATCAATGCAAATAGAAACATGACCTGCAGTGCAGCGAAAAAATACACACATCATTAATTATACGGCGGCTGATTGATGGATGGAAATCCCAAATGAAATGCCAAACATTACGGCAACATGTCTCACAAGAAATGAACACATCTGTGTTCTCTGTGCCACAAACTATAAAACAGTACAAGGAATATTTAAGGTGCAATTAAATGGCATGTAGAGGATGCTAGTTTGTTGGAATTGTCTAGGACAATTTAGGGCCTCTGCAAGGGATCAAATATACATCGAAATGAGTTTTACTCAAAAGTGGCTACAACTCTGTCAGGCGAGCGATGTCATTTTTGAGTCCGTATTAGCGTTGACCCTTTCCTCAGCACCTGGCCACTCGACATTTACTGTCACAACTGGTTCTATAGTGGCCGCGCTGAGAACTTATAGACAGCATCTCATCACAGCCTGTGGTTCAAGGGACTGGATGGGCAACATGGCTGGAGGGCATTTATGTCAAGAACAAGCCAAGATTTCTTGGAGGAAAGCACGGCTGTTGAATGGCTTTCACACAGGAGAATTTAATTGACGTGTATTTCACTGCAATATGGAGAGAACCGAGTCCATGACTGTTTTTGCCTTTTTAGAAGCATCTTTTGAAAACATGCAGCTATACAACCAATTATTTTACCTCTTTTTAACATAAGAAGATAATCAAACGCAAATTGGGACACTCGTGCCTTTTTGGATCTCCAAAAAGTTTTTTTTTCTATATTCTATGTTGGATGCACATATGCACCAAGCCTTTTGTCTCCCCACTGCATTTTTTTTGGGGTTTTTTTGTCCAAATATTACAGCGCCAATGAAAATCACAGGGCAAGTCGTAGACATTAGTGGAAGTATTGTAAGAGGCATTTGTCATCATCTGAAGAAAAGAAAAAAAATCACCACAAACGGAGATCAAATTGCTTCTATTTTTGCCTTCTTTTCAAAAAGAATGTTATGGGTATCACTTTTGCCATTGTCGTTTTTATTCTCAACAAATATACGCTTTGCCTTCTTGCTGATTAAGCGCCAAGCGCTCACTCCCACGCAATGGAAGTCGATGCGCAAGGACTTCAGCTATTTTCATTTCGAATAGTGGAGCGTAACTGAGCCACAAGAAGACAAAAATACAAAGGATCTCACGTCCCTCACCTTTTCAAATTTCACTTGGTATTTTCAGATGGCTACTGTACATTGAGCAGACAAATGAGATAAACAAACAGACAGTGAGACAATCAGTTCGACAGATTCGCTCAGCAGAAGCTACAGCCTGGCGGGCAGAATGAACAGGCGGAGAGCATTTGTGGCTATTTCCACATCCGCTTTTGTTTGAGGCATCTGTGAGTGACAGTCGACTTGAGGTGTCAGTGAAAAATCACTCCATCCTACTCAAATATAAAACTAGGCTATTACCTCAGTTGCGATTCTCTTGATTGTGCACATTTGTCATTTTGTCTGACAAGGACTTGAATAACTTTCCGCTTCCTGCTGACAATTTGACCCAAAAACGACACCGCTTGTGCTTTTTGTTGGAACCATTTTTACATGTCAATATATGGACTGATTGATCGAGGCAATAAAGCAACCCCCGCCCCCCCGCCACCGGCCCCTCGAAGGTTAACCGCTCTATACGGCAGCAAAGTTGCCCAATGTGCGCCTGGTGTAATTTTAGCAGCATCGCTCTGAGCTCTGTCACTTTGTGTTTGGAGGCCTGGCTGAGAAAATCTGTCTCCACATGGACAGGGATGATATAGTTAGTCCTCCTAGGCCTACCCGCGTACTCTAATCGGCTTTGAGAATAGCGATGGTTAAAGGACATCATTGTCTCCTGCTTGGTGTTTTAGCCCTGGAGGTCTCAGCGCCTCAACCGAGGCCAAGCATCCCTAGCCCTCATGCTTTTGTTTTGGGTTTTTTTCTTCTTTTTTTGTACCTCGGGGGGCTAGCAACTGCCAGGTGCTCACCAAAGTTTATGAAGTCCTCCCAAACATGCAACATTGTCTGGAAGTATCCCAGCCTCTGAGATATGTCAACAATGAGGCGACTGTGGAGGGTCGCCTGAGGATGCCTCACATTTACTACGGCCCCCCCACTGTACTCCATTCCAACTATTCTATCGCTGCGCAGTTCTATCCTTCTCGCTTTAAATTCCGCATGGCTCCAATTAAGTGTCGCATAAAACGTCCGCTTAAATTGTCCTGAAAGCAAATGCAAATGTTTGCGGATTGAGCCATTTAACTCTGCATCATCAATTCTCCTGCATCCCAGTGAGTGCCGGCTTAAAAGTAACAATCTCACTCTATTGAGCAAGTGCAAATTCAACGCCAAATCCTATTAGGGCACAGGGAAACAAACAAACGTCTGTGTCCTTATCCGTGTAATTTATTGCGTTCTCACTCTCAGATTGTCTGTTATGTCACCTCCGATTGGGCATCCGCATTAAATTGTCTCCGTTTGAGGTCTGATTCTCCCCCTTGATTACATTTGTGACCTGTTGTTTTTCATTTTTAAATCCAAGTGCAAGTTTAATCTTTTCACCAATCCATCATGCTTCTGCATCGGCGGGGTTCTAAATTGAATGAGTGTCACTGGAATGCACGTGCACATTTAACAGCGGCAAACTCAGGCTCCAGCCTTTCACTTGTTTAGAAGTGTTTATTGACTTCGGATGTCAGTTTATAGCAAACAATGCAAATGTGTGCCGTTGGTTGCCACCGTGTTGCCATTCCTTGAGGTGTTTGCGTGGATCGATGCATCCGCTTCATTCACCACATGCACAGATCTGCACAGAAATTAACACATTTAATTCGGCAGCTTGATAATAAAGTGCTGTCTCCACGAGGAAAAGTACAATACCTAATTTTCCGGTGAGGCCGGCTTTTGTTACCATGACTACTAGGAGCAGTACGCTACACAGTGTGTATGTGCCACATGTACACGTCCCACACACAACTAGCCCCCGACCGCTAACACGTCGTATACTTGCCTCAGCAATCAAGTATGTGCTTATTACACTGGGCAACAGGAAATTTTAATCAGAAATTGCTTTATGTGTCCCTAAAGGTATTTTTGACACATATTTTTAAAAATGTCTTAACTTTCAACTAGCACATAATTTTTTGAAAGATATTTTTTTGTTTGTTCATTTTTTTTTTTATTTGACCCATAAATGCTTGCGCTATACAGATTTTACCATACGTCACTAATCGCCATGGTGTTCTCCCCCCCAAAAATTCACCTTTGTGCTGTACCGAATTCAGAAGTATTACTGAATATATGCATATACAAATTGTTAATAATATATAAACTTGATGTATTAGAGCAAAAAAAAAAAACATGAAACAAAAGTTTGTGTCTCTTATTAAAAAAAATGCTGAACATTGACATGTTGATGCTAATCTGTTCTTGACCCACTTCAGCTCTGCTTACCATTTAACTTCGACATGCCAGCGGGGTTGTCGCGCCTGTTGGGTATGTGGGCATTTTTACATGACGGTCCCTCTGCGAGGAGCAGCTTATTCACGGGCATGTTTATTAATCGGCAGATTTTGACTACTTGGTTGTTTAATTTCACACTGGATGGGTCAGCAGGCACTCTTGAAGCTCAACTATTTGTCTGAAAAATGAATTTCCCATATGTCACCTTCTTTTAAATTGTGAAAATTCTTGACTTAGTCTGCTGCTTTTCATGTCACATCTGAAAAGTTGACCGTAACTGAACCAGTCACATTTCCTCTTCATGTTTTTTTTAGCCTGACTCCCTCATTAAATCTAACCATCACAGTGAGGTTTGTGTTCCCATAATACAGAAACTGATTTAGCCCGAAATGCATTTATTGCCACGTGCCTGGGTGTGAGCAGACAGACACTGATGAAGTTGTCCTTTTTCCTTGTGGCTTTGCAGCTACTTTGCATGGTGACTGAATTCCGAGGCTGTTAGAGCACTGGGCCGTCCTTGGCTGTCACATCTCATCATTGGCCGTTCAGTGAGACAGCTGGGCAGGAGGTGTGGGTGGTAGGGAGCCGTTCCAGGGGATCGGGGTGGGAGCAGAGTTTTTTTGCAATGCAACAGGCCTGGACTGATTGACGGATGATGGCGAATATTAGTGTTAGGCTGGAGATTTTACGGAAGGGGAGGGAGGCGGGGGGTGGGGGGTGGAGGGGTGTCCACAAGAGGGTTAATAAAGGGCGAGGTATGAGCTGGGGTTATATGGTATCACGGACGTAGGTGTGTTGGAGTGTACCCATGTGCGATAGGCGTCGGAAATCAACTTCTCCACAACGCATCCACCCACATAAAAACCGGCTGAGACTGTCGAACAATCACCCTGTTGTCTCCCTATTGATATTCCTTGCAGCTGTGGCCTTCATGCACTTCCAAGTCATCACGGGCTGCCTGCAGCAACCATGCATAATGGAACTCTGTACCACTTCTGTCCTCACTCTTTCTTCCTTCCTCCGCTTCTTCATCCCCCACAGAAAAGAAAATGAGTCTTTCTTAATGTTTGGGTTGCACATTTAAAAATACAAAGTTCAGTCCCACAAAGGAAGTTAGGTCTGAGTATTCAACTAAGCAATCCATCTGGATGTGACAGATTTTTTTAAATTTCTTTTAAAATACTGCCTGCCGAAAGAACTCGACCAATGAGTTCAATTTTTTTCATTTTTGTTGTAAATTGAAAGCATATGAGTCTGTCATCAAACGATGACTACAGAGAGGTCTTTGGTTAATGACAGTTCCATCGCTATTCTCACACAGTAGGAAAGTCATACTTGGATCAGTCAGTGTTTCAAGACCATCTATGCGTGACCTTAAATAAATAAAGCCAAGCGATCATAGTTACAATCCAATTCCTGAATTCATTGTCCAATAAAAAACATGCTGTGATTTTTTTTTTAGACGCAGACAAAAAGACACAAAAAAAATGAAAATAATTTAAAAAATCGTTCAACTTCTGAAAATACATTTCTTTTGAAGATGGATAGATAGACAGTTATTTATTGTGGAGAGTGGTCATGGTATGTACTTTATCATACACTGTTAGCACAAGAAATTACATTTGTTCAAATAAAGGCCCCCTCGTGAAATCCTTCTCGTATTAGACCACCATATAAGTTTCCAAAGGAATGCATTTCAGCCATTGTGACCTAGTCAGCAGTTTTCCCCTGACATACTCCTTTGCACTTTTATCATTCTTTGCATTATTTACACTGTCATTAGCACCACGCAGGGAGACCCTCATGTCTACCCCATGCGTTCAGGTAGTGTACACACCTCATCTGAAACGACAACACACCGTGAGGCACTCTTGGCAACCCGCCGAGCTTGTTAGCTTTGTCGACATGTGACGAAGAGCAAGCGAGACGAAGTGGATGTTAGGCTGCCTGCAAAGAATGGCATGAAAGCTATGTTTCATTTTTTAAAAAAATGCCTGCCATGCAGTTCTTCAAAGTGCGTTAAAGGCAAATCCAACAACCTTTCTGTAACTTTGGCGCTATGTAAATGAACTCATGTTTGACCAACCCCACCTCCCCGTCCCCATTTTGCCAATTCCCTTGCTGACTTATCAACCGTAGTCTCTAATGCCGTCGTTTGAGCGACACACTGTAAATGTGCAGTCTGTTTTGTTATGCCTGCCAACGCGGACACTTTGTCACCGCCGCCGCTGCATCAAGCTCGAACAATCACAAAAGCTTGTCCTCCATACTGTCACCAAAGCTAGCAGTGCAAAACAAACACTCGAGGGTAATACTTAGATGTGTTGATCTATTCTTTTTTTTAATTATTATTATTTTTTTTACGAACATGACACACAGGATGAATGGTTCAAAATACAACATGCAACATTTTACCCATTTTTCTCGATTCCTCTGCAGTGAGTTCTCCAATAGACGTGAACAGATTAGATTTTTTTTTAAAACAATCATATCATTGCTACAAGCAGTAGCTCTCTCTTTGCATAAGAGACCAAGTAAGGGCTTACATTGTTGTGGGGAAATGTGTGTGTGTGTGTGGGGGTGGGGGGGGGGGTAGGGGGGGATCCTCAATAATATACATACTGTAACTCAATTATACATAGCAATGTAGTCATATCAGACCAGGCTGATTGAGTAGTCATCAAATGGGGGCGGGGTGATAATACAAGAGGTCCTATTGCACCCCAAAAAAAGGGCGCTCCACTCCATTTTTCCTTTTTCAATATTTGTTTTTGTACTTAGCAGCCAGGACAGATGCACAATTCTGTTACTACTCCACTGCTCTGATGCAATAAGCTCCATTTTCAGTTTCATGGTTGAAAAACATTTGCGTTGTCCGCCATGTCAAATATCCTTTTGTAGAAGGAACATGCAAAACAAGTCTCGTGTTACATCATGCATTGTCTCTGCAGCGTAATCATTGTATGTATTGTCTTGAGGCGTATTTAGATTCCTTGCTATACATGGAAAACGTAATTTATTCATGCTAATGTGCTTATTGCGCCTACATGTGTGATATTTATATGCACATAAAGCATGCAAACACAACTGTGTGCTTGGGGTGTTTTTTTTTTGTTTTTTGTTTTTAATCATACTTGATTAACAAGGCCAACGCGGAGCAGAAATCTAACAAGGTCTTCACCCACACAGCTATGTACTCCATGGTCATATTTCCCGGGAATTTAGATGACTCCCATTCCCCAAATGAAGTCCTCATTTGCAGCTGGAGAGGCCACATGTCATAACGTACTTCGTCCCGAGAATGATTTCATCCCCCCGCTGGACAGGGTTTGACTGGATCTGGTGGGGCAAAAAAAAGAAAAGAAAAAGTTGCAGGCTACTAACTACCTCGACACGGTAAAAGACCATAATGAGTCAATGACAAGCAATGGGCGGAAATAATGTAATTGCCCAAAGCGCTCTCGGCGAAAAATCAACAGGAAAATGTTTGTCTCCTCCAAAGTAAGCAAGGCAATTGTTTTATCCAATAAATAATGCAATGTTTTTGTTCGCTCGTTAATCAGAACACTGTTATGCTACGAGCACAAGGCTTACGCCACAAAGTCAAAGACGTTAAGGGGATTTAATTATTTGTTGTTGGTTTTTTTTACGATTGTTCCATTTCCAAAATTCAGAACTACCTTTAATGAATCCATGCTCCCATTAAAGTCATTTCAAATAGCCCCAGAAGTCGACAGGCACACGCTTGTCTGTTTGTTGATAAGCAATGTGTTATTATGAACTGCAAAATAATACTATGCTGTCCTTAGCTTAAGAAGCACAATGAAAGTGTGATGCCAATGGTGCCAGACGTATTCCACATGGATTTTGTTGAAGTGATTTCTTTCTCTTTTTTTTCAACATTGTTTTTAAATTGTTCTTATGCACGATGCCCCTTTTTCTCTTCAGCATTCACCTTTAATCCTTTCAAATTGCTCTTTTTCTATTCATTCATTCAGTCATTCATTTTCCAAATTGCTTGATCCTCACTAGGGTCGTGGGGGTTGCTGGAGCCTATCCCAGCTGTTTTCGGGCAGTAGGCAAGGACACCCTGAACCGGTTGCCAGCCAATCACAGGGCACACAGAAACGAACAATCATTCACGCTCACACTCACACCTAGTACGCTCAAAATTGTCCCTATCAGCCTGCCATGTATGTTTTCGGAATGTGCGAGGAAACCGGAGGGCCCAGAGAAAACCCACGCAAGCACGGGGAGAACATGCAAACTCCGCACAGGAAGGCTTTTTTTTCTAGTAATCTTTTATTTTCTACGTATAACTGCAGTGAGTCAGAAATTCCAGTGCGTTATCTGTTTCCTCTGCAAATGACAACCATCTTGAATCTTTCAACCAAATTATGGTACAACTCCTTCTTGCATCATTATTCCGCCTAGTAGGACACTGACTTGGGAAGTTTGGCAGTAAATTCTTCCAACCGGTAGCCTTTAACTAAAAATACATCCTCATTAATGATCATTAATACTCCCAATTTTCAAGCAAGGAAAGTTTAGTCGAGAGCATCAAGACACCCACATATCTCCAATCTGGGTGATATAGCCAAAATCTAATGCCCAAAGCAACGAAACGAGTGGCAACTAGGCATCGGGATCAAGTTGAATAATTCAGCCTCAGATCAGAGGACATTTTCAAACTTGCACTGGCACTTTTTATCCAAGCAATCTTCCATCTTTCGCCTTTGCCCGAAATTCAGCCTCCCGTCTCCAGTCCTCCATAAATATCTGAAGCCACTAATGACTTCTCTTGAGGAATTTGACCAAAAACACATCCTCAGACGGAATCTTCTCTCTGTTCGTGGTGTTGAGAATGCATCAGTGTGTTAACAATTCTTTGCGATACCGTTAAATGTGAACAGTTTCCTTTCTTAACGTCTATCGTCTGTATAAGAAATGAAACCAATGTACCATCATTCACTCTTCATAGACATCCATGAGTCATTACGATTCAACGACACGTAAATACACTGAAAGATCCCCCTGTCATGTTTTTTAATTAATTGGCCTGATGTGCTATTTGCATAATGGGCATGAAGATGCAGTCTGCCGCGTGGTCTTTAATGCCAATATCAGGCCTCTTTGCTGGACAGGAATCTGTTGGAAAAAGCCACCGTGAAAGATTTCTCTGGACACTTACGAATTAAGTTGTGAGTCATTCAGTTGTGGTGATGAAATTCTGGGATTCTTATGGAGGAGAAAGCGTGAACACATTTCTCGCAAAGATTCCAATGCCGGCGCCGCAGAAATGTAATTTTTTCTTTGCGAAAATGTATTTTTCCTTTGTTTCTATATGTCTTTTCATCCACTTCTCTCGATCTTTCTAAAAATGGAAGATTCCGACTATTTCTCCAAAGGGTTTTTTGAGGTTCTGCTTCAAAAGAATGTCTGCCCATACCAATTATTTTGTTCCAATTCACGTTGCTTTGAAAGCACAAGTCAAACTCAAGGCCCAGGGGTCCATTCTGGCATTTTATGTGGCCAACGAAAGCAAATGATGTGCATGGACTTTATATTTCTTTGCTAAAATACCCAAAGTTGCATTTTCTTCACTCCCGATCTAACATTTGAACAGTTTTTACCAACGCCTAAATTCCAAAATAGTTATTCGCCACTTTTCTTGTGTGTTTGTAACATGAGGCGATCCTACATTTAATAGCCCTCCGAAGCACACTTTTATGGTGGAAGTCGCTAACAGCATGTATGCTAAGAACAGCGAGCTACGTCATTGCTTTCATCTGTGAATTTCCTATAGTTCCAGTTTGGTGTCGAACCCGGATTGCTTCCTCACCATAAGTGAACTGTGGCAGGTTTCCCTTTAATTTAGCTTTCCCTGTGTTAGTTTGGGTTACAACCAGGCTCCATGACCTTATTTATACATGACCAGAGAAACCACAAACGATTGGGAAATTGAGCTCCCCATTAAAATAGATGAGAGCGTGATACTGTCAGAGCACTTCGACGGGAATCTCATTTTCTCCTCAAATCAACTGTAACCTTTTTTCCCCACGTCCTGAAGTCTCCAAGGTGGCTCGGTAACACACGTGGCCTGTCCAAAATATTAATTTTGTAAAGAAAAGAATTGGAAAGGAGGTGTGTTGAGACACAGCAGAGATGACCCATATCGGTGCGACTCGTTATGAATTCACAAAGACACTGCTGAGCTTGTTAGTGCTCGGCTGAGGGGTGGGGGTGGTGGGGGGGCGCTGGGGGATGCAGCTAGCTGTCGCAGCTCAACCCCTCTGCAATTCTATTAGGCTTGTTTATAGGGCTTGGCAAAGGGCACGCTTAAAGGTACTCTAGCTTCTTAGAGAGGTTGAAGTGGGTGGAGGGCGGGGGGTCGGGGGGGGGGGGGGAGAATTTAGAGGACATCGTGAGCAAAGTGAAGGGGAAGGGGAAGTGAAAAGAGATTGGAAGTTGGAGATTAAACACACATGCGTGTCAAGCTACAAGTGCATGTGAACAGTATGAAAACACCATAGGATTAAATGTTCTGATAGATTCTTTTATAATCTGTCGGAATTTTAACCCTCACACAATTTCACAGAGTGTTTTACACTTTCTGTAAAAGTAACTCGCACGGAGTTGACCTGACGATTTTCTGTCTTTTGACAAAGGTCAAGGAGACGCTTGCGCAGAGGTTTTGAAGTTGAACATGAGACAGTCACTTCTGGGAAGGGTGGGCAAGTCACCAAACAATTTTCTGCTTTCACACATACTGCCTTATCAGTAACCTAACAGACGTGGGACAACATTTGTGTTGATGGGCAATTCCTCAATGCTTCGACAAAAATCAGAAGGGGGGCCAAAGTTGACAAGGCAATTTTCCACCTCCAGTGGTCGTATCGGGGCCGCAACCTGCTGTTGCTGTCTGACACGCATCTCAACAGATTTTGGGGATGTTGCGTTGCTGTGTGAAAGTGCATCTTGTTGTACAAATAAAGGCATGCCCTCTTTGCGGAAAATACGGTCATTATTGGCATCAGAAGTGGTTCCACTTTGAGAGATATGCAACGTGTTGCTGCTAATGTACATTCTGAGCTGGTTACGAGCTCCGATGTGTTTTGCTCAGCAAAGCGGAGAAGATGGCTGCGCTTGTAAATCTCAGTGTGCGCGGGTGTTCGGTTTAAATGCAATTGCTATGGATGTTTTCCGTTTACCTCAACCTTTCTGTTGCAGGATTCACCAAAGATGCCAACTGGTATGCTATATACGCGGGTGTTTATCGCTGATTCTATAACCTGTACAAACAGAACACTGATAACTTCATCACAGAGAGAAAATTGTGTTTACTGCAGGACAAAAACAAAGCTTGCCCAATTTTAATGTTATAGCCACCCGCTGAATAATTGACATACATGAATGACCTTTGAATTCCCTATCTCCTACATCTTTGAATTTCTCGGTGATGCCAACCCCCCGTTCTTTATGTTTCCGATTAAAGCTTTGACATCACACACTGCACATGATCACGGCCTATACTTCAACATGACGCCATCGCCTGCTTTCCACATTTCCTCCGCGGCTCATTGCGGAAGTATAATTAAGGCTAATGACTCAATAAATTCAACAACATAAATCTGCCGCAGAGGGTTTGAATTGAACAGAACACAAACATGGATTTTCAGTGCTTTGAGAAATAAAATAAATGAATGAACAGCACCAGCCAATGAATTAATGGTAATACATTGATGCAGCCGCAATTCCTACTCGCTCTGTTTTTACAGCGCAGCCTCCAAATTTGGAACAGTCCTTGTCAAAATCAGTGCCCACTGTCAAAATGTAACCCGCCACGCCATATAATATGACACACTCTTTGACTTTGGAGAGGCCATTGTATTCATTTGCTACCCAATGAATGACCCTTCACTTGCACTTTGTTGAGATCCAGTAAAATAGCCCACATTAGAAGCCCCGTCACGCAACATGACACTTATCCGTCAAGACGGATGCGCGGCAGCTTCATGGTTGCCCAAGTGCGCCCTAAGTGTTTCCCACATTGGATGTTTTTAATGAGCCACCGCCACGAATTCCAAATGAAAAAGTACAGATGGAGCAATTCAGCAGGGGATTGGTTGCGGCGATATATCACACGAGCGTATAAGACAGGCAGCCTCCAGCCTTTAGTATTGAACAGGGTGTTTGTCATTGAGGCCCGTGGCCATTTCATTACCCTACATTTCCGACCCGTTTTAATGTAAAATGGTGTTATCGCTCGATATTTATGCCAGAATACACTTTCAAAGCATGGGCGACCAACCATTGCACCATGTGTTCATACAAATATACAATTGCTCAGTGCCTAGAAGAGTGGTCTATATTCAGCATGTAGTCATGTTCAAAATTCTTGGACACCCAATTTCTTATCTGTTGCTTCTAGGAAACGCTTTACTCATCATAATTGCAGCTGAATTGGCCAAATGAAACACCCTGAGTTCAAACAACCCGGAGATTGACCAATGCAAACATTTTGAGGATGAACTAACGTCATACTGGACGTCAAAGGGGACCTTTAACATTTCTGTTAATTCATCATTGAGACTCACCACAATCGCGTGGAATGGTAGCTTCATTGTATCTGATTTCCCATCTGTTGTGTCTGCAGTCACAAGTACGACCAAATCTGTAAGGTTGGAAACCCTCGACTCTGAACAAATACAGTAAAACATAAATAAGAATACGAATAAAATACTCTCAAGTCAGATAAAAATTCAAACTTCTGTCGGTTGTTTCATGTCACTCAAGATCTGCGCGTAGCAATCCATGAACGGATTCGGAATTCTCTCAATCACATGGAATTGTCGAAGTTAATGTCCTACGCTACTTGGCGGATGCAATTCCTCCAGGTCAGAACGAAAATAGGAGTTCACAAAATTCAGACAAAGATTTCCCCCGTCCCAATAAATCATTCATGGGTTTTTTTCTCTGTTGAATTTTCAGATGAATATTGTAGAAAGCTAATGTTCGGCTGTACATTATGAAACCAAAAATCATCTTTATTTTGAATGATATCCAACACAAGATCTCAACGGCAAAACCAAAAAAATATCCTCACCGTTATCACTTCATCCTCTTCAGACCTTTAGCGTTTGTTCTTCCTGCGGTCTCCATCTTATTAAAGGTGACCCAAGGTGCTTGAAGGAGTTCGGGTGAAATGTCAATGTAGTCATTGCTTTTTTTTTTTCCGTCCCTGCCAATAAGCAACCGTTGTGCCTAATGGCCGTTTTGCGCTCAGCTCATCAAAAATGCATTGTGTTGTCCATACTTCCAAGTTATCTCAGCGGGTCAATACAAAATGGCCTCATGAAGACTCTCAATGACCTCTCACTGCAATTACAATTGAGGAAGAAACCCCATTAATACCCTTCCGTTAGACACGGTGACATTTTTCCAGTGGAGACGGTGTCATTTGGGTCTCACCCTCTTGACTTTTTCTTCTTACATTTCGTCTCACTCTTTAAACCCAACCCAAGGTCCATCCAATGGCTTGCAAGACATATCATGCAGTTCAATACAATACAATACATGCTGATTTATATAGCGTTTTCACAACAGCGGCAGCTGTAACAAAGCGCTTAACAAAACAGTTCACATAAAGTAAAATAAATAAACACAACACATAACATAAAACACGGACAGTCGTGCAGTCCTAAGGATGTTTTAAATAAAAGATCTTTGTGCACATTATACTACGCACTATTACTTCCATATATGACCTACTGTGTGGAAATATGGGGAAACGCTTGCAAAACAAACACACTCCCTGTTTTAAAACTACAAAAAAAAGCAATCCGAATAATCAATAGATCTAAATATACAGTACCCACGAATCCACTTTTCATCAAATCAAACACAATGAAATTCTATGACCTGGTTGACTTTAAAATCATACAATTAATGTACAAAGTACATAACAACCTCCTTTGCCAGAACATCCAGAAGCATTTTGAAAATATTCAAGAATGCAGTTGATGAAATGGAAGCAAAGGCCAAAAATTCGATTCATTGTCGTACAGCTGTACCGTGACTCACAAGTTTGATTTGTTTGTCTGACCAAGCTTGGAAGTCAATCTCCTATCGTATACACTCAATCTTCCCCATTGAAAAAAAAATCAATTGAAATGCCATTCATCATTTCCAGCTCTCTAAAATACACGAGCATAATTTGTCAAGTTTTTAATCAGTACAAAAAAGCAATGTATTGGTGTAAACATCATAAAACATACAGGAAAAAAGACTCTATAAATAAATAAACCGGTTTCATCCATATCTAGTTGGTGACAAGCTGAGTCATAACAACAACTTTAGTGTTTGATGTGTGCCTTTTAGGGGCGTGGCTTTGTGACGACAGGAACCTAGCTGAATAGACTTCATGTGAGTGTCAGGAAGTGAGTTCCACCCCACTGTCGTTACAAAATGAGTGTTCTCATTTTGTATTTGTGAAGTCTGGCTCTGAGTATCTTTTGTATAATTGGCTGAAAAGTGATCGCTGTGACTATCGCTCTTTGTTTTCAACTTCACTCGACTGGCAGCCGATCTGAAGTTTACTCATCACCATTATTTTGTCTCAAAGCAACAAATCAGTTAAGATGTTAAAAGCCGGTATGTGTGTACCCCATTTAAGACCAATCACTATGGTTGAAACTTTACATACATGGCATTCGAAAGCCAAAATAAATTGCAGAGGCCCATATTGATCCACAATCAGACAAGGAGACTGTGAATTGATCTCAGATGGAAAAATATGACACAAACCCCCACTCGTCATGATAAAGCCGCGAAGCCGTGACACGGATGTTCTCCGGGACCATCATTGGCCGTCGTTGTGGAGAAAAAGTAAATGAGAAATCAATCAAACACTTCAACCGCATTTCATTGTGCAAGAGAGCTGATCCATCACAGGGGGTGTTACAGTTGGAGGCAGTTTGCGGCTCAAGCGTCACTCAAAAAAGGCAAACATGCGGGATTCCGGGTTGAAGTGTTCAAAGGTCAGCAGAAAGGCGGTCACGATCTGCCCATCCCTTCCTTCCTGTTTGACCACATGAGACATTGGCAGCTACATCTGCCCGTGTAACATGGTGATGCCAGCTGCGCCTTAGCCTCGTAAATCACGACTCTCAGCGAGCCAAAATTTGTAAAAAAAAAAAAAAAAAAAGATTACCATGACAATGAGAATAAAAACTGTCATTGTGAGCATGCTCTCAGTGGAAATTAGACACATTTAGTCATGAACTGCATATGCATTCAAAATGGAAATGAATCCTTCTTTGATCATTCATCATGTTATCTTGGGGGTTCCTCAAACAATAATCTTGTCACAATAAACATTTCGGAACCATGCTTGAATACTAAGGAACATCCCTTCATCCATTTTCGTTTGCTCTTAAACGAGAGCAGGGTGCACCCGGGCCTGGTCGCTAGCCGGTCCCAGGTCACTACGCTAATAACGTAACTTCCGTTCACACTTACCGTACATTTATATCTATTTTTTATGTGTGCCATAGAGGACTAGCATGACAAGGCAAAATCTGATATGATTATGGGATTGAAATGATTCATTGAAACTAGTGTACGCACAAGAACTTGGTCGAGAGAGCGGTAATGGACGCTAACAAATCATCTAACATCTAAATAACTGAACTAAAATTTCCATCGATTTTAACCCGGCAATACGACATCCCATTCATTCTTCTAAAGGCACATCCTGAGCTTTTGGGGGGAATTGAAATGCTTTTTTTCCTTTGGGCACATCGACAGAAACCAGTACTGATTTCCACCATTTTGGTTTGTGGCTCTGAAAGCAACCACAATCTGATCCTCAATCACATTCTCATAGACTAAGATACTGAACAGTGATTAACTTATTTTGACACTTGGGTAGTATTGTTAAAAATATCATGTACAGTGAAACCATTTTATGCAACTAATAGGAAAAAGGCACAGTAGCTATGCTGGCACGTTTCAATATTGTTTTCATTCATTCATTCATTCATTCATTCATTCATTCATTCATTCATTCATTCATTCATTCATTCATCTTCCTAACCGCTTGATCCTCACTAGGGTCGCGGGGGGTGCTGGAGCCTATCCCAGCTGTCTCCGGGCAGTAGGCGGGGGACACCCTGAATCGGTTGCCAGCCAATCGCAGCGCACACAGAGACGAACAACCATTCGCACTCACACTCACACCTAGGGACAATTTAGAGTGTTCAATCAGCCAGCCATGCATATTTTTGGAGTGTGGGAGGAAACCGGAGCACCCGGAGAAAACCCACGCAGGCCTGGGGTGAACATGCAAACTCCACACAGGAAGGCTGGATCTGGAACCGAACCCGGTACCTCTGCACTGTGAAGCCGATGTGCTAACCACTGGACTACCGGGCCGCCAATATTGTTTTCCTGATAGCGATTGTTTGACACATGCAGGAAAATTTTCTATTTCCACGATTGCCTTTGTTTTGACATCACTGAAACAAGATCTGGAGCAGATTATGGTCGACTCTGGAGTTTCTGCTGTAATGCAGTTCTACTTAGAAAAACAACAACAAAATAAGAATACATCAAATTATTTTTCATTCTTGATGGAAACTGGAGGCGTAAAGCCTGTCTGTGCATGTAATCAAAGGCTGCATCTTGGATGAAGAACATCAATATTGATTGTTGGCACTCTCTCTCTCTGTCCCCATTATAATACAAAATAAATCCTCTGGACATTTTGTAACAGTGACTGCCAACCCAGTGACTTCAGTGAAGTGAAAGAACAATCATGTGAATATACTGTAGATCCTCGGTTCATTATTTATCCAATTATTGATTTAAAAAGTGGAGATTAGTGCTATTTGAAGTTATCCACTGCAAGCCCGAATGTGTTAAAGAAATGCTAATTGAATATAAAATAAAGCCCAACAGGGCTCAAATGTCTATGGACTTGGGTCTATTAGTGAAATCCAGAGTTCAAAGTAAACATGGTGAAGTGGGTTTTAGGTGTTATGCTGCACACAAGTGGTCAGCTTGGAGTGTCAGTGCTTTTACTTGTAGTTTTGTTTTGTTTTTACTCCCTATACCTTTAAGCAATTAAATTCCATTTCACTGTCAGTAATTTTAGAAAGCTACTTTTAATTTCTTTACTTTGATTATGAATGCCTTTAAATCTTTTGGTTGTAAATGTGTTTAAATGTTGTCGATGTTCTTTGAAACTGAACCTGCGGTGGTCATAAGGAAAAATGGAAAATGTTTATCAAGGAAAACTGCATCCAAACATGTTTTTGGTGACACTGGTTCTATTAAAGCAAGCCTATCGAAGCATATTGAGTCGCCTTGTGAAAACCTTCCTGTGTGATTTGACTTAAGCTACACATTCGACAAAAATGAAATCATTTCCCCCTCTTGAGGTCAATGTCGGCAAAGGCCTGACTCTCGGATGTCCCTGAAAGATTATCCTAAACGTTTATCCTGCGGTGCGAGGTGTGCTAAGACTGAATTGGCTTTTGCTTCAAATGCTTCGACAACTACGGTACCGGTGCTCTTCTTTTCTGTGTACTTTCCAGGACCCTGAATGCCGTGTGGCACCATGCTGCCTCTCAAAGGTCAGTTTTGGCCCAATGACATAAACTGTATGGTTAAATGTTTGGTGTGCTTGTGTTCGTCATCGCCACTTTTACTGAGAGGGTTCGTCAACCCGCCGACAGCAAACCTTACCAAAAAAACGACAACCAAAAAAAACCTCAACTCAACTGTATTTATAGAGCACTTTCAAACGGCCATCGCTGCACACAAAGTGCTGTACATGGAGCGACTAACATATACAACAGTAAAGCAACAAATCAGTAACAAAGACAGTAGAGAGCACCAAACAGAAAACTAAGATCATAGTTTGGGTCTTGCTGAGTTAAATGCCAAAGAATACAAGTGAGTTTTGAGACGGGTTTTAGTGGGAGGGCATTTAAGAGAGAAGGACCAGCAATGGAAAAGGCTCGATCCCCTCTGAGCCTCAATTTAGTTCTTGGTACTTCTAATAATGTCTGTTCCACAGACCTGAGGCGCCGGGCAGGTGTGCAGCGGCGGATGAGTTCAGAGGGGTAAGGTGTCGCGAGGTCATTTAGAAATTTGAAAACAAATAATAGGATCTTGAAAATAACTATAAAATGCCTAGGGAGCCAGTGAAGGGATGCCATAGTAGGAGTTATGTGCTCCCTCTTACGAGTACCAGTCAAGACGCCAGCAGCGGCATTCTGGACCAGCTGGATGCTCTTAATGGAGGATTGGCTGACCCTAAAGTACATTGCAGTCATCGGGCCGGGATGTGACGAAGGCATGAGTGACTGTCTCAAAGTGTTCTTGAGAGAGGAGAGGTTTTATTTTGGCCAGCTGTCTAAGATGAAAGAAGCTCGATTTAACAACGGCACCAATTTACCGGTCAAGTTTAAAATCACTGTCCAGTTTGAGACTGTTGACTTAAGATAAGGAGACAGGGGGATCACTCAAGCATCAATAGCCTGTTAAAATCAATGTTATCCACCGACTGGGTTGCTGAAATGTGGTCCATTGCTCTCCATTGTGTCTTGTCTATCATTCACAACGAAGAGAGAGGAGGACATTATATCCTATTTTTGTATCATCAAGACGAATAACAATGAGGCAGACGTTGAGACCGAGCCAGATGATGGTGTTGAGAGAGCTGAGGAGAGGCGAGTCAATGGCGCCATATAGAGTCAGATGACTTGGTAGACTGCTTTTCAGGGAGAGTCGCAGAGCAGTAAAGAGAAACAGATAATGATCGTTCGAGTGAGATACCAGCGGAGTGTGAGATATTGACAGAAAATATACCGATATGTGGATCCACAAGTAATGCACCAAGATGTTGAGGGGAAAAAATATATATTTGACTGCTTGGCATTTGTGTGCATGCGAGTGTGTGTATTACTTTTTCGATTTAATGACATTGCAATTAACATTATAGTTATGTTTATTGATAGTGATGGCCCGATCACATTTTTTTTTTTGCACTCCGAGTCCGAGTAACTTGACTTTGAATATCTGCTGATTCCAGAGTTCCTCTGCAATGCAATGATGACAGTAAAATGAGAATTCATCCAAATTGTTTCAATTATCTTAGTTTAAAAACAAAAAAAATCTTAATAATGGTATACTAAGTTGATACCCTTTTTATGGCTGAAAATCAGCAGTGGTTGAAATCAAGTGAAGAACTAAAATATCTTATTCTTGTCTTGAGAAATCCAAAAAGTTTCAAAAGACAACCATAATTAGTGATGCGGAGAAAACACTTAAAAGAACTGCAAGACCTCACATTATTATTATTATTATGTTATTCCCTGTCATGTGCAGGGTGTCACGTTTGAAAAATCGGCTCGGATGTTAAAAATTATATGTGGCTAAACCCGCTTTATATGGGTTCCCAATAAAGTAGTTCCCAGTGTTTGGGCACTAATGTCTTTTTCAACACTTTTGTCTATTTATGAGCCTCGTATCCAACAACGACAACAAAAAAATTACATTCCATTTAAAAAAGGAATGGCACAAATATTCCAAGGAAATATTAAGTGGAAGCCATATTATTCTGGACCCACTCCAGATTCCTTGCAAAAATAAACAAACAAAAAAAAAACCCACCAGACTGTATGACCTTAACATAAAAAGATTTTACGTGGGGGAAATAATCAATTTCCCTTCCCCCATGAAGCCGTCACTGGCGTGAAGCTATCTGTGCTGTGCACCTGGGTCTTTTCCACGGGGATGTCTTTAGTCATAAACGCCCTCTAATAGGGGTTGCTCCGCTCAACACACATTGCAAGAAAAGAGAAAAAAAAAAGGTTTTGCAATGTGGAGCAAAAAAGAAAAAGGTTGTCATAAAAGCGACAAAGAACGCAGCCTCCTCTGTGGGTGTCGTGAAGGTGCGGAGGAAAAAATGCTCAAGGACACCTGTTTCTCTCACAGAGTCACACAAGCAGCCTGTCTGCAATGTTACGCTGCTCTCGTGTAGAGTGGGGGGGAAAAAAACAGGAAACTTTGTCGACAACCAATTGAATTCGATCGATCACATGCTGTATGCATTTGACAAACATAACCTTGAATCTGAGTTTTGTTTGTGTGAGGATGCCTTGATTATTTATTCATCAAAGAAAACCAAGGTAGGGATTTGATTGAGTGCAAAATATGAAATCCCCCTCCAATTAGCCTGACAGCATCGGCATCACATCTGCGATTCTAGGACACCAGACCAAACTAATCTGCATGGAAAATCCACATAACCTGAATCCCACTTTGCAATTATGCTAAGGAATGCACAGAGCCTCTGGCTGTTCTGCTCGGTTATCTAACAAACAAACCCAAAGACTGCTGGAAAGTAGAGTGTATTGCTCTGGAATTTATTATTGGGTGTCCCAGCCATCCCTTTTCAAACTGTTAACCCTTCCGAGTTCACACATGTTCTTGAAAATACTTGCTGATTTTGGGTGAGAAGTGGGGCGCACCCTTGGACTGGTCAATTTCCAGGCTTCAGTGAATGCTTGGAGGGTAAAAGATAAGAAAAACATAAGCATGGGGAGAACTTGCTCACCTGAGATTTAAACCCAGAACCAACTTTGACAATGAGGCAGGCATACAAGATGTGCTTACATGTCCACACCGCCACTTCTTTCCGAGTTGATGTTAGAAAATAATTAATAGACCGAATAGCAGTTTACCCAGTTCAGATTTAGTGCCAAATGGGTCCATTTCTTCGGATGAGTTCTTTTAGGGCCCCAATTGGCCCAAATCTCTTCAAATGGCACGTTCAAGCTAAATTGGTTGCCTACTTGTATGTTTCTTTTAACCCCCCGATCTCCCCTACAGATATCCGGTCATGGGCACCGTAATCTTTAAATCAGATTTTGCGGTGGGTCATTTCCAAGTCCACAAACATTTTCTCAAAGGTACTAAAAACTAAAAGTTTTCATCAATGACAGGTCCAGCCCTGAGTGTTGGCCAGAATGAAACGTCCTAATCCAGAGGAAGTTTTCTAGCCTCCCGAATGGTGTAATCAAACACCAACCTGTCTTGCACAGCAATAATTCTGTGCATGTCACGTTGAGCTCAAAGCGACAGAGTAATCGCTTTGTGCGCAACAAACTGGGGATAAAGTGGATCACCGAAATAGCAGACACAGAAAGTAACTTTGTCACGAAAATGATATTTATTACAACACAAAACCCCCCGTCTAAACGGATAACAGAAAACACTGATCAAAAAGAGAACCAGGAAATAATTATAACAAGGCAACAGAAAACGCTTGCGAAAAAACGGCAAGGAGAAAGTTTAGGCAAAATACTATAATTACACACGAGAGGATGTCTAAGAACGCAACAATTATCAATAGTCTTTAAGGCAGTGTTTAACCGAGAAGGAATAGGCAATAGCAATGGCACGGCGTGGAATACTCCGGCAGTGAGTCGACTGCCGGAGCGCCAAAACATAGCAGGTGCAATCAGAGAGAACACCTGCCCCCTACTGTCAAATACGGAACGTGACAGTGCACCCTGCACCTCGAAAACCACTTTACTGGCCGATGAGAGATAACCCGCTCAAACTTCCACGACAGACAGCGAACGAGAACGTGTTGAATGGCAGAAGGAAAGTCTTCAATTAGACAAGCGTGCACGTTTTGGGAATGTGGCAGTTGCTATCCACCAGTAGTAATAGAAACAACAACCTGTTTTGTCTAGCAATACATTTGAGAAATCCTTCTCCTCGAGATTCTCTAGCCTGGCAGTAAAGGAAATCCAGCTAAGCAAGAAGCCACTCTTTGGAACAGGGGTAGGAAACTCTGATTCCTCAAGAGCAATTTCCTGCCTGTTTTGGATCGCTCCCTACTCCACCACAACTGATTCAATTGATCATGACCGTTTAAGTCTGCTCCAGAGCTTGCTGTTGAGCTGATCGGTTGAGGAACCAGAGTTCCCAACCCCTGCTTTTGAACTTCCAAAACGGCTGGCTAGGAGGAGGATGGTTAAACCTCTGAATCAAGGGGCCATTTTCTGCCTCCCACTACTCCAAGGTCCGAAGTACTCGAACCTTCGTGCGGGGAGATTTTGCGCACCCTACATCTTGCGACCGCGTGCCCGGCGGCGTGACTTCCTCCCGATTTATTGAGGACACAACACACTTGATAAAACTTCACGACGATTTGCAAGCGAGAGAGAGCGTTCGATGCCGGCATAAGAGGAGCGATGGTGGAGAAGCTGCACCTTTAAAAGCGCCAGACTCCTCCTCTGCCGAGTGGAAGCGAAGAGCCGAGTGGTGCTGGCAGGAGTCTGAGCCACACGATAAACTCTGGCATCAGCTTGCCTCCATCCGGCAGTCAGGGGGGACACGGCGAGGGTGCAGAGAGACGAGAGAAAGACCAAGCGTGTCAGAAGGCGGGGGAGAGAGTGAGTGAAAGAGAAAGAGAGCGAGAGAGGTAGCGAGAGAGAGACTTCGAGAGAGACAGAAAGAGAGAGAGAGAGAGAGAGAGAGGAGGTGGCTCGGGGAGATTGTGGTCAGTACTATGAGACGAAGCGAATAGACGAGTGAGGAGAAGCTGTCATCTGAGCCCAGCTTCCCTTTTTTTCACAGCTTTGCCCGTCTGTCGGCTGCCTCGCGACGGGCAGGCGAACGCCAGCGGGGGATGACTGGTGGCTCGTTTTCAGCGGCACGGTTATTGGAGTGACGCTCGCGGCGGCACTGACAGGATCGGAGGCGGCGGCATCTTCTCCAGCCACTTCGGGCTCATCCGACAGACTGCCGGTTGCTCTTTCTCACCTCCTCCTGCCTGTCCTCCCCATAGCTTCATCTTCTTCTTCCTGATGAGCCCGCGAGTGAAAGACCCCTGCAGATAGAGGCTTCTCTCTGTCAAGACAGTAAGTAGGTGAAGGGAGGAAACTGTGTGTGTGTGTGCGCGTGTGTGTGTGTGTGTGTGACACTGAGAGAGTGGTAGAGAAAGTGTAAAAGACAAGACGTTGTCTGTGGCTGGCTCCGAATGCCAAGGATGTGCATAGACAATTTACTCGGGGCACAGCAACAGTAACGTGATGCACAGAAAAGGTAAATCAGTGTGTGTGTGTGTGTGTGTGTGTGTGTGTGTGTGGTGATGCTTTCTGACACCAGCGCCGAGTTAATCCCTTCCGCTCTCCGTCGCATGTTGAAGGTGCAGAGAGAGAGAGAGAGAGAGAGCGGGAGAATAAGTGATTGCTTTCCTTTCCGCCCTCCTTCCCTGTCTGTCCAGGTGCCATGTGCGGTTGTCCGGTGCGCCCCGTGGCAGCGGCGTTGCCCCGGATCTGGAGGGAAACGCATCGCCTTTCTCATTCTCGGGGGCTCCAACGGGAATCTTTGCTTGGATTTATCTCATCCTGTTGGATGGCTCTCTGAAAGAAGAGTCCGCAGAGGAAACCACATACAGCACGGATAAGAAGTAAAATAATTATCCAATCATGGCAAGGAGAGGCAGACCTGGTTCCCTTAGCAACAACTGAGGGAGATAGAGGAGAGTCACTTTCTCTTTTGTGTGTGTGTGTGTGTGTGTGTGAGTAGAGAGAGGGGGGGGGGTCACACCCCTCTGGACTGTTGTGGGCATCGAGTAACACCCAGATTCTGGGAGCAGTCGCTCATTTGACTAAGAGTCCACTGTAACTGTCTCTCATCCGTTGTGATTTTTTTTTAACTCGTTCAATCAACGAGCAATTTCATAGGTTTAGGATTTAATTCATCCAGATCCTACGCCACCTGGAATAAATCCTTCTATTGGGAAGGGAGATTGAATTCTCCAGGAAAAGACCCGCATCGGTCCATTTATCCTCTCCCTGACAACAACTGAAAGATGTCACGATTAAGTTGTCATCCGCAAACAAACGGGGATCTGAAGTTTATTTTGACACAACTTCTGACGTCAACCGGAATATCCACGTTTTTTCCATAACCATCGGCAAGTCAACATATTTAATCCAAAAAAAGTTGTGCTCATCTTTCTCTAGGAAAGTGGGTGTGTGGACTGTTACAGCATGCTACAATGTTGCTGTTTTTCAAGTGCAAAAGGGTAAAGTATAGAACTGTGTTTTAAATAGCATCTCCTCCAGAACCATTTGAGTTGTACACACTGACACATGAGATGAGTTGGCTCAGTGTGATTATGTAAGATTTTTTTTTTTTATTACAGCTTAGGCACTTTTTTTTGCCTCTTCTATTTTCCATGGATTTATCGTGTTTGACTTCTCCTGCACTCACTTTCTCCCCGGTTTTGGACGGACGCCATCGCTGCCAGAGAGTGACCCTGTGCCGGGTGTGCGGAGCGAGGAAAGGTGTTTTGGTCGTCCAGGTGCTTTTAAGATGTTGAGGTCTCCCTGCGTGGCCGGGCCCCCTGTTCGGATCAGTAGCACTGAGGCTCCTCGTAGCCAAAGACATGGACCCCGACTCGGCTCCCCCACGCCCTCAGCCTGTTGGCCACTGGCCCCACGTCACCTTGTGAAGGATGTCCCTCAGCAGAGCTCCGGCCCGGGACACCTCTGAGACCCCCAGCCCGAGAGAACGCATCCGCAGCCACATGAAGATGGTGATTGACCAGCTGGAAGGAATTCTCAGAGAGCTGAAAGATGTGGCCAAGGAACTTCGGGAGGTGAGCTTGATAATTACACACACATCCGGCTTTGGGGCTTTGAGAGCTTGTGGCAGAAAGTGGGTTCTAAGTGGGTGTGCTACCGAGGAAGAGTTCATTTAATTAAGCGTAACGTGCTCCTCACCGTGTGGAGATTGTGATTAAGATTTGAACGCGGGAGCTGACTTTTTTTTGTTGTGCAGCAGGAGGATATTGTTGATTAGTACCACCGTGAGGGTGCCTTTTCTCCTCATCAACGATGAGGCAATTACAAAACACTGTTCGTGTGTTCAAGTTAACAGAGGGTGGGTAAACTTGGTGCCAAAACTCGACGAGATGCACTAAAGCCTGGCTGTGAAGGAAAAAAAAAGGTCTTAGATAAGATCCAACACTTAGCACCGCAATGGTTATGTAAGCATTTTGTTCAGGATCAACGAGATTCATGTAGTTTTGCAAATGCAGCGTGTCAAGGATGTTTGAAAGGGAAGCGGCAAAAGAGAGATTGTGTGGCATTTATCAGGATCTGTCACTTGAAATAATGGCGCGAGGTGGAAGAAAAGAAAAAAAGTCTCGTGTCTGATAATCTAAGTGAGAGAGTACACAATGCCCCTCGTTCGTCATCTCTTCGGGATCTTCCCCCAGCTAGGAACTCGTCTCGTTCGGCTCCTCCTAAAGAGAGCGATAACAGCAGCCGGGCAGACGGAGACGAATGGAAGCTCCTCTAAACCCATCCCGTGTCCTTCCAGTTATTAACCTCTCACCTGTCTCCAAGGAAGAAGAAGGAAGGGAAACATGCTTTAAACGTGCTCTAAAGCTCCACGGCGCTGCAGGCAATGTCCAAAAGAAAAGCCGGGGAGATTGTGAAAGAGATGTTTCCAAGCTGCCAGGCCATCGCGTCACAATCCCTTTGCACACATTCTTTCAGACTCCCACCTCTTATGTAGTCGGAGGCGTAAGGGCACGGCGCACAGCGAGCCTGCTCTAAAGTGGGACGGAGAGGCCGTGATTGATGATAATGGTGCTACAGCAAGCAGAGTAATGCCGGCCGGAGATATTTATGAACAAACACGCGCCTTGTGCTACTGCCAGCCCCTGACGCCGATTACCATTCTCGTCTCAACGCCCATTAAGGGAGTACGATGACGCTAACCTAACTTTGCTGGAATGTCTCAATCACGCTTAGACAGCAGGGCTTCATGTGAACCATGATAGTGGGGAAAAATATTATAAATTATGGTATCTTTTTCTCTGAAACTGCATTTATGCTCTACTTGTGTACCAACCCCCCCCCCCCCCCCACCCTACCCCGGAAGCTTACGGGCAAAGTGGAGCAGTACCAACTGTAAAAAGTGGTACGCTCACAACTGCCGCTTGTTACGCTGCTTCCAATTTTGCCTTCTTAATAATAACATTATTGCCACCTCCTCCACCATTTGTTTTTCTTCATGTTCGGGGAACACTGTGATTCAAAGCGGCCTGCGCATCCATGTCTGTACATATCGTGAGGATCGCTTTGACTTTCAGTCGAGTATCGAGATGCAGGTGTCAGAGATGTGAATGTGAATGTATGCGCAGTTGGTTGTTTCTGGACTGGGTCCACAGAAGCTCACCGACGGACTGACGATGCCCACCTCTGTTAGTCTGTAAACATTTGAGAATATCAAGTGATGACTTCATCATTTCTGATATTATAACCAGCATTTGTGGTGCGTGTTTTAAACACTGAGCTTGCTCCTGAAAGATTGCTGATGACAGACTAGATTTATATTGCCGGCCGAAATAGTTTTGTATACAGTTTCATGTTGGATAATATTTTATGTTTACGATGCCAGCCATTAGCCACCGTGTTATCGGTATCAATATCTTCCAATTAACCGCCCGTGCAATTGCAGATTGGCGGAGGAAACACAGTCACAGTCAGATGCCGGATGGCTAATGTTGCGTAAAATCGCCCATTCTTGGTCATGTGAAGGGAACAACATAATAGATAACAACTGTCACATAAATAAATGATGAATCGCGCGAATGCAGCAAAATAAATAATTCGGCGAGGGAGCAGTAATGACTGATTATCACCCACAAGGTCTTCAGGGAGCTGGTGTGGGACTGCCACGTTCTCGGGAAGTCAAAAGATGACACTGTAGAAATGTGGCCTTTCCAGTTTCTTATTTTGCCTTCCTGACTGTGTCAGTTTTAGAAGCTCAATTTAACACGTAGAGCAAAGCAAAAAAAAAAAAAAGATCTTCATTCTAACATCAATATTCAATTCAGCAAATTATTCTGCCTGTGAAACCTACTTTGCTTTTTTCAAGTTTTATCAATGTGCACTCATTTCTTTTTCCAGCCTTCAATCAAACCATTTAGTTGAAGCCTCAACTCGAATAAAAATATGAGGTTTCAGTTTTATTTTATTTTTTTAATAACTTATAGCTGTAATAGCCTTGCATATCGACTCTGAGAAATCATAATGTTCAGTAGCCATTTAAGACGCCAGTTCCAAATGTACGCTCTACTCCTCTCTTCTCCTTTTATTGCATTTCAAGCTTTAGTAAAGTCCAGGTCATTTTTTTATTTCAGTTTTAACATGACATGGTCCAAGGTAAATCTTTTCATCACATTGAATAAGAGTTCAGAGAAAACAGTTTGGTTCAGTCTGCCAAGGTGGAAAATATTGTGGTCTACTTATGAGCTCAAGGACTTTCTGGCAGCAGACAAATCATGTAATTTATGTTATTAATGGTAGAAATGTGTATTCATTTGCTAAAATCATATGCCAAGTCTCGGGTGGAGGGAGCTGGGGGGGTTATGAATTCATCAAACATGATTCAAAGCAAAAATATGGATAATGTATCACAATCAGAAAATACCAGGAACGTACCTCTTTGCTCTAGAGGGGACTGTACCAACTTTTGGGTAGGGGTGAAGGCTCATAATCCATTGTGATATTTTAAAAAGCTGTCAAAAGTGAAACTATCCTCACCTTTCTCGTCGAGTTCCTAACCAAAATGTTATCGTAACAATGCAAGCAATTTTAATAACCAGATTCATTTAAAAAAAAAATCAGACCTGAATTGTGAATGTTTAAATAACATTTTAACATACATGCATTATATACAGCACACACGTAAAAAGAGCGTTGCTCAACAAATAACTTCTCCTGGCTGTAGTTAACATTCAAGCATGATGCGGTTTCGCCAGACCTTGACCTCACCCATTCTTTTCCCTTTAGGGCCTTGCTGTCCTCATCGTCTGAAAGGAGGTCATGCACAGGGTCTTGCTTTCTTGTTTGCCAGAATCCATCAGCCTCATTAATAAGCAACCCGTGCCAAATGTGCAGCTCCTAAATTCTTCCAAAATTCAAAGCACAAAGTTGAATTTTCATCCGTGCCGAACCTACGGAATGATCTGCTATGAAACATTAATCATTGGTGCACCCCCACTAGCCCGTTGATGGGAAATGTAGCACGTATCCGCAACATTCTTGGCTCACGTCCTTTCGTTGGATTTCCACTCCTGCAATCACAGTTTTCACCCATAAAAACCACCCATAAAAACTGTCATGCATTTAATTTCCTCGATTGTGACACAAACATTCATTCGAATGCGCTGGCACAACTGCGCAATGCCTGACTGGGCTTTGACTGTTGAATCCATCCTGCATAAAGGCACAATCCACAAGCCAATAACATAATAGCCTCTTGCTGAACAGAACACAAAAGGACGCAGGCCGGATAAAGACCAAAAATCAGTGATTGGCAGGAGAATATCAACTATAATTCCATCCTTCCTATTGAATTAGATGGCCGTTGAAAACTAAAATCTGCCTCTCGGCAATCAGCATGGACTCCAAAGATTTCTCGAGTTAAATGGAAAATAAAGAAGCCGACTGTACAAAAGTTAGTGTGGAATTGTAGATAATGTTCCATTAGGAATGCGGTCGATTGTGTTGAATTGCTTGTTGATTAGTCACATTCTGATTTAATTGGGTCCAAAATAGAGTGCAGAGTACAAGTTTCCTGTCTAAAGAAGGAAAAGTGACGTTAGCGATTGCAAGTTAAACCACAGCTTATTCACGCAGTGGCAAAACTCATTTGGGCAGCATTCTCTTTGATCTCTCTACGACACTAGCAACAGAAATTGTCAATATTCATACCAAAGCCCACATAAAGAAACAATGTCGGATTCATGATCCGTAAGGTAGATTTGCCACCCCTTTGCTGGTTTCAGTTTTCAAGATAGCAGGAATGGTGGATAATTCTATTTTTGTGCCAATGTTTGATCACTATGAATATTTTCTGATAACCATTGTCAGGGTTGATTTGTTTGGGACCAACAGGTGGCTCTGTAGGGCTCCTCCTACATCAGCACACCTGTTGGTCATCATGTCATTAGTAGGTTTTCTGTTAAAAGGACTCCCGGCCCGACCACTCGGTGTCGGGTCGTTGTTGCTGTTTTGTTGCTTTCGCTGCTTCTGTTGGTTTGTGTTTATCATGTGATATTTTTTGCTTATGCCATGGTTTTTATTGTTACTTTGAATTCTTGTTGTTTGTTGGACTTTGCTTGTTTTGGATTTGGTTTTCTCAGTGTTTGATTAATACATTTTGTCAAGCTCATCCTCTGTCCTGCCTGCTTTTTGGCGTCCTCCACCGCCCCCACATTACAACCATTATTGTTTTATTTTATTTAAAAAAAAAATGTCATTGCTGTATCTGTAATAACTGATTCCCATCAATGCTATCAAACAGTGGTATGTATAAATCACAGTTGAACTGTGAAAGTTTCCACCATCCAATTAGTGCAATATAGGCTAATCTTTTAGTTTGGGCTCCTATTTTTAAAACCGGCTCCAAAGCAGTAGTGCCTCATCAGACACGAACGTCACCGCACGTGACTGCTCTAACGCTTACTTTTTGCACTTTCTGCCCGACATTATTATTCACTACCATGTGTTGTCCTATCCCCGCTGCTGCGCGAGTAAATCTCACGCCTTGTGCAAATTTTTCTGCCGTGGCTGTCATTGAAAGTCAATTCGAGTGACATACGGTACCCTCGCACTCGTGAATCGCATGACGGTCTTTGTGACGAGTCCAATAAGAAGGACATAAAGGAAGGACATTTGACGGTAATACCCCACGATAAAGCGATCCATTTGTAATAATCATGCTGGCAGGAGAGGCGACTCCGCTGGAGAAATCACTCATTGAGTTGCAGCATCAACCTTGGCTGGAGGATAAACAACAAACATATGAACATTGTGTGACATTCAGATATTCGCTTCAACTAACTTCAGCAGAATAGATGGAAAACATCCGATGGAAGACACTACTCTTTATCGGACCCTTCCAGGCTGGCAAATTGAAATAATGTCATAAACCCCAAGTCAAGATACGCAAGACAAAGCATTTAAAAAGAAAAAAAGAATGTAAATCGAGGGGTGGGGGGCAGGATGATGGACTGTTATGACGGCCATTATGCGTACGCATTCGATGGAGCACATCTGTATTCGGCGCAAGACAAATGAACACGGGGCAGGCAATCAGGACTCCTCAAATACAATAAAGCTCCAAATGAGATGAGGTCAAAAGACGATAAAGAAAGAGCAATTATCACTGGCTGAATGCAGCGCATTGGAGGACATTGCCCCCTGACAGGAAGCCTCAGGATAGATTGAGGCTAGCTTTCTCAATAGTTGTCATTACGCTCGACCCTGCTGCTTTATTAATGAGAATGGCCAGCGTGCAGGGCGGGGATTATTTAATTATTCATCGGAAGTCTGTCGTGAATCAAAAACTATCCATAGTTACTCATTTGCGAGTGGCAGCATTTGCGGCCATTTTACCCGCCCTCCGTGTTCCGTAGATCGACGGTGTATAACCTTTTTTTTAACAGTTCAGAGTAAGTGAAAAGTACAAACACTATTGATCTCAAGACACTAGTCCACGTCTGATTTGGCCGCATTTCAAAGCTTTTTTTTTTTAATCTGTCCATTTTCTATGGGGCTTGTCTTCATTTGAGTAGCGACTGAACTGGAGCCTATCTCAGCTGACCTGACTGACGCTTAGGGTAAACCCTGGACTCGTTGCCAGCAGTGTTGGGCATAACGTGTTACTTTTATTTTTACATTTCAACGTAATAAGTAGCAGGGTAATATAGCGCGATACATTTCTCTAATGTTATTACAGTTAGTCTGGGAACGTGTTCCCATCCCAGCTGTCACCAGTGATGATGGGTTACTCTAAGAATGAATAATTAACAGTCACATTGAATCTAACATTTATTTATCTCGGGGAAATAATCCCGTTTCATCAGCTCTCCGTGTCGGGAAGTGATATCACGTTATGAGCGATGTCACCTTTCGACGGCATCAAAGATAACAATGAAGGAAGCAGAGAGATTTCTGTTTTCAAGTTGGAAATCCAGTCAGGATTTTGAATTTGTGTCAGCTAAAGAAAACATGAAATTAATCACTATATACGGACGATAAAAACGTATCACTTTCAAATGCAGGTAACGAATAATATGTAATGTATTACATATTGGAAGCAGCCAATCTTTTTGTTTTTGTTTTGGGCAGTCTGACAAAAAAAAATTATTTCCATGAACCCAAATCGAGCATCCTGTTATTGTTCTTATTAATCACAGTTGAATAGCATATCATCTTACTGGCAGCTGTTACCAGAAATCAAATGATTTACACCAAAAAAATGGTAGTTAATCAAATGACTTGATCTGCGAATGATCTCCTCATTACTCTAAATGCCAGCATTGTTTGAAGGCCCAGCGTTGACGCTTTTGAA
Organism: Hippocampus zosterae; assembly: GCF_025434085.1. Taxonomy (NCBI): domain Eukaryota; kingdom Metazoa; phylum Chordata; class Actinopteri; order Syngnathiformes; family Syngnathidae; genus Hippocampus; species Hippocampus zosterae. Next base: position 9,403,213 of record NC_067454.1, on the reverse strand, counting down.
AACAGCTGGCCGAGGATCAGTCGTCCTGTTTGCCAAAAAGCCAGCCAGCCAGCCAGCTCGCTAGCTAACACCTTGAGTTTGAGACTGACACCAGTTACCACACGTTTCCACGTTTAACAGCTCCCTGCTGAAACGAACACGCTCGGCCCTAAACCAAATTTGTTCCAAACCTAGAAATAGCCCCGGGGAGACCAAAATCAAAGAGCCAATTTCTATCTTCAGGGACCTCTTCTTCTCCTTCTCAAACTCTCACCACCCTCAAGCTGAGCCCCCCTGCCCGCACTCCACAATCCACCCTCACCCAATATGCAGGGCAGAGCTGAACACTGACTCACTGTGAGAGACATTCTCGTGGCTAAATTCAACATTATTAATAAGGACAATGCAAAAGCACCCCGCTATGTAGTTGGTCATCTTCGGAAGATTTTAACCAGTGATGCATGCTGCGGGCGGCCCGGTAGTCCAGTGGTTAGCACGTCGGCTTCACAGTGCAGAGGTACCGGGTTCGATTCCAGCTCCGGCCTTCCTGTGTGGAGTTTGCATGTTCTCCCCGGGCCTGCGTGGGTTTTCTCCGGGTGCTCCGGTTTCCTCCCACATTCCAAAAATATGCATGGCAGGCTGATTGAACACTCTAAGTTGTCCCTAGGTGTGAGTGTGCGTGCGAATGGTTGTTCGTCTCTGTGTGCCCTGCGATTGGCTGGCAACCGATTCAGGGTGTCCCCCGCCTACTGCCCGGAGACAGCTGGGATAGGCTCCAGCACCCCCCGCGACCCTAGTGAGGATCAAGCGGTTAGGAAGATGAATGAATGAATGAATGAATGCATGCTGCTTACTTTGTTTCAAAGTTCATGTTGAGACAGATTTTATTGATCGAAACATATTTTGCGAAAAAAAAGTCCTGATTTTGCAAAGTAATAGTACCTACTGTATTGAAATGCTGTTGTCTCAGTTTGAATGGGTATGCAGTTGTGAGTGTGGTTGCCTAATGCTAACAAGATTGATTAGTTTATTCCATATATATATACATATATATACTAAGGGTGTGGAAAATAATCGATATTAATCGATACATCGATGCGCACGTCCGCGATCCGAGTGCATCGGCTCATTCACTGGGTACGACGCGATTGACGGGTGAAATCGCGATTCATCACGATGCATTGATGGGTATCGGTGAAATCGCGATTCATCACGATGCATTGATGGGTATCGGTAAAATCCGATTCAATCGCCGTTTTATTCATGTTAAACGTCACATATCTGCCCTTTCCTAGGCGCAATGAATGCACCATCATTGCTTTGCGTTTTGTGTTGAATACGGACGGTAGCCGTGCGTCACATACAGTCCAGTACACAACGAGCGAAACATTATGGAAGTTAGCGCACGCAGCAGCAAGGAAACTACTATATTTAATGCAGCCGCAACATTCAAATCTTATGTTTGGAAATACTACGGCTTCGAAAAGAAAGACGGAAAGCTTGATAAAACCTCCGTAATTTGCAAGGAATGTCGCACTAAGAAGCCATACAACGGCAGCACCACAAATATGCAGACCCATTTAAACCGATGGCACCAGATCACCGACAAGTTTCCCTCCCGCTTCCCCGCCCAGTTCCTCGTCGGACACCGGAGAAACTCTTGGTAAACCAGGTCAGGATCAGAAAAAAAATCGCCTCTTATTTTGGGAGTCCCCTTGCAACTCACTGTGACCGCGCAATGGCTATAACTAAGGCCACTGCTTATTTCATATGCAAAGACCTTAGCGTGGTGGACAACGAGGGTTTCAGACAGCTCGTGCACGTTTTGGAACCCAGGTATAAAATGCCAGACAGGTCTGTGTTCACTTACAAACACATTCCCGATGTGTACAACAAAGTGAGAAGTGAGATTACTGTATCGCTGAACAGTGCGCAAAGTGGATGGGTGGACATCTTGCGCTAGAGATTCATATACATATATATATTATTATTATATTTCATATAAGACACTCAGTGAGAATAGTCTGTTTGTGTTTACACTATAGCAACAGCTGTGAGTCTCAGGTGCCAAATTGTTTACATTTTCTTTGCACAAAACCCAATTGTGAAAGGGCTTAAATAAGTTGTTTTACAAGTTCTACTCTTTATAAGGAATAAAGTGGTATCCTTTTTGTAATACCATACTGAATTCCATCTTTTTAAAAGCTTTTTTTCTTTGCTTATTTGCATCATGTTTAATTGCACAATATCGCAACAAATTGCATTGTATCGTATCGGATCGCATTGATTTGAACTTAATGTGTATCGAATCGTATCGCATCGTGACGACGGTGAAACGTATCGTATCGCCAGAAAATTCCATGTATCGTTTAAGTATCGCATCGCTGGCAGTGGATCGTGATGTGTATCGAATCATCCTCAGTGCTGAGATTCACATCCCTAATATATATATATATATATATATATAATATATATATATATATATATATATATATATATATATAATGTATAATATATATATGTATAACATGGCTGTCACCCGTATTCGTTAAAATACCGCAGACATCAAGAATTAGAGAACAATTGTCAACAGTCTCTGTTCATACTATCCACACTCCTGCAGGGTGTGCCAATGCAAGGACGTCTTTCATTATCATGATGACATGAGTTCGGGTATTTCGACATGTTTATCCCAACAGCTCAAAAAAATCTTGTGCAAATTGTGAAGACCATAAGAATATGAGTTATCATAATGACAATAAAAGCATCAATTGCATTTTCACTTGCACAAACAGCACTTCATCGCCAAGCCGGTGGGTTCCAGATCAGTGCATGTGGTGTATGCAGAGGACACATAGCCAAACAAAACAACACTCCTCAGCCCCATCAGCTCAAAAAACTTCACCCAACAGCCAATTATGTCCCGGGCTAAACCCAAGTCAATTCAGTCTTTTTACATTCTGCACTCACAACAAACAATTGGGAGAATGGGACTTACACAGCTGATATTGTTTTGTTTTTTTCCGCCTTAGCGTGGCTCGGAACTTCATTGCCTTGCGAGTATGGAACCTATGACTTGAGTACTGTTCCATCTCCCCCGTCCCCCGTTAAAACTCAACAGCGTATAGGTCAGAGATCATTAACTGCATGCATATAAATGCTTAGATGCCATATGCACTCCTGGTCAAACATTGCCTTGGAAGCTTGTTTAAGGCAGCTAGCCATTTGGAGCAGTATACATGAGCATCCTCCAGCATACTCCAGCTAAGAACAATACAAATGGTCCTCGGTTTAAATGAGAGTTCCGTTCTTGTGGTAGCAACATAACCTGAATTTCTGAATGTGCTGTTTTCTATCACAGATCTATTCTACTGCAGTGGTAAAGTCATAATTTTTTTCAGTAAAAAAACATTTCCAAACCACAAATATGCAGCAATGACAACAGTCAGTACTGTGGTAGCTGAGTGGCGTCTTCTTGTGCCATGTGAGACGGATACTTGCACCAGAAAATGACACACTGGCTGAAATGAGGGGCTACCAAGGTGTGATGATGGTTCGCAATGTGACGGATGTCCAAATTTGTACATTGAGTCACACATTCTCCCCGTGTGCTCAAGTCAAATGCTATCCACATCCACGTCAACCAATAATCCACCCTGTTGCTCCAGGGAAACCTTTGGAGAAGGTTTTTCACACGCTCATGTTATCACCGTCCTTCAAGAAAAAGTTCTCCAAAAAGGCAAGGTTCAAACTTTGATACTGGCTGAAATGAGGTCGACGAGTGTGTGGTGATGGCTCATATTCTAACAGATGTGCAAAATATGTGCACCCATTTTTTTTTTAAATTGTGCTTGTTCTCATTAAGGTCACGAGTGAACTAGAGCCTATCCTAGCTGACTAAACGCATGTTATTTTGTTGAAGTTCACACTTTAAGATCTCCAGGACATTAAGAAGGATCCGCTGATTTTGCACTTTTTGTTACAATGACTCAGTATCTTAAGGAACACTTGTTATCTTGCTTCGAAGTAAACCATTTTCCTCACCCATTTGATGAGAAACATTCATGCTTGCCATGGCTGTGTGTTTTTTTTCTTCCTGCATTTGCTAACATCTGCAGAGAATTGCTCTTTGCTTTTGTCATTTGGTGTTAAGATCTCAAAGGCCTGGAAGCACAAGGCGGTCGGCGAGGCGGTCGCCGCACAAACGGCAGCAACGCACCGATCAAAGTGCTTTTTCAGCCAAAACGCAAAAAAACTGGGCCAAAGGGCTGTTCCTCATTAAAAGTCATTTGAGGATAAAAAATGACAAGTACCTGCCAGCTGTGTCTTGTCAATTCGCTTTTCATCGCCTGACCCCATTTTGTGTATGGAAATTTAATTCCTAAATTTAAGCTTGGTGTCGCGCTTCCAGCGCAGTGCTCTTTTCAACGCAGAGAAAAGAAGACAACAAGAACAAGTCACCTTAAGCCTTAAATGTTTTCCGAGCTGAATACAAAACAAGCCTGCCATCTCATAAGCCTCGATTCATACGTTCTGTAAGGGATTTAATTCAAACTAGTGGTTGAAGTCATGACTTCAGACAAAGAGTTATTTTTGCTGTACTTTTGTCTGTTTGTGTCAACAGAAGTACAGAAATAACCAAGGTTGAATGTGCCCAACGTCGTAGGATTCGTAAATCCACCAAAATTTTAGAAAGACAAACATTTAAAGTTGCAGAATCCACCCGTATTTCACTTGTTATTGTTCACGCTATCAGCAGATTGCAAAAGACCTCACTAAGTATCAAACGTTCATTCTTTTGCTTTTAGATGTTCTTCAGATTTTTTTGCTTCATTATTTTTTTTAAGAAATCCTCATCCATCCATCCATCCATCCATCCATCCATCTTCTACCGTTTATCCGGGGCTGGGTCGCGGGGCAGCAGCTTTAGCAGGGAAACCCAGACTTCCCTCTCCCTAGCTACTTCTTCCAGCTCTCCCCGGGGGATCCCGAGGCGTTCCCAGGCCAGCGAGGTGACATAGTCTCTCCAGCGTGTCCAGGGTTGTCCTCTGGGTCTCCTCCCGGTGGGCATCCAGGAGGCATCCGAATCAAATGCCCAAGCCACCTCATCCGGCTCCTCTCGATGTGGAGGAGAAGCGGCTCGACGCCCCTTCTCTAAGTAGCCCAGACACCCTGCGGAGAAATCTCATTTCGGCCGCTTGTATCGGGGATCTCGTTCTTTTGGTCACGACCCATAGCTCGTGACCATAGATGAGGGTCAGAACGAAGATCGAATACTCATCCACTTGAATTAAAAAAAAAAAATATATATATATATATATATATATATGATGTCACACCTCAAATAGATGCCTCCATTTACTCCATCCCATGAAAAATCAGCTTGAATTAACACCGCACCGCAAATACAAAATGTACCCCTTTCATCGCCGGAAAAATAATATGTGTCATTCACTTTAATAAACATCCAACCGCTCTTTTTCTCTGAAAGCTAAACGTGCGGGTGTTTTACACTTGAACAATTTCAGGGCAGATCACTTTAAGCTAACAATAGCCTGAACACCAACACCCATGCTCAGCGTGGGCCTTGCTGTTGCAAATTGATTCAGGGATGGACACAGCTTATGTTTTCTCGTGCAAATCCATCGCAGTGATGCGATCGACTAGTAGATAAGCAGATATAAAAACACCTCGTGTGCCTGAGTGTCTGCGTGCAGTATCATCACTCATGTAGTGTTTTGAAACGAGACGAGCAGAAAGCAGTCTATATGCCTGGGGAATGTTGAGCTGTGCAGAAAGTAAGAGTGTGATGCTTTCCCGTGAGACTCTCGCTCTTGCCGCCGAGCTTCTTTTAGGATGTGGCTCCAACATATTGACCAGCCCATCATGCTCGGAAGACCCACTGGTTCTCCCTCCAGGAACTCTGCACTCAGCATAGACTGTAATCAGGCCTCTGTTTTTGACCTCTGCTGAGATCAACACCCACCTACCCACCCTATCATTAAAAACAGTGCTTATAGGCTTTACAATAAGGTTGCTTACAGTCCATATACAGTGATCCCTCGCTACTTCGCGTTTCGTTTATCGTGGGTTCAGTGCATCGCAAATTTTTTCAAACACTAAAAAATATATATACAGTATATATTTATTTTTTACATATACATGGAGTATGGTGCTGTATATGTTGCTCTATGTGACTCCCTGTTGTTTTGCAGCTACTTACGGACCGTTTGCGGAAAAAAATATATGATCTATCTATCTATCTATCTATCTATCTATCTATCTATCTATCTATCTATCTATCTATCTATCTATCTATCTATCTATCTATCTATCTATCTGTCTGTCTGTCTGTCTGTCTGTCTGTCTGTCTGTCTGTCTGTCTGTCTGTCTGTCTGTCTGTCTGTCTGTCTGTCTGTCTGTCTGTCTGTCTGTCTGTCTGTCTGTCTGTCTGTCTGTCTGTCTGTCTGTCTGTCTGTCTGTCTGTCTGTCTGTCTGTCTGTCTGTCTGTCTGTCTGTCTGTCTGTGTCCGTCTGTCTATATATTTTTTTAACCTGGTTATGTTAATTGGACGCTACTTCGCGGATTTTCATTTATCAGGCGTGGTTTTGGTCCCCATTAACCGCGATAAACGAAGGATTACCGTATGTTCATTAATGGTGCTATAAACACGTAGATGCTCACTAACCAGCTATTGACATCTTACTTTGATTTTCAGCATTCGGTTTTGACTCACTATTTTGTTTGTCAGCACTTATAGCAATGTAAGATGTCTTTATAAAGATAAAAAAAGAAAATAAGCATTTGTGATTTAAAACACGTTCCAGGTATCTTAATAAGGCTGTGGCATAGTTTCCCCAAAAATATCCAAAGGATGTAGAATCATCACATTGCACAAGTGGTTTCTATTTGAAAAGTGAATGCAGCTCTGCTTATCTTGTGCACAGTTACCAGTGGCAAACCCATTGCAGTTAGAATACAGCTCAGTGGCACATGGTATCATGGTCTCTATAGCTCATAAATGCTCCACTCTCCATTTAGTGCTGTAAGATACTTTAAACAGGTGCGGGATAGTTGCCTGCGCAAATACAAATACAAATGCAAATGTGAGCTGATTTGCAATGTTTCCCATGTACAGAGCAGTGCTCAGGGCATCGTGGGGCCCCAGGCCGACTCTTTCGTGGAGAAGCTCAGTTATGCTACGATCCTCATCTGCCTCTTTCTGAGGGATCATCTTGAGAATGAGTTTTGTCTTTTCGTTTATTTTTAGCTCCATTCTGCGATGCGTCATAAATCAACCCCGTATTGGAAAAAAGTTTGGAGACATTTAACGAGGAGAATTACATAATCCAGATGAGTACAAAGTCCTAAAACAAGCCAATTAAAAAATTTCATGCATTGCAAATCCAGCCTTTAAATGTAACACTAAGCAATCCGCATTCCATTCCATCTGGCTGTCTTTCGAGTGTAAAGTGGCCTCCGCTGGTAAACGACACACTTAAATTAATCAGCTTGTATGCCATCGACCTGAAGAAGTGTACAGTATGTAATGCCTCGACAGATGCCTCCTGTTTTTCCCACAAGGCTAAAGTATTCGTGTTAGCCACGTTGACAAATAATTGCCACACTTCAAATCAAAGCCAGCCCCCTCACACACACACACACACACACACACACAGTCTGGGGACACAGATCGCCGGTCATTCAATTGAAAAAATGCTTCACCTCAAATGATTCCTTACCATGAAAAAAAATAACATTCTATATTCCACCTCACCTTTTGCCCCCAACAACAGCCATCAACCTGAGAAATTAAATACCAGACCTCAAACATAAGTTGTGCCACCCTGGGTGCTGTAATTATCGGAACTTTGACTGACAGCACCATGTCGCAGTATATACCGCAAGACAGATAGTCCACAGAGCAGACGTGGCATCTGCAAAATGCGCTTTTCATAGAAATGTGATGCTTTCAGTGACTGATGCTGGCTATTAATTTTTTTTTTTCATAAAGTTGTACCAAAAATACAAATAAAAAATTAACAAGGATCAAGGCTTACTTTGGAGTGTGCGCTGTGGAGCATACGAATGTTTAAGAGCGTCGGTGGGGAAAGGAGATAAACCACCAAAATGGCGGTAATTGTGTTTTTCGTGTCGCTGAACATTGTGCCAGTTTCATAATAAAGAATGACTCTCGCTTTATGTTGGATGATTAACGCTGATCTTATCCCAGCAAAGGTAAATACGCAATGATTCTTTAAAGAAGTTGTCAGGAGTATTGATTAGCCTTCACTCTGGAAATGAGTCCCCCCCCCCCCCCCCCCCCACAACCCAGAAAACCCCTCGACCGTCTCAAGTATACTTTTGTTGTATATCAACACACAAAAAAAAGATGAATTGCAATGGAATGGAAAGGTCTTTTTTTTTTCTTTTCCTAACGTATAATCAATTTCGGCACAACTGCTCAGGTTGGGCTATCTTCATTAAGTCTCAGCTTATTGATTGTGTCGGGGATCCATATGGTTAAAAAAAGTGCCAATTAAAACTGATCATTTATTCAACTTTGAGTGATGTGAGGGCTGCTTATGAACCTTTTGAATGGCTATCAGGACTTTGTTTTATTTTGAATAACAGGGTGAGAGTAAGAGGCCGAGGCAAACCATGTTTCAAAGCTTCTAAACGATGTATTTTGCAAGCAGATATCAGAGCAGCTGCGGTGTTATTGAGGCCGCTGTAAAGTATCAATTTGCGACAGATGCTCTCTCCAAAATAATTCACTTCTTAATTCAAACAACGCGAGTGAATCGGCTCATCAAATGTGCTTGTGCACAACATCCATGCATTCAACTGTCGGCATAAACGAGTCTCTTTTTCCGTCTCCGAGTATTGAGAAAAGTTTCGAGAAGACATGCCAGTCAACTCAAATCGTGATAGTTCCACACCATATTCCCTTGACTTGTGGCCATCCGTAAAATAAATTCTGGGCCTGCAATAAATCTCTGTCACCCACTAAAGACACGTTAAGGCCTCCCTTTCACAAAAAAAAAAAATGAATGGTTGCAATCTGTAATTATCTCATAAATGCTATCATTCACACAGAGGCCCTAATTGTGTGACTGGCTTAAATTTGGCTTTGCAACAGATGTGGGTAAAACCGCTGTTGGCAATTTCGCGGACAAGCGCAGCTCTGCGGATCTGCAGGTGGGCGGCTGTTCCACTGCGGGAGAGTTTTAAGCCGACTTAAGTCGTTGCCGAAGCGGCTTACCTCTGTGAACGTTTGAGCCCGTTTGAACTTATTACTGACCAAAACAGCAGCAAGGTGTGCAAAAACATCACACATGTCACATTCTTGATTATGATTCCAGAAATCAAAGCCTCCCCTCTAATATACAGGCAATTGATTTGAATAGACCACCCCCATATGTTTACAATGCACCAACGTGAAGAGCGCTTGTTATACTTTGAATGGGTTGAGCTTTTTTGAACGACTGAATAAACTGACCTGAAATAGACCAATAGATTTTTTTTCTTTAAAGACATTTAGACCAGCATTATGGCGGCGGCTCGCAAAATGCATCAAACAGCGCAAGCTGCAGCGTTTAAGCGCCCTGGCAAACACGGGGACAGTTATTCGGGGTGTCAAATTTGCAATTATCCCATTATTGTGACTGAAGAGATTACGCTGGTGTGTCAAGAGTAATGGGCTAATGCAGGACTAATGCACCTCAGTCTGATTTGCGAGACCTCTAGAAATGCCAAAAACATTGGATTCTCCTCCTGATATTTGCCTCTAATCCGCCTAATTAATGCCAATAAGACAGAGATGTATTTAACATTTAAATGTCATTCATTACTTGCCTCCGTTAGGAGCCTTTCAGGCTGAATATCTGAGTGGGGTGTCTGCGACAGTTCAAGGCTAATCATCATTCTCCCGTATTATTGAATTCCTATTTGAGTTTTTCCTTCACCTGTTGTTTTCGATGCCAGCGAAGAGGATGCCAGTAGTCGGAATAAACCAAAACGTTGGCTTTGGGTATGTTTATCCATGAGCTCTTAATGAGTAAAATAGAAACAAAAATGATATTATTAACAATTATTTGTGAACACCCATCCCGCTCCCGGCAAGGCTTTAATGGATTTTAAAACATCTGGTATCAACAATAGTAAATTTCCATCTGAATATTTAATAACCAGCGACCCGGTGGACGAGTGGTTAGCACATTGACCTCACGGTGCAGAGGTCGTGGGTTCGATCCCGGCTCCGGCGGTGGAGTTCCTCCGGGTACTCCGGTGTCCTCCCAGGGTCCTAAAACCAAACTGTCCCTAGGTGTGGGTGTGAGTGCGGATGGTTGTTCATCTCTGTGTGCCCTACGATTGGCTGGCAACCGGTTCAGGGTGACCCCCGCCTACTGTCCAAAGACAGCTGGGATGGGCTCGGGCACCTCCTGCGACCCTTGTGAGGATAAAGCGGAACGGAAAATGGATGGATAGCCTGACTTTTCCCACTTGAATAAATCAATGCCTCCCCTCCAAAAATAAATGACAGCCCTTTGAATGAATATTTTTTTAAAAGTGAGTGTGTTTACAGTAACTTCAATAAATAAATGCCTCACCTCAAACAGACACCTCCAAAAATAATTGGAATGAATGTTTTAAGTGTGTGTCTTTACAGTAACTTCAATAAATAAAACATTGAAAAGACAACTTCCATTCATATCATCAGAAGAACAAAGCAGTGTCTTCTAGTTGAATAAATAAAAGTTAAAAAAAAATAAACGTCTGTGATCAATTGAATACAGAAATGTCTCACCTAGAATGTATACCTTTTTTCCTTCGTGAAAATAATGCGTATCATTCACTTGAATAATACTCTAACCTAAAGTGAACTAAAATAAGTACTGTACCTCAAATTTATCCCTCCTCGTTCCACTTGAGATTAAAAAATATGCGTGTGGTTCACGTGAATAAATATGTTTTTTTCTTGTGCCTTTAACACTTGCGAACTTGTTTACGAAAGTCTTTCACACCTCGACTAAGGGCATTGAAAAATGGTTTGCGTGCCAAGTTTGCCATTGCAAGATAATGCAAAACGCAAATTACAGCATCTTTTTTGCAGATTCACTTTGGTGCGAATGTTGTCCACGCAGCAAATGTTGATTGAAACGTGGCAGTTCAAATGACAGTTTTGTATAGCTCCCATTAATATTGATCCATTTCCTCAGCGTCACTCACAATGTTCACAAAGTAGGCGCTAACGTGCCTCACGTGGCCAGAAGTGCGTTGTCACCGAGTGGCAATTTCCGCTTTTGACTCACAGGAGGCTGTGGAGGGAAGAGTATCATCTCCTCCCCAGCTGCAGACGCAATGAAATCACAAAAAGTATCCCATGCATTATTGACACTTTAGCGTGTACATGCTGAGGGGAATGTTGATCTGCAAGAAATACATTTGTGTCATCTTATCATCATGATGCCACTTTTTTGTCCTTCTAAAGCTTCCAAATGTTGGAACTCATTCAAACCACTCCGATGTCAAAAGAATCAGACCGTTCGGAATTTTTGTTTTACGCCCCCCCCAGCCCCCCATCTCACCCCACCCGACATTTCTACATTTTCTACGAATTCTCAAATTAAAATACTACTTATAGGGCGAGATGTAAAATTTTCATTGGTCGCTCATATTAGCAGTCTTCATCATATTACGATTATAATTCAATGATTTATGTTCATTTTGATTTTTTGTCACATTCTTCATTTCCTACATTTCACTTATTTCTATGGCACTTCAGTTCAGCATCAGCTCTTCAGCATTCACACTCAGTTTCTACAGAAACTGCATTCCCTAGGTGTGTGTGGGTTTTTTTTTTTCATAACTGGTTTTCAAACACAAAAATACTACATATTTCTATTCAGTTTATAGTATGATCCCAAAACAACTATTATTGTCAGGATGGTGGAATAACTTTATTCAGTAGTGCTTGTGTTTGCTCAGTTCAGTTTATGGGGCCATACATTTGATGCACTGCATGGATTATTTCACAAAAAAAGGACCCCCCCCCCAAAAAAAAAAAAATGCTGCACAACTGTGGGAAGGCTGCGAACGTCGCCTGCATTCGTAGCCAATCAGACCAACGTGTCAGCCTCATAGCGGTAGTTTGACAAACGTCTCTTTTTGAAGCCAGTCAGGAGTCAAAAGTGAAAGCGTAACCTGTCATTCTTTATTTGTCTTTTAATAAGCAAATATCGCCGTAATGCAATAAAAGTCCGGCAATAGCAGTGCAGCTGTCATCAGTGCATCGGAGCTGACGCTTCCATCCAGGGATGCCGCCTTGATGTACTCGGAAGACTCTTGTCAATGTGTATACATTTGAAACTATTTTTTGAGATGGCATACTGGGGCATCGCAAGGTTACAGTCACATTACCTCATTTCCACAAGTAGTTTATTCCCTTTTCATCTAAATTAATTACACACATCACTGACACTTGGGCTTTGGAGCCAGAAAGTCACGGATTAGAGTCCAGCTGTGGGCATGGAAAAAAAAAGTAAAAATGGCAACTATTTGTTGGAGAAATGCTTGTCTGTTTGCTGGTTCCTGTCAAGGTACCCTTGAGCAAGGCACTTGACCCCTGGCCCCAACAACTCAAGTGGGGTGGTTTGCACACCTCATTTACCGGTACTTTTACTTTGAATGACTCTCTGCACGTGCTTGCATGTGTGTGATCTGGTTCTCCATGTTGCATGGAACAAAAAATACACAGCCGAATGTAAGTTTCTTCGCCAGAGGGTCAGCAACACAAATGCCATCTCACCTCTGGTGGCAGTTTGTGTCACATGGGAGACATCGTGAAAGAGGGGAGATGAAAAGAGAGACATTTATGATCTTCTATACAGTGGAGAAAACTTCACCTAGTGTGCTATGGGTACAACCCGTAGCCCCCCTCCTCTAGGACACAAAAGAATCACAATTCTCTTCTTGTATTTAAGTACAACAACACATTTGTCACAGTGCTTTGAAACAATATTCAACATTGTAGGAATAAAACCTGTCACTCATTTTTGATTTGGCCTACAACTGAGTTTTAATGTTGCCCATGATTTTGGAGAGCTCAGTGTTTTGTTTTTTTAGGTGACCGTTGCTGTAAAAAAAAAAAGCAAACCACTGGTTTATTCTGTTGTTAAAGCATCCATTTTGAGCATTTGAGGGAAAGAAAAACTTTTGAGGAAAGCTTCCTCTGCCTCATTTGTTTCCCCTTTTTTAGTTCTTTGGCCACGGCCCGGCATGTGCACTTAGCATCAGTCATTGGAAAATACAGCATCTAATGAAAGGCTGTTGGCGGGGAAAGGATGAAAGGCAGGATAATTATTGTTATGACTTGCAGCAAAGAGCAGACGAGGACAGTCGGTGTCAACAAAATGTTTGGTGATTAATATTTTCCACCCTATCACCTGTGCGTACTTCATGGTCATAAAAATGAGACTCACGAAAACTATGCAAAATAGATTATACAGCAAGGGCCGCAGTAGTGAAAAATGTAATTACACTTTTTTATTTTTTTCTGGTCTTTCCCAAGGATATTAACCCAGGATGGCACTCAAGGTTGATATGGGTTGCGGCAGTCTACAGTATGTTCTGCAGTTTCTGACTGATGTGGAGAAAAATGAATCCAAAATATAATTATACAAGGACCAGATTTGAAAATTATATTTTATTATGAAGCACAAGTTTGCAAAGTCAGTAACTGCACTGGACTATCATCACCAACATTGCTCCAATTATTTTGTGTATTTTATCCCAAATGACCTTGACGGATTGCCTTTTAGTCTTTTATATTATTATTTATTTATTTATTTTTGACAAGGGTTGACAGATTAAACACCTCCCTGAATTAAACACCTGTAAAAAAAAATGCTACTTTTCACACATGGCTATTACAAAGTGAACGGTTGCTTTCTAAACAAAGCGGCAACAACAAAATAGCCTCTTCAGCGCAAAGTTTGTTCTTCGTAATCTTTTACTTTTTTGCGGCATTTCTCCATAATAGTCAATTGGGATTTATATTGTTTTAAACTTAGCTTTCTCCTGACATAAATTGCGACATGGTTGAATATTGTTCCCATCCATTGCAATGTGTTACACATAAAGGCCTCCCTTTTAAAAGACGTCTCTAAACATCCCGGGCCACTCGACGCATAAATATTGTGTCTGATATATAATAGTGTCTGCGGGCAAATCATGTCCACGATTAATGGCCACTAGTTTAGGGTTGAACACGGACCCAAGCGAATGCATGTGGGAGGTCCGCGTCAAGTTGTTCCTCGTCAGATGAATGTACGGGCATTAAAAAAAAAAAGGATTTGATGGAGGGCCGAATATTGCTCGCAGCTGACGAATAACCGCCGGCCTCTTAGCTGCTTGTTTTATGTGCCTCTATTTCAACCATTGTGCATGCAACATTAAGGTGCAGACAATAACTGTGAGAAGTGCACTATATTAAAAGCCAGAGGAATCACAGGCAGCCAGGGGAAGATGCAGACGCATCTCAATCTGTGCAGTTTTGTAATCGGAGCGCATATTCATGCATTGAGCATGGAATGAAGTTAATGGGGTTGAGGATGAACATGTTTTTTTTCCTTGGTCTCCACCCACCCGGCTATCCATTTTCGATACTGTTTGTATTCATTTGGGGTGAAGGAAACCGTAACAGAGATATGTAGCTAGACATGAACTAGAAACTAGAGGGGAAAAAATGAGGATTAATCCTTTCATGCACCCTGTGCGTTTCATGCAACTGATAACAGAATAACCTGTCCACTGTAGTAACCGCTGCCCTCGAAATGGTTGACTAAATTGTTTATAGTTAGAGATCTAATGTCTGTGATTGATCATGGCTTTCTATTTCATAGGTGTCAAACTCAAGGCCCGAGTGCCAGATCTGGCCTGCCACATCATTTTATGTAAATAAACTCCAACATGTCAATTTTCATGATCATTTCTAGAATTCATTCATCTTCTGAGCCGCTTGATCCTCACTAGGGTCGCGGGGGGTGCTGGAGCCTATCCCAGCTGTCTTTGGGCAGTAGGCGGGGGACACCCTGAATCGGTTGCCCGCCAATCGCAGGGCACACAGAAACGAACAACCATTCACACTCACACTAACACCTAGGGACAATTTAGAGCGTCCAATCAGCCTGCCACGCATGTTTTTGGAATGTGGGAGGAAACCGGAGCACCCGGAGAAAACCCACGCAGGCCCGGGGAGAACATGCAAACTCCACACAGGGAGGCCGGAGCTGGAATCGAACCCGGTACCTCTGCACTGTGAAGCCGACGTGCTAACCACTGGACTACCTGGCCGTCATTTCTATAATGTCTACCAACATTGTAAATTCTCATATATAATAAATTCCGGAAACAGATATATATATATAAGCATTTTATTGTGACCAAACCCCTCATGATAGTACCTTAAATCAACAGTTATTCCTGACTTCTTTATATGGTTTCAGTCGTAACGGCCCTCCAAGTGAAACGGTCACTAAAACGTGGCCCACGCCAAAAATGAGTTTGACACCCCTGCTCTATTTGAATACTGTACAGTCCACAATTTCATAGTCAAAAAGTCTGGTTCCTGTTCAAGTCCATGGGTGCAGTCTAACTTCACTTTACCTTGCACAATTCCTTTCTTATTGAGTAGACTTATAAATGTGATTATCCTAGCAACTATTCCATCAATTAAGTAATCATATGGATTTGTTGAACAATGTATCTTAGGTTCCCGAAAGAATTGCAGCAGTTTCCCACAGAGACACTTAAAATGTGTGTGACTAACCCTTTAAGACTTGATATATTGTTGTTGTTGTTTTTAATTTCTTAACAGTGCGTTATGGCAGCCCAGTATACATGTGATTAGCATGTCTGCCTGACACCTTCTGAAAATTGGGAATTGCGAATCTCAGCTCTGTTCTTACTGTTTGGAGTTTCCTTACGTGGGTACTCCGACTTCCTCTCATATTTCACAATCATGCATGTTAACCTTTTCAGAGACAGCGGTTACTAAAGTGGACAGTTTATCGGGTTACCAGGTTACAGGTTATCATTATTTGTGCATGAAAGGGTTAAGTTCCTTAATGTCTCTAAATTGTCCATAAGTGCAAATGTGAGTGCCAATGCTGATGTGTACTGTGTATACCCATGTAATTGACCAAACCACATTGTACCCTTACATCTCACTTAAAGTCATCTGGGAGCGGCACTAGTGGCCCTAATGAGGAGAAGCGTTATAGAACATCAATGCCCAACCTTATTAATGATTGTTACGGTACATACGCAGTATCATAAACATTTGAAGCGCGATACAGCCATGTGGCCATCTACGATCGTGCATTTCACCCAAACCGTATTGTCAGAGTGAGTCAAGTTGTGGTTTCAAAGTAGAAACGGAAGGTCATGAACTAATTCAAATTCTCAAACGAAACCATTATACGAGCCAGAGAAAGTTTAAGTTCCGGGGGTCAGTGAGTAATGTGCTGCTCAATATTAAAAAAGGGTGATCTGATGAAAGGAGATCAATACCACAGTGTGTATCGACCCGACATTCACAGGTTTATCGGGACTACAATGACCCAGACCGAGCTGTATTTTGCAGTGTGGCCTGGAAGCAGAAATAATAGCGTGCCAGATTGCAGTTTGGCTTGATTACCAATTCTGAGTACATCTGTGGCTTGCCATGAGTCGACCTACATGACGAGACAAATTATCTGCCGTGTCCTTGTTTGGGTTTGTTGCTGGTGACTGAGATTAGAAAAAGGGAGGAAACCGAGGTGTTTGTCGCCGAGCTGTTGACCTGCCGATTGCTCATCAAAGTCACCACGATCACGAGTCCTTGAATCAGCTCTTCTTCTTGGCATTGGCAAAGAGGCCAGCGTGATGGAATGCTCTGCACACTGTCATGACTTTGCGAGGCAGGCGAGGGTGAAGCTTCCCCCGGTCATTCACTGTCAGGTTTTAGAGGGGCGCCTACTTTAGTAAGCATCAAAGCAAATAGTATATAGGGGGGCGGGGGGGGGGGGGGGGGGGGGATACTGACTCAGTACGACGACAGTATTCAAAATTGAGTGAAACCGCTAATACACATCTGGTCATTCGTCTAACCATTTTGTACAATATAACACTTTATCCTCATTCGACTCGCACTGAACTGGAGCCTGTCCCAGCTGACTTTGTGCGAGAGGCCAGGTCCACTCTGGCCTGGTAGCAGTCAACCGCGGAACCATTTATGGACAATTTAGTGTACGCTGAACCTCAAGCACATTTTGGGGGAAATTTGGGAGGAAGCCGGAGTACTCACAAGTGCACTGTGATGGTGTTCTATGAAATGTATGTACATTGATAAAAAGAAAGGTAAAAGTTTGATAATGTTAATGGTAATTTTTTTGTCATTCCAGAGGTACAAGAACCCTTATCGTTCTTCATTTTAAAGTCTGTGATTGTCACGGTCTCTGTGGTCATTTTTGTCCTTCCCAGACTAACGATCGCATTATGTGGTGCGTGAAGCCAACAAACAACCAAACATGAGATAATGATCGGCTAATAATTGGCTCATTGCACATTAATTTCCCACCCTTGCTAAACATTTGCATTTTGTGTGAATGTAATTGGACTGATGCACAAAGCCATAAGTAAACATGCTGTTGCTTTTTAACCGCATGGACGTGGACTGGTTTTTACCCACTTGCGAGCAGGAGAAAGAAATAGCGTGGCCTTCAAGGGTCAAAAAGTGTAAATACAGGACTGGTGGAAAAAAACTACAGGTCCTCCGGTTAGCGGGCGCAGGCAAGCCTTGCAACACCACCGAATTACTGTATCAGGAACTCTATTTGCCATCTGTCAAGTTTGTAAGAACGTTCTCCCGCGATCTGGTGAATGGACTTGACTGGTTCTATTTAGAGGAAAATCCTGGAGAATGGGAGAATGTAGCCATTTTCGAAATATGAGTAGATGTAATTCCATGATGTAAAAAAAGCATTCTAGGATACTATTTTAATAGAATCAAAGCTGATTTTTTTTTTTTTGCTTTTGAGCCAGTGTCGTTGCACGGCATTCATAAACTCAAAAAATGATTCGTCCTTTATTTTTTTTTAATGAAAACCACGTCAAGGCCCTAGTGTTCTTCTGCAGAATTGTTTCTTCTGTTGATCCCTACAAAAATATATAGATAAAATTAAATATATATATTCACTGTTTTTTGTGCTCAGCCCAAAATTCTGTATAATTTATTGGCATTGTTTGGGCACCTTTTGGCATTTTGGTGCCAAGAAACTAGGTCGAAGTCAGCCGAGGAGCTCCATGAAAGGCAAACCAAGCCATGTTGTGCCATGTCTTCAGGCATGTGACAACGTATTCTTGTGTTACGCACCTTTCGCATCCTCAAAATTCTCTATCGGGACCTCGTAAACCAAGCACAGCCCCATCCTCATTGTGAGCATGTTGTAAAATGCAACATTTTTGTGTTTTGGTGTTGAAAGCAAACCCTACATTAACCCCACTGTAGCCGTATAATCAAATTACTTTTGCAACACTGATTCATAACGGCAGTGCTTAATATCGTCCCAGAGGGTCGGAACGGACGACTTTTCCGCTCATTTGGACTGGACGATTTGTTCCTCAATGGGGGCTTGGGAATAAAATGTAAGCAACAGAAGGAAAGAGAGGACTTACCTGCAGGCTAGCATAGTAGCGTTGTTTTTCAGGTGCCGGGGCTTCCTGAGTGCAGAGTGCCCGAGGGAAGCGCACTTCTCTATGGGGTGAGCGAGTCACGGGGGTCAACAGTTCATCCTTGTCAGTCTTTATAGCTGTGAGCCGATCGCAGATGCACGATGATCCAGAAGCGCGTTTGGCTATTTACCACCTGTCACTTTGGTGTTCATGTAGGGGGGACTGATGAGAGCCGTCCCGCTCGCCAGAGCGTAGATACGCAACGGGGTCACGTCTGAGCCACGTCCGTCTATCTGCATGCGGTCATTCACGACAATGTGTGCTCTTTGTCCTCGACAAAAGGCCACTTTCATCTGTCTCGTGTCAATATTGCTTTGCAGAGTCATTTGTATTGGTTAAATAGAAAATAAAAAAGAAACAGCTTTTCCCAGGTTGGAGTTGATGACCACAATGGCCAAAAGTGAGGCATCATTAAGTGAGCTATCAGCTGTAGAAATGCAACCGGTTTCCTCAATGGCAACACCTCATACTGTGTGAAGATTGCAGTTGAAGACCTTGATAATCTATTATTTGATTTTGATTAAAGTTAATTTTGAATATGCTGTCATAAAACAAGACCCGGAAAGAAAAACTTCAACAACATTACAAATATCCCAAAATGAAAACAAAATGTAATGCTACCCCGAAAAGAAAGAGGTCATATGTAATTGGTTATTATTATTTGTAGTATGTCTTATTTTGTATATTAGATATTGAGCAAGTAGTTTGGATGCAAAAGTCGGTCTACAGTCATAAAAATGCGAAAACACGTACTGTACTTATTCCATTTACTATACAAAATATTACAAATACATTCATCATACTGTTGATGTCACTAATTTCATTGATGTGATACAATTGGATGCTTAATTTTGCACCCTTTGTATAATTAATGGCGATGAAAAAAATTGAACAGATTCAGATTTTTAAAAAGGTTTAATTTCATCATTTACTGTGTATTATATTACATAATAGTAATATAGCATTCCAAAATCATGAATATAATGTATCATTTTTTGTGTTAGTATAATAATGACATAATTAATAATAAGAAGAAGAAGAACATATGTGTAGATTATTACGTTGTCATCCTGTAAAAAGCACACACCGCTATGTCCATTTTTTTGTCCATCCATCCATTTTCTAATCCGTTAATACCCATGAGGGTCACAGGTGTGCTGGAGCATTTCCCAGCTGTCTTCGGGCAATAGGCGAGGTAGATCCTGAACTGGGTTCCAGCCAATCGTAGGGCACACATGGACGAACAACCATTTTCACATCTATGAACAATTTAGAGCGTTCCATTAACCTGACGTGCATGTTTTTGGAATGAATATGCAAACTCCACACAGGAAGGCCGGAGCCAGAATCGAATTATGCACCCCTGCACTGTGAGGTGGATGTGCTATCCAGTCAACTACCGTGCTGCCCCACTTTTTGCTATTTTAAAAATTATTACATTAATCGGGCGTTTCGGACATGCTATTAACATAAAAATAGGAAAATGACGATAATGGACATCTGCGATTTTCACAGGACAACGACAATATGGTATCTTATAGTAATGTAGACTATGTCACCGGTCACCGACGTGGTGCTCACGGGCACCGGATATGTTTTGAGATACAGTATATTGATGTAGTGTGTTAGTCACAGGCAGAATCTTGCACCATGCATTATCTTTCATACTAAGATATTCATTTATTCATATTTTTACATTATCAAGTCCATATTTTCTGATTTCCTCAACATACCAATGCCTAGTTATTGAGGTACTTTTCCTGTAAAAAAGAATAGATGTCTATGGAGGGTGACATTTACGCTTCTTATGCCCATTATTCAAATGTTGCAACGTGGAAACATCCCAGAGCCTGTGAATATATTTCTGGACATGTGTTACATAAATGAAATCCTCCTATTAAAAAGCCTTTTCTCAGATCAGGCCGCTCTCCCTCTCTTTCCCTGTCATGTCCCACAGTGCTTTGTATGCATAGTGAAGTTTCCATTATGCTGGTCCACTTTGATTCCTCAACAAAAAAAGAAGTTGGCGAGTTGGCTTCATTTCCTTGTGAGCTGTGGTGACTGGGAGTTTAATACCACGGATCAACTCTTTGTGCTGGCTACTCTTTCCAGAGGTTCGCTAAATTGGTGTGTTCATTAGGGGATGTGTCATTCATCAAAACACCGCGACATGTCATTTACTGCCTCTGGGCTACGAAACTCAGTTTTGGGTCTTAGACTTTGACATAAGCAGCAGATCGTTGAACCCGTTTCAGGTTTGAATAATACATGCTGTTTTGTACCCTACCGTTTCTACTTTGCTACAGCACTGCATTTTCAGATGTCATATTGAGGACGCCATTGCAGCATTTTTGTACCACTTGAGGATGTACTACTAGAGATGATTAAAAACAGCCATGAAAGTTATGATGATTTAAAACGGTGAAAACACACCAATTTAAGGCCAGTTTCTTAAGACGAAGTCCATTGGGGTCTCAAATTTAGCTGTGACCTCACTTTAAGCCTTTGCTCTGCGCACTGCAGTATTTGACTCCACGGCCTCCACTTTTCTGCAGTGATCCATTTCCGTGCTGCCCACATTTTCCCGTCGAATTAAATTAATCTCCTTAGAGAAGTACATAAAGGAAGACTTTGCTTTCCTTGACTATTGTCTGTTACTCAAGTGTTTAACATGGTGCGGTTTTTGTGTTTTAGCTCAGGGTCATTCCAATTTAGAGGTTTCACTTCGACTCCGTTTTTACATCTACGGATTAAAGACTACACTGACCGACTCTAAAAAATCCTGTCCTCAAATGGAAGATACGCAATAGAGTTTATTTAAATTTCAACAAGGGATGGCTGAGTACAGATAGCAGTTATCAATATCGGGATGATGCAGGGTTTATTATACGGTATCGGGATACCAGCCACTGATACAAAAGACAAAACAACAAATCTGACACAGATTAAATACTCCGCTATCCGACAGCAATTTGGCAAATTGGCAAATCATTTTTCCCAACTGATGCATTCGATGCAACGTGTTTTTTTGTAGATTCCATCAGTACTTGATTATCAAGTAGAAGATTGAGAAGCTGAATTTTGTTGGACATGACGAAAATTTCAGAAGTTGCATGCTTTACCAACACACAATACCTGAACTACCTGCAAGCCTTGCCTTAGGTTGCCCTGATGTTAATGTTGACTCTGGCCTTCCTCCAGGGTCATTGCCATGATTGCAGAAATGAGGAGGACACATTATAGGAATACACCAACTTTGTATGAGCAAATTATCATCTCGCAAATGCCATTCCCCTGGGTGGTCAAAGAACTACTAAAAATGGCAAACTCCAGTTACGTTGAAACAAAATGACAGGCAAGCATAAGTACCGGTCGTCAGATAATTAATTGGCGACACTGTACACAAAAATTCAGTAAAACGTCACTCCTGCCAGAAAGATTATTGAACACAAATTGGAATAGAAGTTTTTTTGTTTGTTTTGTTTTTTAACCATTTTAATTCTTTTTTAAGTCCAATTTTGACTTCAATGAGGCTGCTGGTGGTCCAGCGTCAAACAGCACAAAGCCTACAGAAGCCATTTTTCCATTTGGGTCATTGTAATGAATTACAATGCACGGCCATTTTACATCATTTGCCGGCTTATGTGCCCTTAAACTAACATGTGACATACTGTATTAATTGCCCTCATTAGTACTCAAGTTTATTGGCTTGGTAGCGCAGTCTGTTGCCCTCAAGGGGGTTGTTCGACTGGGGGACAGGTTACAGCGACTGCCTGTGTTTTATGTATTTTTCGTCTATGCTATAATAAAGGTAGGGCTTAGGTAGATATAGACAGACAAGGACCTCCTCAGAATTCAAATTACCTGTTTGTTGAGTGACTCTTTGTTGTCTAAAAAGCTGCACATAACGCCAGCTGTAGGAAATTGAAAGACATCGACGCGGTCTTTGAGCATAGACGTCCATCATGTTGGACTGTGAAAAGCGCTTCTAACAATGCAAAAACGAGGTCACAACATTTGTGACTCAGCTCACCCCTACCCTTCGTCTTCATATTCTCCAGTCTTGACTTTCACGCTGCATTTTCAAAATAAGTGGCTCGTTACTACATGCCTCAGAAATCGCCTGAATAATTGTCGGACTTTGTGGGAGGTGTTGCGCGCTCACAGTCTTAGGAAACTAAAGAAAGACACAATTTGGCAGAGCCGTTTAATTTAGAAATCTCATTTATTTGACGCAGAAGCACTTCGGCGAGCTGCCCGCCGAGTGCACCGCCACACAGCAGGCCTCCGAAGCCCTTGATAGGAGAAACGTTTGCATGATAAACTCACTGTGAACTTTTGGTGACAGCCACTGGCAGTATTTTTTTAAAATCCATTTTAGACATTATTGGATTTTTCTTTCTTTCATCTACCATTGCCATATTTAGCGATGATTTGCAGCAAGAGACGAGAAATGGGCTGTCGGATTCTTTTAAATGGCTGCACACTGTCAGTGTTGTCAGGAAGATATATGCGGATCATTTGAGATCACTCGTAAGGATTGGAGACGATTGGGTTAATTTGGGCAGCACGGTGAACTAGTGTAGTGAAAGGTCATCAGGTGTGCTGCTGGTAGTTATACCATAATGTGCTACGGTACTTTTTTGAGGTACCTGTGGCAAAGCTGAGTCGAAGGGTGACATAAGCGGAGTGCTCTGGCGTCAACCCTTCCCCCATTCACAATTTTCAACCAATCTTCCCCGGAATTTCCAGGATGAATGTTTTATAACAGGACAATAATCTTGGCTGCTGATGGTTGAGTTAGTCAAGGTCACTGTGACATAATGCCAGAATGATCTTCCTTTTGTGCACAATCTTCACATATACAGAGATTTTTTTCGGTTTCCAGTCAAGCATGGATGGATATCGATTCATACAACAACACAGCACTGGATACATTTGTATGACGGTAGATCACGGTGTCACAGCTCATCGCAATGTTTCTGCCAAACTTTCCAAGATTATTTGTCATCGTTGGCGAGAACACTCATTTTTCTCCCGACTATTGAGTGATTGTTTCTCCGCAGCCCCTTTATCATTGCCTGTAAAAGCAGTGACACTGTTCTGAGTTAACGCAGACACTGAAATGGAGCACAACGTCAACTTTCGCCATGTTCCTGCTTTGGAAGCAATATCCAAACAGGATCAAAGTAAAGATGCAACAGTGCCTATGTAGTTTGAGAGTCGAGAATTAATTTTCCCGGTCTTAATTTTGTTTGGGATATGCTTTCATCAAAATATCTGAAGGATCAATTGATGCAGATTATTATTATTATTATTATTATTGTAGTTGTAATTGTAATAATAAAGTGAAAATCTTTTTTGACTTAAAAATGTGTTTACAGAGCATTTATTTAAATTATATTAATTAGTAACTAAATGCTATTTTTTACAGTACAGTACAATACAGTATATTTTTAAATGCATGTACTAATATTTACTTCTCTGTTTTTTTTCTGCCAAATCTTGAAGCTTAAGGAGTTATTTACATGCAATTTGGGCAGCAGGGCTGTTTTATGTATTGGATCAGTGTAAACACAGCTAGATGGGATACAGTGTTCCTTCACTATTCTTAGTCACTCTTGCCGTAACCTTAAAAAAAAAAAGGATTTGAATTGTCGATAAGAATGGTGGCACAACATGGTGGCGAAGCATTATTTAAGTTCAGCGAACTTTAGTATAGGACTTTGGGATCAGGATGCCACAAGATGGTGCAAAATAATACTTACATTTGTTTGGCCTGACTACAAAAACATCAAATGAGTTTTTCAGCAAATAGCAGATGATAAATTCCCCAAAAATATGACATGTCCATTAGTGAATATGTGAATATTTGGGTGTATTTCTTGGATCTAGTTTTTTTAAATGTTCTGCAAATCGCTTTGTTACAGCTGCAGCGGTTGTGAAAGCGCTAAAGCTCTATTGTATTGTATTCCCTTTAATGGAGCTCCATCTAGTGGATACATTACAAAACCGCAGCCATTACCTTATCTTCAAATCTACGTCCCTTATGTAGTGCACCCTATATATGAAAACTGTTTGAAAACAGGCCTTTCATTGAAGGTGCGCCTTCTACTCCGAAGTGCCATATGTTGCGGAAAATATGGTAATTAAAAAAAAAAAAAAAGCTAAAAGCTTCTTACGACTTACCCGATTGACCACTGATCCATCCATCCCGACATAAGTGGGCAACTAATGACAGTAACAACAAGTAACAACAGAGACATTTTAAACTTTTCACACGAGGGCTCTTGAGATTTGCGCTTGTTTCCATGTTTCTTCAAGTGCCTGATGAAAGTGCCCCTGGCACGACACACACTGTATCACTCATGTGGCATCCAAGAAGCGCATCTTTGCCAGCCTCTCCATGGCACGTCATTAGAAGCCAGGACAGGACTTTGACTCAAGTGCCAGAATCACAACACGAGGCCAAAATGAAAAGCCACATATTTCCATCTCTCTATCAGAAGCACTCTGGGTCTCCTCCGCTCTGTTTTCAAGTTGGAAGGGCAACCCTTTTTTTCCTTTTTACCCCCCCGCCCCCTCTTCCGCTGGATAAATTTAAAACTGCGTCCTCTGTGCTGTAAATAGAATATTAATCAGGCCAGACCTCGCTCCCCCGTCCCTCTTCTACCGCATTACAGCGTCCGGAATCTCCCCTGCCATTCTAAGTTGCGTTTTACGCACCCAAGGCATTTTGTGGCAGATTGAAGTCCGTTAATGCCAGGCAGGTTTTCACCAAGCGTGACCAGTAAATTAATACAACATGCCTTTTAACTATAGGCCCTGCAAGTATTACTTAGAATTCATTGCCCTGCATTCCCCTCTGTTCTACATTGGAGCTGGGGAATACATTTAGGGCCCAATCCATCATTTGTTTGGCTACATATAATAAATTATTGAGCAAAGGCACTGTTCACATACATAATTAAGGACTTTTTGCCTTTCAGATGGAAAATCAGCATTTTGTGTCTCTCAATCAATCATATTCGGGAACATTTTGAGTCATTATTTATAAAGATTGCTCATGTAGAAGAACCTTACGGAATGAGTAAACAGCATATTAATAAATATTGCAGTGGAGTATTACAGTGGAGTTGTTACCAGAGACTTTTTCCTTGTTTCTATGACAAAATACCATATTCCTCAAATAAAATGGCCATCACTCAAATAGAGAACTCTTGTTTCCCCTCAGGAAGAAATCAGCGAGTAGCCATGAAGGGGTCAAATTACGGAAATTGACTTTTTAATTGCTTGTATAAAAGTTGGGTCTTTAGAGTGCCTGCCCAACCATCAACTGCAATTACACAACCAAGTAAATCAATTGTTACCTCCCTTTTTCTGAAAATATGTGTGGGTGCAATGTTTGGAATTTTGTCTGATTGTGACACAACAGTGAGGCTCATTTACTATACAAATTGAAAAACAGCCACTTCACCGCGTTTAGCTGACCGTGACATGGCAAATAGGCTGTGTTTCGATTTCAAAGAACAATACAGAAACACTATCATAACCAAAAGGTCAGCAGGGCTGTTGCGCTAGTCCAGAGTTAGCAGAAGCAACAACGTTATCAGCATCAGCCTCTGTAAGCTAGCATCGAATTGATTCGCACTGATTTACTTTTTGGTTTGATTGTTTTATATCTGTTGCCTACAAAGTTATTTTTAAACCCAAATATTTCCTGTAATTATGATTTTACTACTGTATTAGCGTCAGTTAATGATAGAATCGGACATCTTCCAACTTCCAGGGGAATGTCTTAAACTGATGATCTGTTGTAGTCATTTTACAGTACTACTGACTCCGAATTGTATTATATTTCTTTTGAACTGACTTTTTTAGTTCGTTTGTTGTACACATTGGGGTTACGTCGACCTAAGGACACTGTGTGACAATCAAATGTTGATCAAATATGTTGGTAAAAACCATGCTATACGGTGACTCAAAGTGACTTGCATTTCTCCAAGAACCCTTTGAGAATGTTTTTTTTTTCTGTTCAAAGAGAAGTATTTAAAAATAAATAAATACATAAAAATTACAATAATCTAATGAGGCTTTCACCGGCATCTCATTTTTTTGTTTAGGTGGTCTCCTTTTGAGTGAATGTGTGATAAGGTTCAAGTCTGCAGAATGAATTGGGAGCAAAAGTTTAGCGATTTCAACGGGTCACAGACTGGATGTTGTAATTGTCAGTGATTGATCCTAAGCAAAACTGTTTTGGTCGTAAATGTAGTCAATGTAAAGGGGTCCTTTGTTTTTCACCATATTGCCATAGGAGGTTTTGACATTTGGAACGGCGTGCAATGAACGACTGTAGTTGTGAGAACACCTCGCTGTGGGCATAAGTGCACACAAACATGCTGAGCCATACTTCCTGTGTTTCATTTGATTGATTTATATTAGTGACCCAGACATATTTCTCATACAAATAGCTGAATATGACGTCGTTACTCCATTAGCTTCTGTGAGTGATAAACTACTTACAAATTCCGGCGAGGTCACTGTAGAGGAACGGCACTTCATCGTAAACTGAGGATGCCCTGTATTCCTTCTTTTTTTTTTTCTTTGGATGACTGAGGGTCAATGTCTTGTCTAAAAAGCAGGACTGAAACGAGTGAAAGCCAAATCTAAAATAAGAAGAAGCTCTAACCGGGGCACTGCGTATATTTAGGGCAATGGGCAATGTGCTGCATATGTTTTAGTGTGCTCAGTCATTCCAGGTCAGAATCATATCTGTGCCTGTGAGGTGATTCAAATTGAAGTCAAGCATCACGGTACAGGCGGCCTCGTGTTTTTTTTTGTTTTTTTGTGTGTTTTTTTCCCCCAGAGATTGTGTTTCTGTCTTCGATCGCTGGAGCCCCCCTGAGTCAATAGAGACGCTTCACTCGGCTCGAGAGTCTGCCAAATCCACCCCCCCCCCCCCCCACCGCCCAACACCACCACTGCCGCCACCACATGTCAGCACTGTACTTGTTTTGGCCTTGGTCGACGGCGAGGAAGGTTAGGATAAAGGAGGAGGGAGGAGAGAGTCAAGGTGTTTTATCATCTCCCGTGACAACTACACAGCCCACGAAAGAGAAGTGCATGTACGCTTACGATGGGTAACCTTATCCCAGCCGGTTGACAGCCTAGCGGTCACCTCGCAGACGTCTGGCCAAACCCCATCTATTAACCCGCAGCAGCTGGCTGATTTCCAGACCCATCCGCCGGATTCTTAATTGCGTTCTTCTTCTTATGGGGCAACAGGAAAAAGGGATTTTTCACAATTACTCTTACAACGTGTTTATTAGCGCATGGGATCATTCTTCATGAGACAGCAGGTTGACAACTCGAAGTCATTAAGATGGTCACATTGCGGAAACCTAGCGACCTTTCAAAATGTGCCTTAATTGTTTTGTCATCCGCACCTCATTGGACATCACTTACCTCTTACATACTACCTCTGTATGTTAACCATTCTCCATAAATTACCGGACTCATTTAAAAGAGTGGCGACTCCAGTGGTGTCCAAGACCTTTTTGTGTGTCCAGCTTTTGCGAGCATTTCACTGCCAGGTGAGTTGGAAACGGTTACTGCTGTTTTTAGCACTTCAAAAGTATTTTCTTTTCCCCCTCTGATTATGACTTCCCAATTTGGGCTTCACAAGAGGTTTGTCAGAGCAACTCTTTGTAAACAAAGACTTTGATCTTCTATAACTGGTGTCCTGAATGTGAGTACATCTGTTTGTTTCTGACACAAGCTGGCGACTGGCCTGCTGCTACAAAAATGCATGTGAGGGTCACCAAAAATTCAGAATCAGAATCATCTTTATTGGCCAAGTATGTAGAACACACAAGGAATCTGTCTCCGGTATAACACGCTGCACTAGTATCATCGTAAACAACAAAATCATTGAACCATTTTAGAGTATACCAGTAGTTTTGTAGTACCATTTTGTGGTGCAAGAAGAGTGACTATGTCAGTGACTGTTTAAGGAGTTAATGGCTAGAGGGAAGAAGCTGTTTAAGTGTCTACTGGATTTGGTGCACATGGATCTGTAGCGTCTACCTGAGGGGAGTGGCTGAAAAAGGTGGTGGGCAGGGTGCGGGGGATCCAGGAGGATTTTCCGTGCCCTTGTCTTGATTCTTGCAGTGTGCAAGTCCTCAAGAGTGGGTAGGGCGGTGCCAACGATTTTTTCTGCCGTCCTAACTGTCCGTTGAAGTCGGATTTTGTCCTTTTTTGTGGCGGCCCCAAACCAAACCGTGATGGAAGAACACAGGATTGATTCGATGACTGCCGTGTAGAACTGTCGTAGCACCTCCTGTGGCAGGCCATGCTTCCTCAGCAGCCTCAGGAAGTACATCCGCTGCCGGGCCCTTTTCAGGATGGAGATGGTGTTGACTTCCCACTTCATGTCCTGGGAGACTGTGATTCCCAGGAACTTGAAGGCCTCGACGGTTGACACAGGGCAGTTGGATAGTGTGAGGGGCAACTGAGGAGAAGAATGTTTCCTGAAGTCCACGATCATCTCTACAGTCTTGAGCGTGTTCAGCCCGAGGTTGTGTCGGCCGCACCAGAGCTCCAGCTGCTCCACTTGTTGCCGGTACGCAGACTCGTCGCCGTCTTTGATGAGACCGATGACCGTGGTGTCGTCTGCGAACTTTATGAGTTTGACAGCTGGATCTGTTGAGGTGCAATCGTTTGTGTATAGAGAGAAGAGCAGTGGCAAGAGGACACATCCCTGTGGGGCTCCAGTGCTGGTGGTGCGTATTGATGATGTTGTTGCTCCCAGTCTCACCTGTTGTGTCCGTCCCGTCAGGAAGCTGAGGATCCACTGGCAGATCGCAGGGGACACACCGAGGTGGAGTAGTTTGGGGGCGAGGAGTTCCGGGATGATGGTGTTGAACGCAGAGCTGAAATCCACAAACAGAATCCTTGCGTAGGTCCCTGTGCTGTCGAGGTGCTTGAGGATGTACTGCAAACCTATGTTGACTGCGTCTTCCACAGACCTGTTTGCCCGGTAGGCAAACTGGAGAGGGTCCAGCAGGGGTCCAGTGACGTTCTTTAGGTGGTTCAGCACAAGGCGTTCAAAGGACTTCATGACCACAGACGTCAGGGCGACAGGCCTATAGTCGTTCAGTTCCGATGTTTTCTTAATCAAATGAAATATAAAGAAACCCCTCGTCTGGGACAAATCGCTTGTGTGTTCCCAGAACCAGGAACAAACAAAGTGAAGCAGCATTTAAGAATGTAAATTTAAGAGTATTAAGAATGTTAAAATGTCATTTAAAACCATGTCTGTACAATTACGGTTAGCTTTTATGATGTTGACACTTTGGATGAAATGGATTATTCCAAATAAAACTGATTTTAAAAGATATACAGGTATATATATATTTTTTTCAAAGTCAATCAAATGGAGGAAGAGGATGTTTTTTTTTTACTTTCATAACCTTGACCCATTCAAAGGCTGACTGCTGAATGCTGTCTATGCGGCAGAATGCGTCACATCTACATAATACAACAAAACTAATTTCCCTTCGTCTATTTTTTTTACCCCTCTAGTCCGGGGAAGATGGAAATAGTCACACAAGCCTTTTGTCCTGAACACGGCATAATCATCCAGGATTTATGTTGGGGGGGAGATGGAGCACTTGTATCAAATTAATTGTGCACGGAGCGCGAGGGTATCTCATCGGAATGGATGCCGTCATGTCAATCGCGTAGTTGCACAAAGTCTGCTGAATTCTGAATAGAGCACGTCGATGTTGAGCGGCGTTACATAGTAGCTCATTTCCGAGCTTGTCAAAGAACACAGAGTTTATATTCAAGCCCACGTGCGGGACCACCACCGCCTAACGAGATTTGGGTATAAGTGCATGTAATCACTTACTTGCTTCCTATTCGGCCCGATAGAACTGTTTTCTTGAGAATCTCCAAAATGGAACACTATCTCTTCCGGCAAATTGTTCTCATTTCAAAGCAATATTTCCCATCGGAAATCATTGTCAAGTCTTTTAATTTGTTCCAACTGTTAGCATCATAAACCTTTATTGACTGTACAATTAACGTTTGAAAGTGGCATTCTTAACTGTGATATGCAAATGTATCATTTTCATACCTGCACCCTCTCAAGGGATTCATGCGCTACAAGTTTTGGAAGTACCCCTTTAGCTATTTTCTGAGCTGAAGCCTGATGATATAGGATGTTGTACGGTTCCAGCGGAATAATATCGAACGCGGGTCAAGATGCGCTTGAAGCTCCTCTGCAAAGGGCTTGACAGAGAACAGCCATTGGAGAACAGTGACCAGGTCAGCATTGACGAATGGCTCACGTCGGAATGAAAAACGAGGAGCAGGTTGATGGTAAACCTTGTGTAAATCCATTTTAGTATTTTTCTTTTTTTTCCGAACATGGGAGGCGAGCTGAACTGACAATAGCTGGAGGGTTCAGAGCACTACGGAGTAAATAGCAAAGAGGAGGAGAGCAGAAATAAATAAAGAATGTGTCACCTAGCAGTAGGAGCAAGCCAGGTC
The DNA here is from genome assembly GCF_025434085.1 of Hippocampus zosterae. Lineage (NCBI taxonomy): Eukaryota > Metazoa > Chordata > Actinopteri > Syngnathiformes > Syngnathidae > Hippocampus > Hippocampus zosterae. Next base: position 9,371,902 of record NC_067454.1, on the reverse strand, counting down.
GTATCTGTCAGATCTCTGCTGTTGTCTGGAGATGAGATGGAGAGAATGAGCTAAACACCCGACCCCGATGTCATTATCCAATACAGATGCATACAGTTTTGACATTCTGGTGAGGGTCAATGGGAGGGAAGTTTTTAATAGCCAGTGATAACTGCTCTTTTATAGTTGATTTTAATGTGTCAAGATTTGAGGTTGTTATAGCTAACAAAATTGAACAAAATAACAAAAACAAAAAGAATGTAATAAAATAAAAGTGAACACGGTTTAAAAAAACTAACTGCAACTGCGCTTTGTCTGAAGAAAAGTTTGGATGCTACTATTTTGAGGAAATGTGTGTGTTGTGTGTACCACACTTTGTTTATATTTGAGTCAGGGAGGGAAAAAAAGAGCAAGAGATTGATGCATGCACAGGCTAAGTGAGAACGAGCCAGATGATATGAGATTGAAGACACAATGTGTTTGAGTGTCTCCGTGCGTCTGTGGGTGATTACTGTGGGTGCGTGCGCTCTTGCCCGAGCGCGCATTTTGTTTGCGCACGCCTCCCACGTCGCATTGATTTGATGGAGCGAGGCCCTGTCCAGGTTTTCGTTCACATTGCTCTTGCCTGTCAGCTGTGTCATGCTTGTAAATGAAATGACATTAGCATGTTCCTATTTGCCTCCCCGGCATAACAAGACCTCCCACCGTTGCATAATGTAAGGGGTTTTCTATCAAGGAGTACAAGAAAGCTCCTGAAAACAAACCCACATATATTTTGGAATATAGAGTAAACCACAGCATATTTGCAGTTTGGCATTTGCAAATTGGCCTATTTGTGGAATTTGTAGGGAAACAGTGACAGGAGGAGCTTCATTTAATCAGGTCATAGCCTTGTCCAATCGGAAAAAGTGCTTTGCCACCATCTTGTGGCATCGCGAGGAGATTACAAATTTCATAAACCTGTCACGAATAACAAAAAAAGTGCAGTTCGTATTTGTTTTTGGGGTTTTTTCCAAGAAAAACAATGTTCTAGATTTATTTTCTAATTGTAACTTGTTTGTCATGTCATATAATTACATTTATTATGGAAAGAAAGTATTTGTATTTGTCCTGAAAATCACTCAGGATTATCTTTCGGAGATTTCTGAAAATGGAGCCTTAGCCATCTTTGAGCCAAGGGAGGGAAAATGAATTTTATTGTCATACTACGGCACATTTCCACATTCTATGCGCTTATTTGCGGTTTAAATGTGTGCCAAGATGCAAAAGTTGTGCGGTGTGGGTTCAGCAGAAATGAAAATGCAAGATGTTTGAATTGCATATTATATATGCACGGTATGTGTACTTGGGTGGGGGGGGCAGTATTCAACGTGCAGAGATAAATCGGCTTGAGGTGGGCCTGATGAGGACTCTTTGAGTTATACAATGGAACACCTTCATAAAAATAAAAAAAACCTGTGCAACCAACTGCAAGTCCAAAAAGAATCAACCTTGCCACCCACCACAACAATGATGAAGACTGGTACAATTTTACTTGCACTGACGTATTGACATGTATCATAACAGACCCGTTTCTGTGGGATGAGCCCAGTATTTCAATTCTCTCTCACACCATATAAATATACTGACTGTTATATTACCCAACACTGTCCTCCCTCGCTCTCTTCCTTCGGGCGAACAGCAGAACTCTCCCGGCCCAGGCACGTTATCTCCCCATCCAGCCCTTGTATCATCAATCACAGCTTAGCCCTAAAAAAAAAAAAAATCTCAGGGAAAAAAAAGCAGTGGCCAACCGAGGACACGCACTTACAGCGCTGCGTCGCATTTAAGCGTGGACATGTATCGCATGGATTATTAATGCCGTGCCTGTTCAAATGTTTCCAGGAAAAGTGCAGCGACTGCCTCTGTAAACATTGCATCATCCGGACAGAGGAAGTAATGTGTTGGCAGGCTCTGCATATAAAGAGTAATACCCAATAAGAAATGAAACTTGGTATGATACGCACTTTAAACATTTTAGAGTCGGGTTGGAGAACCTACAGTCTGTGGAAATCGTAAAAATTGACCCCCCAACATAATCATCCCGCAGATTGACCTCCATCTAGCGGAAGAGTGTTTAATTGTTCTGCCTGGGGCTGAGCACGAATTGGCGGGGCCTCGAATAAAAATGTGAATGGGCCAGCAGTGAATCTAAACGCCTTTGTCTTGTAACGCCTTTTAAGATCCCATTATTTATTTTCAAATCTTTAAATGGCCTCACTCCACCTTACCTCTCTGAGCTCCTCCGCCCTTACACCCCGGCACGGCACCACAGGTCTGCGGACCAGACATTATTAGAAGTACCGAGAACTAAGCGGAGACTCAGAGGGGATCGAGCCTTTTCCGTTGCTGGTCCTTGGCTTTGGAATGACGACCCACTGAACATTCGACAAGCCCCCTCGCTTCCCATTCTTAAAACTCTTTCAAAACTAATTTGTGTTCTTTCGCATTTGAATCAGCATGACTCAGACTTGATCTTAGTTGTACTGTTTTGTGCGTTCTACTCTCTTTATTAATTTATTGTTTTACTGTTGTATATATGATATTTGCTCCATGTACGGCACTTTTTATATAGCGATGGCTGTTTTAGAGTGCTCTATAAATACAATTGAATTGAGTCGAGTTGAGTTGTCTTTGTGACGTCACGCGCTTAAAGACGTACAGGTACTTCCGAAGAGAGTGTTTAGCAAAACTGGCTAAATTTTCTGTGAAGCGAGGTTGTTGAGAACTACAGTGATCCCTCGCTATTTCGCAGTTCGTTTATCGCGGCCTCAGTGCATCGTGGAATTTTTCAAACATATTCATATATTTTTTTTAATGTGAAAATGCCGCAAAAAGGCCGCGAGAGGCAGTGAAAGTCAGCAAAACAAGAGCAAGTCACATAGAGCAACACATACAGCACCACATACATGTGTTCACTGTATTTCGTTATTCATACACTAACGTAACCTAACTTATACATGTTTAAATATATTAGTATATTATAGTATAATATATTATACTATATTTAATATAGTATAGATAATATTTAATATATTATAGTTTAATATATTAAATACATTAGTATATAGCACGTAACTACAAACATGCATGTACACCATTAAATTTGGCCTTATAAATATGATTTATACTCGTACACATGTACATATACCTATAAGGGGGGGGCGCTACTTCGCGGGTTTTTGTCTATCACGGGTGGTTTCGGTCCCCATTAACCGTGATAAACGAGGGATTACTGTAATAAAGTAATGTTTAATGTGACTTTGTTACTTTTAATATTAAGTCATTAGTATCTTAACCAAGTTACTTTTAAATAATCAGTCAATTAACAAAACCAGTTTTTTTTTTCAAGGAAACAACTTGGTTCACAAACCCGCAGCAGTACCATTAGCATATTGCACCAGCAAATGTGGCTCATTGCTGTTAGTGGTTGAAAGAGAATCCTTATAGTGGAAAGCTTTCAAACCCGTGCCCACGGTTCTTCCCCTGCTAATGTTACATTTTATCTAAAAGATGAATACACTCTACATAGAACCATACGTCTTCATTGTTCCGCCGCTTCTATTGTATCAACGACACCATTCATTTTGCCCCCTGTTTAACCGCCAAAGATTTAGGGGGCCAGAAAGTAAGGAAATGGAGGAAGCGTAGATAAGGCTGGGGTTAAAAAAAAGTGTTCTTGTCGGCGTTCACTATACGGTGCTCATTTGTCTGCAGTAATTAAACCTTTAATTCCCATAGAGGATGTTGGTAGAGAACCTCATGGTTTGGTTTGTAACAAGGCGGCCGAGCTGAGTGTCGATAATGGGTTGCTTTTGTAACAGCTACCATTTTTCAGGGTTGATTATGCACTTTGGATTTCGAATAATAGACAAACCAAGAGTCTTAGCAGCTCATATTGGAACTTTTAATGGACAATCCTCACCGCAAATCATATTCATTTTTCTATCCGTGCATCCATTTTCCGGAGCACTTGTCCTCATTCTCGTCTAAAGTCAGCCGGGATAGTCTCCAGCTCACCCTCAAAGCTGATAGGACCCAATCCTTCGATCTAGCCATTTTGTTTCTCTTAATCAAGGTCTGGTTACAGGAGTGGTAGCTCTAGCAGGAAAGCCCAGACTTCCCTCTCCCCAGCCACTTCGTCCAGATCTTCCAGCAGGCATTCCTAAGCCAACAGGGAGACGTAATATCTCCAGCATGTGCTGAGTCGTCCCCGTGCACAGAACACCTCACCAGGGAAGCGTTCAAGGTGTTTCCTAACCAGATCCCCCAGCCACTTCAACAGGTTTCTCTCAATGTGGCAGAGCAGCAGCTCAACTCTGAGTGCCTCCTTTATGACTGAGTTTATAAGATATCCTTTATTCATCCCACACTGGGGAAATGTAATTTTTTTTATCACACTCCCTGACAAGATAAGCATAAAACACAGATGGATAGATTGCCTTCATACGGTTAGTCAGATTCAACTGAGCAGAGATGATTTTACCGAACGAAAAGTAGTGGAACAATTCGCATTAAAAATCAAGCCAACTTTGTACAGTGTTGCTTCACTGTGGGAACTCACGGTGGGGGGCCGTTTTTGTAATTATGTAGAAAGTGGTTTTATATGAGATGTACCTTCTGGTTTTCTGTTGTACTGAGCAGTCAGGGGGCAGCATGAATCCGTTGGCAGAGTGGTCGCCTCTCAACCTGAAGGTTGTGGGTTTGTTCCTCAACCCCTGTGCCCACGTCCACATGCCCAATTGTAAGATTCTGAATCCTCAGTTGTTCCCGATTGCTCTGCTTTGGGTACCTCGAAGTTGTAGAAAGGATGCACAATGTGACGAATGAAATGAGATGTTTTTCTCCTTTTAGACTATTCAACTAACACCACCGATAATCCCAGATGAGTAGGCGATGTGTATCTACAGTATACACGTCTATATAACGGTTAGCCAGGCGGAGATGCGTCACGATAATAACACACCTGCCCACCACATTGGCATGCTAATGGTTATCTTCGGTTCTGGAGGAGCATTTTAAGGAACGAATTTACTCTTGGGTACAGTGTTTTTTTTTTTTTTTTTTGCTTTAGTAAGCTTGCTCATTTTTGTTGCAAGGTTTATTTATGGGAGGGAGGTCTCACCTCTTCACACATATCGTTGTGTTTCCCTGCCAACACTGTGCACACTCCATAATCACGCCACACAAACACACACCACATACAAATCAAGAGATTTGTCAGGAGCGAAAAACGTGCACAGAGGGGCCAAAGAGGGGAAACATGCGTTTTCTGCACATTTCAGGGAATATGCAAGCAATCAATATGTTTATGAGCTTTTGAGTAATAACTCAAGCTGTAATTATTGAGGTGCTGATCCATGCACATTGACTAATTGTTCCCACGTCGGGATGACTGGCGAAATCCATCCTAAAAGAGAGCAAGAGGCTTTTACAGCACCTAAATAGAGAAGTGTGCCGAGCACATCTGCTTGCTGATGATTTCACTTCATCAAAAGCTGTATTTTTAAATTGGACACAACCTTGGAATGTTTATAAAAGGAGCCGAGTATTTAGTTTTCATTTGTTGCAAATATTCTTTTGAACAAATGAAATGATTATGTCATGAATTTGTGACATCATCAGCCATCAGCTATGGCCAGTGTGTGATTTGCATTTGAAAGGTGTAGACCGGCTTTGTTCTGTTGGTGATGTACTTTATTAAGATGTGAGTGTGCTAGGGTGTTCAGATAAGACACCTGCATTGGGATTGCATGTGACAATCTCAATTCCAATGTAAAGGGTTTCAGATAAATGAAATAAAGATTCTAAGGGATTATGTGAGGTGTGCGCACTATCCAGTCGCCCACTTTGGGAAAAAAAAAATATCTTCGCTGTCCTGTGACAAACATTTAGGCCCATTTTTTTGTCATTGTTCCGCTATTCCGAAACGCGGACACCATTCTCATATTAAGTTTGTTGTCATATTGTGACTAAGAAAGACCATCTTGCCATATCGGAATGCTAAACGACACACTTATTGTTCAAATCTATTATATTAATGATAAGTCTTTATTTAATAGTAGCAGATGGGCTCACTGATAAGGTATTCATTATTTTTACTGATTAACGTGCGCTAAGAGCTGTCAGCATCTGTTATGGGTAGCAAAGATAAATTTTGCGATTTATTTATATATTTATTTATTTGCATGACATCATCCTTTGAAGACCTCAGTTAAGCGGGGATCCACTCTGAATGCCTTTTTTTTCACTTCCAATTTTGAACTGCAGTTAGTCATGATGCGAGAAGTCTGCATATCATGCAAGACTGCACTCCATTCAAGGTTCTGCGTGTGATTTTGCTTTTTGTTTTGCTTTTTGGCAACACTTATTCCCAGTGACAGACCAGACTCCAAAAAAGTATAGAACAAAATAATTCAATAGTTTACACTCTAGGCTACACTTTTCTCCAAATCAGTTAGTTGATATTCAAGTTCAAGTTCAAATCAACTTTATTGTCAAATGTGCTCTATGTGCAACATAAAGCACAGATGAAATTTCTCTCCTCTCAACCACAGGAGAGAGACCAGCTGCTGCGGGTGCCCGCGCCGCCATCAACAGAATAGTGAACATAAAATGACAAAATAATCCAAATTAATGATGTGGCGTTTTTGTCGGAAAAAAAACACCACATTTTTGAAGCGTCTTTTCAGTAGTCTCACGGCCCCTCTATCACCTACGCACCCAAACACGTCAGTTCATATTTGCATGTACGGCTACTTTTTCCGTTCAATAATCTGAAAGTGCAACATTGAGCGTTTCACTTCAACTTGAGCAGCGATGTGTCTGAAGCCCGCTCCCAAGTCAAATTCTGGCTCGTAACACAAAAGCAACCAAGCTACAGCTCGTGATGCAAAAAAAAGGTGTAAGTCGGGGCAAGGCACCGCGCTCTATAACATATTGCATTGTCGTTCAAGTTGGATTTCGCCAACAAGGCAAATGTAGCCGTTGTGGACCTGATCAAAATGCAGCAAATGGCTAACAAGCTTGCAAGTGCACATCTCTATTTGGGCCTTTCAATATCATTCCCCCCGGCTGGGGAGTGCTTGTTCAATAGCATAATACGAGTGATGAGTATTCAGTCAGCACCTCTCTGAGATGAGACTCTAATCACTTTATTGATAACCCCAATAGCCCGCCGCGGCTCAGCTCACACTCTGCGGGTGTTGGTGTGAAATGTTGCCGCCCTCCTGTGTCGATACAAGTTGGGAGGGGTGGAGTGGGGGTGGCGTGATGGGGCAGGAGGTTGTTGACTTTCATAACCAAAGCTCAAAAATAGTAATCAAATGATGACAAACAATATAATTGGCGACCTTTCTCCGGAAAGGAACACGCTCGTTCTGGTTGTCCAAAGAAGCATTGATCGATAGACTGCGATTCTTTGGCATTTGTAGCAAGATGTATCACGCAAACACTGTTGTATGTAAATATTTTGTAAAATAAGAAATTTGTATCATGATATATTCCTCACACTCCTTGTGTGTAGTTATTTTGTAGAATCAGAAAAAAAAAACTGATTCAGGTTGCCAAAAATGACGAGGTTTGTTGTCAGCGTTGTCGACTAGTTCAACATACAATCTTTGGTGATGGTAATGGTACCACTGTACGAGGTTTCAACCTATTTCATAATTTGATATCGAAAGATGCGTTGAAGGATCACCTGTCAGCAGAGCCTTCAGGTAGATTTGGGTTGTTTTATTTATCAATTTTTTTTTACAGGAAGCAGCATGGGGGTGGCGGACATGAGAGCGTCTTTAAATAGAAGCACTGGTACGCGCAGGCGGCAGCCAGATGGTGCCTTGTGGGGGAATATCTCCTGATGATTTTGTTTGCAAATAGGTCTCTGCGTTAAGAAAAACGCAGCCCGGCATGTCTCCATCAGACTCACCCATTTTAGCCTTGACTGATGCTGAGACGGCGCTGGTAAGTCCAAAACGCCAGCCGGGAAGAGAGTGAAAGTGACTCAGGGTGGCAGATTTTGTCACTCACTGAGGCAAGCGGCCTACAGGTTGTCACAGATAGAAACAGCAGAAGCAGTGACAAATTGTTTTGGGAAGGAAAAAGAGGGAAGAGTGAGTCTTGGCAATTTCCGTGGTCTTGTTTTGCAGTCTGCAGAGGGAGGTATTGTAGTTCCCAGTTAGAAGGTCAGTCACCCAAAAGTTTTGGAAAGACTTTTGTAAGGGATGGCAATGCAGTTTTGGTTCAGCTCAGGCCAAGAGTTGCTGCCTATTGACTAAATTTGAAATTTCAACAAGAGTCCGGTTTCCTTATTCATCCTCTGCGGATCTCAAAATGTGTCTGGATTTAAAATTGTCAGCCCCATGAAACCTTTACACAAACAATGGTTGCAGTCCCATTTTAACATCACAGTTGACCGTTTTAACATTGCGTTGCAAAAAAAATTGTAATCCTTTAAAGACACTCTCAAACATTAATATAGGCAATGCACATCAAACACCTCGAAATTGTAAGGCATACATGTCAACCACAAATCCGAAGTGTGCATTCACCATCACATTACATTACAGTAAATTACCGTAAATGTAATGGTTGATTGATATATATAGTCCTTCTGTGTGGCCCTGTATCCCACAGGGTACTGTCCTCGAACCCATGATTTTTAAAAATTGTTCTTACAGATAGAACTTAATGTGTTATTGGCATTACAGAAACAGTCATAAATTGGTTTCAGTCCTCCATTTGGATTGGCAATAATGAATTTGTGCATCTCTAATGGTTAAGGCAACCCACAAGAATCTATCCATGCACCACTTCTGTTCAGCTCTATGCATGATTCCCATTTAAGGACACTATATTCATTACCAGTGATATGGGAACTTTATCAATGCAACCCAATCTGTTATCCAAATTCTGGTGACCAAATAAATTAAGTTCCACTCTAAAGAGCACAGACCAAAGATCATTGTAAACAGCACTCTCTTTCACTCTCTTTCACTTGCCTTGGCTTAAAAGGTGTTGGTGACAGGTTGAAGCAGACCAAAGTCACAAGTATGCGCAAGGTGCTGAAACTTTGTGAGTCTTGACAATAGCAATAAACCATACTAGCTTCGGGTACACTTGTCAGAATCCAATTCTGCCTTATATTTGATCGCCACAGACTGTGCAAGTGTGTCTAATGCAGCGACAGTGAGCGCTGATATTTGGCCGACACTGCAGCCCCGCGCCAGACGTACTTTTATTTGAAATGCCAAAACGCATCATGGAATCATCGTTGCCGAGCGGATGCGCCATTGCTTTTGTCTTTGTGCCCGCCAACGCATCGCATATCATTTCAAGAAATCTGTCGACATAAATCTCGGTCTCTGCCCACATCTTCTGCTTATGCTACGCTTCATGAGGATTATCAATGCTGAAAACAATATGTGACAGCCACCAGTAATCGGAAACAGGAGAAGAAGCAGAGTGTTCGTGAAGCACAAAAAGTCTGATGTTTTATTCTCTTTATTTTTTTAAGGTATTCCATACATTATTACATTATTACAAAATCATCTAACAAAAAATAAAATGTACCTCCAAAGCTTTATCTGCTACATACACTGGTTAACGCATGCAATGACTCATACATACACACTCAAATCAATCGGGCTGTTGTCCCTTGTCCCATGAGGCACCTGCAGTAACTGGCCAGATGCCAAAGTCGAACAACAGGAAGATGGGTCTTACGCAGAAACCCAAGTCACTGTTAGAGGAACCACATATTTTTCTGCCAGCAGGGCTTGCTTGATATGAAGAGCTCTTTTCCAAAATGAGATTAAAAAGCTCAATTTTCAAAAAGGGGATCATGCCTCATCCTTCGGTGTGTACAGACTCTATTGTCTTTTGTTGCAAAGGTTCAAACTGAGCTGGTGAATCAGTGGCATGATAGAAATGGAAAAAGTAGCAGTTCTTTCTTTTACACACGTAAATTTAAACAGTTTTTTTCCCAGCTGCCCTAACCGTCCTCATGACTGCTTCTATTCCGTTATACAGTGATCACAGCGGTTTTGTGTGAGTGGTCAGGAACTTTGATAATTCCAATCTCTGCATCAAACTGCAGCTCTGCTTAGCTTCTGGCTTTAACATTAAAGTGGTTCTGTGTGAAAGGAAAATTACAGCTCTCCCGAGTCATGGATGTGGATAAACGGTTGATGAAAAGGTGTGTGTGTGTGTGTGTGTGTGTGTGTGTGTGTGTGTGTGTGTGTGTATAATATATATATATCTTGTTCTTCATCTTCCGAGCCGCTTGATTCTCACTAGGGTCGCGGGGGGTGCTGGAGCCTATCCCAGCTGTCTTCGGGCAGTAGGCGGGGGACACCCTGAATCGGTTGCCAGCCAATCGCAGGGCACACAGAAACCAACAACCATTCGCACTCACACTCACAACTAGGGACAATTTGGAGTGTTCAATCAGCCTCCAACGCATGTTTTTGGAATGTGGGAGGAAACCGGAGCAACCGGAGAAAACCCACGCAGGCCCGGGGAGAACATGCAATCTCCACACAGGGAGGCCGGAGCTGGAATCGAACCCCGTACCTCTGCACTGTGAAGCCGACGTGCTAACCACTGGACTACCTGGACTACCGGGCCGCCCTATATATATATATATATATATATGTGTTGCAACTTATTTATGCAGTCACATTTGAAGCAGTGCAGTGACCACTGCATATATATATATATATATATATATATATATATATATATATATATATATATATATATATATAAAATACACACACACACATGACAGGGCCAAAGACATTACACTGGGGAAATCAATGTATTATATATTGTTAGTATTGGGAGGTGCAGACACCTCTCACTGCACTGCTTCAAATGTGACTGCATAAATAAGTTGCAACACAGCTGTAGATGAGCCTGATCGTATTACCCTCTTCTTACTATAGTCTACAGTTAATCAAGAGGAATTTTTGTTTGAATCAATATAAAAATCTAAGGCAACTCATTTTTTTTTTCAAATTTTTCCCTTGTGTTATCTGATATAGACAGCTAGTTAAAAAAATGGTTGTGTAACTTGACACTTAATGGGAGGGCAGGCATTCCTGAAACCAAAATATGTGTACACCAGCAATTGAAAAGTCCCCTATAAATGTGCTGATACCCTGAGAAAGCTGGTCCTGAGATAATGCAGCAGTACTTACTGTCCTACTCAGGGTTAAAAGTAAAAATATTTATCTTTTACTTAGTTGCAATATCTCCAATTCATTTAAAATCAGGTTTTATATATATTTTTTGTAAGCAATGATAAATAGGTCCACACAAGAAAAGAAAATTGGAGCACACTGCCATTAAGATAAGCTCCACAGCCCAGAGGAAGCCCAGAAATGCCAGTGGCATATTGATTGCGTGGCCTGTATTAATCGAAGGGGGCCAGCCGCTGCTCTCCCAGCCTGGACCTCTTATCCCAAAGTCACGGCCCAGCACCGATACTAATGAAAACTAAGCCCAAAGCAAAGAAAAATTAAAAGAAAGTGAGAGTCCATTTTCTGTGGATTGCCGTGAAGTTGTAAGTGAATGTTGCCAGGTCGCATAAGAACCCCCCACAATCAGAACGGCACTGGAGCAGGTGCGGTGATTATTTATTAACTTTAACTACTGCTCAGTCATCACACCGGGACATCAATAGTGGTTAATTACCATCATCAGCTCTGAGTTACTGCAAGGTAGGGAGTGATAACTACTTTGCCCAACTTGCATTTGAAACCAAATCCAAGAGTTGAAAGCATTGTTGCACTGAATCGGATTGGATATGTTCCAGACCCAATCGCAATAGGTGATGATCCGTAATACTGCAATGCCGGATAAAAATAAATAAATAAATAAAATAAAGAAATCTGATTTGCACACACACTAAAGCAGCAATGGGCAACTTAAATTTTGAAGGTGGTGGAACATAGGAAAACACATTTACTGACCAAATGTCTGCAAAAATGCTTTTTTTTTTTCAAAAATATGGACAAAGTAACATATTTGCACCTAATTTGTTTCATTTTTTATTTACATTTACATTTTTCAATGCATGTACAAAAGATCAACTATACTAACCCACCAACAAAGGGACTGAACAATAACACAATAACCACGTTCTGGTTTAGGTTTTTTTTTAGAGCGAAGGGCTTTTTTGCTTAATATTTACCATTAAAAAATAGCACAAAACCTTTGAACAAGAAAACAACAATTCGAGCAAGCACTTATATTGTGAATATACAGTATATTTACACAGAAATCAACTCACTCCAAAAAGTTACAATAATGAGGTAGAATGATTGTCCTGCATATCATTCCAAATTCACAAAAAAACATGAGGCCTAGTCATGTTTTAGTCTAGAGCCGTATAAGGCTTGTATAAGCAAAAACTAAGACAGGCTATCTAGTGATGATTGGTGATATTACAACTTAAAACTACAGTTATTCGCAGTGCGGCGCCCAGAGATTCGGTGCTTCCCTGGATTTTTTTCAATGTTTTTTTTCCATATTTGGGATTTTTCCCATTTTTCTGGTATTTTTGTCTGCCTAATGTTTCCCAAATTTCATGGGAAAAATACACTGAAGGCTTATCTCTGTTTTTGGGAGATGGGGGGGGGGGGATGTCTTCTCCAGGGAAACCAAGACAACAAAAGTATTTATAAAAAATGATGAGATTTATTTAATAAAGAAGAAAAAGATGGAATGACACTGTCAAATGACATGTCAAATTCCCATTACAGTAATAAATAGATAAATAAATGTTTTGGGGAGGATTAATCAAGGGGCAATCTGCCTGAATAGGCACTGGAGGGAGCGTCAATGAATTATTTGTGATACACAAAGTTTAATTCTTTACATTCTATTTAATTATATAATTACTGAATGTTTTTGCAAAATACTATATTATTGTATTTTTGTTTTGTTGTTTTTTGAGGTGTGAGAGGCAAGAACGGATGAATGGCATTTCCATTCAAATCTGTGAAGAAAGATTGATTTGCGATACAATTGCTCTGTGTTACAAACATCATCACGAAAGAAACTGAACGCCGATCAATATCCCACACCAAACCTGCAATGTAGTAGGGGAACACTGTTGCTTGAATTAATAATTGATGCATATTGTGGGATAAATTGTATTTATGATTTTTGCTGAGGGTCTTGCAAGGTACGCTGAGGTCTTGCTTGATGCCATGCAAATCCAAGCGTCTGCGACTTTACACGTGGTTTTCCCCGGTTGCTTGCATTATCATAACATTTAGTCGTGGTTCATTTAGCAAATTAGATCAGTAGCGATTTGGAATCTGATCTTCTCTGTCCTCAATGTCTCCTCCTTTTCTCGTTATAACCACATTGGCTCCGGGGGCATCTGTCCCATGAGGGTAAATGGCCACGTTCATCCTTCATTCTGTCATTCATCTCTAAATGACTTGGAATGACAGTGTGCCGCACGGACGTATCATGTTCACAGACCAGGATGGACGCTATTAGAAGCCATAGCTTGAATCCGGATTAGTGACTTAAAAAAAAAAAAGAACCTTCTCTATGGTAACACCAGCCTTGGATAATGTCTATAAATAGAAGTGTATTTTGGCTTTTGGCTGGAGAGGGGTGGGCTAATGGAAATGTTTTGCTGAGTTTTGCACTTCCCTTCCTCAGTCATAAAAGTTGCCGCCAATCTCTCTGTCTGCCCGGGCTGTCCTCCTCCTTCTTGCTATCTGCACATAATCCTTCCCTCTGGAAGAAAGGGAATTCAAATTAAAGCTCCGAGCAGTGATGAACAGCCCAGACGGAGGAGTCGATGCGAGTTTACAGAGCTGGGAAGGAGTCATTGCATCATCAAACTTTGCTGCCATGCTTTGGACACATGTGATGAAGAAATTTCATGTTGCTAAGGGAAACTGCCGTTGGGGACTATGCCCCCCCCCTCCACTTGTTTTTTTATATGAGCAAAATGTTGTCACATGGATATATAGGACTACGGCAAAACCAAGATGACACTCAAATATGTCGTATTTCATACTCTGCCCACACACAATGACGAAAAACATGTGCAACTTAGCAAGCGTTCATGAGAATCTTTTTTTTTTTGTGTGCGAGTCTGTCACCAGTCTTTTTTGTGGGTCATTTTGTGTCATTTTATTTTTTAACTACAGGAGAAAAATATTTTAACCAAGGATGAACATACCTGTGAAGTTTTGTACGCTTACCTCTGCGAAAGCGCTCAAAAGGGCGATTCGAACGCTACGAATGCTAAACATTTAAGTGCGTTAAAACGTCATCGTCATTCTTTTTGATATGCTCGTGAGTGTTAAGGACTAGCACAATCCCTCAAGGGTGTCCTTCGTTTCACTCCTTACTTTAACGACAGCTGTGCATCACGGCTGTGACATTCATGAGCGCCCAGCATTCTCTAAAGTGTAATATTGGGAACTAAACAGCAGCCCTGCCTCCCTCAAAAAAAAAAAACAAAAAAAAAATGGAAAAAAACAAATGTTCATATTATGGGTCAGTACACACACACACACACACACACACACACACACACACACACACACACACACACACACACACACACACACACACACACACACACACACACACAAACAAAACAGAATGAATGTGGCTGGTGTTATCGGTGTCTCTCTGGTTGTATGGCAAACAATCAGTCACCCTCAGCAGACCTGAATGTAATTAAAGCAGCTTTACTGCGCCACTAAATCACTCGACCTTTAGTGACGACCTGGAAGCACACACACGTTATCTGGTGTCGTCGAGTCAGCTAGCCAAACCGCACTAATGTTTCACTTACTGCGGGCTTTCCCAAACTGAATAAATAGCTCACGCTGATACACAAAATGCTTTCGCTGGCTCATTCCGACACTTTGCCGGCACTGCGACAAAGGGCCTCTGATTCCGTCGGAAAGTAATGGAATGAATCCATGGACATCATAAAATCCTTCTGAGTTGTTTTTTTTTTCCTAAAGAAAAAGAACAAAAAAAACTCGGAGTTTCCATTTTGAGCGTATAGCACAGAAGTTGCCGGAGGCTACCTTGCATCCAATGTTTGTACTTTATTTGATCTGGACTGGACCTCAGCCTCACAACCTCTGATCCCACAGGCAAGAACTGAAATAGAATTATTTGTTCCGTAGAAGACCATGATTAAATACAGACAAACTGTTCCAGCAATATTCTTTTTCAATTTTTAATTATAATTCATTTTTGTCACGGGCCACTTTGGAGTTACGTCTTCCCTCGGAGCGCCATTACGGCAGTGAAACCGAATAAATGTTTTATCATCACATCGTATGATTACTTGTACACAACAAATCAAATTGATCGATTACTAGTTTTGAAATCAGTCACCTGTTTTATGTTTGTTCAATTATTGTCCAGGTGAGTTGAAACGGGGTAAAAATAAAATGATTGCAAAATCTCAACGTTATTTACTATACGTGACAAGTTGACATTTCGGTCCAGATTTGAGCAAGGATCATCGACATTGACACACATGATTTGCTTTCGTGGGCCACATAAAATTACCTGGCCCCCGGGCCTTGAATTTGACACCTGGGATCTACAGTATATGGCCTACAAGTGGTTTTCATTGTAATTGTAAAACTTTAGGAATAGGGAAGGCCAAATTCCGACTCATGTAAAAAGTCATGTTTTAGTCATGAGTAACCTCAGCCTGTTTCAGTTGTTGTCGGTGGTATCTCCCTTAGCAGGAAAAATGCTGAACTATCGGGCTTGAGTCTGTAGATGAACTTGGATGTAAAAGTCAGAGAACGTCAAAGCGTTTCCGTGTGATGTAGTTATTGCAGGGCAAGTCTAACGTACTGTAGCTTCCTTAACATAATCCTGGACAAATCATTTTAGACTTACAGCCACTGAGTGTTTTTCATACGAATGATGACTTTACTACGGCATTCGCTTATAGACTATGGTGTATTACAGCTAAGCGACTGAGAAACAGGACAGTGTCATATACTGAGAACTACCTGTATATGGATTTCGGATTTTTCCCCTACTTCCTGAAAAATTATTCCCAGTACAGGTCGGCTACACGTTGCTCACCAAGCGCAATTAATCACTTGAGCATTTTCTGCTGTGGTTTCAGACTCAGCTGGCTTTATTAGAAAACATCCGGTCGTTAAAGGAGCCTCGGTAAGGCCACTAAGACCAGTCTTTTTCCTTCCGGCATGTGACCTTACAAGACTCAGGTGTTAATCTCGTAGATATGTGGAGAAAGCAGCCCTCTAGCGTGACAGTATCATCATTTTTTTTTTCTTTCTGGTCATTCCTGGATAGAAGCAATGAAGAAGAACCTCAATAAATGATCATCTCACATCCAGAAGACCAATTCCATTCCCTCTGCGATTGCGGCAACATCTCGGAAAAAAATGCTATTAAAAAGTTGCAACTTTAATGACTCCAGAATCCCACCTTCCCTTCCTATATAGCCCCTAGAGGGATAAATGAGGCCCATTCCGCAGCGAGATTCCCTAATGATGCTTTTGATCAGCGACTTGTCCTCACGGGCATCACGTCGCAGTTTAACACTTTGAGTCTGAGACAAGCTTTTGGGAGATGAAAAGGGCATCATGCGCAAGTCCTAATGAAGTTTAAGGCTTATAAAAGATGCTCATGACAGGATCATTACAGTCGTCAGCACTTCAAAGGGACACCTCGTCCGCATGCTCAAACCCTTCTTCTGCATCTTACGCATCAAGATGACCTAAATCACGTCCCAGGCTTATTAGCTCAAACTCAATGATGTCAACGACAACAAAACATTGGATTCCAGGCTTCTGCCATTTTTTTTTTAATAAAAAATGAAAAGTCTAGTTATTGTTGGCAATAAGACCAAACTTGAACTTGTGTACTGGACAAATTGGCTAATTGGCGAAAGTTTTGAGTCATCATCATGATGTGCGGCTGGAACATGAAAATTGCTCTAATCCTAAACAAATGCGGCACAGTTTTGGCATTGGTAAAATAATTTTGAAAATAGTGATGTTTATGCATCTGCATCCCTGAGGCAACTGCTTCCATCTTCCCAGCCACTTCATCCGGTTCTTCCAGGGGGGATCCCAATGCCAGCCAAGATACAGTTTCTCCAGCGTTTCTTGGGTCCTCCGTGGGGCCTCTTTCCGGCAGGAGTCCACAGAACACCTCAATATGCAGGCGTTCACGAGGCATCCTGACGACTTTTCTCTGAGCCTTTCCCAGATGAGCAAGCATCACACCATATCCGAACAAATCACGGAGGAATCTCATTTCATCAGCTTGGAACCACAATCTTGTTCTTTCAATCATGACCAACAACTTTTGACCATAGATCGACCGGTAACTCCAGAGCGTCGCTTTTTGTCTCTACCCCCCGTTACCAAAGCAGACGCTGCACCAATCAGTCTGTCGATCTCTTTATCAATTCTTCCCTCAGTAGAGAACAAGCCCCGAAGATAAATTGCCTCCCCTTGGGTAAGGATCTCACCCCCAACCCGGCGAGGACACTTCACCCTTTTCCCGAAGACCGCGGTTTCCGATTTAGAGGTGCTGATTTCATCCCGACCCTCTTCGCACTCAGCAGTTAACCACTCCAGAGAGAGTTGAAGATCGCAGCTTGATAAAGCCAACAAAAGCACATCACCTGCAAAAAGCGAAAATGCAATATTCAAGCCACCAAACAATGTCTCCGCCACACCTATAAATTCTTCCCATAAAGATTCTAAACAGAATCAGTTACCGTCAAACCGTCACTTGATAATAATCTGACATACAATTGAAACTTTGACTCCAGTTGTACAGGGACCAAAAGCGTGTTTCAGGAGATTTGGTCCTTCATAATCCAGGAGCACCCCAACCCACGACGGTCTTGGTGAAATGCCTTTCAACGCTTTGTTGTCGTAATGTACTATGATAATGATTCTCAATGTGTTGTGCATGGACTCCCTCTGTAGTGGAACATGTAAGAATCACTGAATAAAATGTTCAAACAGTGCATCATCCTATTCTTTTTATTATTGCTATTCCAGCCGTATTATATTGAGCAGCAATGGAGTTGATATTTAGGTTCTGTTGTTTTGGTTCGCAATTGAGAAACTTAAAAAAAAGAACAAACTGAATCTAGTTTGTCTTTTTCTCTTCGGTGTCTTTCATTTTGCTTTCGGTCCCCGCAACAGAACAGAATGCAATAAGATCCAATGACGTCATCTGTCGCTCAAAACGCTCCCAAAATGCAATTGGAAAGAAAGGTGTTCAAAAACGTGGACTTTTTGTGTGGCGAACAAGTCAAGGATGATGAATGAGATGCCGGGAGATGAAATAAATCACAACAGCACAATGTGAGCGCTCAATTCACATGTCAAGAATGTGAATGAGGAACGGCAAGACCTTACGGTTGTGTTGAGAATACAGCGATGCGTTTTCAAAAAGCGTCACTGCACATTGTCCTCCTAAATTCCAAAACATGCATATTAAGTTCACTAAAGACTTTAAATTGTCTTTAGGTTTGAATGTGAACTGCTGTTTATTGAAATTGCAGATGACCTTGGGCTATTGACTGGTGACCAGTCCGGGTGTACCCCAGCTGTCAGCCAAAGTCAGCTGGGTGAAGCTTACCTTGGGGTGCTCGAGGTGACAAGCGGTAAAGAAAATAGTTACGTTGGTACATTTTCGGAATATTCAAAAAATAGGAGTGTCAGCATTTTTTTCGGAAATTTACTGTACGCAAAACCCTTCTGACCCCTCCCCTTTAAAATGGAACATTAAAATCGGAAAGCTTTATCCATCCTTTCATCCGTCCATTTTCTAAACCGCTTATCCTCATATCAGGATCAGGGGTGAGCTCAAGCCTATCCCAACTAAAGTTTGGGCAAGAAGCATGTGTACACCCTGGACTGATCGCCGCCCAATCTGCAGGTACATTGCAAACAAACCAGACTCATACTCTGATATATGGGAATTTTTGTGTTTTTGATTGACTTAGAACCCATGTTATGGGAAAGTGGGTGAGAGCCAGAGTACCTGAAGAAAACTGGAGAGATCATGAAAACTCAACAAAACCTGAGCCCAGATTCGAAGCCCAAGCTGCCTCAAAACCAGTAAGATTATCAAAACCAAGGGAAGGAAAACACTGGCACGAAGCTGAAGTCTGAGTGGAATTTCAAACATAAAAATCACATCACATATTGAATGCCCAAATTGAACGGCAGTGTTCTGGCTCCATACTATTCCAGCCCAGGATGATTGGACTACACTCTTATTTTCTTGTTTTCACCTCAGAAATAGCTTCTATACAACGGTAAACCGATATTTGCTCAAATATTTTTACAAGTGTAGGCAATCATGGTGGAGATAAGCTGCATCCAGCGCAGGTGCATCGCTGCACCCTTCGACACAACAAGAGAGAATGATGGCGATGTGTTCGAATGGCTTCCAGCAAATGCATTTCCTCCTATATTTTCTTCCACAGGAACCAAACAAAGAAGGCACGAGGCGCCGGATGCTTTATAATTAACAAGCGAGCGCGACAGAATCTGTGAAAACGACACGTGGCGCCCGAACAGATGGCGCGGGGCCACACGAACACAGTAATGAAGTTCAGTGGGGTTTTTTTTTTGACGGTGGGGGTCGGGGGGATTCAACGAAGGCATTACATTTAATTTACCCTGGCAACTCACACCTGATTTATTTGCACTTGTACTGACTGTGCTGCCGGCAGAGCCCATTTCATTTGCCGATAAATACTCTGATATTCAACACTAAGCCCTCACTTGTGTATTGTGTAATTGTGTAATATTCTCTTCACAAGGATCATCTACAGCATGTCGATGATTGTTTTTTGGGTTTTTTTTTCCGTCAAGGGGGTAACACAAGCCATATGTTGAACTGGCAAATATGAACACATAACTCTGCAGGCAAACAAGCTGTGCCTGTGTAAAAAGCAACCGAAATCAAGACATATCTTGTTTTTCATGGAACTTTACATTGCTTGGGGGGGTAGCCGAGAGGCTGTAACTTGGATTGTTCACTCCAGGGCTCTTCCTACTGTTGTGAAGGTCTCCAACTCGAGGCCTGGGTCCCACACCACTTTCTGGGTGTCATGTTTCGGTTTGTCACCAACAGGTGGCACTGTGGGGCTTTTCCCTGCAGCTGCACACCTGTTTGTCGTAATTATGTAATGTAATTAGTGCTTTAAAAGGACTCCCAGCCCGAGCACTCATTGTCGGGTCATTGTTACTGTTGGTGTGTTCGCTCCTGTCATGTTTGTTCCGGTCTTGTTTCGGTTATTTGGTCGTTTTTTTGCTTCAGTCATGGTTTTGTTTGATACTTTGAATGGTTTTGTTTTCAGGACTTTGTTTGTTTAGGATTTAGTTTTCTCTGTTTTAATACAATTCATCAAGTACAACCTACTCCTCTCTCGTGCCTGCTTTTTGGGGTCCACCACCACCACGCATCGTGACACTGGGGATGACAAAAAAGGTGGAAATACACTGTACTACAGTGCCCCCTCCCCCGCACAAAATCGCAATTCACACACAATGTCACAATTCACACACAAAATCTCACATTGCATTGTAGCCAACAATAGAATCTGGCTCTCCAAGTGATGTGCATGTTTGAATTAAGTCGGACATTTGTTTTTTAGATGTACCGCCATTGAATCCAGTCCGGTATGCAAAAACAAATACTGATGACATAAAAACCTGTAAAACATTGAAGCTGCACATTCACAATGTATAACAATAAACACATTTCTAGATGCTTTTGACACCACAGGCAGGCTTTAACAAAAGCAAGGATTTGCTTTTTTTAGTTGCTCAAAGATCTTCGTTTGCTTTTCCATCACACCACTAAATCCATGAATCCTTCATGGGGGGTTTTTTTTTTTGAAGCTCTTTTAAAAGAAGCCCCTAGCAAAACTCATATTGGACGTTGCTGCTCCTTTGTTGGGCTGCCAGGGAAGCGTATGATGTCAAAGCATTTCGAATAAGACTTAACCTCTGCCTTTGTCATCAGCAGCTATTAGATGTTTGAGGACGATAGAGCACTTCAGCTGGAATCACACCGCTTTGCCACAACACGCACTTGACATTTTGGCACCTACAATAAGCCTTGCACTCTCAGTCACAATCCATTGGCAAATGAAAACACTCAACTTTCATATGGTTGTGTAAATTAGACCTGTCTGTTCAGCAATTAAAGTGTTTAAAGTCGTCCGTGCCCCAAAAAAGTGCACAACCGGTTCCCTTTC
The DNA here is from genome assembly GCF_025434085.1 of Hippocampus zosterae. Classification (NCBI taxonomy): domain Eukaryota; kingdom Metazoa; phylum Chordata; class Actinopteri; order Syngnathiformes; family Syngnathidae; genus Hippocampus; species Hippocampus zosterae. The sequence continues at coordinate 9,350,598 of NC_067454.1, read as the reverse complement.
ACATTGGATCAGACTGGGGGAGAAACACGTTTTCTGACAAATGATTGATGGAGAATAAATGTCACGCATTTCCTTTTTTTATGGTGAACTGTCAAACGATGGGGAAAAAAAAGAAGCAATCAATGTCTACTTTTTTATTACGATTTCAAGTGGCAAGCAAAGCAACCTAGCTAGTTAGCAGCTAACTAACAAGCATGGTAAGCTAACTAAACAGTTCAAATCCTCAATGAGTGCTCCTTTTTTTTTCATTCTTAGAATTATTTGAGTCATTGGTGCAACTTGGATGATAGGTGGCCCCAACCCAGAGGGGGGACTACCTGACACTTGGATGAGAAACACTGACTCATTGCAATGTGTCAAATAAAATCAACCAGCGTCTACCTTATGATCACGAGCGCTAGCCGGTCTGTCTCGCGAGAGAGGCAGATATGGTGTTTCTTTTTCTTTGTTTTTTTTTTTGTAATTGAGTATCTCCTAGGCGGCGCGGTGATTGACTGGTTGGCACGTCTGCCTCACAGTACTGAGGTGCGCGCTTCGTTTCTGGCTCCAGCCTCCTTAGGTGTGATTGTGAGCGCGAATGTTAGTTCATCTATGTGTGTCCTGGCAACGAGTTCAGGGTGTACCCTGCCTACTGTCCGAAGACAGTTTGGATAGTCTCCGGCATGCCCTTGTGAGGATAAGCGATTTGGAAAATGGATGGATGGAGGAAATATCTCCTGGAATTAAGGCACATGGTCACCATAGCAATGTGTTGCACCTGCTTCTGACCTGACTTGATCTTTGATTTGTGAAACCAACCGGACACGCCCCTTGCATCTCAACCGTAATGCCCACAGTTCCCAGTGGAACGAAAGGGGTACGAAACGTCGACAAGGGGTTAAAATGTCTCCTACTGCTAAGAAGAGACATCATTCATTTTGTTTAGCTCTCAATGCTACATCTGTGACATGCAGCTGGAGGCTAGAGTTCAGCGTATATTCCCCCGCGGGCTTTATGAAGCCGTTACTCTATAAAGTTTATGAAGCATTGACAGCATTTCCTGGTGACTGAAGTGACTTCATTTGCAACACAGTTAAGCAAAATAGTAAAAGAATGGTAGTCAATAATCTTTTATGACTTTCTCTTTTTGCTGTAAATGGTGGCTTTGCGGAAGCCGGCGAGAGCGATATTATCCATGATTGTGCTCGAGAATTACCATTGCAATTATGGAAAGGTAGATCAAGTTGCCTTGCCGTCTAGCACATCCAATGTTAAGAGAAACATTTTGATTCCCCCTCTTGTTTTTTTTTAACCCCCCCCCAATGACAACTGTCAAAAGTCAACTATGTTCAGTGCACCTTGCAACTCAGAGTCAGGTCACTCCGCCACTTTTAGAGAGTCGCTTTAATGGGGAGGCAGGGCGGGCAAACGTCAGCTGAAGGTTTATTACTGTACCTGGCCACCTGTCAGAGATGATTCGGCTGTGTAATTGAGGGTCAGAATGAAAGAGGCCATTCGCAGCTGCCTCGTCTCTGACATGATGGTGTGACGCGCAGCAACGGTCAGTAATGTAAGAAGTCTCCGGAGATCTTCTTCTGCTCGGCTCGAGTGGTGATTCGAGAAATGGATTCCACGCGGTCCGTCATTACAAGAGTGCTTCCCTCTAATATTCAGCTCCACCTGCTATTATGATTTATTTATCACGAGTGGGAACCCGTTCCTGTTCATGCCATTTGGAAATGTGCTGGGACATTAGTGAAGGAATAAATCATTGTAGCTGTACATACAGAGCATAGCACACTTTTACCACACCAGATTTTTGGTGGGCCAAGCTGTGATGCTATGTGGGGCAAAACACAGATTGACCACAGTGGGGGCCCGAAGGGTTGCGACATCACCACGGACAACGGTTAAAAAAAGGCATCTGACCTTCTTCTCATAAATTCCGTGGTTTTATAGTTGTCTCAAACAACATTCAGAGCCTGTTACCAAACTTACCCTGTGGTGTGCTTTAGCTCTGGGCCGCTTTATTTGATGCCAGAGTCTCTATTAATAATTCCATTAATCTTGCATTCCTTGGTTTGTCTTCCAATACAGAGAATAATTTATTATTATTATGAACAATTTGAGTTACTGACTGTAGTGGTCGACTTTTTGGTTATTTTTGTGTGACGACCGCCATCACTGACTATCAATGGGGCAAATTATGTTGCCAGTACATCACTGACCAACATGTACTTTAACGTATCTTGGGAACCTCCGCTCAACACCAAGAAAAAGAGCAGGACATACAGTACAATGCAAATAACATTAATGGCACAATACATTTGCATGACTTGTCTTAAGACTTAACTTGACGCGACTTGCAGGTGCTTTAGTCGCCTGAATTGAATCATTTTTGTCACTGAAGACTTGAAGGTAAAGACTCAAACTTTCTGTTGGCTTAATGCCTGCTCTGCTTTTTCCTGCCAGGTGGTGGGCCAGATCGATAAACTGACGTCAGACTTTGACTTTGACCTGGATCCAGATGACTGGACGGTGGCAACGGCGAGCAGCACGTCCAGCAGCGAGCGCGGCCTCGGGGAAGCCTTCCGCCTCGACTTCCTCAACGCCGACGTGCTGTCCGACAGCTGGGAGTTTTGCGGCTACCTGGAGTCGGCCAGTGGGGCGTGTGCGCGAACGCCCAGCGAGCTACCGATGGGGTGTTACCCCAGAGCGCCCACGGGCCGCGGGACCATACCCACGCAGACGCCCAACCTTCCCGCTGCCGCCATGGCTTCAGTTTACTCGCAAATGAACGGCGGGCTGCCCATCCCCAACGGACCACGCATCATCACTCCAGATTCATCCAGCGAGGAGGCCAGCAGCTCCACACACAGCCACAAGACGAGGGAGCGGGTCCGATTCAGTGACAAGATCCTCTACCATGCACTGTGCTGCGATGACGATGACGAAGAGGAGCAGGAGGAACTACCAGATGACAAGAGCGGCCGGGCCACACCTGACAGCGACAGCGAGCAGAGCCTCCTCGCCGAACCTCTCACACCCAAACGTTCTTCCTCCGAGCACTCGCTCCTTCACAACTGCCTCGACCCCTCTTACGTGCCCCCGTCGGCAAGAAGCATGACGGGAGCGCACACGTTACCCAGGAAAGGCCTCCTGAACCCCAGCTGCCGTAAAAAACTGCTCAGAAACAGCAGCACGCAAACTGTGTCGGATAAGAGCACCCAAACTGTACTGCCCTATATTCCAAACAAACAGAAAACAAAGGAGCACTGAGCCAGCCAGAATTTTCCTCTGTTTATCATACAGCTCACCATAAGAACTGTGCATTGTTTAATATTAAATACATAGCTAATAGATTAATACACAAATAAATGAATTACTAAATAAAGAAATGCTATATGGGGAAAAAAATCACTGGGCTCCCTAAATTCATTCCAAAATTCAGGTTAGGAACATGCATTGAATCTTGGAAACAAAAGTGAAAACTGTAACTGTAACTCAAACCTTTAACTTTAAAATGATATGAAACCCCCCATTTTAACCCTACCTTAACCCTTTCCCCTAAACCTGATCCCTGTCCCCAAACCCAAACTATAAACTTACTATACCCCTGATCTCAAACACGGAACGATGTACTTCCCCCTTTTTTTTCGTTGTTGTTGTTTTTTGCCCCCCTTTTTCTGATCTCTTTCTATATTTTCGAGACAGAGGGAAGACATTTTAATATATAAAACAGTATATGTAAGAGATGACTTTTTGGGGGGTTTTTTTGTTTTTTTTAACAAAAATCACTGCCTGTGTTTACTCTACCTCTAACCAATAACTCCCATTTTTAACCTTACCTGGAACATCTAACCTAAACTCCAACCCTTTATCCCCTAGCTGCAAACTATAAAATAAACCGCCATTCCATGACCTAACCCCAAAATTAAACCCTCTCTAACCACACACCCTAATTTTAACGATAACTGCAAAATAAAACCTAAAGCATCACTCTTATCCCAGCCCCTGATTCTAACAGCATCAATGCGTCTTTGTTTTTCCATTTCAGGTTGTTGTCATGGCAACGTTGAGAACAAAATTTCACACTTGCCAATGTGATATCGAGTCAGGTTGATTTATATAGCCCTATTCACAATAGAAGCCAACTCAAGGCACTCAAGGTCAAGAAAAGTACTCCTCGCAGAAAATTGCCTGAACCCCTTTGTGAGCAAGCACTACTGCAAGGTACACCGAACCAAGACTCAATGCAAGGCGGCAGTCTGCCTCGACTGGTCGGGTTATTTATGGAGAAGAATTTGGAGAAAAGTGAGTTTGAGGTGAGTCATGTTGTTTATGCTAGTGTTCATACTCGGTTAGCATTAGCCAGCTAGGTTGCACACCTGAGTAGCTGTAACTGGCACAATTATCTTCACATCATTTCAGGTCGGTTTGCGGACGGATTGCTGATGCTTTTTACATTAGTTACTAGAAGAAAATTCCAAGCATTACCAGTTAATGTGTTGTAGAAGCAATTTCTGGGCTTTTACTGTTTTGGTATGTCTTGTAGAAGCTATTTCTGCGCTTGTCCTGTTTTGCTATGCCTTAGCTCTGAACATTGCGAAACGGTTGAACGCGGGTGAAGTGAACCATCGTCAAAAAATTTGAATGGGCAACACTTCGCCGCACACCACACAAGTGAGCGCTGCATATTTGTTTCCACTTTTTTTATTTTATTTTGTTTTGCTGTGTAACTGTCATGTTTTGCGTGATGGCCATAGACCCAAACAGCAGAGAGGCTAAAGTGGAGCAGGGTGGACTGAGCAAAATATATTAACAAAAAAACTAACTCAAATACACAAGCAAAGTGCTGAAAACCCTATGAAGTCAAAGTAATAAACAAACAAAACCTATGACAGAAACAAAACAGAGCTGACAGAACCCAGGGAAATAAATACAAGCAAATTGACGAGACAAGAAACACAGAGACAAGGCACAAAGGGTTGAGGGACCCGGATGACAAGAACAGGTGGAGACAAAAAATGTGGTTTCTGCAGTTGCTCAAGACTACAGATGCAAATGTCAGTGAAAATTACATCATACGTCTCAATCTCATGTGAACAGAAGCAGTTGAAAATCCCTTATACAATGCCTAACATTTACGGGTTTCGCCCTCCTGTACGCCCAGCGGAGGTGTCCTTCAAGGCATCGGCTCAGAGCTAAATGGATTTCTTTTTTTAAAAAGCCGCTAAGGATTTTGTCTCTCCATTGAGCGACTCAGTGGAGAATAGCAGTCGGTAGGAGAGTTTTTATTCAGAGTGCTAATGCCAGTAGCCATTTCCGATCGATATGTTCGAGGGAGGGTGCTGCCAGACTGAACGGCGAACAAAAAAGTCACAGTCGGACCCGTTTACTTAAACTAAAAGGCGTTGTGGTCCTATAGAAGTGACATTTAGACAAAAAATAAGCATCCAAGAGTGAGAACTGAAGGGTGAATGTTACTGTTGAAAGATTTTTTTTATTTCTGTCCGCAGGCAGTAATCCACCCTGCGGATCAGCTTTGTTCGCCCGGTTCCATGCCGGCAACAGGCTATCACCAGCCACTTTCCTGTTGAGTTTGCGAAGAGCAATGAAAAATATTGTAGACTAGGAGTGAAAAGTTTGCTGGCACCTGTGAAGTTGACCTTTTTTATACCTCGCACTGCCCTGCAAGGATTCTTGACTCCTTGTAGGGAAGACATTTTCCAAAAACCTGCTGTTCTAATCCCAACTCCAAATAAAAATAATTACGACAAACGTCCAAACGCCACATGAATTATTTCTTTTTTTGAATGTTTTGACCTACGTATTCATGATCTATTTCACAGAAAGGAATTGAATCAAATGATATTGAATTTACATAGGCATGCACTTTATTTTATTTTTTATGTATTGATTTTTTTTTTTTTTTTATGAAACAACTTAATGAATTGCAAATGATTTTATTTTGTGGAACCCAAAGCTCAGGCTTGTAAGCCCCCATGGGCCAATTTGAGAAGCTCGACATTTCAGCTGTAAAATTGTATTACACATCTCACATTCATTTAAGTGCCAACAGTCTCATCCAAATGTGAATGAAATGTCAAATGTTGAAAATAATCAATGATGGAAATTGGATTCATCTCTTCAGGTTCAACCCCTTCGTTTATTTCCAATGCAAACATTGGAAGTAGAAATATTCTGTCTTCAATATTACAATCAATGTATTTCATCAAGGTAAAAATCATCCATATTTTTCCTGCTGTTACTTTCTTTTTTGCCCGTAAGAAATCCAAGAAATACAGTCGAAATCATCTGCCTTTGTTGTAGTTAATATTCAACATTCTGTCACTTTTGCTGTCGAAGAAAAAATATTCCATTCTAATCCTGATTTGCCGCGCCCTCATTTTCAATTTTCTTTACAAGAAATCATGGAAATTGAACTAAACGGTTTCCGTTCAACCTTCTATATTGCAATTACGATGGTCATCATTCACTCTTTTTGCCTCCTGACCTGTGAAGAAAGAAAGTGAGGAGACAGGAGACATTGAAATGAAAGCAATGGCCGCTTCCTCCCCGCAGCAGCGGCTGCCATTTTACAGCGAGATTGCGGAGCAAAGAGGTCATCGCAGTCATTAGCATAAACAAACAATGCCGGGCCACCACACAGGCAAAGCATCAATTACAGCAAAAACAAACTAAACTCTCATTGTGATGCCCAAACAGCCTCCAGAAGTCACCGTGCCAGAGGCCTGTGTGTGTGTCTTGTTTTTTTCATCCCTGCCTCGTAAAGATTTTAAAAGTCATCTCTGATATGAATCATCAATATAACGGGCAGATTAGAAATGTTTGGGCAAAATGCTGTCTCTTTTGTCAAATGGCTCATTATTCATTTCCATTAGGAAAGGAACTCCTCTCCGAATGTCACATTTCAGTGCGGTGAATCTGCATCGACGGTCTGCCGTCAGCGCATAAAGCAGATGCCACATTTGTCTTTTAGAACTTTTTATATATTTGTATTTTTTATACTGGATAGCTTTCAAACACTTTTTGGGTGATTCTTTTGATACACTTGCACAACACAACCAAAAGACGTTCAGTGCAAATTTGTGTTTGTACAATTAGATACGTGGTGGTCGACATTTTGTAGCCACTGAAAATATTTCTGAAATTGTTTGAGTGACAACCGCATCTCTTCAAAATGTTGTATTTGTTGAATAGTGGCTCTCCAAAGCGCATGAGCAATGAATAAATAGTGTGATTTGAAATCTCGTGACCAATGAAACCCTAAGGACTCATTTGTGTGGGTGTACGCATTATGAATGCATGCACGAGTTTGACCCGCTTGATTGGTCAAATAATTGCAATGTTGCGGACCAAAAACGCAGGAGGAATGCCGGCATGAAAATGGTGACTGAGACACAAAAACAGCCCCTTGCTCACCCTTCATATGTAATTACCGCACTTCACTCTGAGTGGCTCCATCAGTACTTTGCGGAAGTGCGTATGCATGTAGGATTAGTCGTAGAACAAATGTGTTTTTGCGCTGCTGATTGCTGAAGCTTGTGGAGCAGTGAGCTCAATGCAGTCCCATTGATGACTACGGATCGGCTTGCTCCCCTCCGCTTGATTTGTTTCATCTTTTTAGAGGACCATTTATATCCTGCCTCTATAAGAGCAAACCATTGCATTTGCCACCTCCTGCTGCCACCAATTTGCATTTACTATTTAATTCTTGGATTGGGTGAGGGGAAAAAAAACAATCTGACATTGGAACCTTTGTTGACGAACACCACGGACAGAAATATTGCCTTGCTTCACGGACAACTTCAGTTCATGAACGGTACCCAGAAGGTTCTCTTGTGCTTTTTCTCGTGCCTTATAAACATAATTTGCTTGTCAGGCATTTTTTTGTGGTTTGTTTTGTTTTGTTTTTGGCCCCTATAAATTCTGCAACTAAAATGCTACCCTTAAATCCCAAAGGGCCATATTTGGCCCTAATCCTAAATTACTTTTAAAGCATTGAATATTTGAAAAAAAACATGGTTTTGGTGTTCAGTGAATATATTGCAGTCATTTAATGTATAATTCATCATTTTCCAAAGAAGAAAAAGGTACTTGGGTTCTCCTGGGTTAAATTAGCCTTCAATATGCCTCCTAAGAAACGGAATCAGGCAATAGTCTTCGAAGGAAGCAGTGGCGGCTGCTCGTCATTCAAATGAGGGGAAGCTCATCTCCCCTTAGACAGATCATCCAATCATCATGCAGAACTCGAGCATTCTCACCAGCCCGCCGCTCAGTAAATCCCCAGGGAAGCTGAGCATCCGATGGGCAGTTTAAAGACAGTCCAGTTACGTGCAGAGGAGCAACGAAACACTTGACGCTCATTGTCCGACTGTGGCTAGGCAACGTAACACATTGGTTTATGTCATCAAAATGTTAAGAACAACTGTTGTGAAAAAACAAAGACCTAAGAAAAGGCCGAAAAATTATTATTGATGTGAATTAATCAAAAAAGCCTGCACAGTTGCTAGTGTATATAGCTTCTTTATTTTGATAGCTCAGATGTGATTTTGTCGCGACAACAACATGATATTTTTTTCAGTTAACATAAAAAAAAAGGGAATTCCCGTTCTTGACCTCCAGCATGGCAAAGAAACAGATGCCGATCAAGTGATCAAACACTGTCTACATAATCCTGTATTTATTTTTTACTGCACACCGATTCAAAACAAGGTAAAAATAACTGTGTTCTGGGTTTCTCCATTCACTGGAAAAATTGTTTTCTGTTCACAGATGATTCTGTCCGGAACAATTTTAAGTTCGTGGAGCGAGGTTCCACTCTTGTTCCGTTCCGGCAGGCCCGAAAGAAACTTGTCATTGCCAAGAATGTGTTGATGTTGCTGCATCCCCCCCCCCCAAAAAAAAAAAAAGAAATCATGACATGGCACACCTTCGTTTTTACAGGCTAAGGCACACACATCACCTTCACGAATGAATACCCCCCTTTTTTTGCTTTATACCCCCACCTACCCAAGCCCAGAGTGGTTCCCAATAGCCGAGGGATGGCTCGGACAAGGCCGCGTCAGCCATCAGTCTCACCATTGGATTGGACCCGAGAGTGATTAATGAAGATGCAAGCAGCAGCCGCCGATACGATGAGACCTTCACTGGGTGATGAAGGACGGCCGCCACGTGTCTGTGACTGTGGGGGTTGCTTTTTACTTCCTGGAACAAAAACACTACCTACTCGGCAGCACTTGGCAGTATTGAATGAATCCTAATTAGGGCCACTGTCATTTGCAACTGCTTATCATTTCAACATTTTCCCAATGAGAACCTTTGGAAAAGAAATGATCCTTTTTCTTTTCAAACTTTGATTTTGATTTTTCTCACTTGACTCACTTTTAAATAATGCTAATAAAAATAAGTTTGGGAATTTCTTTGAAAATTCATTACGATAGAAACATTCATGCTCCTTTTATTGATTAGTTCTATTTTAAACATTTTCCAATTTAAAAAAACAAAACTGTGTTTCTGTTCCTGTTTTAATAGAAATAACTCATACTTGTTTCTGTCCAACCCTCAATTAGTTTGCTTTTTTTTTTTCAAATTTAATTCCCAATTCTGAAATCCTGTTCCTGTTCTTTCAACTAAGGCTGCTTCCCATCAATCCTGTTCCTGTTTAACTTCAATCTGTTCTAATTTCCACTTTCCCCTCATGGCAATCAAAACAATCTGTGATTGTTCCTGGTCAAGCTTGGAATTGCTTTTATTTCCTTTTCAATAAATAAATAATGGAAATACAAAAAATCTGTTCTTGTTCAACTTCGGCAGCCCGGTGGTCAAGTGGTTAGAGCATTGACTTCACTGTGTAGAGGTTCAATTGCAGCTCCAGCATCCCTGTGTGGAGTTTGCACGCCCGGTCCTGCGTGGGCTTTCTCCGGGTGCTCCGGTTTCCTCCCACATTCAAAAAACATGCATGACAGGCTGATTGAACACTCCAAATTGGTCCTTGGTGTCAGTGTGAGCGCGGATGGTTGTTCGTCTCTGTGTGCCCTGTGATTGTCCACCACCTACTGCCCGAAGACAGCTGGAATAGGCTCTAGCACGTCTGCGACACTTGTCAAGATAAGCGGATTCGAAAATGGCTGGATGGATGGAAGAACGTTCATTCTTGCTCCTGTTCAACCTTCATTTATTTCTTTTCAAATGTGTAAAAATTCATTTGACCTTGGGGCCGTTCCGGATAAACAAATGTATTCCTCAGTAAACACTCAAAATATTTACGTTGTCCTTCATGAAGCAGGGAGTGCCCGTTTGTTGAAGGTGGTGGTAAGAGTTTGGACTTGACGGAGATCTTCCCTCTCTCGAGTGCTATTGGGTTGCTTCCCTCCTCTGAATAATGCGCACATTTTCTGCCTGAAAGTACGTATTTACAGTAGGCGGATTCAATTTACTGATGCTTCTCTTGGGGTCACTATGCTCCACCAAGTGCCACTGCAGTTGTGTTTATGAAAGATTTGTATTTTCCCGCACTCTCAAAGAACACATCTTTTCAGGCACAGACATATCATACGACGAGCATCATTGCCAGAGGAAATTACCGCAGTGGCGTAACCATGTTGCGCGGCGCCGTAAAGTGCACACCAATGCTGGCGTTTAACAATGACACGCTTGGCCAAGCGGAGAAAACTCCCAACAATAATTGAATCCTCCCCAAAAGTGCACAAATACACCAAACATCCATGCGAGATGGAAATTTAAAAAAGGTAGAGCAAGCAAATGCGTTGATTCAAAAGAAAAGTGCTGTTCAATTAATATGTGGTTGTTCTTTGGCGGCACTTTGAACATTTTACTTGTGAAGAGAGCAGAAGTGCTGACACTTAAGAAAGAGCTCCACATCAGACGAGTGAATGATAATAAGACAGTCGACTGACCCTTACTTCACCTGACAAAGGACTTTCCCCATCACTCATATTTATGACCACATTCTTTGTGCTGTTCTCACACACATACACACACACACATACACACACACACTGGAATCAAAACCACTGCAGATCTCTATCTGACGATGAAATGTGCAAGGACAGGTGAGAGGTGTGCCACTTTCATCCATAACAACCATGAAGTCCATCTTGACCACTGTTCAAAATTCATTGGATTTGTTCTGATTTTGAATGTTGCCCTACATTAACCCTTTCAGGGACAGCGGTTACTACAGTGGACAGTTTATCATGTTATGAGGTTACAGAGTGCGTGAAAGGGTTGAAATAGAAACCTTCCTGTTGCTGTTTAACTTTCGATTGCTCTCATTCCATGTTTTCTGTGTTACACATCAAAAAAAGAATCTGTTCTTTCACTTTTTCCCGTTAGATGGAGCAAAAAATCGAGGTTACAGAGTGCATGAAAGGGTTAAAATAGAAAGCTTCTTGTTGGTTCTTAACCTTGTTAGAGGTACCGAACCCGAACAGTTCATATGCACATTCACCGAACCCTTCATTAATGAAAAATAAAGGGGTGATTTTTTTCACAAATCCAAGACATTAAAAAAGTGCATTTAGTAAAAACTGAAACAAAGTAAACACAATTAATGGTAGTATGATTATTTTTTTCAATAGTGCACAAAATGAACCAGCCAGCGATGGCTAAGAGGCATATCGTAACTAATTGACATGTTGAGTTGGGTGTGCCTTAACCTCCATGGCAGAGACTTTGTCGAACCCATGAGACTGATTCACTGAACCCTTGGGTTCGATCGAACCCAGGTTAAGAACCACTGCACTACCTGTGTAGGGGGGCGGGTGTGTGTGTGTGTGTGTGGGGGGGGGGGGGGTTGAAAAGAGATAAATTGTCTTGTCTTGTTATGGTTTATGAATTATCTTTGATGGTGTTGTTTTCCACTTTAGCCATCGATCGTGCCAAACTCTGCAGACTGCTTAGTTGCTCTAACAGAGGCATTAAGGCGAGGTTAGCATTGGGATGTATTACGGTTGGTGCCGAGCCAAGTTACATTGCCAGCAAGCAGCATCACCTCGTCTTCCCCATTCACCGGGGTAGCTGCGCAGCCAACGGCCCCATACTATAGTTGGGATAGAAGGCAATCAGGCCACACTTTGAAGTTATGGTGCCTCGGCCTTGTCCAAGCGGTCAATCAATGTTCCCTTTTTGCTTGTGTTCTCAGTGCATCAGCATGGGCCGTAAAGTCCACAAGGCTGTTAAATAGGTGCGATCTTGTCTGACAATCTGGACTTCCTGGCAGCCGCCGTGGTGTCTCAGGACTGGAGGGCGTAAATCTTGTGGTCGTGACGGCGCTGTGCACTGAGCGGAGGGGCTGATCAGCAGCCCATTTACAAGGTGGGAGGTAAAAGGAGAATGATGTCGTAAATACACTCCCCCCAATGAAGACACACATCACGGAAACATCTGTCTTTGCTTTCGCATTCAAAAATATATGTCCTTCCATTCCTATTCAAGCATTACGCAAAATGTCACAACCACACCTGAGGCCAGATAATCAGAGACAGCGAAGCTGCGCTTGAGCGTAAAAACGAGCACGTCCTGATTTTTGTGCCTGTGCAAACTTCGTTTAGCTTGTTGGGAATTTGGCAGGCGGGCCTCTGCCATGCTGGGCATTCTGGTGAGCGCATTTCCGTTGACCTGTGACTGTCGCACCTGACAATTTGGTGTCTGAAAGTGGACTAAACTTTAAACCAGCTGGAACCACCTGTAAGTATTGGCGCAGGACGGTAAAACATGGTTTGGCTTGAATTGACTTACAGGAAAGCAGTTTCTGAGCGCTGCGGATATATGAGACAGATGTCATCATACACATATATATCACGACAGCCTGCATCGAACCGTCCTAATCATTATAGTAATCAGTGACAGAAGTGTCCATGATGTGCCTGTTTAGCAATGACAGACTGATGTTGAAGTACTACACTGTTGTCATGATGTGACTGGATTATGATATGTAAAAAAGAACATGCATGTGACTAGATTGACGTATAAAGTAGATGGGTGTGTGAACGGGAACTCAGATGTTTGCATAAGTGTGTATGTAAATGCGGTGGCCCGATGATCGAGTTGTTTGCGCATTGACCTCACAATGCAGAGGTACCGTGTTCGATTCCAGCTCCTGTGTGGAGTTTTCATGTCGTCCCTGCGTGGGTTTTCTCCGGGTACTCCAGTTTCCTCCCACATTCCAAAAACATGCATGGCAGGCTGATTGAACACTCTAAATTGTCCCTAGGTGTGAGTGTGAGCGCGGGTGGTTGTTCGTCTCTGTGTGCCCTGCGATTGGCTGGCAACCGGTTCAGGGTGTCCCCTGCCTATTGCCCGAGGACCCTTGTGAGGATAAAGCGGTTCAGAAAATGGATGGCTGGATGGCTGAATGGATGTAAATGGGCAGATATATTTACTTTATTTACATATGTAAATTGACATTATGTGGGTATGTGAAAGGTCAGACTGACATTTACATTAAGCTAGTCTGTCTGCTCTCAGCCGCCACTGTAAATGCGTACCTCACCATTCATATTCAATTGTCCATGTTTTTCATGCTTTCCTGCTGTCTTAATGGTCGACCAGACCAGACCTATCACTAGCACTGTATGTGTGTGGGCCTCATTAGAGCCTGTGGAACCTGTGCAGCGAGTGCACTTGTTGTCTGCCAGTGTGGCTGTCAGTGCCCGCAGCGCAGTGCTTTTAATTAGCATGCCATTAGGCCCTTGGCTGCGGGCACATGTCGCAGAGCAATCATGGTGGTGATTCACGCATTGTCTCGTACAGACGCGTTCGTAATTGAGCCGCACGGTACTTTTACGGAACATGCAACTTCGCGACATAGATTATAAGAGCCTATTTTCTGTCGATTTAGTCTGTCATGGCCGTGCGGTTTGCAATGCCGGTTGCATACATGAAATTGAAGTAGACGCGGAGAAATTGTCTCGTCAAGGTCAGTGTTCCCACTTGCATATGAATGTGATGGGCATTTTTCTGTATATGTGTGAATTTTAGTTTGCAAAATCCTGACTGTGGATAATTTGATTAGGACTGGCGAACGCACGTATGGCCACCCCTCACTGTGGTGTTGTCACCTTGGCCACCCGACCGAAAAGGTTCTGGCTGCGCCGCTGGTTATGTCATGTTTTCTTATGGTCGATGTCTCGCCCTGTTTGTTAGGGCTTTTGTTTCTGTCTATGCTCGTCAAATCGGTCCTTTGTGTCTCCCAATCAGCTCATTCAGCCACTCGTGTCTTGACCGGGTGTCCCTTGTTGTCCCACCAGTTTATTTGTATTCAGTTCGCTGCTTCCTGTGCCTTGTTTCCTTTCCTTTTTGTTCATTTGAGATTAAAGTCAGTGTAATTCTGCCTTGCCTCCTTGCTTGCCTGCAATAACAGAACTCTTAATTAAATAAATACAGTACTTCCTTTGACATACACGGTCAAAATGCAACCCGTGAGGTTAAAGACCAGTAGTAAAGTAGATATGTCTCAGAATGGAATGTGAACGACTAGAAACGTATGTTACTGGTGAAAGTGAATAAACAATGTTCCTATGATATAAACGAATTAACAGTACGTAGATGGACACTGATGTTTATATTACGGCTACGTGAATGGACAGGCAGGTGATAAATTGTCTATGAGAATGGACAGGCAGGTGTTTACTGCAAATGGATAGGCAGGTGTTTACTGTTTTTGTAGTGCTTTTTCCTCCAAGCTAATCAGAATTGACACCGTGTCATGTTCCACAGGGGAAGGTGACGCTTTTCCACCATCCACTCATAAATACTTTGACTGGCCTTTTTTTTATTGTTGCAGCTCCCCATTTCCTCCCTCGCTCAATCATCATCCAGCCGAGAAGTAGTGAGTTGAGTGAAGGAGAGCAACCTTTCCTCAGGTCATTAGCGTCTCCCTGCCAAAGGTACCCAGACGCCATCGCCTCGCGCTCTTTTTACACACTGCAAGGCAGACTAGAAGAATATGTTTCTGCTTAATTAAACCCACTCCTTCTTTTAGCTACAGTATTTAAAGTAAACGGTCAGTTTAACAACTTTTAGCAACACTAATCGGGTAATTAGTCACAAGAAAATCATTCATACTTTTTACGGGCATGATCAGACGGGGAGGGATTCTGCATGCCATTATTGTCCTTATTGTCTCCACAGATGTAAAGGTTCACGTACAGGTGCCATTGTTGTCCAAGCCATCAGCAACCTCAAAAATGTCCATAAAAATGATGGCGTGACAGTATGCATGCCAAGCCAGTGGTTGGTTGATCGACATCAAGTTGCTGCCCTTGCGGGTTTTGATCAGAATTAGCCTTTGGAATTCTCTTTGTAAAGACAGTGGCGCCTCACTACTCATGGGGGATAGCGAACAATCCCTATTGCAAATCATGAAAACCCATGAATCGTTGACATTCATATAACCCCCGACCCTAACCCTAACCCTAAACCTAAACCCTAAATATAACACTAGCCTTTACTCCTAACCGTAACACCTAACCCTAACCCCAAATCCCTAACCCTAACCCCCTAACCCAGGGATGGGCAAACTACAGCCCACGGGCCGAACCTGGCCTGTTGGTCTTTTTAATCCGGCCCGCCGAAGGTTGGTCCACAATTAAGGTTCGATGTGAATGATAGCATTCATTTCAATTGGACTTGTAATGACAGGCTTTTCACCGCCAGGTGGTGTATTGACTTGAAGTTGCAGAAAACGGGGAGGGGTGGGATCTTTTCGACCACCTAGGACCTCTGTATCGCTCTACTTCTACTGGTCTGATCACAACCCATCTGCAGCAATGCGCAGGCTAAAATAGGTCATGAACATCACTGTTGTCATTTAAAAAAAGTATATTAATACAATACTTTCATGCTTTTGTTCTGTTGATGTTTGATATGGACTGTAAACAAATGCAGTTTTTTTATTTTTTTATGTACCATAGCTCGTGCTGACCTGGCCCTTCTGTCAAATTTTAAAAGTCAATGCGGCCCCCAAGCCAAAAAGTTTGCCCAGCCCTGCCCTAACCCGAACGTCTAACCCTAACCCCTAACCCTTATCTTTAACCCCTACCCCCTAATCCTAACCCAAACCCAAACCCTAACCCCCTAAACCTAACCCTAACCCCTAACCCTAACGCCCTAACACCCCAAGCTTAACCACGAACCCGAACCTTTAGCCCTAACCCCTAACGCTAATCCCTAACCCTAAACCTTAACCACTAAACCGTAACCCCAAATCCTAACCCTTAACCCTAACCCCTAATCCTAACCACAGACCCAAGTCCCTAACGCTAACCCTAACCCCAAACCCTAACTTTAACACCCTAACACTAACCCTAACTCCTAACCCAAACTTTCACCCTAACCCCTAATCCCGAACCCTAACCTCCTAATCTTAAACCCGAACCCCTAACCCTTACTTTTAACCCCGAAACCCTAACCCCTAATCCCAAACCTAACACCTAACTCAAACACTAACCCCCTAACCCTAACGCCCTAACACTAACCCAAACCCTAAACCCTAACCCGAATCTTTAACCCTAATGCTAACCCCTAACCTAACCTTAACCCCTAACCCAAATACCTAACGTCTAACCATAACCCAACCCTAAGACTTAACCACTAAACCCTAACCCAGATCCTAACCCTAAACCCTAACCCTTACCCCTAACCCTAACCCCTAATACTAAACTGTAACCCTAAAACCTAACCCCTAAACATAACCTCTAACCATAACTCTAACCCCTGACCCAAACCCCTGAACCCATGAACCCCTAACCCGAAACCTAAACCTAACCCCCTACCCCTAACCCTAACCCTAACCCTAACACTAAACTCTAACCCACCCTCACCCATAACCCTAACCCCTAACACTAAACATGACCCTAACCCTCTAACCCAAACGCCAACCCTATTCCTAACCTAACCCTTACCCAACGCGTAACCACTACGCGGTTCGGTTTGGGGTTAGGGGGTTAGGGTTAGGTTTCGGATTTGGGTTTAGGGGTTTGAGTTAAGATTAGAGTTAGGGGTTAGAGTTAAGGTTATGTGTTAGGGCTAGTGTTAGGGATTAGGTGTTTGGTTAGGGGTTAGGTTTCAGGGTTATGCGTTAGGGGTTAGTGTTTGTGGTTAGGGTTAGGGGGTTACAGTGAGGGGACTTGGGGTTAGGGTTAGGTTTGGGTGTTAGGGTTTTGGGTCAGGGTTTAGGGTTCCGTTTAGAGTGGTTACGTTTAGGGTTGGGATTTGGTTTAGGGGATTAGGGTTAGGTTTCGAGGTTAGGGTTAGGTGTTAGGTTTCGAGGTTAGGTGTTAGGGGTTAAGCTTCCATGTTAGGGGTTAAGGTTAGAAGAGTAACGGTTAGAGTTTGGATTAGAAGGGTTCGGGTTAGGGAGTTAGTGATTCGGATAGGGTTTAGGGTTGGGGGGATAGACTTCGGGGTTAGGGTTAGGGGTTAGGGTCAGAGTTAGGGTTGGGGTTAGGGTTTGCCTTGTCTTTTTTGACACCCTTTGTGTGTACCCACCTGAAGGCTTTTGGAAGTTTGCTGTCTTGGGTTTTAATGTGAAAATGAGTAAATGGCAGAGATGACGTGGGACTGATGAAAACTCTGGATATGCCATTCAGATGAATTGATTTTATCTAAAAACTCAGCTGCTGTTTTTGCAAGTCATTGACAGCGCGTCAGTTCTGATGTGACTCTATTTTAAACCATGTTCTATTCAACAAATCTCCCCACTCCAGAGTTACACGTCATTTTCCAATGCTAAAAAAGTCCATTCAGTGCTTTGGAACAGCTGCACTTATTTAGAAAACGCAAAGCATTAATGAATTCATATTTACACCTTGCCAATGGTAGCTCTCAGCATTTTAATGATTTCCCATTGCTCTAGCGTTTGACTAAATGTCACTAACAGGCCTTTCGGCTTCAACATTGGCCGCCTCCAAACCGCTGGCAAATGCTGAAAGTCATTGTGCCATGATGAAGTGATCCCTGGATCCCTCTTGTATCCTGTTTTTAATACACATGGCACCAAAACACTTCCTTTGTTCCAACACGTGGCCTCCAGGCACAAAACGTTGACGGTGTTTGTGACTGTTTGCTTTGCGACCATTGTGTGACATCTTGCAGCATCTATAGGCAATTATGGTCAAGGCAAAGCAAGGCAGCTTTATTTATATTGTGCGTTAACTTCCTAAGAAAACTCAATGTGTTTCACAGTTAAACTATTATGAGAACATAAACCAAAAGAAAAGTGATGCAATTATAACAAAGTAATACATTTAGATAAAAGGGTTGTGTTAACAATAAGCAAGTCAGAATATTACAAGAATAATTTCACAAGAGTTTTGAAAAGTATTGCAAATCATTTTAATTTTACAAAGTCTAAACGTGAGAATAAAATCACAATTCTGCATGAATAAAGGCTTTATGAGAATTAAGTCAAAATATTATGTAAACAACTGTCAGAATTTTACAAGAACAAGGATCTCAATGTTAAATATTCTGAGAATAGCCATATTTGCGAGAATATTGTTTTAATAAAATTGAAATGATGAAGTTTTAATTGCAAGAATAGAGTCAATATGTTGCAGGTAAAAATGTAATATTATGACACTTCTAAATTCCAAATTCTGAAAAACAATACTTGGCTCTCTAAGTTGCCCTATAATGACAGTGTAGACGGTTTACTCTATGTAAACAGTAGTGGAGCAGGCCCAGCCCAGGTGTTCATTTGAACAAATCAATCACCATGCAACGAGCTCCGACCCGGATCCTTCTCTATTAACCCATCACAACGCTGGCCACCATGGCGAAGCCACGCTCTCCTCTCTCCTTTGCCTTTCCAACGACTGTGACAGTTATCCTGACATTAGTCCTGCATGCCAATTCGTCTCTTGACTCTCGGTGGAATCGGCTGACAAATCCGGGGAAGCGTGACCGACCGTGTCAAGCCGGAATCGCCACAGATGGCACGACCGCACAAAGCGCAGGGCAGACTCGTTAATGTTTACACACCCTGGAGGCCTTTTGCTCAAGGTTCGGATCAGGAAATCAAGCAGGTGCGAACGCTGTTTCCGTGACAGACACCGGTGATTCGTGTGGGGGAAAGCAGATTGCCTTCCGTCTTGTTACATTGTTAGAATAAAGGTACGGTACTATGTTGTCAATTAATTTAACAAGAAAACAATACGCAAGGTGAAAAATGACAAGAATAGTAAAAAGAAATGTCAACAAATTAGAAACAGCAATTTTGTTTTACAATATTTTAGTTTTTATGTATTTATTTATTTTAAGTCAATATTTGCGCACAGTTAGTTGACACGGGAATTGTGGTATTGCAATTGTTTCAGTATTGTCAGATGACAAAAAAGTCGGTATTACAAAAAAAGAAAGAACTTCAGGTGTAATTTGTGAAAAAAAGAGCAATCTTTCCCCTCTTTTGTTTAAGTATTCATGAGCCTAGTCTGAATATTCTAATCATATTTAACATTTTCATCTTCACAGTGTGATCCTAATACTCCTTTGGAAATTCAATGAATTAAAAAAAAAATCTCTACACCAGGGGTGCCCAAACTTTTCGGATCGCAGATCTACTTTTCAATCAACTAACCTCCCGGGATCTACCCTTACTGGCACGCACGCGCGCATGCACGCGCTCCTCCCCACTCTGAATGAGAATAATGACGATAAAAGACAGAGCGCAACAGCTCTGATCACAAGCTGCAATTGCAGACAAGTTAGTTAGTTAGTTCCCCCCGTTCCTATTTGGAACATTGGGCGACGAGTTTCCTCCATTTGGTCCGGTCACTGGCGACCCTTCTTGCTCCATGCCAGCTGACACCCATCTCACTGAGGTCTTCTTTGGCAGTCTGTCTCCACGTCTTTTTTGGCCTACCTCTCCACCTCTTTCCACCCTCTGGCATCCAGTCCATGGCCACACTTGCCGGTCTCTCTCTTGGCCTTTCGGAGTACGTGGCTGATCATTTTCCTTGTCCTTACAAAGACAATGTCTGACAGTTCAGCCACTCCCGCCTTCTCCATCACCTCCTCGTTGGTGATGTGGTCTCTCCATGAGATCCTCAGGCAAATTGTAGACTGCTGAACGCTAACAACTTCCGGTGACGTATTCACAAACCACCGTAAATTCAATATTTACCTGCTTTATTTTATTTTTATTTTTTTTTTTTTTTTTTGTGAAAATGAGACTGATAAGATGATTAGGGTGCAGCGTACATGAACACAAAAAAATATGTTACTAACATGTACAAAGACACACAGATGGTAGTTTTTTTTTTTCTCCTTGACACTCTTCGGATCTACTTGTGACCTGTCTTAGATCTACCGGTAGATCAGGATCGACGTAATGGGCACCCCTGCTCTACACTATACAATACTATGTGAAACAGCAAGTGCCTGTGGTAATTTTTAAAACACGATCTGTTTTGAGCCAGCAACCAAATGCATGTATTAATCATGGATGCTTTTTTGGAAACGTGTCAGGGCCCCCACCCACCCCCAGTCTGCTGTTTGTGTTTACTGCTGCTGATAATCCTCTCACATGTAATTAACATAACAATATGATTAATGTCTCATTTTTGATCACCATTATCATGTGTTTTAATCCTGTTAACAGCCGAGAAGTGTGTCTAATGGCCGTTGAATGCTCCCATTGGTGCTTGTTTTTTATTTTTTTTTTACTCAAGTTAAACTCAACCAAGGCTGTTGTGTATTCATGCCGTCAAACTATAAACTTACCGAGTTGATGTGTGAAAATTAAAATACTTGGAGGTTGAACTGGAATATTTCAGAATGTCTATTTTCGTCAACTCTTAAATACTTTTCTCCCCTCTTTTTGTTGAACGTGAGCATCTCCCATTAAGTATACATACACTAAACACCAATTTATGATATATTTTTTTAAAAAGATGTGATTACAAATAAACTGATATACTGGAGGTTTAAAGGGTGTACTTTATATGGGAAAAAACTCAAAACATGCAGGAAAAAATGTCAACATAAACTGTTTTTTGAGGAAAAAACATATTTTCAGAACATGCTGTATATTTATTTCATGAAAACAGTCTTCTTGTTTTCCAGAGCAAATAAAACAAATGTCCTTATCTCATGGCGGGGACAGGGATGCAAAAATCAGAATAGTACATTAATAAAAAAAAATGACAATAAATTTTGTGACAATAATTACTGAATGAAATTTGCCAAATTAGGTTGTGATTACAAAAAAGGCAAAATACTATCTCGACTAAATTCATGAGAACAAATTACAATCATAAAATTAGTTGCTTTTTTATTTTATTTTACAAGAGTAAAGTAAATTATATACAGTATTTTGTTCGTGCACCAAAGTTGTGTAGAGTTTAATTTGATTTCAGATTTGATGGCACCGCAGTGACTCAAATACATGGAAGAAATTAAAACAATTTTCCATAATCTGTCCCATTTAAATGTTTGTGACAGTTTTGTAGTACTTGACTCTCTTTTCGTCCAAGGTGAGCTGTGATACGAGGATAAGCGGTGTTATAAGTGGATGGATGGACTCTCAGTCTCTGACAGACGATGACTAAACGATGACCATTTCCATTCATGAATCAATGTCAGTCATCTGTGTAAAACCAGATAATTTTTAAGCCATTTCCATCAAATTCCAACTGGGATATCAATAAACCAAATCCAATGATGGATCGATTTTTGACTCGACGATGGCTCCCGATTGCTGGATACCCGACACACAAAATTGAAATGGAACTGACCCCAATCAGTTTTCCTAATATAACACTGTGCCTTCGTTTCTTGCCGTTGCCTTGGACACCCATCCACAAAAGGATGATTGAGGTGGAACCATAATAAAAGGTAGTAACGCAAGGAAGGGACGAGTGTCTGCGGAGGGAGGGTTCTATGCAAGTCTCATTGCTTGGCCCTCAATTACCCTCGTTCTTTCAACAGCGTTCACACGACACTGCCGAGCGAGCGCGGGGGGAATTTGTCGTTCAGGAGACATTGATTAATTATGCCACACACAATTAGCCCGTCAAATTGACTGTGTCCTTCTCTACGGCAGAAAGGTGATGTCAGAATTTTATGAGGCATTAAATAGGCCTACTTGTGTTGTCTTAGAGATTCACAGAGAGCCCAGAGAAACACGGTGGTGTCATTCGTGTGAATAGGGCAATGGTGGCCGTCGTTTTTTTTCGGCTAAAAATTTCGTCCAAAAACGCCTTACTCTACATGGTCGTTTTTTTCAGCAAAAAATGTTGTCCAAAAATGCCTTACTATACATGGTCGTTTTTTTTCGGCTAAAAATTTCGTCCAAGAATGCCTTACTATACATGGTCATTTTTTTAGGCTAAAAACGCCTTAGTATACATGGTCATTTATTTCGGCTAAAAATGTTGTCCAAAAATGTCTTACTATACATGGTCGTTTTTTCGTCCAAAAACGCCTTATTATACATGGTCGTTTTTTTCGGCTAAAAATGCCTTAATATATATACATGGTTGTTTTTTTTCGGCTAAAATTTCGTCAAAAAATGCCTTACTATACATGGTTGTTTTTTCGACTAAATATTTCTTCCAATGCCTAACTATACATGGTCGTTTTTTTCGGCAAAAAATTTCGTCCAAAAACGCCTTACTATACATGGTCGTTTTTTTTTTCCAGCTAAAAATGCCTTACTATCCATGGTCGTTTTTTTGTCTAAAAACGGATTACTAGACATGGTTGGGGTTTTTTTCGGCGAAAAATGCCTACTCGATACATGGTCGGTTTTTTTTGGGGTCTAAAAACGGATTACTACACATGGTTGGGTTTTTTTCCGGCAAAAAACGCCTTACTAGATACATGGTTGTTTTTACATAAATACTATATTCTATCCTTGTCTCTTCCTTTGGGTAAACAAAGGGAACTTCTCTCTCTGGGTCTCTATTTTTAATAGCCTGGACGTTTTTTAAGTCTGTCCAGGAGCCTTCACGATTTCATCCATCAAAGGTCTTACCACAAGTCCTCCATATTGATCTGTCAACGTGAATTGAAAATTGTTAAAGTATCCAATCATGTAAGAAAAATGTGCAAGGTAAATCTTCGGTGATGTACAGTACATTATACTTATCATACCATATGAAGTAGTTTTCTCTCTGGAATTGTTCTCTGTGGCGGCTTTGTCATCCTTTATTTTCCAACCTCCCTTTTTCATATGATTGTCATCTCACTTTGGATTTCAAGGTCGACGTATAGTTAATTGGCGCGGGTCCCACTCTGGAAAATCATTTCCATGACAACCGTTTTCTCGGGGACAGACCGTGAATACAAAAGATAGCTCCAATATTGGTTCAGCGTGACGGTGTGGGGTGGGAGGGGATAAAAAGGTCACTTTGTTTGTCGAAAAACGTCATCATTACCGGTGAGGGATATATATTGTACACTCGTTACACTAAAGTGGGCAGATAATGTTAGCAAATTAAATATTTGCAGCCCACTTCAACTCAACAAGGTTGAATAAATGCCCATGTTGCAGACACTTTATTAGGTACACCTGCCTGATCTCATTACCTCAGATATGCATGAAAAAATATAAATACAAGTTAATACATGAATTTTATTGATTTAACAATGTTTGTTATTGTAAGTACCATGGTCAAATTTCAAGAGATATTTGGAAGTTGACGCTAACATGATGAAAGTCGATTCAGTCAATTGATCAATGAAGTCATTGATATTTTCCCAGCACATTACAGTGGTCCAACAGCATTTTTTCCCAGTCAAGCAGTGTCACAAAAAGACATGTTTCGATGGCTCGGCATAGAAATACAATTAAAAATTCCACTAAACAATTCACTCAATTACTTTATTGTCATTGTCAGGGTTCAGTCGTTGGGAAAGCATGATGAATGGAACAGCACCAAATTTCTACTTTATTCCAAATTCCAACTCCTAATTACATATACGGGGAAAGACCTTTGAAATCCTGCCTTGGAATTTGGATTCCACCTTCTGAGATCCAAATTCCAATTTACGAACTCCACTCAGAGGGGTTTCCGTCAGTCTCTCCCTGGGGCACATATTCCGAGGATGAAGTCCAGCTGTTATGGTTGTTGAGTCACTCGAGGCGCCTGAAGGAAGGATGATGCTCAGCGCTAGAGTCGCGTGTGGGAAGCTCCGCAGAACAAAGGATGACAGGGTGAAAGATACGGAGGAAGAGAGGGTACTGTGACCAACCAGGGTCACCGGGGTCAGCGGAGGAGAGACCAAACAGAATCTGCAGACGAAGCCTTGAACGTCCTTTGAATATCAGGTCAGGCCAAAGCAGGTCCTGTGGAACCCCTGTTGGCAGGTGGAATGGGTTATCGCCTGCCCTAAGAAGAAGAGACTGTAGGTGCAGGAGGGGCGAAGCCTCCCACAGAGCGAGTCAGAATGGGTCGAGTCGGTTTCGCAAGGCTTTACATCAAGGTACCTGGTCGCTGTCCCACCGTCGCAGTCGCGTTGAGGCCCAATGTCTATAGTTCGGATCAGGGTTAAGGTTGGTTTTAGACTGATCACTTGTATTGAATAACATGTATTTAGCAGGTGTCCCCAAACTTTTGACTGGCACCTTATCGCTGATGACTTTGTAACTCAGTTGCAGTTGTTGCAAAGAACAACATAAGAATTTGCGGGTGCAGGTTACTCAGACTCACAGCTTCCCATCAAACTTTGATGTCCTGACGTTTTCTGCAGCAGCGTGAAAACAGGAGCCCATATCTGTTTGCTTGTTTTCGTTTAGCACGGTAATGATGAGCAGGCAGCTTCTTCGGTAGCAGCTGGCTGGTCGTGATGCTCCCTCTGTGATTGTCACTCTAGAGGCGGCTTGGACCCTCAATCCCCCGCCACTATTTTTAGATGCCTAAATAAGAATTCATTTAAGGCAGTGCCCTCGGTCGGAACATTATGTTCGGTCGTCGCGGGGAGTAGGGAGCAAATTGATAGATCCCCCTCCGATGTGGGAACATTTTTAAACATTAATAGGACGCCGTGGTTCTCACTGTACGATGGTAATCCGGTAAATATTTCACACGTCAACACGATAAGGCTTTTTTTTCCTATGTGTTGCCTCTCCATTGCAACGCCGTGATAACGCAACGCTCCTCGGCCACCGACGCCGGCTGTCACGTGTCGTCCCATCGAACACATCTTGAAGCATGCAACATTTATGCTAATATGCGCTAAGGCGTGCAGACACAAGAGTTGGAGAGGGAGTGAAAAAGAGCGCTGCTGTAAACTGCTGTCACGACCCCACAGTGCTGGAGGTGCTCCTTGTTTCATTTGTGGAGAGAGAAGACACGTTTTCAATTAAACTGACAGTGATGGTGTGAACCTACTGAATGGTTCTCCATCTTGGTGCTCTCTTGGAAAAAAAATAAGGGTGAAAGATCCAGTTCAGAATAATTATAATTTTACGAGATTTTTTTCTTCATAATTACATGGTGGTCGGCGATAACATAATTTTACACAGCATCATTAGTATTCATTCATTCATTCATTCATCTTCCGAGCCGCTTGATCCTCACTAGGGTCGCGGGGAGTGCTGGAGCCTATCCCAGCTGTCTTTGGGCAGTAGGCGGGGGACACCCTGAATCGGTTGCCAGCCAATCGCAGGGCACACAGGAACGAACAACCATTCGCACTCACACTCACACCTAGGCAGAATTTTGAGTGTTCAATCAGCCTGCCATGCATATGGAATGTGGGAGGAAACCGGAGCACCCGGAGAAAACCCACGCAGGCCCGGGGAGAACATGCAAACTCCACAGAGGGAGGCCAGGCCGCAGCTGGAATCGAACCCGGCACCTCTGCACTGTGAAGCCGACGTGCTAACCACTGGACTACCGGGCCGCCGCATCATTAGTAGTGGTTATTATTTCTATCTGTGCGGTAGGCAATGTACATTCGTGATTCTCTTTCCATGGGAGCCGAAAATAATTTCTCTGTACTTTTTTTAAACTAATACAATATTTTGATACAAATACTATTATAACGACAATCACTACTAATCATCATCATCTTTATAAATTTGATGATGATATACCAGAGGGACCAAAAATACAAATTGTACTATTAAAAATACATATTTTGGTGGTTAATAAAAATGGAATAGCATCACATCGTCGTTTTTAAAATGATCCCAACACGATCCGATCCCCCCAAAACGAAAACCTCATTCAGTGGTGCCCCCTAAAAAAAAGTGCCCCAACAACAGCTGCACACAAAAAAAGATGGCATGCCAGTCACAAGAAAACACGTGAAAAAGTCTCAAGGACATATGCACAGAATTTGTCGACGCGGGGCTGACAAGAGATTTTGTCGGAGCGTTCATGCATGACGTGCGCACACGCTGATGCAATATGTCCTCTTGGTGCAAATTGAGGCTTTCTATGGACAATGGTGAGCTGTGCCTTATCTGCATAAAGCGAGCGGCGGCCCTGTGTTCTTGTGCTGCTTTGCTACATCTGGCACGGGGTGTCTTGCTGCCCAGTATCAGAAAGCTTCACAGTCACAGGTCATGAGTACGGCGACAGGATAATGACCAAAACACAAAGCTAAAACCACCCAAGAGGCGTAGAGCAACCCATTGGATTATTCTGAGGTGGACTTCTATTTTTTTCATTATTCTTTTTGTTAGATTCAGTTTATTGCTGTGACCACTGCGGGCTTTTCTTTCATTAGGGGTACTCATCATTTTAGCTCTGTGTATAAATACAATACATGCTGATTTATATAGCGCTTTCACAACAGCGGCAGCTGTAACAAAGCGCTTAACAAAACAGTTAACAAAGTAAAATAATAAACACAACACAGTAAAAGTGCCTATATGTCTCTTCATGTAAACATTACAATGGAAATATCGTGTTATTTATATGTGAAAAGTAAATATTACATATCAAGAGAAGCAGAAACAATCACGTATTCTCTCTGCTTCTTTTCATTCACATTGTGCATTTTCATGTGAATTTATGTCCGCTTTTTCTTCTATACAATGAAATACTACATAAATAAATCACAGTCCCGCTGCAAATCTGAATCGATTTAAAAAGTAAATACAGATAATGTTAGTCATGTATTCCAAAATATCTACTTACCTTTTAAGCATCTTGTCCTGGCTGATGAGACCGATTCATTTCAGGATTTTGGGGTGTATGCTGACTTTGCAATACTCTATTTTCCCTCTTTTGACACATTAATTGAGCTACAAATTACTTTTCATAGCTGGTTGCTCTCCCTTGAATGTGGTTCCACCCAGACCTCTCAGCAAAGAAATATAGCTCAACTTAACACATTCATTCATTCATCTTCCGAGCCGCTTGATCCTCACTAGGGTCGCGGGGGGTACCGCAGCCTATCCCAGCTGTCTTCGGGCAGTAGGAGGGGGACACCCTGAATCGGTTGCCAGCCAATCGCAGGGCACCCAGAAACGAACAACCATTCGCACCCACACTCACACTCACACCTAGGGACAATTTAGAGTGTTCAATCAGCCTGCCACGCATGTTTTTTGGAATGTGGGAGGAAACCGGAGCACCCGGAGAAAACCCACGCAGGCCCGGGGAGAACATGCAAATTTCACACAGGGAGCCCGGAGCTGGAATCGAACCCGGTACCTCTGCACTGTGAAGCCAACGTGCAAACCACTGGACTACCCGGCCACCCAACTTAAAACAAATAACTATTAAAACTGTTTTCTTTTTCTGGAACAGAAAACATTTGAAGCGCATCAAGTAAGAAATTAAAAAAAAAAAACACAAAAATGTAATGTGCCACTGTCTTCTTCTGGAATGGATGTGTAATTACACTTCAGCCAAGTAGGAGGGTTAAAAAAAAAGGTTCTTGACAGCACTCTTCTTGGTTGACATGCGTGTAATAATGTAATTGATCAAAGGTAGACGTCACATTTGAAACATCAAGTCATAAAGTTGTGGGGCGATGGAAAAAGTGTCTTGGAGGAAAGAAGTTTAGTGAGCAGAGTGAACGGTTGCCATAGTGACGCAGTGACGGAAAGGGTGCGGGGAACCGAGTAGAAAGTCTGCAGGCCACAGGACAACAGAAAGAAAGACGGAGGAGGCGAGGTTTGTGCGCGTTCATGCCTACGTCACTTATGCAGTCTCATCTGCAAAAATCTTCATGTGGGAAAAAAAACCTAATACATATAATAAGAATGAAAATGGGACTGAGCTCATATTCAGCGGGATTCTCTTCATATGCTGATGAGCTGCATTTCATCGTGGCATTGGCCGATTCCTTGCGTGTGAAAGGCAGGAAGAAACAGATCCAAAGATGTGCATTTTAATCAAATATTCAAGGCTTCTCATGAAATATTCTGTCAATTTCTGCTCTTAAAAAAAGAGAAAGGGCTGCTTTAATTAGTTGCACAAGCCTGTATTTGAGGACCTTTTTAGGTGGGGGGTATAGGGGAGTGTTATTCATAGCAGGATAATGCACCAGTCCTCATTTTCCGCAAATATACAGTACTAGCTGGTTCGCCTGGCTCATCAGCTAGTTCCTGCGGAAGGCTGGTAAGGTGGGCCTTCGGCCCACAAAAGTGTTGTTGCTTGGTTCAACTTTTTGTTCATCTTCATTGCTTATTGCGAAAATAAAGAGATGTTTAGCTCTACTAAATAACTAACAATTTCATTGCAATGCTTGTGGGTAGACAACATTTTTTCGCTAAGATGCCCGCGCGATCGTAGTGAGCCACTGCCTGAGCGGCGCAGTGGCGGCGCGCAGTGGCGGCGCGGTGAAGTAGGTACGTTTTGAAAAGGGACAGACGGAAGGACAGACCGCGTGCGGGACGACGCGCAATATATATATAGATAGATGATCATCAAACGTGTAACAAGTCCACCAAAGTGGACATACCACTTATGTTGTTGTTGTTTTTTTTTTTTACCAGAAATGTTAAGTCCATCCGTCTTTTCCACCCATTTGTCTGTCCATCCACCCATCCATCGATCTCGAACAATACAAGACTGGATGCAATAATCTTTGCACTACTATGCTCAAGTGAACTTATTTTGTGTAAAATATTTCGCAGAAACTGTGATTGGCTGGCGACTGATTCAGGGTGTCCCCCGCCTACTGCCCGAAGACAGCTGGGATAGGCTCCAGCACCCCCTGCGACCCTTGTGAGGATCAAGCGGCTCGGAAGATGAATGAATGAATGAATATTTCGCGGAAAGTCACAAAAATCAAAGCCTGACCCAAAAATAAGGTCTTTGTAGCATCGATTGTTCGTTTTCCCTCGAAACAAACACAACTTGGTGATTAGGATTTCGTGAACGTAACGGTTCATAGGGGAACCCATTAAAAAGAATTTCAATCGGGTAATCAGAAGTTAGCTTGCTGCATACCCGCCAAGAATGATTATTAAAGCTCAACAGGAAGTGTTTGGCATGCGGCATTGATAAGCGCCTCCCAAGAGCCCGCATGCTTCTCCCACTCTGCGCCGTTTTACCTCAGGATACAATCAACGCTGCTGTTTTTCTCTCTCTTTGTACCCTCGTGATTACATTTCAACCCTTTTAAAAAAGCCTACTGGATGAACCTCAGCATTATGAAGTAATTTAACACTCCAGCTACTCTCTGCTTGCCATAATTAAAATGTCCTGGGAGTTGCGATTCAACTCATTTGGATATGAAAATGAGAAAAATAAGCACTTTAATTAGTAAGTTTTTTTTTTTTTTGGTGTGAAGTTAATGGTCTACCACACGCCTCTCACCTCTGCGGTATAGTGAAAAGTTTGGCGGCGATAAAACACAATCTGTGCGGGGAACGTGATCGCTCTTAAATGTCTTATTATTGCGATGGACCCCAGTGGATGACAACTGAACAGATTGGAAACATTTGGTTGGTTATCGTGGCATATTTGCTGCGTTGTTGCCTTTCAGTAACAAGGCTGGAAAGGCGTGGAGTCTCCAAAATTGAGCAGATTTACGCTTTTTTTTTCATTTGCATAAGGCAGGACAGGCCCCTCAAAACAGCCCGATTTCAGGAGGGCTGTAAAAAAAAAAATGTCCCCCCCCCAAAAAAATAAAGTGAAAAATGATCTGTAATTCTTTTCCTGTTGCCCCACAAAAAGTATGACGATTTACTAAAGCACCTGGAAACAGTTTTAAGTTGTGGGAAAATGTCCCGAGTATTGTCTCTTTTTAGCATGAAGTGGTATTGGAAAGTACAAAGTACAGGCGATGGGCTTTTTTCTGTCTGGGTCAGCGCACAACAAAAACTATTTGCTTTCCAACCGCATAAGTTCCTTCTGACAAGTGTAGGAAGTCAAAGCGTTCTACCAGGTATTTCCGCAAGACTGTTTCTGACAGCGACTACTTTAAAGTGCTTTAAAGAAAATGGAGAATCCATTCCATTTGGAACTGTATCTTCCCTCGCATCATCGCAAGCGCACTATCGCACCAAAATGGTTATTATCATTCATTTGGAGCGGCGATTCTGTCCAGCGGGTCAATGTCAATCCAATCGTGCTGCTTTTGCTCAGTTTTTTGCAGTTTATCAGCTCCGGAGGGAAATGTCTGGCAATCCTGCACGCTCCCTACATCAGTAGCTGTTGGATGTACTGCTGAGATTTAAAAATAAATGAATAACTTTAAACAGCCATTACACAAAAAAAGGCGCCAAAATCACAACACCCTACATGTAAAATAATTGTTCTTGTTATCATTGATCACTGTTCTGACTTCGCATATAACCACCAAGACGGACAAATGATAGTCATTAATACAAGTACAGTCTCTAGTTTTGAGCATTAGGACAGTACAGTTCAAATGACAAATGATTCATGAATCCATCCATTTTTAATATTGTGCATTAACTTAATAGGACAGTGGAGTTTCTACATTCGGGTAACTTCAGAGAAAAGCAAGTCAGTGTATAACAGAACAATAGAGGCAGACTGAGTTAATGGCAATTCGAAAACCTAAATGGTTTTGTGAGTGCTTCTGGCCGCAATCAAGCCTCATTGCATTGTACCTAAGTAGCGAAAAGCTAATGGGTAAGGCAGGGGCGTCGCTTTCATGAACTTGGCCGCAGTGGCATGCACAGATGGGACAGATTTTAAACAATACCGTGTTTGTTGTTGTTGAGTGACAGTCAACACCCCACCCCATCGATGACCTTCCAAAGGGTAACAAAAATAGGGCCGGTTGAGTATGATTTTGAATTGTGATATTATGTGACTCTACTTTGCGCGACTCCAGCCGATCGGAGTCCAGCTTCTAACATTTGTTTGCGAGTTGAAAGAAACAGAATTTGCCAATCCAAGAAAGAAGAAGCAGTGAAGAGAAATAGTAACAAACGTACAACGAAACACGCAATTGATGGGCAGCCGTGACTTCCAAAGATAAAGCAATTTTGATGAGAAGTTCCTCCCCAACGCGGAGGAGACGGTTGTGCAAAGAACAAGACAATACAAGAAATACGTTGAATGGTTTGAACAAGCAGCACCCAAGTGATCAAGTGGAAAGCATGAAAATGCGAGCAGTTTGCACAGCCTGCCCACGTAAACAGTCGCAGTTTAGTCGCTAATAACTAGCCGGCAGCCACCGGATAAAAGTGGCAATCAATCACACAATAAAGGCACTGGAATTCAACATTCATCGACTGTGCAAGTAGGATGAAGTAGGCTGACGGCTAGAACATTTCGAGTTGGACTGCACTCTTGCTCGGACAAACTGAACCAATCCATGCATTG
Source organism: Hippocampus zosterae (assembly GCF_025434085.1). Lineage (NCBI taxonomy): Eukaryota > Metazoa > Chordata > Actinopteri > Syngnathiformes > Syngnathidae > Hippocampus > Hippocampus zosterae. The sequence goes on along the minus strand of NC_067454.1, from coordinate 9,318,859 downwards.
TAGGTCCCCAAATTGGACATATACTGTGTGTAGACTGCATTTTCATTCATCACCATTGTTCATAACTGACCCAGTTTCCAATGAAGCCCACACAAAAACCCCTCAGAATAACTCAAAGGAATCTTTGATGCGCTTTCGCTCGTGTTTCATTTGGTTTGGAATGGTCCCTGCGTTTGTGGCTGGAGCAGCATATTGTTTCTTTCTAAGTTGCAACATGGAGGCCAATTAATCACTCGTACAAAGGCATTCTATTTATAATGGGCGGTAATTAGTACGGCGTGCTGAGAACCGAATGAGCAGGTGGTTTAGTGATCAAAGATGACTAATTGGGAGAATTTCAAATTAAAACAAACAGGTGCCGCGGTGGTCGACTGCTTAGCACGCCGGCCTCACAGTGCACAGGTGCAAGGTTCGATTCCGGCTCCGGCCTTCCTCTGTGGAGTTTGCGTGTTCTCCCCGTGCCTGCGTGAGTGTTGTCGGGTTTCCTCCCACATTCCAAAAAAATAACATGCACGGGAGGTTAATGGAACACTCTAAATCAGGAGTCTCAAACTCAGGTCCTGGAGGGCCACTGTCCTGCATGTTTTCCAAGTCTCCCTGTTGCAACACACCTGATTCAAATGAACAGGTTCAATGTCAGGCTTCCGCAGAGCTTGCTGATGATCTGATCATTTGAATCAGGTGTGTTGCAACCGGGAGACTTGGAAAACATGCAGGACAGCGGCCCTCCAGGACCGGAGTTTGAGACCCCTGCTCTAAATCGTCCCTAGGTGTGAGTGTGAGTGTGAAGGGCTGTTCATCTATATATGCCCTGCTATTGGCTGGCAAACAATTCAGGGTGTACCCTGTATGGATAACACAAAAACAACTATGTGTTGTAGAGACGGTAGCTTTTCATTCTAGGAACATTTGGCTCAATCTAGGGAACGAATGTCATGGTTCCAGAGGACATTGCCATTATTGGTCCAGTCTTCACGCCCTAACCATCCCTCCTCCCTTGCCATCCTAATAGGACCAAGGAATGTGGGAGTTTTACAATGAGTGCGAGGAAAACCAATACCGGGGTGGTACCTAGTGTCTTTCGGGGTGCTTTTATAAACTAAGACATGTTGAACGTGTCCTACCGAGGGCGTCTGCATTATACGCAGCTAATGTGTGAGCGCATTGACAGAAACCTATTGAGTTTGAGTGGCATCCCGTCAAAGTAGACTGAGGTTCTGAAGAGTCTTCTGTATCTGTTCAATATTAACCCGAACAACAAACCAAATGATTTTCCCCTTTGTGAAAACAATTCTACTGATTTTGATTGACTCTGTCAAGCTATGAAGAAACCTTCGCTTTTACGGTGACATCCCAAATTTGACAGAGGTACTTTAAAGGGGGCATATGGAATATTGTTTTTCTAAGATAAGATAAGATAAGATAAGATATCCTTTATTTGTCCCACAATGGGGAAATTTACAGCCTCCAGCAGCAAGAATGTATGTAGAAAGAAGAAGAGAAAAAAAAAACAACAACAAACATCTTTCAATTAAATACAATATGAACACAAATGGATAAATCGCAGTACTATTTACAATTTACCTTCACATCATTTAATTATTATTATTATTATGATTGTTATTTTTTATTCATCAGCCTGACAGCAGTCGGTAGGAACGAGCGTCGGTATCTCTCCTTCTTGCAGCGCGGGTGTAACAGTCTCTGGCTGAAGGAGCTACCAAGTGCTGTCAGGGCGGGCTGGAGGGGGTGGGAGGGACTGGCCATCATAGCTTTTAGCTTAGTTAGCATCCTTCTGTTGCCCACCTCCTCCAGAGTGTCAAGGGAGCAACCCAGGACAGAACTGGCCTTCCTGACCAGTCGCTCCAGTCTCTTTCTGTCCCGGGCCGAGATGCTGCCTGACCAGCAGACAATGCCATAATACATGGCCGAGGCCACCACCGAGTTATAGAACGTCTTAAGGAGTGACCCCTGAACCCCAAAAGACCTCTGTTTCCTGAGTAGGAAGAGTGGGCTCTGTCCTTTCCTAATCAGGGTGTCCGTGTTTGTGGACCAGTCCAGTTTGTTGTTGAGAAGAACACCAAGGTACTTGTAGGAGGTCACCCTCTCTATGTCCATACCCTGGATGTTCATCGGTGCTGGTGAGGACTTTTTCCTGCAGAAATCCACAACCAACTCCTTAGTTTTCCTCGGGTTGATCTGGAGGAGATTCTGCTGGTTGCTTGTATTCAAATAGTAAAGTGTCTGCCCAGTGCCACCCATCATGTGTGAAATTAGAAGTCATTTGTTCTTCTGCCCATTTATGAAAATGTGTGTGAGCGCTCCATCCTGCCCTTCTGCCTCACGGTTATGTAAGAGTTGGGCTGATTTACATAAGACTGCCCCTCACAATGAGTTATTTCTGCCCAGGGTTGAGCCAAAGCACGGATGGAGGTTAAATTAGCCAGTTGGAACACTGCAGAAGCACTATTCTTTTGCAGTCTGGATGTTGGGATTCTCCCGAAGTTTAATACCACAAAAAGTTGTTCTAATACTTCAATAAGCGGTTTTGCTTTGTTGCCACTAAGTCACCTAAGGCGCCACATGCCCTACCTCTGCCCCTGATCGTCATGGTAACCAAAGTCATTCCCTGCATTGTATGAAACTTTTAAAAATCCTTTTACATAAAAGCATAAACCTCTTTTTGATAGACGTCCTGTTTATCCAAACTGTTTCTTTTACTCAGTTTGTGTATAAAAGATAACCCCTGAATAATAATTTGAGCCTGTTTTGAGGCGCTTTCCGCTCACTTCATAAAAGTATTGGTATCTCTCCCTGGGGCAGCCGTCATTTGTTTACACCTAACCTCCCTTATCCACCCTCACTGCTTTGCTTTGAGCGTCTCAGGTGCAACGACCTCAGCTTCCCTGCAGACGAGAACATGGAATGAAGGCTTCTACTTGACATCGATGCACTTTTTTTTTCTTCCTTGCTATTGTATGCAAATTGCAAAAGATGAGGTTGTTTTGAAGTGTAAATGTTGATTTGGGGTAACGCCACTGTATTTAACATTGCCTTCCCTGTGGATTAGATTAAAAACAAAACAAAATAAAAAAACTAATGTTTCCATATGCGCTTCAACAATAATAGTAAAGACGACTCAACATTTATCCCAGATACTGGTATTGGAAATGCCATTAAAGATGCTCAAATTAAGAGGCAAAAGTTGACTAACTCATCGAGATATGTAAACGAACTGACAGATACAAGCAACTGAAATATGGACGGTCTGACACATTGACCAACAGGAGCCTGACGGGCGGACAAGACAGAACCAAGCACCTGTCCATCTGACAGATGGACTGAGTTAACAGAGAGATGCACAGACCAAATGACTAACTAACTGACAGATGACAAACCGATTAACAGATGAATGGACCGACTCAGCGGGCATCAACATGGACACGATGACTGGTTGACGAATGGATGACAGAGCAATGGACCTACTGGAACTAACGGTTGAATGGACTGTCCAAAACAGATGGACATGCACTGGCACACAATGGGGACCAATAAACTGGATGGTTGGCTAGACATCTTCATGGCCGGGACAGACAGGTACCACCGTGGATTGACCAACTTCGAGACCAACAGACAGATGGACAGACGGCCGGACGAACAGACTGCCCGCGAAACATGAACCGACTGACAATGAATATGAGGGATTGTCTCGTAGGCCAGTTTGACCGACAGATGGACAAAGATGGCAGCAGAAACAAATGCATTTCCAGACTGCTCGACAGACTTGACAAACTGGAGAAATTCATCCATCGACAACTTTCTGCACGTCACTGCCTGTATCTACTTCCATCTATTTGCCGCAGGTTCTGAATAAGTGTGTGATCAACGACAACAATCCAAGATGAAGAATTTTCCTCTCATTTGCATAATGTATCACCAGTTGTAGTCAAACCAGCTGTCGCATTGCAATGCAGCCAGCTAGTCCCATGTGTGCCGTGCACTAAGCAGCTCCCAGGCACGGACTATTCATCTGCTAAGCCTCCAGAGCACCGGCACCACCAAGTCTCCTTGCTCACAAATCAGACGCATGGGCACCAAAGTGATGAAACACTACATTCATCAAGAAATTTGTTTGGGGGATTGTTCATTTCCTAGAGCCAACGGCAGACGCGAGTGAAGCTTTTATTGGAGGATTAAAGGGCTAGACGGCGGTGGGGGGGGGGGAGGCTGAGGTGAGGCGGCAAAGATGGCCGGGCGAGGTGGAATGAAGATGAGGACACAGCTGCGAACGTTATCGGTCCATTTAATGGCTCCGTTATTAGCTATCAGATGGGCAAGAGTGCACTTACCAGTGGGCTAGAGGGCACCTAACATTTACTTTGTATTAGCGGTGATAAACCACCACTGCGCGGACGTGTACTCTGTTGTGTTAGGCCGCAGACTTCATGAGCGCTCATTTTGCTTGCCGTAGTAGAACAGTAAACAACAGGACAGTAATTTGCACCAATTATCGTTGCATCAATATAACCGTCCACCCTCCCAAAATTATGACGGCAATGGCGGTCTTCTTATCCCTCACAAACCCCTAAGTAGACTGCTGATGAACAAAAAGATCAACAGACATCTTCTGTTAGTTTTTATGTACAGGTGTCAGCACATTTGATCTCTCCAGAACGTTGTTTGGTGTGTAAGGAAGATCAAGCACTTCCTCCAAAATTTGGGAGCATTATTGTTAATTTCAAGCAATGGTGCCGGGCGAGCTCAGTCGGGTCGCGGAGTCTTGGATTTGTTGGCCGTTACCTTCTTACGTGACTGTTGAGTGTCAACATCGTACAGGTTCGCTCCAACACGGTTCATTGGGTGAGTTTGTAATTGTTATGTAGAGGGATGAAAAGAAAGCACAAAGTCCCTCCATCCCATTGAGCGGACATCTCCTGTTTGTCCCCTACCCTTTACGTCAACTTGGGTCTGATCGCTCATCTTGGGCCATGATTTCGTACACTTCTGGTGACGCGGGGCTGCAGCAGCATGGCTCGTCATCATGTGGCTCATTCAGTGGCGACGGGTCGAATCCCTTCCCGCCGAGCGATTGCAGCGTGGTCTTATTGGAGCACGCCGACATGATGTGAAAGCACGACTGCACACTATAAGACAGGTCAACATTTATTTGCACCGGCTGCGTTAATAAAACAAAGCACTGTATTTGAAAGCACTTTAGGACTTAGGCCATCCCTTTCCGCCTAAAAAATAAAATTCAACAAAATCACAAAGACTATATGTCTCTGCAATTGCTCCACAGCACACGATGGCATAAACTTTGTCGCCAGACCTCAGGGGAGCACATGAAATGTTATGTGGGGGGGTATTAACATAAACGCTGTAATAGTATTGGATGTGGCGAAGGGAAGCGATCTGTGAAGATGCCTTGCTCATTTGCTTGTCGTCATTTAACTTAACATGCACGCTCTGGGGATGTGGGAGGAACTCAACAGTACCGGTAAAAAAAATAAAATTAAAAAAACACACAACCGAAGCAAAGGGACAAGTTCTGAAGGCCGGCGCACAGTTTTGAACCCATAACCTTTGAACTGTCAAGCGGGGATGCTAATCGGTCATCCACTGTGCTTCTCAGTGCAAATAAATTCAATGTTTGATGTCAGGATTCACTACCTCTTGACAGAATCGATCACAGCTGAGAAGCATCCTTGTTGATGTTATCTGGTCGGAACCAGCGAACATTTTTGCATTCCAAAATAGGCCTTCAACGAAAACCCACTGTCCTGAGTGACAGCACCAAATCAAATGAGAGGCTTAATGCTCCGCACAATAGCTTACACATCTTGACATACACACACTTGTTTTTGTCAAATTATTATTTGGACTACAATAGTGGCTTCCAGTTATTTTATTTTGTCTAACAAGGAAATGGCATTTTCCCCCTTTCAAAACATAGAGCAACATTTCCCACTTTTTAATGTTTTACTGCATAGTGCTGAAATTACAAATGTGTCACCATCAGATAATGTAAGATAAAAAAAAAATTAAAAAAAGAAGTTCTTGGAAGGCCCACTTGCTGCACATAATAGATAATTATGACTATTGCACATAGTTTAAAATTTGTACTTAAGATGTGTATTACTTCAAATATTTACTGTAAAAAGATAAATAAAAAAATGGAAACTCATGCGTTTGAACAATTACCGGTACTGAATTGCGCAGTTCTGACTTCCAAGAAAAAAAAAAGGCTAATTTGAAAATTAGACAAATTACTTCTTTTGAGAGGAAACAAATACAGAAAATTTTAACAGCACCTTTTGGGAACATGACAAAAATTGTAGTGGGTGAAGAGCATTGCCAGTTTTGGTTTCATGACTGACGGAAGGTTGAGCTTTGAAACTTCCTTTGTTTTTGTGTGTGTTTTGTGTGTATGTATGTGTGTTTTTTTTTTTTTTATTCAAACAACCTGGAAGTGGAACAGCATTGTAGATTTGAAAAGGCTTCACGGTATTGACTTACTGAGAGCTGGTGTCATGAAGAGGCTCAAGATGGCTCATTGTGCTGAAGTCGTGCTCCAGCACCTGGCGAGGAGTCATCCGCTGGGCGGCATCGAGCTGGAGCATTCCTTTCAGCAGCTCCACAAACTTCTGCACATCCGCTGTCTTGGCCGCTTTATTGGCAATATGCCTGGTGTTCAAGATTCCCGGCTGGAACTAAATAAAATTACCCATGTCATACATTGACACGGTTTTGAAGTTAAGACGTTAAGAGTGACTGCTTACATGAAGAAGGCGATCAAGAGAGCGGAATTTAAAGCGTCTGGCCTCTTTGGGTATTGAGGTGGTCTCTTTCTGATACTGTTCTGGTGTCTAGAGACGAGAGAGGCTCGAGATAAGCCTGCGTTTCTATTATTTTATTTAAACAAGTAGAATCAGAGGCACATACCTTGAGCTTCCAGCTGAAATTGCGCTCCATCTGGAAGAAGCAACTGGTCTGCAGTCCAGCTTCAAGAACATTATCCGGAGGCTGGCCTTGAGTCTCCACAATATACCTGACCTGAAAATACAACACCAAATTCACTATTTACCATTCAGAATTTGGATCCATCCATCCACCCATCCATTTTCTATAGCACTTATCCCTATTATGGTCATGGGTGGACTACATAAGAATATACTGTACTGTACATCGGAAATTATGAGACGCAAGTGGACTCATGTTCAAAGCATTCAGACTCCCGCGTTTATTATTCGAAAAGTTACATCTCTTTAAAAACTGATTTGTAGAGGTTAACTTCTTTTTACACTTGTATCGCAATTGATGTTAAACAATGAGATTGGTGAAGCACATTTACAAGGTTTCTTGTCCTACGCGGAAATATGGGCTGAAATGAGTATTGTAATATCGTAAAGCCAATTTCAAAGTAGGGTAAACGTATACTTACTTATACTTACCATGTCGTATTCACTTTTCCCGGGGTAGAGCAGAGCGCCCGTGTACAAAAATGCAGCAATACAGCCGACTGACCAAATGTCTATGGCTTCTGTGAATGGTGCACCCAACAGGACCTCCGGAGACCTTGGGAGACGGAGGGAGAGAGAGAGAGATGATTAGCCATCTATTGTGAAAATAGGTTATTTTGACCAAATGTTTTCATTGCAGTTTGATGGTGTAATTACGGAAAAATTACTATTTTCCTGAACTCATCAGCAACTCTACAGAGGCGTGATAATGATCCTGATGATTTTAATCAGATGTGGTGAAGGAGGAAATCCTCTAAAACATGCAGGATAATTGCCCTCGAGCACCGGATCTGGACAGCCGATAATACATCAAGTATCAAGTACAACTTTATTGCCAAATGCATGCTTCCAGTATTTTGGTTACCTCATTAACTATCAGTCGGCGTATACTGATTTAATCTGACTCACCGATAGGGGAGTGTCTGAATGAGCGAGCCCTGTTTGGCGGTGGACACCTGAGCAGCCAGGCCAAAGTCGATCACCTTAATCTTGTAGGGTTGCTGCACTTGGTTGACCAGCATCACATTCTCCATCTTGAGGTCTGCGTGTATGATCTGTGAGACCTTCAAGTGGTCCAGCATGTCTGCCAGCTAAAAGGTCATCAAGATCAATTTCATTTCAAAAGTAAATTCCAGCCATTTTCTCCCTAGGTGAGCATACCTGATGGACAACAGGCCTGATCTCCTTGAGCTGAAGTGGTCTGAAATTTCGCTCTTTTACAAAATCGTACAGACTTTTGTCCAACAGCTCAAATTCAATGCAAACATGTCCGGTGATGCTGAAGATGCTGTTCCATTGCACCAGGTGGCATTTGTCAGCATCCATCTTTTTGATTTTTAACAGGGCAAGGATCTATAAAGACATTAGGTGGCACCTGTTACATATTACACATCTGTACCTTAACATTTAGCATAAACACTACGAATCCACGCTGACATTAAAAAATGCCTCGGTTCAGAGCAGGAGGTGTTTACCCTCTATGTGCAGACGGCAAATTAACGCCTGTGTGAAGCCAATAGTTTCTAAAATATTTACTTGAATGGTCAGAGCAGTAATTAAATACAGAGACATCTCTAAATCGGCAACACTTGCGGCAAGCCATTGCCCTTGTTCGCTTGCGCTGCTGACATGCAAAATAAAAGCAGCACATACTTTATATTTTACTTTTGACTTAATAAAGACGGTCATGAGGGCCCATCAGTGACGGTGGACGGACTAGATGTGAGCCGTGGGTCCTAATTTGCCGAGATGTGCTTTTTCAGTCCATTCAGTGGGTCTGGGGAAAAAAAGATTACGGCCAACCAACTTCTGGTACTCTTGAGAACCACCAGTGAGGCAGAGCATGAATCAGACTGAATTTTCAAAAAAATATATACACCACTTTAATATTATTATTAATAATAATAATAATAATAATAATAATAATAATAATAAGACATTTCATTGATAAGCGCCTTTCAAAACACTCAATTTATAGTAAATATTTTAAAGAAACACCTCCATAATAAAACTGAATACAGTATGTTTGTGATTTTTTAAAACTTTTGCTTTGTACATGCAGCACAAAAAAAGCTGCAGACATTAAAAATATACATTACCAGTGTATGACGGACACTTCGTGTAGTAGGAAAGTTCTGAGCGTGCCCTCGTTTCCTGATCTGGCGCATTCGTAACCTCGAAATCTCGAACGTCGGGACATTTCGTTACTACGGGTAGTTAATGGATGTCACCCACCTCATATATGGCCCGTTTGGCTGATGTTCCGTGGTTCTTGATGGTCTTAACCGCCACCGTCTTGTTGTCGGTGGTCTTCCGACATTTAACCACGTTCCCGTAGGCGCCGCGACCCAGGACCGACAACACGTCATAGCCGGACGACTTTGAATGAATTCGCGCTCCGGGTGAAAACTGGTTGTCCTCGGAGCCGGAAGAGTCCATTCTGGGGAGGACCGGGTGGTCGTCCGACTGTACGCACGGCTCTTCTGTCGAGGACATGGGGAGCCCCAGTCACCTCGCCCGGAGGTGCAACAGTCGAGAAGCACCCTGGTCGCGGGTGTAGGTAGGGAAACGCTACCTTTGACTTTCAAGTGCTTTGTGCCATCACGGTTAATGTTGGAACGTAACATTTTCGTCAGGGGTACGGGGACGAGCTGATATTATGAGTCGGGGAGGGCCTCAAAGTCTCCACGGTGTCCGTATGTGCTCCCCGCCTTCAGTCGACCTGAGCCGGCGTGCTGTTTGTGACGAACGAGCAGCGTGGGTTTTATTCAATGACACGTCGAGTTAGCGATGTATAGCGTGCGATGTATAGCGTGTGTATGGGCCTTGTCATCTTTAATAAACGCGACAGGCTGTTTGTGTAAATATGCCGTTCCCGCTTAGCATGTTACTGGCAGGCATGAAAAAAAATCCAAAAGCAGGAGAAAACTACTACTGTCGAGCATCTCTTTCTTCTCGCCACCCCTCTTTTTTTACTGACCGCTGAGATAAAAAAAAAAAATTCAGTATTTTCTTTCGTCAGGAAAACCAATGTCACTGGGAAGAGTTGGAATAAACGAACAAAACGGTATTAAAATGTTGTTTTTTTGTCAATCTATTAAGAATTAAAGAAGCTGTTGCATTTAAATACCGTTCCTCAAAAAGTGGTCAAAAATGAGTGGCCTGTGATCACTTAAAAAAATAATAACGAGGCTGATCTCCTGAGGCCTAACAATTTCCTTACGTGTGGACCGAAAGGGTTCAATTTAACACGCTGAGTAATCATGATTCTGATTATAAATAAATTAATTTTTAATTACGCAGACACAATTAAGTCCTCCTAAATACAACAAAGACTTTTTAAGCGACTTTTCAAGCTTTCTTGCGGAAATCAGGCTGAGATATGATCGTATTCTCCTAATGGGGGATTTTAATATCCATGTATGTTGTCCGGAAAAAACGCTAGCAAAAGACTTCTTAAGACTTATCGACTCTTTTAATTTTGTGCAGTATGTGACCAGCCCGACACACGAACAAGGACATATTTTAGACCTTGTCCTTGCTCATGGTATAACGGTGTCAAATCTGGAAGTCCTTGAAAATGGAATTTCTGATCACATGGCAGTTTTATTTGACGTAGTCTTATCGCATGCTGCTGTGAAATCTGGCGCTCCTAGTTGTAAACGCCGAATTTTTAACCCTCGCACTGCTAGTCGTTTCTCTGATGCCTTTAATAACCTTTGCGTACCCTCGTCTAACACAGAGGAACTCACCTCTTGGTTCGACTCGTCGTGCCGGGCCATCCTGGATTTGGTGGCTCCTTCAAAAATTGTGCTGCCAAAGCCTAAACCCGAGCCATGGTTTAACGACATTACCCGCGCAGCTAGGCAGGAGTGTCGCAAAGCTGAACGCAAGTGGAAAAGAGACAAATTGCATGTCTCTTCTCAAATTTGGAAAGACAGCTGGCGTATCTACCAGCTCACAGTAAAAGAGGCCAAAAGAAAATATCTGTCGGACCTTATTCTCGCCAACCGTCACAACCCTCGTGCACTATTTAAAACGATAGATTCTGTACTCAAACCCCCTCTGCCTACTTGCTCGGATTCTTCAGCCGAGATGTGCAACAGATTCCTTCAGTTCTTTATTGATAAGGTCTCTACAGCTAGGATTCCGGTCCCAAATACCGCATCTGACCCCTCTGTCCATGTTCCATGTTCAGCTGTCCTAAATTCTTTTGATACTGTGTCCTTGGCGCTTTTGGAGGATGTAGTTCGCCAGACGAAGCCATCTGGCTCCCCTTGCGACTCTCTTCCCCCACGCTTCTTTCAGGAGGTTCTCCCGAGTGTTGGTGCATCGGTCTTGGATATCATCAACAGCAGCCTTTCTTCTGGTGTAGTTCCCCAACAGTTTAAACATGCTGTGGTCCAACCCTTGATCAAGAAACCTGGTCTTGATCCAGATGAGCTGTCAAGTTACAGACCCATTTCCAAACTGCCTTTCATTTCCAAAATTCTGGAAAAAGTGGTGCACATGCAGTTGAAACTTTTCTTGGATGAACATAACATCTTGGAGGTCTTCCAGTCAGGTTTCAAGACGATGCATAGCACGGAGTCAGCCCTGTTACGCGTTTCTAATGACATCCTCCTGGCAAATGACTCTGGAGACCACGTGTGTCTGGTTTTATTGGACTTAACTGCAGCATTTGATACAGTGGATCACAGTATTCTGCTGACTCGTTTGCAGCACTTGGTGGGCATTGGCGGGAGTGCTCTTGATTGGTTTAGGTCCTATCTAGCTGACAGGACCTTTTGTGTCAGCCTTGGCTGCTCTGAATCACGCACTGCTCCCCTGTCATGTGGTGTTCCACAGGGCTCAATTCTGGGGCCTCTGCTGTTCTCGCTGTATCTGCTCCCATTGGGTTCCATCTTAAGGAAACATGGTATTCCTTTCCACTGCTATGCAGATGACTGCCAGATCTATGTCCCACTGAGCAAGAAAGACACCTTCTCATTAAGGCCACTCCTATCCTGTCTGGAAGAAATCAAAACCTGGATGGCACAAAATTTCTTGAAGTTCAACGAAAAGAAGACAGAGGTGATATTGTTTGGCCCCAGTGGACCTTGTACATTCCATCCTGTAGACTTGGGCCCCCTATCTCCTTATCTGAAATCAACGGTCTCAAACTTGGGACTTAAACTGGACAGTGATTTCAAACTCGATCGGCAAATTGGTGCCGTTGTTAAATCCAGCTTCTTTCACCTAAGACAGCTGGCCAAAATAAAACCTCTCCTCTCACATGAACACTTTGAGACAGTAATTCATGCCTTTGTCACATCCCGGCTCGATTACTGCAACGCCATGTACTTTGGAGTCAGCCAGTCCTCCATCAAGCGCCTTCAGCTGGTACAGAATGCCGCTGCTCGCCTCTTGACTGGTACTCGTAAGAGGGAGCATATAACTCCTACTTTGGCATCCCTTCACTGGCTCCCCATTCATTTTAGAATTATTTTTAAGATCCTCCTCTTTGTTTTCAAATCTCTGAATAATCTCGCGCCACCTTACCTCTCTGAGCTCATACGCCCCTACACCCCTGCCCGGCGCCTCAGGTCTGTGGACCAGTCTTTGCTAGACGTACCAAGAACTAAACTGAGGCTCAGAGGGGATCGAGCCTTTTCTGTTGCTGGTCCATCTCTCTGGAATGACCTCCCACTGAACATTCGGCAAGCCTCCTCGCTGCCCATCTTTAAAGCCCTCCTCAAAACTCACTTGTATTCTTTGGCGTTTGACTCAGCATGACTTAGATTTGCTATTGGTTTTACTGCTTGGTGCTTTCTACCGCCTTATTACTTATTACTTATTACTGATTCGTCTTACTGTTTATTGTATATGTTAAATCGCTCCATGTACAGCACTTTGTATGCAGCGATGGCTGTTTGAAAGTGCTCTATAAATACTGTTGACTTGACTTGACTTGTTGTTGACTTAACACAACTCCCATTGCCAACGGATGTGCTGTCCTGCGTCCATATTCAGGGTTCGGCGACACAAATTATGCCGCACTGTATAATTTTCTTCCCCACTGTATGAATGTGATGAAACGAATCATTTTAGACTGTATCTAGTACTCGGTGAACCATATCGCTGCCATCTAAACCTCCTAAGCCACAACTTGGTAAAATTGCATAAAAAAAAACTAATCTACATACGATTGGTCAGTCCACACTTTGGGTCTTACATTTCCAAATTATTGCACATTTTCATGTTGGAAATGGCTTGCTCTCCTTAACGAAGCAATGTTAATTGTTGAACATGATTTTGGAGGTACGAAGATTCCGCCCGATGCCGACGATATGTACGTCTACTGAAGAATTTCCGACGGAAAGGTTTGGTCATGTAACAGTTTCCACAGAGTGTACGTGTAAAACTACTGTGACACCGTCTGTCGGAAAAATGACCTCCTTTGTTCAAGGTATGATAAGAACCCCGAGTTGTCTATTGGGTACGTATATTCAATAGTTTGCCATCAATACTTTTCAAGGTTGAAATGACATTAATCGTTTTTGTTTTTTAATGATGAAGTGATTGCCAACTCTTCAATGTGCCGCCCGCCATGTTCAGCGCTTCAACTCGACTTCTGAGTTTCAAAATGTTTCCCAATGACCTAGGAAGACAAAGGAGAAAGAGTCGGGATCCTTGGATGCCAGACAGTATTGTGCGGACATTCCTATTCACAAAATAACGAATGAACCATGTCCATTTAACACCAGCTTTTCACTAGTGTAGATTTTGTGCATACCGTACGTGACCTCACTTTTATGTTGCTGTGCGTTAACACTTTGTCAGAAAGCAATCATAAGTTCATTTGGCAAACAAAACAGGCTTTGCAGTGTGTGGTAAATCCATGTAATTTGTGATTCATCATTATAAGATATCCCATTTGGACATGGCTTTGCGTAATGAAGTGTGCACTTGGTTCAAGGCCATTTGCCCTACTATTACGTTTTCACGCTTTAATGGTTGGGCTAATGTCATTAATATTCGATTGCAATTAAATGATCAACATGAATGAGAAAAAAAACACATGTGGCTACCGCACACCTAACGTTTTCATATAATCGCCTCCATTAACTGAAACAGTTAGGCACTGGCGTATGGTGTAGGGTTTTAGGCAATTTCAAATGACTGCTGAGGATTTTAGAAAAAAAAAAAATCTGAGGCAAAACAACTGCATTACAGGTTGCAAAATTATCCATCCATCCATTTTCTAATCCGTTTATCCTCACAAGGGTCGCAGGCGTGCCAGAGCCTATGCTAGCTGTCTTTGGGCAGTAAGCGAGGTACACCCTGAACTGGTTGCCAGCCAATAGCAGGGCACACATAGACGAACGACTATTGACACTCACAACCCCAGGACAATGTAGAGTGTTCCATTAACCTGCTGTGCATGTTTTGGGAAATCGGGGAGGAAACCAGAGTACCCGGAGAAAAGCCACACAGGCACGGGGAGAACATGCAAACTCCACACAGGAAGGCCGTAGCCGGAATCGAACCCACGTCGTCTGCACTGTGAGGTGGGCGTGCTAACCAGTCGTCAACTGTTGTGCCTGCAAAAATATAAATACAGAAAACAAATGAAGATAGAAAATGTATAAATATAGAGAAATAGTAAAGTGCTTAATTGAAAAGCTTTGACAAATTCACATACATTTAAAAACAATCCAAACCAAGTTAAAATATGTAGCTACTTCTCACCACAGGGTGAAGTCAAGATGAACCCTGGTTGTGGTTGATGGTTAAGAGATAGATGCACATCTCAGCATAAAGAGAATGTAAGATGACTGAGTGAATATTGCATCAAGAGGAGATATTTCACTTGCAGCTGGGCCAGTGTCGTCCACGTGGCGTTTGCAATGGCCGCTTTTGGTTTATGCACATGGATGGTTGTGTTGGACCAAAAGGGACAGCTTTTGAAAAGGTCTCGTGAGAAGTTATGAGTTGGCAGTTGGATGTTATGTCAAAACAAGTCAACATGCCAAATCATTATCTGAAATTGATGTCACTTTTGTACCAACTAGTCTCGATCCGGTGGTAAATATGGCGCGGTGGTGATCTTTCTGCATGTCATACAACGGCAATTAAAAAGATCATATTTCAGAGGTCGTCGTTTGCAGAGAAAGCATGTCTACGATGTGCATACTTTCCTTAATCTTTTTTTGCTGTGATTATTATGTATCTTATTTTGGTGTTCTGTTTATCTTTCCTGTTTTCCACAAGTCTCTGGACCAACTTGCCTAACCTAGGACCTCGGGTATCTCGTATTTAGTGCCATATTACGTGGAAGTGAAGAAAATACCTTGAATCCTTGAATTTTATACTAAATACTGGCAACAACTGACAATTCTAAGATTTTAGTTTTTTCATTTGAGATTCCAAGTTTGTTCAAATACACACAGACACACATATACATATGTCCTATTTAGGACCACTATTGGCATTTTAACACGTCTTTTTTTTGGAGGGGTGGGGGGGTCACAATGTCAGGTCAGATGTGGCCCACGGGCCACACGTTGCCCAGGCCTCCCCTTCGGCCAAAACAAGAATATGCTCAATAGGCTGTATATTTCTGGCTAGTTTTTCACTGCCTTCGGCACTTCTGAGAGTCACTGGGATGAGGGTGATGGGGAAAACGGATGCATGGTGAGTTTACTCTTACCACCAAAACTGCTCCTGAGAAAGACCCTCATTATCCTTATTTGTTGAAGAAAGCGGCTGTCATCCTGTTTTTCTTTTTTTTTTAAATCTCATGCTGATTTTATGTTACGCACTGTATCTCAGTTGTCGGTATGTTAGGTTTTGACATCTCTTTGACAACTCTTTCATCCTTGAGAAAAAAAAATAGCTGAATTGTTCTCAAAATGATGTCCTTTCAGATGTGATACTGCAGTCTTTTTTTTCCAGGCCAGTCTAAATGAAAAAGCACTGCAGACAGAGAGTGGAGAATGAAATCTGCACCTAGGGCTGCTTTATCTCCAAGAGGTGGGCTTTAAAGGCCCTAAAATGGATCCAATTACGGAGAGGGCTTTTTTTCGGAACCGTGTGTAATTGTGTAACCCTCATTTTCCTGGCACGGGGGCTCCGACAGAGGCCTCTCATCTCCCCTAAGCCTCCTCTTTCTGAGGCACAACGCTGAAATGAGATCTCGTCTTAGCGGCGGAATTGCCGAAAGTATTGCAATGAACACCAAGAGAACAAAATCACCTTCTTACAGAGAAATCCCTCAGAAAAAAAAGAGGCTTGCACTCCCATATCATTACTGGCCTCTGAGCTGACTTTGAAATGCCGCGATAAAGTGAAGAGGTCTGTGTGATGTTTACTCATGATCACCTCCTGCACTTGAGAGGACATTGAAAAGGATTACGTTCATGTGATCTCATTTTAACTGGATACAAAGATACTACCTAACTGGTGATGTGTAAAAATCCGAAGCAGTCATGGAATTTGTTGTTAGTGGTGCTAGAATTACTTGATATATTGTACAGAGCGTTCTGGGCTGGGTTGGACTATGCACCAAAAAGAAAAATGTCCCTGTCATTTTTGGCTTAGACCGGCCCATCATAATAAGCAGACCACAATCGACTAGTAATGTGTGTACAGTATGTGTTCCGTGCAAAGGCTGAATTTTCACATTTCACATGCAACAGGGACATTGAGTTGTCAAAATCTGCTGAAAGTGATGCCCATTATAAATGTATTGAAAAACCTTTTATTAACCCCCGCCCCAACTTCCTAAAAAAGCAGGGATAAACCTCCAATAAATGTTTTCTATGAAAATCATTGAGTTGGTGCACCCCCCCCCCCCAAACTTCCCCAGTATACAGCAAAAGCATGACCTATATGTGCGCATACATACATACATATAACATGCAGTTTGGTTACTCAAAGAGAATGCACGTGCTACTTAAACTCCTGTACAATTCTGTATGTATCAGATGTGTACATTCTTGGAAAAGTTGTTGAACTGAGCATGTGTATTTGTTGAAGTTCACCATGTGTCCCTCACATCTCGTAAGAATCAGCTGCATCCTCTGTTAAGGCCCTCTTAATAGCTCATAAATGTTTTATGGTGGCGCATGATAGTGTAATGACATCTGGCAGTTCTGGCTTCCTTGCCTGTTCTTTCATGCGGCGCTGAGAGACTGCTGGAAAAAAAATGTATGTTTTACTGCGATAGCAAGATGTTAATGATGCCAACTTTGTGGTTTCAGATCAAGAAAACTGTCAGCGATGTTGTAAAAATGTGAGTTTTTGTGGGGGGAAAAAATACCGCAAAAGATGATATTGATGTGAGGTAGTGGCCACTCCATGCTGAATGGGTTGTGAAATTCTTCCTGCCAATATTCCATCTTTGGAGGTAGCATCACAGCTGTAGTGGGTGTGATAAATATTTTACATGAAACATTGAATAAAAGGTAAAGACAGATAAATGCTTTACCTTGAATGGCACACATGCGGTAATCTCCGTGGTCATATTGTGATTGGGGCAAGTGGTGCAGTGCCCTTTCAAAGCCAGCAGATGGTGCGGTTTTGTGGATTTTTTCCCCCAACGATCAATACAGGCTAGCCAGTCACTAGTTTTCTATGAACTCGCGGTTAAAATGACTGTGCTTAAAAGTCGGTGTGACAATATATTACATTTGCCGGTTTCAAGTTATTTCAGTGACTTGTTCACGCAAAGGGTGTCAGCAATTATTTCCATGCCTTCCTAGCTTGTGCCTACACTGAAAAGCACACAAATTAATTTGCTAGTCGCCTTTTAGTTGTATTTTTCAGAGTACAAAGGATGTTCTTAACAGTTTTACACATTCCCTACTAAAGTGTCAGCTGTGCACACCAAAAAAAACCCCCAAACAACAATCACTGCCAATCATGCATTAAGATACTGCAGGTGTGAATTATGTGAGGTCTAAATTGTACGTGGCTTAATCCTAAAACGTGACTTCATGATGATTGGAAGGTTTCTGGGCACCTTGAGGAACAAGCGCGGAATTAATCTTCTGTTGCCACATTTCGTCACTCTTTACTCGGGTTGGCTGCCAGCCATTTTACAACACGATGCCTTGTTCGTACACAAGAGGCTGGACCCCGACTGTTTTTAGCTCATATGCTGAATATCTCCGTTTATTTCATCATGGTTCAATACATTTTCTTTTTAATCAGTTTGGTTTCTCTAAAAGCTTTTGAGCTTTTGAGGTCAGGTTTCTCACAATGTGACGCCTCACTCCCAGAAACACTTCATTATACGCGGCTTTTCCGTTTGCATGATATGCTGTGTGATTTTAAGAGCTTCGTGATCGCGTCGTCTGTGTGACGTTAATCTCAGCATTTAAAAGTGTTCAAGGGATTTGTCTCATATCGAAGCAATATGTGATGTTCCCAAAGCACTTTTTAAAATCTCTATGCAGTATGCGTTACTTTTGATGACCTGAGGATTAAAGAGCAGTTGATGAGATCGACACAGATGCTTCAATGTTGGAATCATTATCTTACACAGTATTTATTACAAAGAAGAAACAGCTCGGTGAGGTGTATCAGGCAACCGTTCGCAGTTGACCATTGTCATTACTGATAAGATGAATTTTTCAAGTGTTTTTTTTTAATCTATTGCATATTTTACACTATACATTCGGAAATAATAATGTTTAAAAACTAGATATGTGAGGATAAACTACAACCTTAATGTCTTAAAATTAACAGGGGTTAATATGTTTATAATTCCATAACATCAGAAGTTATTTTTACTGTGTGGATAGTGAACATTTTGTCCTCAAAATAAATGTCAGTTATTTCCTATGGGAAATATCGTCACATAGAACATTGGATCATAAAATCAACTTGAGTCAGGTTATTTTTGTTAAGGGGTGTTCTTTACGAGGCTGGTGTCATGGGTTCTCAACATCTCGGGGCCTCCCATCGGCTTCTACAATGTGCTAATGTCAAGTCGACCATGTGTTTTCCCATAGATACAATGATATTTCCCCCTTATCCTTTCTCGTTTACGGTTGAAAAATGCTCAAACTGGTGAAGCATCCATTGGAAAAGGTGCTACTTGACAACAAAAACCAAACTAGCGCCGGAGTCACGCACCGTCTGCAGCTCTCATGTATCATTCATTGGCTCGGAGAACTTTTCAGGACCCCCAACCTCTGCCGGCAAAACTTTGTGCGTGTGTGTGTGTGTGTGTTAAATGTCAGTTTAAGCTCCACTGGGCGCGCACACATCCTCACCCCCCATATGTATTTTTATTTATATATTCTGCAAACAAGCAGAGTTTGGAAGACAAAGGCGTGACATTGGTACAAATCACTCGCGATTTCAGGCACTTAACATGAGTGTTTTTGCTTGAGCATTTCCAGGAGGTCCACAGTTTACAATGGCCCCGAACTACGGTGCTTCGTTGTTACGTCCAGTGAGCAAACCAACCACAGAGGTAAGGAGAACAGAAAACTTCCCTCATTTGTTTAATATGTGTGTGTGTGTGTGTGTGTACACATATACACACACACATACACACACACACACACACACACCAATACATATTTAGATACCTATAGATGATAGCGTTCCACACTCATAGTAATGACAGAATTTTGAAGATATTTAAATTGTTCTGGTAGTGAATTTTCTATAGGTTGGCAGCTCTATTGATTGGCTTTGCTCATTCAGGACCTGTTGTCCACTCAGTCTATATCCTGTCAAAATGTTCATATGAGCAAAGTTGTGTTCATTTTTTCCCTTAATATGAGCACTATGCAAAGCACTGGTAATAGGGAGGGGGGGACTATTTTGTGTGAAGTGTTTTTTTGTTTTTGTTATTGTTGTATTGTGCCAAGTTAGCAATGTATTTGTTTTAATATAATTGATCCCAGTGTATTGTTTTATAAATGTATCTTTAATTCAAATAAGGTTGAGGGGGTGAGTACTATTGTCACCTTTGATCATAGCGACATATAATATGTCAGTGCAAATTATCACAATATAACACAATGCGGCTGAACAAATGCATAACACACCCATACGTAACGTAACACAGAGACATAAAGCAAAACAACGTCGCGCAAAGCAATGTTATGCAAATCAATATAATGCATCAAAATGTAACTTCATGCAACATTATGCAAATCAAATTATTGCAATGTGCCAGTGTATTAAAATCTACTGAAACACAATGTACCACTATTTTCATTTCACTGATTCTCATCTGCTGAATTTATATGTAGATGCTATTTTTCCCCACATATAATGGTGACTGTATTTGTGACTTTACCAGTATAGGTTAGTGATAGAAACGCACAGATTCTTTTTCCGTCTGCGACGTAGGAACTTAACTCTGTCGAATGCCGACTTCCCAAATTGGGGTCTTTTGTTAACACAGTACAATAAAAATATATGGCTGGCTGTATGGAGAACATGTCTCACAATACACCCTTTTGGATGCATGCACAACCCTTTTGTGGTCCCATCACGATTAAAGTTAGGCCACGCTGCAGGGGATTCAATCACAGTGGACTTTGACCTATGGCGAGCAGTGTCATTCGTTGCAATGAGATCAGGCCTGAAGAGTTGGCTTCATGGCAAGTTTAAGTGTGTGTGAGGAGTGCTAATGAATTCAGCTTCCGGCCATGCCTCGGCTGATAGACCCAATATATGTATACAGATCTATGTGTGTGTGTGTGTATAAATATGTTGTGAAAGCGCTATATAAATCAGCATGTATTGTATGTATTGTATTGTATTGTATATATGGCAGTCGGGCAAGACTCCAGTAATGCAGCTATAAGCATAATCGGGCTTCAAGCAGCTTTTGTAACCTGCATACTGTATATCACAGGATTACAACCCGTGTAAAAGTTCACATCAGGTCTATTCATCAGGTGCTGTGATGCATGGCGTAATTTTCAGTGTCAGCACTACGTGTACAAAAGAGTAAATCAGATAGGCAAAGTGTTTGTGCATGTGTGTGTGCGTGTCCGTGTGTGTGTGTGAAAAGAATGGTCGTGCTGAGAAGCACTCACTGGCATTAAGTTGCAGTGGAATATGATTACGTTTGATTCAATGCTGCTCTTTCCGACTTTGTGCCACATGTGTTTATGGTGTTTATTCAGCCTTGATAGAGCAGTAAAACTTGTAACATTAGTCATAGAATGTCCAATAACCTCTGCAAAGTGTCTGTGCCGAGATATATACTGTGCGCAAAGTATATAGTGTCTCGTAATGCGACGTATCGCAACGCGACGTGATTACATAGCATATGGTAACAACATATCGTATCAGGACTTATCATAATACAACACATCGTAACACATCGTAACTGCAATAATCATGCCACACGTATAAGTTAGATGTATTTTTGGAAAACGGGAAGTGCATTAACATTAATTTGTGAAAAATATTTGAAAGAAATTTTCCTTTTCTAGCACATAGGAAAAGTCACGGATCTTTGAGTTGAGTACTTTGCGTTCGGTTCTCAATATGGGCATGAAAACAAATGTGTTGCATTATATGTCTGCATTTTTTTTTACATTGTATAGGGTTACTTTAAGGTCTCTTATTTAATTGTCCCCGCAAATGCTCGCCAATTCCGTCGGCTCTCCCAGTCAAATAGCTTGGTGCCAAGAATCTCTGCTGAATGATAGTGCCAATTAAATTATTTAGCATCTGAATAGAGTGTATATTAACAGATGGAGGCCCACGGTGAGGCTGATAATATTCTCATACTGCAGGGTTCACTGGCTTCATCTAACATTTACTCATGCACCATTTGGTGAAATTAGCCGGCGCTACACGGCCGACCCAGCGCAGGCAGGAGCTGCTCTCCAATAAGTCGATGGGAGGTATTGTATTACATGCTCCCAATGATGAGCGGCACACACCAAAAAGGATGAGACGTCCTGAAATGACGCATACCTCAGAGGATTGCTTTGGAATCCGAAGTGCAAAAATGACACAGAATGTGTGAAGTGGAACGGGAGGATTCCGAGATTCACCGGTTGCCCGGCGCCTATTTGATTTGGGCTCTGGTATTCTGGCGTACCAGGTTGGCCTGTGCCGGAAGACTGTGATCCACGCTGAAGCTTAATTCAATCCTTAATTATTCAATTGACCCGGCAGCTGGTGATCAGTGGAAATGAAGCATGAAGAGGGGATTTTATTAAAACCTGTTATCCTAAATTATATAAGCAATGTCAACTCAAATGAATATTAGCCGGGCTTGCACATAATGCTAATTAGAACAGCAACTAAGTACACATCTTATTAAAACTCACCGTTTAGATCTCACACTGTGTAAACCGCATGTACCTCCTGCCACTAAGTGAATGTGTGTCCCAAATAGTGCTTCCGAACCACAATTTTATTTCAATGGTTGAATCTCTTTTTCGGTCAAAACGGTGAGGTAAAAAAGCTCTGTTTAGATTGAGACATTTTCATCTCTTCAAGGTCTTTTGGTCCCAAGTTGGTGGCTCTTCCTGTATCTGTCAACAAATTTGGGGGCGCCCGAGAGCTGTAAAAGTGTCCTAGTTTTTCTTTTTTTTTTTGTTTGATTGTTCTCTATCATCTCTCAGGCATGGCTCACCCTGAGAAGCCATTAGCCCTGTCAAATAAAAACTTTTATCTCTTAATTCTTCCGGGGACTTAAACCTTTAAGTCTCCAAATGCAGTTGTAACGCCCCCCCACCCCCACCCCTTTCCCACAAGTCCCAGTCCCCTCCCAGCTTAGTTTATTTTACGAGTACTCATCGGGTTTATCACGGTGTAAACAAAGCGAGAACAGTGCCCTGGTGGAATTTTGGAAGACACACTTTTACAAGCGCAGATGGGATTCGAGACATTGATTATTGCAATGATTGTAGCCATGTTCTTCTGGTGGAGGTGGCGCGATCACAGGGACTTGAGCTCCGACGAAGGCCAGATGTCTCCTTCCAACCTGGGCCAATAAGTGTCATATTTACTTGTATCATTTGCTGTAATTAACTTCCCAATGGCATGGTAATGATGCAGTTCCACCGCCCCACCCCAACCCCCCATCCCCCGCCATGTGAAAAGTTCGACCTCATCAACAGTTTGGCTCACACTTTGTGAATCAATTTAGAATGAATAACCCCCACCCCCCTCCCTTTTTTTTTTGCATTGTCGATCTTCACATGCAACTAGAAATTACAATTCCTTTCGATAATTCATGAGAGTACTGAGCCACAATGCTCAGAAATAAATGATAAGAGGCCTGTAACTGTGTCTGTCAAAATCTAAATCTAAATTATAACGGATGTCCAATGGATGGACAGACTCCTCACTAGCTCGACAAGGTTCTTCTGGACTGTAGAAGTCATAAATTGGGGGGAAGTAATGCAAAACTCCCTGACATCTTCTCAGATTATATTTTATTTTTTATTTTTTGCTGTACAGGATTTGATCCAGACGCTACCGGATTTTGTCAGCTAAAGCACTGTATCTGCAGAGATCATTGCCGCCATTCAAAAATCTCAAAACACAATTGCATTCGAGGGGATGCTCCTCTATTAGCATTCACAAAATAACACAAATTTAAGTGCCAACTATCCTGAATGTGAATTCTTGACCGATACTTATGATCAACATGATATCTCACTATTTACAAACATTATTTTTGCCATGCAAAAACATTAGTGTCACAGTGTCTTATTTGGCATTCACATCCAAATCATTTCCAGCACTCATCATTACTGACAATGGTCGTCTCACAGCAGTTACGGAGTGGCATGTTTTAATAAACAGCGTTAGTGTGAATTTTTTATGTCTTGGCATTCAGATACAAATGATGTCCAACATTATTGCATTATTGTCGATGTGTAAATAAATAAATAACTGCCGTCAACGTTTTGATGCACAATATCCTGTGCATCTTTTTCAGCATTCTCGGTATAGAATCGGCATCAGTATTCGTCTTCCACCATTCACAAATTTAAAATACTTGTTTTTTAGCATTCAGATGGAAATTATTTCCAGTATACATTATTACTGGCTATAGGTGTCTCTCAGCATTTGTGCTAGTTATCTCTCAGCATTCACCTTTTTTGGAGGCACACTTGCATGAATAGGAATGCTATCCCGTCTGAATTTACATTTGTGTTACGAAACCTGGCACATTGCCTTGGGAAAGGCACATTATAACATTAATAATTAAAGTCTTGCGCTTTCTTCCAGCGCCTCTTTTTTTTTTTTTTAAGAGCCTGCAGGACATTGAAGTTAACTGTTTCTATAAAATGCTCAAACTTGCTTTCTTTGTTAAACGTCTCCAATTGCAGCTATTAATATTTAAAAAATCTTCCATTTGCCAAAGGTCGCCAGCCTGCCAGAGCAGATGGAGCCAAGTCGGGACGGTGCAAAGTGATGGCCGTGCGTGCTCGAAGGGGGAGGAAAAAAAAACAAAATAACCTAAGACTGCGTAGCAAAATAAGGAGAGCAAAATATTAAACAGTGTGCAACTCTCCGTAGGTTACGGTGGCATGCACAGACAATAATGAAACCACATTTTAGTAATGTAAAGCCCACAATTTTTGTATTCCTATGGGAAAATCCATCCGCAAAGCCAGTTTCATTTCACAAGATAACATTTGAACGGCATCTCTCTCATATGTAGGTCCACAAAAAAGTCTCAAGTAGCCATGTTTGAAAAGACACAGAAAGTTTGGTCTGAAGCAGCCATTTTGAAGCCTGGGCCATTTCCCCGATGTCCTTGGAGAACCACTTTTTGCTTGAGATCTCATCCGAGAGCCAAGATCCAAATTGTCCTCTAATGTGAATACGAGTGTGAATGCTTGTTGGTCGGTATGTGGCCTGCCTGTGGCTGGCTGGTGCACAGTCTAGAGTGTTCATGTACGGAATAAGTTTCTCATTCAAGCTGTGACCGCAAGTTTTATGACAGTTTAAAAATCTCGCCTGGCATCCGCGGCAATAACGGCCTGTCACATCTGCTCATCCTGTCTCCCCACATTGTGTCATGAATATCCCTTTTTGTCCATGGTGGACTGAATCGCAGCTGCTGTGGCCACCAGGAACACAGGGTAAATGTAGCCAACCAAACTCATGGCCTATGATTTCTTGGGGCGGCACGGTAGTCGACTGATTAGCACACCAGCCTAACAGTGGAGAGGCGCTGAATTCGATTCCGGATCCGGCCTAGCTGTGTGGAGATTTGCATGTTACCCCCGTGCCTGCGTGGGTTTTCTCCGGGTATTGCGGTTTCCTCTCACGTTCCAAAAACATGCGTTGCAGGTCAATGGAACACTTTAAATTCCGCCTGGGTGTGATTGTGAGTGTGGCCGCGAATGCTTGTTCGGTCTATGTGTGCCTTGCGATTGCCTGGCAACCAATTCAGGGTCGATGATTTATTGTGAATTTTTTTTTTTGTTTTTTTTTTTTGTAATACCTTGTGCTGTAAACAGAATCTATCCTTTTTTTCCATGCGTATAGTCCTCGGTCATGACGAACATATGAATGGAAGAAAGAATTGCTAATTCTGCTGGGGGATTTTTGGGGGTTTTTTTTTGAGGACTTTTATTTCCATCCCTGCCACATAATACAATGTGGTAAGATTCTGACTGCCCATTCCTGTCTTGTAGTATCCAACCAACCAACAAAAAGAAACGAAACACCAATACAATTCTCAACTGTTTTCATTAGACTTTTCGTCGGGAGTCAACATAGAAATGTTGCGTCCAACCGTTATTGCATAAACCAGAAAGTATGAGGAATTTACTCACCTCACCCCAGAATAAAAAATGGCACATTCCTATCAGTCCATCTGTGAAGTGTTCATCTTCGAACCTGTATGTGACCTACCAATAACACACAAACAAGAATACTATGCATTATTATAATTATTTTAATGGTCAACATCTGCACTCTACTTACTGTAACTCTAGCTGCAGATGCAGCCGTTTCATGTTATTATTTTGCGCCACGGCGTCTTCATCTCTTCAACCAAGACGTTAGGCCTGGCAGGAAACCCAAGCGACATAAGCTATCATGTGAAACACAAAAGTGGAGGGCCCAGAGAGACACTCGGGTGTAATGCACAACAGCAACACTGGAGAACATTAATAACAGCACTTTAACTGGGCGGCCGAAGTGTCGGGCTCACGTGCGTAGTGGCACTCTGGCAAAGGAGAGCCACTGGTGGTTGATGAGGCGGTAAGGAGGAGGAGGAGGCGGGACACATGCCAGGATTCCAGGTAGACACACACACTCATACACACACATGTTGGCAAGCAAGGAGGAGACACTTGAGGAAACAGGTTCACACATGGAGAAAACGGGCACAGTCACATTGAGGCTTTTTATAACTCTACCAAGGAGGTTATCCTTGTGGTGGTGTGTTTTCTTCTCTTTTATCGCATTGGGGGACAGTTGAGCTTTGGTCAAGGAAGAACTAATCACAGGCGATTCTCCCTTTATAATGATACATCATTAGACATGGTTCAGAAGTTTAAAACGTAATAAAGTCAAACATGTCCTGTGCCATCAGAAGGCCTACTTTGTTGCTGACAGACTCAGTGTTTTTTCAAATTAATTGTTTTAAATTTACAGTATGGTGTAGAAATGTTTTCCATGCAAATTTTCTTTCATGATAACTCTACTCCTGAGATTAGTGATTTAGTGTCCAATCATAGTGCAAATGCAGGGTCACGTCATTGCCATCAGAATGGAACGTCGGCATAAACCGAGCACGTCCCCGCCCGATATTTATGCCGCTGTCCATAACGGTGCGAAGCAGGACACAAGGTTGGACCGGAGAGGAAGAGTATCGATTGTAAATCTTGATTAATTGATTGCTAGAAGGCAGTTAATTGGAGTGGAATTGAGTCGAACAAGCTGTCGGGTCTTAATGGGGTTGACTACTTGGCTGCAACCAGCAGAGATTCACTCTCCGCTAGGTTGCTGTTGAAAGAAGAACGTGACATCAGCTAACGGAAATGCAGCCATGTCCGAGGCATGGGACAAATCATGCGGGCAAGATGACACTGAAATCGACATGGAAAAAAAAAGAGAACCTCCCATTCTTTCAAAATATTTTAGGTATGAAAAAAAATATTCATAGTTCATCAAGGATGTGTAGTCAAATGCCCATTCCTTATCAGAAGCAGGATTTAAGTATTTTGTGCTTACATTTTTGCTGTGGAGTGGCCCGGTGGTTGACTGGTTAGCGCATTGGCCTCACGGTGCAGAGGTGCAGGGCTCGATTCTGGCTTTGGCCTTTTTGTGTGGAGTTTGCATGTTCTTCCCGAGCCTGCGCGGGTTTTCTCCGGGTACTCCACTTTCCTTCCAGTTTCCAAAAATATGTGTGACAGATGAATGAAACATTCTCAATTGTCCCCAGTTGTGCTTGTGAGCGTGAATGGTTGTTCATATCCTCAAATTGGATCATTTCACTTAGTTGGTCCAAAAAGTATTATTTATTAACGGCAAATAATGTATTTTTGTTAATCTCGCGATGTCAACGAAATATAGTGAATGCCTATGCTACACAGATATGCTCTTCCACTGCATGGCAAAAAATCAGTAATCAACCTGCAGCACCATCATTTTCCATTCATATATCCGAATAAGTCACGGCATGCATTAACTCAAATACAAGTGCTATCCCGCTTCTGATGCTACTTAGGAAGCCATGAAACCGCCGGCTTGACCCCGTCCTCCAATTGGCTTTTACAGGTCGCATAAGAGTGTCTTGAGAACCATTCTAGATGAAATAACTAATTCTCATATCAGGGATCGGACTATTTGAGTCCAAATTCTGGCTCCAAGCATCATTCGTCACGATGGGCCCATTTCAAAGATCTCTTGCTTCGCAGGGTAAAAAAGATCTCGTAAAAGAACCACCCCACAATTGTAATTCCTTCTTGAGTCTTCACACTTCTATAATGCTTACATTCCTTCTTCCAATGTAAATGTCATAAATTGCTAAAAGTGGCCTATTTCAAGCCTTTCTGTTTGAGATGAAAATCACGCTTTACAGTAAATAAGAATCCAGCCCTCAGCTGAACCTTTCTGCTTGAGCTTGAAATGAAAGGTCACAGGTCGGCCGCTCGCCTTGAAGAGATGCCTCAGGCGCAATATATCGATTTCATTACTGTTTGTTGGCTCGTATGTTCGTTGTACAAGCGTTATGTAAAAAAAATAAAAGAAAAAAACTGACATGATCAATTGCTAGAAAACTTTAAAAGCTCCCCCTCACTCTCAGGCCATTTTGCAAAGTCTGGGTATGTTACTTCCTCTGCGTACGCTAAATATTACAGTCGCGACATGTTTGGTCATTCTCTGTGAACCTGGAAGTAGCCTGCTAACTTAGAAACATAGAGAGAGCGTGCTTCCCAATTTTGTTCCACATTTTTTCGGGAATCTATTTTCTATTCTGTTCAAGACACAATGGGACTGTTTGCCACGTGATGAAAAATGGGATAGCCAGCCTTGATGCACCAGAAAGTGTCTTGCTTCTTTTAGGGAGTATCTCAAAGACAGTATCATATTGATGGCAAATTTAAAGTGACTTAAGTAAGGTCCTCCTTTTTAGGACTCATGCAACACAAAGAGAAGAATTGTAATGGGAAATTAATTGTGGCTTGACAGTATTTAGTTGAATTTGTAAGTTGAAGCCTTAGTATGCTGTTATGCATCTCACATGAAAATGGCACAGGCATTCGTCCGGCAGAGAACTTGACGTTGCTTCACGCACCTCAAAGCATTGCTTTTCTTGCCTCCAACAGGGAAAATGAATTATGAAAAGAAAAAAAACCCCATCAGACCTTCCATTAATTAATGGCAAATTATGATAGCAAAACCCAAGTGAAAGAAAGCCAGCCGAGAGAATTTTCAACTTCAAAAACAAATCAGTCGTTACGATGGCTGAGAACACAACATGAAGAGAATTCACCCTTTGGACATAAACATACTAAACAAGATTCATTCTACCCCCGCCCCCACCACCCTTGAGGAATAACATCCACCATAAAGATAAAATATGTTTGTGGTTCCGGGCAGTAGAGTGACGCCATCAAAACAATCCGATTGGTTTCTATAGGATGAAGACATTAGCAAAATAGTTGTCATAATTTCGCCACATCCAGTTCGCGGGTAAATGGAGCCTGTCGCTGCTGATTTTGGGCAAGATGTTGGATACACCCTGGAATGGTCCTATGTCAATTGCAGGACACAACCATACACACTCACAGATATGGACAGTTAGCGGACGCATCAAAGTCTCAGCCCACGTATGAGGAGTCCCCACAGCTCGTGCTTAACTCATTCACTACCAGCCAATTCTGGACTAAGTCTGAAAAGACGTTTAGAAACGTCTTTGGGAGTGAATGAGTTAAAGACCATAATCAACTTGTCTTTTCTCAGAGACACTGACTTTGTATGACATAAACACACATGAGAGCCCCCGGTGTCGTAAAAGCTCAGAATGTCATTAACAAAATTCAACTTCTAACTCAGCGTGCCAATCTCACCACCACCAAAAGTACACGGCCGGTTCAGAGAGTCAAAAGGCGGCTCGAATAGTCTCCAACGCACCCACGACCCAAATGAGGAGGAACGGAATTTAAAAATAAATAAATAAATCACGCTGAGCAATTTGGCCCGTCACATGTGTTTGCTCGAGGGCCGTTATGACTCCATACCGCAAAGGGCCAGCATAATCACAGCATGGGAGCAGTATTTATCACACGGAAGAACTGTGCCCCCCCGCTCTCCTGACACTGGAGCAGACTTTATCCCTCCAAGCCATCTGCACCAAGAGAGAGCACCATGCACCGAGTGACCATAAAAATCCAACATTCACCCGAGCATGTAATATAAGACTCCCAAGCATGGGAGGGATTATGTATTCTGGATGGGCCGAGTTCCACACGGAGATTTAGCGCCGATCTTAGAGAGGAACCTGAGCAAATAATACACACACTCCATCAAGCCATTATCCTTGGACCACACAGGGAGGTGTAGCTCCACATTTCATATTAAAGAGAAAATCAATAGTTACCCCCCCCCCCCTCCATCTGGAAGGGGGGTTGCAGCCTCTAATAGTACTGTTGCTCCGCTTTATATCTTTATATCAAAGCTTGTCTTCCTTGCGTCACATTCTAACTTGTTTATATTGGTTTTTGCATTTGCAAACCACCCAAACTTCTGTGGTTCACACATTCCCCCCACGGTTTGTAGGTTGGTGGTTTGAATCTCGGCTCCGATTTAACTGTGTGCTCACCGGAGCTAGCACAGGTATTCACTCTGGATTTTGGTTTCCTCCAACATTCCAAAAAGTGTTCTTACAGGAGATGTAAATGTGCGTGCAAATGATTTTCAGTGTAAATGCGCCCTCAGACAAGTGGGTACCGTACCTCTAGTCCAAAATCAGCTGTGACCGTAACGAGAATCAGTGGTCTATCAAATGAAGGGTGACTTTCATCTAAAGAGACACTGTATCAATAATTCTGCCTTTAGAAATATAAAAATGGGAACGCTTTATTAAATAGGACGTGATATTACTGTACATACACTGAAAATGTTTGATACTGCTTTCGTACTTACTTTGATATGATGTATATGTATTTATTAGGGCTGGAGCTCGGGAATATTCTAATCACCGATGAATGTGTCGATTATTATTATTTTTTTTAAACTTCCATCCATCTTTTCTGACACAGGACATTGTTTCAAAATGACTATTGTTGTTGATTATTATTGAGTTACTGGTTTGGGCTGTAAAAAAAAAACATGCTCATTATTTTCCAAAGTAAAAGCAGTGTTTGCAAATAATCAGTCTGGTTTTATGGAGGACTATGAAAAATCTGATATTTACTGCTGGGATGCAAATTCGAGGATTAGGACAAAAAAAGTCAAAGTTAATCTAGACTAACTAGTTAATCTAGACTAGATTAACTAGACTAAAAAGTCTAGTTAATCGTTTATCAAAATAGCTGTTAATTTCAACAACATGTTAGTTATGGATTAATCAATGCATTGTTGCAACGCTAGCTCTACATTAATTTAACGGCCAATCCCAGGATAAAATAAACCTTAAACCAAACCTCTCTAAACGTAATCACAAAATCATTATTACTTAATCATAAAATTAAAACAAATCCTAACCCTATCTTAATCCTGTTCTTTAGTGTAAGGGCAAATCAGAATATGTTGATGATTTTTCGAGTGCCAATTTACGCTAGCCATCCCCCTTCATGGATGATGGTTGTACGTCAGGAACACTTTATATCTGTAAAAGGCGTTCTTTGTTGATTTTCAAGTAACTTGCAAAGTGGTCTACAAGCTTCAACCCTACAGCATTTCCACCGATCTCACCTGTCAATCAGAATATGATGACGCAATCTGTCTTGACTGTTTGACAGTGCGGTAGTTAGGTAGGCGTGCAAACCGCAAACAACTCTATTTATCTCCAGTTAATTAGAATGTGACTGGAATATTTTAAGGCTAAAAAGGTGTGTGTGTAGCGGTGGGGGGCACAATCTCTAAGCAGCAACTGTTTGCTGGGAGCAATCTGTTCCAAAAACTTGTGGAAGCTTTCACCATCCCACGCAACTCAGGAAGTAGCATATTGAATAACACCAGGATCGACATTTCATTTTCACTGTTGCCATTTCAAGCTGTCCAAGCAAGACCGCGGCCTCGTGACCAGAGAGTGACTGTGTCGGTCAACAGGCTTAGAAGAAACGGTTGCCGGTTCCGGTTCGCTTTGTCTGAAAGCCTTCACAAACATTTGGTGAATAAGAATTATAATTATTGTTATTATTATTCTTAATAATAAATATGTAAAACCGTTTAAGGTGATATTTGTCAACACCATTTCTGGGCGATGCGCATTTCCATTACGCTTTGCTCACAAGGACATTTATATATGCAAGCCGCCTGCCTGCATTGCTCACAAATTTTTCTATTTATGACTCCGACAGAAACTTGTAATCTTCCACTGTCAATGCACCGCAGTATTTATTCATTTATCTTTCGTGTATGTCTCAGCACGACAAGGACGCTAATGAGCAGTAGCTGCGCCTATACATCCAAAGTCACTTCGGGGCACTCTTGTCATAACAATTTGTTCGTCTTAGTCATCTCATTAAAATGACCAAATTAGTTTTTCTTCTCTCTTTTTTTTTGTGTGCCAATAATACTGGTTGACACCCAACCCAGAAGCGAATAATTCGGAGTGCAACGTG
Organism: Hippocampus zosterae; assembly: GCF_025434085.1. NCBI lineage: Eukaryota > Metazoa > Chordata > Actinopteri > Syngnathiformes > Syngnathidae > Hippocampus > Hippocampus zosterae. Next base: position 9,286,599 of record NC_067454.1, on the reverse strand, counting down.
TAAGAACTTCTCGTCAGCCTTTGTGCTTATGACGCTCCCGCCCAATCCACTCCAACAGATGTCCTGTGACGGTCATCCGTTTTCACGCATGGCGACCAGGGCATCGTTAACGGGCAGCGACGTACATCACGCCCGAATGTGACTCTGTGGACTCGCCCGGGGGCAAGGAGAGCAAATAGGGATCACTCACGACAGCCACGTGCAGCGTATCGATCGCCGCAACTTCCTGGAACTGCTTTTAATGTCACCATATGTAACATTTGAACTCAAATATGGTAAAATTAAACCCCATTTAAATGAATACATTTCATAATATTATACTTAGACAAATGTACTGTAAATGAACACATTTTTGTGTTTTATTGTACATTGTTTTCAATTTCAACATCTAGTGTTTTATATTTGCAACACCCCGCGTTTTTTTGAGCTCCCTAAAGCAACTCCCAAATTCCCTCAGTAGTCCGCCCCTGGAATGTTATAAATAATTAGCCGACCAGTTTCACCAATTCGACATGAAATTAGATGGACATATTTATGATAACAGAACACAAGGACTTTTTCCTAGCAATTTTGAGTTTGTATGCTGACACCGTCCAGCTCCAAGACAGATGAGCAAAGCTAAATTGCCAAGCTTTTTTTTTTCCGACTTAGCCGTCGGATGTGACCGGAGCAAGACGTCGAAGTTTAATGATTCCCTGTGAGCTTTCATTCTTTCATTCTGTTGTGGTGGTCATAGGGAGTGAGCAGTTGTCCTTGAGAGAGTCTGTGTCGTCTCTACAATTTGTCAAATGTTGTTACTTTGACGCTGATGCGCTCCGACGTGTTCATCAATCATCAGCTATTGGTGGAGCTGGCGCTAATATGCTAACGAGCCATGCAAATAGCAATTAAGACTGCTGCATTTTGGCGTCATCATCACACCGTTTATATTGATGAATTTTACGTGTATATATATATATATATGGATTTGGATTTTGGGCCGGCCCCCAATGTAGCGATGGCATGACGCTCATTAGCGTGTAAAATCCAAAAATAAGCTACACCATCCTTTGAGCCACAGAGTTAAAAACATGTTTTTAAAAAAAACAAAAAAAAAAATTTCATTCAGAAATTATGTTCAAATACGAATGTGGTTTTCGCTTTTCATGTACATTCATGCTTAGCAGCAATTTGAGCATCACAGCAGAGGCGCCGTCTCTCTTCTCGCCTATCACGAAACGACAATTTCCAAACTTTTTTTTTAACTGCCCACTTTTATGAAAAATCACTAAAATGCCTGTGGAAGTACCCTGTCTTATGAGTTGAACGCTCAGCGTCGTAATGCCCTGTAAAAGAAATATTGACATCTTCTGGGACTTTTTCATTGGCTATTTCCAGCGGAAAACACTCATCTTTTTACAGCAGACCATGGTGTAATAAAGTGCTGTGAAAAAAGTATTTGCCCTATTCTCAAATTCATACTTTTTTTCAGTTTTCCCACTTCTAAGTTCATCAAATGTAAACGTCAGACAAAGATAAAGATAACTGTGTTGCTGAATTAAGCAATTCTGCAGTGAAGAGTGGGTTCACCAGTTTTCAGGTTTAATGGCAAGTACTTTTTCCACACAGAGCCAGGGAGATTTAAATATTCCCCCCCCCAAAAAAAACAACTATTAAAACCACCATTTAAATTTGACATTTTATGTTGACTTGGGTTAGGTTTGTCTGAAATTGACATTTGTTTGATGATCTTGGAAAAACAATACTTACACTATTAACTCTAGTACCTTTCCTTTCCCGCTGCACTGCACTTCTACATATTAATAATTACACACTTTGGTAGTGCTAAACTTTGTCATCATTGGCCAGTATCTCACTCACGTCTGACCATTATAATGATTATTAGAAGAGTAGCCGCAAGCTTTTAGTAGCAGTACATTTTCGTGGACTCTGCTATTCAAGGGGATCCTAAAAAAATCAATGCAAAGCGTATTGCCGATGCAAAAAACACTTATGAAGTAGATACAGTACGGCTTTGCCATTAAGAAATTGCACATCCATTTTCTCTATCAGTAATGGACATCTTCACATGAGCATAATGCTCATGTATGACATTTACAACAAGCAGGAAAAAACTACACTCAAGATATGTGTCCTTTTCCCACTGCTGAGATGCGTCTAATAAGGCAGTGAGGGTTATTGTTCTCTTAATTTCCCCAAAGCAATAAAATGATGGAATAACACATCCCATAACATTAAGTGCAACACGTTTTGCAAGCTTTTAGCATCACAACGTCTCGTGGAAGAACACAACATCACCAAGGGTGTTGTGAAGGGTTATTTTGACAGCCCGGAGGCCATTTGTTAGGCGGTGTTCTCCCAACATGGCCGCCGCACTTCACACAGGAAATGATTCATCTGCATCCCGCAGCAACCGCGAAGCCCCAGAGCCGCCGAAAATTACCGACGACTTATCTGGCCAATAAGTTCTAATCGGACAGCTGCCTTTTGGCGCACTGTAAACCAAAGTAATTACAGTAGATGTGATGGATGGAGAGAATAAGACGCTTTTGTGCGCGCTCAGGAGCAGCCTCCTGCTACTCTGTGGAGCAGAACTCTTTAATTAGGGACAGCAGCATTCAATGACCCTGACTAAGCACATGTTGCTAAAATAAGACTGCCTATTCTTTCCTTCACGTTGGGCGACGCGTTCCCTGGTGTCCCCCCACAACAACATCCCTTTATCACTTTTTAAGCTTGCGCAGCACTTTAGAAACCCTGTGCGGTTATCGCTAGCTATCTTGTTGGTCGGGCTACGTGTATTTTAAAATGCTTGAAAGGAGAAAGAAAGAAAGAAGAAAGTTTTAAAACATTTACACTCAGGGCTGACTTGACTGTTGTTGGAAGCTAACTCCATTTGTGTGCAGCCTAACAACTAAATGTCGCTTCACCATGTTCGGTTTGAACAGCTACATTAAACTAGCCAGGTAAAGCTTGTCCACTAGTTGACATTTGTTCAGTACTCATCCTACTAGTAAAATGCTGGATTTTGAGTAATGGAATTTTATAATGTCAAGTAGGACGAGTAGTACACAGTTGTCAACTAGTGAAGTTTGGCCTCACAAAGTAACATAGTTGTCCCACGATGTACCGGTAGTTTTTACATTAGCAGTGCGTGGATCTCGAAAAGGATGTCATGAACGTAGGTTAAATGTTCAAACAACTTAATGGAAAGTTATTTCAGCATTGAATGTTGTCAAATATAGATTGGCAGACCTTAGCAAACTGTCATTAGCTGGTTTCACACTCATTGCTTATTAAATCGCTGCCGGTTTACAGGTCAATAATTACAGCGAGTACAAAATCCATGCACTGATTCAATGGTATCTCAGTCATTGTTCATACACTCATTGGTCAACTTTCCACGTGTGTTCATTACCATTTGTGAACCATACGACAATTGTTTTTTGAGTTTGCTGTCAAAAATTAGGTTTTGGGGGGGAGGGGGGGTGAAAAGTGAGTCATGTTGGCGTTTCTGATGTGTTAATGAAGGGATTGATGGCGTCCGTTGGGTAGCAAAACAAACAGACATGATGCAAACCGCAGCCAACAGTTTCAAAGGGCGCCCTTGACCTTGCTTGTCCTTGTCTTGTCTTTATGTGGAGACTGAGAATAGTCGAACGTTGCTGAATGATCAGTGCATTAAGGAGGCAAAAATAAGTGCCGGCGCTCGCACTATTTCAACTGTTGCCAGGAAAATTTGGCAGTGGGGAACAGCAGATATTTATGTTAATGATTTAAAAAATAAATACATGATAGATAATAAATATCTTATCAATATATAACAGTGGAGACTTGCGCTGTATTATACGCCGTAATCCACTTGCAGTTTCTTAGCATCCTGAATTAGCCATGAGATAGGATTTCCAGATGGTGTTGTGGTGATGTTTGTAGCAACTATGTAATGGCAGTAAAAACTGTGAAAGGGAAGTCGAAATGTCGAAAAGAGCAAGCCAAGCTAGGTGTCGCGCCACCATACAAGCCATTTTCAAAATCAAACTCGACAAAGGCTGCTGCATTGGTCTGGAGGAGGTGGGCAACAGGAGCATATCTGTCAACTCATGCGGTTTAGCCGTAGTTCATACGGATTTTGTGGTGAATCTTACGTATGTGGCCGTATCGCACAAATCATACAGATTCTGAAAATTTCCGGGTTGGAAGTTGGTGAAAAAAGTAACGCAGGAATACAACTCTGAACACAGTAATGCCACTAAGTAGAATGGTAACACAATAAATATAATTGAAAATTTCGTGGGGTTTTTTTTCTGACGTTATTTTGACATATAAAATGCTTTGGTATGTTATAAGGATTTTTTGCTCTTTATAAGGATTTTTTTTGGTAGTTTATACAGGTTGGCGCTCCGAAAATTTGACAGGTATGTAGGAGGATGCTAGCTAAACTGTCAGCTATGATGGACAGTGTCAACAATGTATTATTTAGTAAGCTTCTATTTTGAAGTTAGCCTTATTTTGCCGTATAAGTAGCTTACTTGACATGGCTAAATGACAATGCGTGGGGCAAATAAACACTTAGCAAAGGAAAAAAAAAGTCTGCTGTTATTTATTATTTTAGTTTTAGGTACCCGAATTATGGAAGAAGTTGTATGGGTATCACAAAGTGCAAGCGAAAACTAGAACGAGAGGGGACTGTGGACTCATGCCTGGCATGCCTTAAAAAAAAATTCCCGTTACACTAGAGGCTAAAACCGAAAAATACCGGCACTCCGTACTGCTGCGTAGCCGCCCACTTACACGGTCATGATATTTCAAAGCGATGTGACTCGCAGGCACGTCGAAGCTTTTGTCTTCAGGTGCTTCTATTCCTCTCTCTCTCTGCATCGTCAGCTCAGGTTTGCAACGATGTGACCCGGTGTCTTGACACGGCGTGACACGGATATGCTGAGATTACGCTTTAATGACACGACAAAAAAAAGGCTTTTATTTCATTGAAAGGCACACGTGCAGAAATGGATAAAAGGTGTAAGTTGATCCGCGGCGATGAGTTCAGCCTTGAAATATACATGAGATCTCGTTCAAGTGTCAGAAGTCATCGACTCGGGATCACAGTTGAGTCGCTGTTGGTTGATGTAGCAGCAGATTGTTCACGGATTTGGTTTGGTGGTGATGTAAAACAATCGCTAGTCGAGTATTAAAGGCCAACTTGCTTCCATGCTTGGAATTCAAATTTTGACTGCAGAGACAAATCAAAAATAACCACCGAGCGGCCAAACATTACGAGTGTTTGCGAATGCTGCGCGCTCGTCAGAGTTCGTCCAAGGTCACAAATGTTTGCTAAACGGTCGCCAGATGTTCTCCGACAGTTGTGTGGCATTTTTTTTCTTGTTGACAAGAAAAGCTGAGGCGTGCGTCTGGCGACCATTTGGCACCTTCGAAAAATACTCGTAATTGTTCGCTGCTCAGTGGGATCAGGCCGTAAGTAAAAGCGTGTAACTAGAAAACACAAGCACCACTGTCTTTGTGGAAACTATTAACAAGTAGATTTCATGGAATATATTGTCTATATCCAATGTGAGCGCCATACTTATACGGTTGAAAGATGATTTTTTTTTCTTCTCAGGTAGACGTTTCACTTTTGGCATATAAGCATGAGAAGTCAGGACAAACTAACGTGTCATCCCCAGAACATTCATGAGATGAATACCTTGAGCTGATTCTGAAGAATATTTGAAATCACATCTTTGGGCCTTTTTTTGTGAGCCTTAGCAGCACTTATCTGGGAGCTTCTGAGGCTTTTCCAATGAGGAAACTTACTGTGAATTCCAAAGCAAATTCACAGGCTGAACGCTTGCTTCAGAGCTTCATAAAACAGCGTGCTTATTAGCAAGTTCAGTCGAAAAAGTATCGCTCCACCACAGTCGCATTGGCTGCTTTATGCGCCGCTCCATCCTCTGCATACTAACTACGCCATCAGAACTCCTTGGGGGAGGGAACACCCTCCACCCCCCACACACACAAAAAAAACGTTAACACGCCGCTCCTGAAGTGGCGAACAAACCCGGGCAGATCGTAAAAAATATGCAAGGGCCTTTCCGTTGAGCAGCTCCCCCCCCTTTGCGGTGATTACACGTGATGTAAGTGGCCATTGCCAAACTTATTTACATGCACTTTAATGGCCTGTGATGGAGAATCCACCGTTTCCATGAATAAACTATTTGCCCATTGGTATTCACTTGTGTCCTCGAAGCTGTTTGTCTTTCTTCCCTCATTTAATTGCAGTGGCTTCCTGTCAGCGATTAGCACATCACATTGGAAGCATTGCTTGCACTCTGTGTCCAAAGTACCTTCCAAGCTTACCTCAGGTGTTTTGTTTGACCATTTGAGAGTGGATTGGAAAAAAAAAACACCAGTTGACATTTCCTTTAAGTGAGGGTATCAACAAAAGTGTGCATGCTATTTTTGAATTGGGGAAGAAAAGGCACATGGGTAACAAACTGTGCCGATGCATGGATGTTGTGTGAACAACTATCCATTATCTATAGGAGGGTGGGCAACCTACTTGGGGCGAGACAGACAGATACAGCCAAGCTGCAAATTGAAATCCTCATATACAGTGTGTGTGTGTGTGTGTGTGTGTGTTTATATATATATATATATATATATATATATATATATATATATATGGCTCATGGCACTGATCTATGTGCACACACTTCGAAATACTATATAGTTAGATTGGTGATTATGTGCACATCCATTATTTTGCCATCAAAAGCACATTTTCATCGGCGTCGTCGTTGGTATTTTATAGAAGAAAAGGACTGTTGAGAAAGTTGCAATGTCACTAAACTAAATCAAACAATAGCATAAAAGTCACTGTTGATTTTTTTTCAGCATTTTTTGGTCCTGAAATAGGTGATTTGAGTGAAACCAACCCATGTTTTACTGCTTATTGCTAAGTGGCGTCATGGCTCAGGTTGGTGGTTTGATCCCTGGCCATTGTGACCATGTCCAAGTGTCCTTGAGCAAGACACCGAAGCCCCAATTGCTCCTGATTGCGTCATCAGTTGGTGAATGAGGTAACAGAATAAAACGCTTTCAGTACCTGTGGTAGAAAAGCGCTATATAAGTGACAGTCCAGTTACCTTTTATTGTGACTTGAAAAATGGAATAAAATAGAAACAAACTTTTTGAGTGATGAAAGAAGAAATTCTAATCTTATATTTGGTAGTTTTTGATTACATAATCATAAAACGTTAAACAATATAATCAAAGCCTTGAAATATCACTCAGAATGTTCAGAGTTGGCTGGCACTCAGTTTGTTTTGTTGTTGTTTTTTTAATGGCCGGCATTGAAAGAGTGTGTGAGTAATATACATGAACTTGAAATCATCGTAGTTACGCTCCAATTTTTTTTTCCCCTAAAGGCAAAAGAGAATTTATTTGAGGTGGGATGTTTGACCTGGCCCGAGGCGTCATGTTGTTCTATTTGCTTAAACTTGCCTGCTGAGTTTGCTCAGTTTGTCGGTTTTAGACCGCCTCCCAAAAGCAATTGTTTGGAATGACAACATGCCAGAAGTGCACACTGTTTGTCAGCTCAGACCCAAACAAAGTGACCTCACACCGTGGACATCCAAACATGAACATTCACTTTCTGTTAGCTACGGCTTTGAAAACTCATTTTAACCTGAGAAGTGCTTTGTGTTCACACTTGAAACCATGTTCCCATCAGGTGTGAACAGCCTCAAAGTTTCTGTTTCCCTCGGAGATGAAACTAGAATCAAGGAACCGACAGTCAGTAGACCGCGTTCTGATTAAGCTCGACCATTTATTATAATACATTATACTTAATATCTAACGTTCTATAAATTAATAAACGAACAAAACTGAATTGATGATTATTTCGAGCTCATGCATATGCTGCTATTTGCAGTCCAATTTACCTGGCTAGCTCCCACGTTACCAGCTTACCTACCGATGACCCTCCCTACTGACGAACCAACATTCCTAGCTACCCTATTTTCCAGACTACACTACTTTTTCTTCATAGTTTGGCCGGGGGTGCGATGTATACTCTGGAGCGATGTATGTATGAAATTATGAACACATTAGTGTATCATTTTATGTTATTTTCACATGAATCCGAAAGAGGGCGCTCTAGTGCCTGCATTGATAAATCGAAGATGAGTATGATGTAAGCGACGTAGAAGAGGAAGCCTGTTGTTCTTTATTGTATTTTTATTTACTTTTATTTGAAATTGCCTTTCAAGATGACATATCTGTTCTTGGTGTTGGATTTTATCAAACAAATTTCCCTCACAATGTGACTTATACTCCAGTGCGACTTATATAGATATGTTTTTATATATGCATTTTATGGCTGGTGCGATTTATACTCCAGAGCGATTTGTAATCTGGAAAATACGGTATAGAACCAACCAACCAACCAGCCAACCTCTTTCTATACTCACTAAATGTATGTCCCTGGTGTCTAGCTGACGCCATGCAAGGGTCAGTGGTGTTTGCAGCTAGCGTTCAGCTAAAAAGGGCGAGAAACATCTTCAAGACTTTCCTTCCTCTAATCCCCCACCACCAATCCCCGAATAAGAGTGAGAGCCGACCAAAGCCGCCTTTGGGCCTCCAGCCACTAATCTGTAATTTAATTTCCAGCGGGCGTGCAGGCCATGAGGACACCCGGCAAGGTCAACTGCTACTGTACACACAGCATCCCATGCTTTAGCTTAGGGACCAGGACGTAAAAATGTGTGTGTGTTTACTTCTGGGAGGGGGCGTGGGGAGGGTGTGTCGTGCTTTTCTCTTCGAGTTATGCAAGGTAGCTATTTCGCTGACAATGACAAACAAACAAATCAGAGAGCAAATCCATTATTCACAATGTGTTTAGGATGATTGAAAGTATGCAAACAGCAGGATATACACCGAAAATAGAAGCGTGTGAGTTTGTCCACTCAGCAGAGATCTTGCATGGACATGAACTGGCAGTTGTCGGATTTTCAACTTATTTCACATTTTCTGTGACGCTTTTGTTATTATTGTGGTAGAACCTCTAAAGTAGAACAATTTTCAATCTGTCACGAATGCTTGAGTTCAGTGAGCATTCATGGACAGTAGGAACTCACTCCTATTGTAGTCAGACATGTCATCCCTTTTTGTGTTTTGTTGTGTTTTTGCGATTAACATTTAAATCTTAAAATATGACACCATGTCATCATTTAAGATCGTGTGCTTCATTGTGATTGTTTTGTTTTTATTTAAGCTATAATATAAACAGTGATTAACTTTGTCTTTCTAATGTTAAAAAGGCAAAATTATATATATATATATATATATATATATATATATATATATATATATATATATATATATATATTTTAATCATTCAAGTCAAGAGGAATCACTTTTTTTTAACGGATGTTTTTAATTTCTTCCTATAAATGTTTCTTTGGACACTTGTCTGCCAGTTAAAAATGTTACTGGTACTTTGGGACAGTTTGAGCCTCAAGCAGATTATTTCTCTTATTTCCTTTTGGAGTAAAGGTTTGCTGGGGTGGATGTGGGGGTGGCGGTTGGCGGGGGACTAAGTTCATAGAGTGTCTACGAGGCAAAGGTCGAACTTGGCCGAATGTGTTTTATTTTTTGACAGCCTCCCCTGCGGGTGACAAGCATCTTGCAAACTGTGTTGCAAGCGCTTGGATTCCCGTAGTATTGAAACCCTCATCCTGATCCTCAAAATAAGTCCTGCATCCCAGAAGACTTAAGCCATCACCTTCCTGCCAATGACACCACCTTGGCTTTCTTCGCATGGACTGCCCTTTGCGACTTTGCCGAGCCCGTGTGACAATGTGCGAGTTCACAGTCGATTCAACTAGCATATATGCCATATTGTAGATCCGGAAAGTCAAAAGAAGCAAGGAGAAAGTACGCAGCGATATACCAGCCTACAAATCTAACACATCAGCACGCCACAGTTACCAAATTGGTTCCACTTAAACAGAACGTCTCATAGCATTTTTTTTTTCAAGAGCTTGATTCTGGATCCATGGTGGGTTTATCTGGAAGCCAAACAGAGTTAGCAACAGGAAATAATGTTCTTTCTTCTTGAGTGCGACATAATTCCTTCTTTGTCAACCTATGACCATGTCAGCCCATCCTCATACTTATAACAGCGAACGCATTGTACTCGACTTCAGTGGTTCCAGTGCACTTGAAAAATAAGCATCGCTAAGCGTAAACCTGCGAGTTTGAGGTAAAAAAAAAAAAAAAAGTTCATGAGTTAGGATACACAATCACAACTGAACAAGTGATTTTTCTCGGCGTGACTTTACTGCAAAGAGGCACAATTTTGGCATTTGTCATTTGTACTTAAAACGGTCAGCAACGAAGGCTTGTAAACTCTTGTAAACGTGTAAACATCCACACAACTCACCGACAAGATCAAGCATTCCGCGCCGGCCGTAGTCTCGTGTTCAATGAAAACACTCCTTTTATAGAAGGCTGTCGGCGTGTGTTCCATACAACATTTGCAGTTTGCTGGAGCTTAGCCGGCATTCAATTACACAATCGCCTCCGCTTCCAGGAGATGGGAGATGGGGGACGTGGAGCAGACGCTGACAGATAGCGGTTACCCGGGCGACAGAGGCTAATTAGTGAGCGTGGGACAATGACAGAGACCGGCTCTTCTCAAAATGATCAGATTTTTTTTTTTTAAGAAATCTGTCTTTTGCATTGAAAAGTAGCGACTGTAATGCATTCACACTGGCTGGTGGTGGTCTTCCATTGATAAAATGAACATGGAAAAAATATATATATAAAATATATATAAAAAAAAGAAAATTTGGAATGGGAGGGGCACAAGTACATAATGGCGCGTGATGTATGTTGACGGACACTCAAGGGAGCTTCACACTGCAAAAATGATGACGGCGATGATGATGGACTTGAATTGCGCTCAGGCTACGGGGACGCCGCAGTCAGCAGGTTGATGGCTTCTGATGGCTGGAGTGGGATTAAACCGCCAGACTCTTCTCATATCTGCCGCCCGGCTGGAACACCTGAAAAAGAAAAAAATGAGGTGACATTTAGCAGATGATCTTTGAAAGATGCTGGTCACGCCGAGATGGGAAAAATAAGGCGTACAGGTTTACAAATAATACTGTTTACATCAAATGATACCTTTTGGCCATTTGAAAGCCAGCAAAATGAAATTTGGGTAAAATGGGGTTCATTCTCAACACTTGACAGTGTTATGTTTGTTTTTCGACCAGATTATACCAATTATTAATTATTACTTTTTGAATAGGAGAGCAATGTCATATACTTTTCCAAGTTTAAGTGTTTAATGGAGTACTGCAAGCCAATCGATTTAAATGTTGATGGAGAACTTCCTTTAAAGTAAGTTAAATTAAAATTATATGTGGAGATATTCTCTGCTGACCATGGAGATGAATTACATTTCAAAAAGTGGAAGTGTCTTCTGTTGGCGGTAAAAATACGAACATTGTTTGTAATACAACTAAATACATTTTTTTTTTCGTCAGAGATTCAAATCAACTTGTGAAATTCCGAATAAGCCGTCATTTTTACTGTACCGCATCAGGAGAAGAATATTATAATATTTGATATTTTTAGTAATTTTATGAATCAGCAACTGGAGGGGGTTTCTTCCCTGAAACTATTGATGACAACGGTAAAAATCAGGATAGCTTCAACTTCTAAATGAAAATATCTCAAAAACCCGATGCACTAGAAAAAAAATCATTTGTGAAATCAATGTCAAAAACACATTGAACCATCTTGAAAGTTGCTGTTGATCAGTTTATTCTATCAGAGGTGAAAATCTGATTGGGGAGCCGCCTATATCTGACATTGAGTCTGTGGGCGAGATGGTCAGAATATTTGCTCATCGTGACTTCACAATGGAGCTAATTTGCATAACACCGGGAGATCCCATCAGATGGAGTCAATTTGTGTTTATCAGCTCCTAGCAATACCCGCAGGGTTTGGAATCGCGCCAACCTACCCGACACGTCCTAGTCGTCTCAATTCGAAAGCGGGCACGGCTGGAGAATATCAGTATTTCTGTAGTTGCCGTAAATCTGGCTTCAAACGGGCAAAGATGGTCTCCGGCTTCCCCCAAGAGGGCTTAAGCCGTTCAAAGTTCCCGTAAATCAAAAGGGATCGGTGACGGGTTTAGACAAGCACAACCAAGGTCTTAATGTAGCACACCATCTCCTGTGCAATGTGGCAAGAGATTATTAGCCTCCCTCGCTGCACTTAACGTTCACCGTCCCTACTAGGAAACAGAATGAAAGCGTTGCTCTCCTCATGGCTGAATTTTTTCATTTCGGAAGCTATGCATAAAAGTACCACTGAATAACTTGAATAATGTATCCCCAAAGATATAGCGACGAGCTCTGCTAAATGTCGCATTAACTTGAAGCCCACCTTTGTTTACTTCAGTTGAGTGGGCATTATTTCGAAGGGTACCTGTTCATAAAGATGAATTTCCTGTCGTTTACTGTGTATGTCCGAGCCAAAAAAACCTGCGCGATCGACTGGAAATGTAATCTCACCAGGCCAAACCCAAATCTGAAACTGAGCTGACATTCAGCATAAAAGACACCTGACAGTAAACGTCATAGTCAACTGAAACAGTTGACTCGAGGAACCTGGGCTCTTCAGTTCTTAATCTAAACCACCGAGCGGCAAACGTTTTGGTGAGTGTTTGCCAGGGTAGCGGGTATTGACTTTTTGTCAGGGCCGCAAACGTCACTTGTATTTTTTCAATGTCCTTGCGACAAGTAAAAACATCGGAGAACGCCTGGTGAACGTTTGCGACCTTGAAGGAACCCTCGCATGGACGCAAATTCGCTCCATTTGCAAACAAACGTTCGCCCCTCAGCGGGGTGCAGGCATCAGAATGTAGAGTTGCCTTATTTATGTCTCTGGTGGGAGTGTCCCCAAGGGGGTGGGCACAGGAGGGTTGTTGTTGTTGTTGTTGATGATGCTGATGTTGTTGTTGCCATGTGTGGCTGATAAACAGCTTTGATCAGCCCCAGGGGACAAAGCCATCAGGCATAGGTAGGACAACTGGACACTGAAGATTGAGAACGAAAGATTGTGTTAAAGGCGATACATCTACAAACCAAGAGTCCGGTTGCCCCGATTCTCCTTTCACTCATATTTTCTAAGAATTTTGCTCACATGAAAAAATGGGTGGCATCTTCTAAATCAGGGGTGGGCAATTATTTTCCCGGGGTGGGGGGCAAATGAGATGCAGAAAATATTGTGGAGGCCTGGGCTAAAAGTTAGAAATAGGACTATTTGCTACAAAATGAGATGAGTAAGAGACCTTGTGGCTTTTCACTCACTGTCTCTAACTTTACCTTGTCTCGATCACCACACATGACAGCTTGCTCAGCTGATGTCGCGCAACGAACTTTTGAAGCCAGCCTCGGGACGCTTCGAAGTCTTCGATGCTCATAGCGCTATGGAACTCGCCTCCTCTCTTACTAGCGGTCCAGTTTGCGGAAAGTTTTTAACATGATAACAATTAAACCATTCTAGGAAATGTTAATTTACTCGAGCCACAAGCAATTCACTCTGAGCATGGAAAGTGCCAGAATCACTGAGTAAGAATCGCTTCCTTGTTTTTCAGTCTTGTAGATTTGAGTCTTTCCGACGCCAGGCGTCTCCTGAATGATTCATACTTTGTTACCCGGTTCGTTTAATCAGATACATATCACTTTCCCTTCCATGGTCATTACTCTCTCCCTCTTTCTTCGTCTTCCCCTCCCTCCCTGTGCTCTGCAACTTGAAGTAACTGCGCCACCTGGTGTTGACATACCTGTCATTACAAGTCCAAACGAAATGAATGCAATCAAACCTTAATTGTGCACCAATCTTCGGCGGGCCGGATTAAAAAAGACCAACGGGCCGGATCCGGCCCGCGGGCTGTAGTTTGCCCACCCCTACACCTTTTAAAATCTAAATGGTGTACCAGGTGGTGATAAAAATGTCTGGAAAGAAGCGCTGAGCTCTTAGTGACTATGATTGCAGGCAGTCAATAAACCTTCCAAAATACAAATGTGTGCAGTATTCGGGTTTTGAAAGGCCATTCAAATACGTGCAAAAAATGTTAAAACCCTAAATAGGAGCCCTTCCCTTTCCTCACCTTAATATTTGGTCGGATAAACGCGGATTGGAATACTTCCATTGAATGGGGCATTGGCTTTCATTCTGCAAGAGATCTTGGTCTTTTGAGTACAGGAATGATTTGTATGTGCAGCAATGCCGCTTAACCATTGTCACGAGGAGTGAAGCCACGAGCGAGCGTCTTATGCCGCCACTTGTTAACCAACCTTAACTTGAATACACTGATTTCTGCGTGTGTTCCGCATGTTCACGTTATTTTCTGTCTCCATGCCGAAAATGACACATTGTGTTTATAGACGCACATATATGTGTGCGTATACAAGTTATCCGTACTTTGCCCGTTTTGTTATTCCAATTGATCGTTAACTACCATCTATACGGGAATAACTGTCCGCTCACGCATGTAAACGGGTTTTCCCAAATGTTGCAAAAAATTGAATTTTGAACTCAACTCAAATACTGAGCGCATGTAAACGTAGTCAATGTTTCTCGCCTCATATTCACCCTGAGGTTGTGTTCCATTTGCAGCAAAACGAAAGCCGTCAGTGTACCAATACTTTTGGATGAATGCCCCGTTCAACTGTTCCATTTTCATTTCTGTAAACAACTGATATCCATGCATCCAAAATATACGGGTCTGTTCCTCTGTAGTCACGTTTGGACAAGTTTGGCTGTCATCCTTGTCAACATTAGCATGAAGCGAGCGATGGGTTTGAAGCGTTAAAATGCTGACTGGCAAGATTGCCACAAACAAACAGAGGCTTTCCACGTCCAACTTTGCATTTTCTCCAACACTTGTCCTCATTATGGTCACGGGTGAGCTGGAGCCTAACCCAGCTGTCTTTGGGCAAGAGGCTGTCAACACACTGGACTGGTCGCTAGTTAATTGCAAGGCACATATAGCCAACCCTTCACACACACATGAACACATCGTGGCCATTGAAAGACTTTCTATGCAAAAAAGTCTTGGCAGTAATGTAGACGATCACCAAAATAGTATTGTGTCCAGGATCTTTTAACAAGGAGGAAGCCAAATTAAACGCCACCGTGTTAAACAGGCAGAAGCAATCCTCCACTCCCAACAACTCGAGCCGCGACGCTGATGGACGGATTCATTTGCGGCAGGTACTCCAAATTGCGGGCTGCTTTGAATGGCCTATCAGAGCTTGTTCATGTGCAAAATAAGGCAGATTCAATCTCATCAACCATTTCTTTCCTTCCCATCATCCACTACTGGGGGGGAAAAAAAGGACCACAGTTCATCCTGCGGAGTTTGCAGCCTTCCTTCTAATTTGTATATTTGAGGAACATTACACATTACACACAAAGAACAGCGGGGCTGCCGCTTTATGACACCGTGGCGCCAAAGCACAATCAGAGGAAGCCATCAAAGGCAAACACCGGCGATGAAACCGAGAAACTAAAAAAAATAAATACAAATGTTGAGGAGATTTGGCGCATAATGAGTAAAGACGCTTAAAAGCTCGGTAAAGATCATTACCGGGAGCATCAAAAGCATGCGAGACCATTTCTCTCGTTGCGAGGACTGGTAATTATGAAGTATCGTCTAAAGCTGCACAGAGACAATATGCATTTACATTCATTTGCGTAGCTCACATTACCTGAAACCAATCAGTGTTTGGCTGATGGGAGGACTGCGCCGGAAATAAGATCCCCGGGGAACTTCTTGAATACTACAACGCATGTTTACGTCCTATACAAATATCTAAGACAGCCTTGACCTTGTACAGCATTGTTCTGTATCGTCTTACACTGCGTTTTCTGCGAGCAGATAGGGGTTAGCAGTTACCACCCACATACTCAACAAATATCGACGCATGAAAAGACGAATGTTTTAAAACCCCAGAGTAAAATGCACTCATGTTGATTTTTGAAATTATTAAGCTTTTAAATGTCCCAAGTCAAGGATGGTGCGCTAACTCAAACCAGTATACACAAAAGAGGCAGTCGGCATTTCATTCATGAATATACGGGTTGATGCAAAAGAGATACGAGTTTACTTCATTCCGTGACCACGTATCTCACAAATCCGTACTGTATTTTCCGCACTAAAAGGCGCACCTGAACGCATTATTTTTTCTTAAAAGCTCACGGCGCACCTTAATATCCGTTGCGCCGTGTCTATGGTCATTACGGTAATATGTCAACCCCGAAATGGTTTCTTACTCGAGACATGCTTACAACGCAGAGTTTAAATATAAGGCGATTGGTTTCACAGTTGACCACAAAATAGTTAACGAGTTAACGAGTCAATGTTATAACTTGCTGTTGGTTAAGTGAACTGTGTCGCATCTTTATTCAGTAAGTTTTACTGACATCTGATCGTCGCTATATAAATCAGGGTGTAGTGTAGTGTTCTCTTGGCATTTCCTTGAGCGTAGCTCTATCTAGTGGATGCATTGTAGATTGAGTATTATAATGCGGTGCGTACAATATATGAAAAAAAAAGACAAAATAGCCCATTCGTTGAAGGTGCACCTCATAATCCAGTGCGCCTTTTAGTGTGGAAAATACGGTATTTCAAATCATCTTTCCCACGAGGAAAATGAATGGAAATGTAATTTATCCGATCCAAAAACAATATATAAACGTGTATACCTTTTTTCCACGAGTTTGCCGCCATTTCCAGATCCAGTTCGTAAAGTGTGGCCCGAGAATGAATTATTTCTAAGAGAATGATTGTTTCTAAACGCATAGGAGCATTTCCGAACAAACAACATTGAACTATTGGCATTCCACTGGGCTAGCACAAACGTGCATCTTTATTTGCTGACAGTTCACTTGAGATCAATGCATCTCTAATGTCCACAAAAAGAAAAAGACAAAAAAAAACAAACCAATATTGCTGTGGCTGCCAAAAGCTGCTGGGCTTTGCAAAAAAAAAAAAAAAAAGATTGCAAGCTGTGTGAGACTCAATCATTTTTATCAAAACCTATGTGCAAAAATAACTATGCATAAATGTATGGAAAGAGGGTTACAGGCTCGGATATTCCTTGGTTGGCAACTTTGGCGGAATCCTGTCCTTGACTCTCCACTGGTTGCTAAGCACCCTGAAGGAGAAAACCGAAGGCTGCCAGTAAATGTCAAACTAAAAAGTTTGAGCATTCAATGAACGGAGACAGTTCCTCAGGGGTTACTTGAACAATATTTATCCTGCACATACAGTATCTTTTTGACTCTTTCAGAAATATGTCTGTGGGTCTCGCAAGAAATAGAGATCTATCCCTGCTAATCTGATATTGGCCACAATGGATAACACAAAATGGTGAACTCCACTGGAGGAAAAGGGCCACAATAAACATCGAAGCAAAAATGGACACTAGCTGGCTGTGCATTACAATCGATAACGCGTGCATCCATTCATCTTCGACGTGCTTCTCCTGGTTTCGGTCTTTGGCGTTCGACTGCCAAGAAGCTCTTCGCTTGCGGCCACCCCAATTAGTTCCAGCAAAAACGAGAAATCTGTTGCCCTTCCCAGTCGTCCCAGTCCAATTGAACGCATCCGTTACCTCGCAAGAGGCTTTTTCTCCTTCCTGGTCAAACAAGGTACGGCACCATAAAAAGACCCGTGGCCGTTGTAGTGTGTTAATTATAAGACTCTCACCCACAGCCCACCGGCAACCCCGTGGAGGCTGATTTGTACACGGCTGTGCATTAATCTTTACTCTTCACACTAAAAGGAGGGTTTGAAGAGACTGCTGTGGTAAGCTCCAAAGGCAAGGTGACTGGAGGAGCAGACGGAAGGTTGAAAGAAAGCAGAAAAATAAAAGCGGCATTTTATTCGCCGCTCGCAGCGGGACGCCGGCCGCCTCGATAGGCGAGTGAGTCATTTTTTTGCCCCCGCCGTGTTACATCCTCGCTATGTTAATCGGATTGAATATTTAAAATGACACCGTGTGACATTCCCAGCGACCTCCTCCTTTCCACCTGCGTCGTGATTTTGTTTGTTTCCCCACGCGGCGTGAAGGTGACCGTCAATTTAGAGGCTGCTGAAGGGCCACGACGTGCTTATTTTTGCCGCTATTTTATCAGGACACCTTAGGTCAGCGAGGATGTCCGCCGAGCCAATTTATGCTGTCAGATTCAAGCCTTATTTGCTCGTTTCTGATGATAACGACAGACTCAAATGACAGTGAGCTACAGAGGATCCTTGGCTAGAAAAATGATGCTTAACGGTCATGACCCCCCCAAATATATCTCCAAATATGGTGCTTTAAAAAAAAGTGAAACATGAAGGAAATTAAAAGTGTGGAAAGATGGTAAAATCTATTCTTTGACTCACAGGAAGCCAGTGTTGTGATTTGTGTGATGTGGTGAGGTTTCCTCATGCCTGTTAGGAATCCGGCGGCAGTAATTTAGATGAGCTGCAGCTGCCTGATTGATTTTTTTTCCTAAGACCTGTAAAGACACAATTAAAGTAATCCAGCCTCCTGAAAATAAAAGTATGAAAAAGATTTTCGGCTTCTGATTGAGACAGAAAAGCCCTAATTCGAGTGTGGGTTTACAAGGGGGTAATAGGCAGATTTAGTTTTGGTTTTTAAACGGTTCAAAGTCACGTCCGAGTCAATAATTCCGCCAAGATTTCTGACTTGATTTGTCAAAGATGATGTGTAAGCGAGCGCTTATCTTGGACCTTTCTTATTGTCTTTTCTGGATTGAGATGGAGAAAATCTGGGTCCATCCACTCGTGAATTTCATTCATACACGTACTTAATGAAAGTAAGGGACAATAAGTCATGGGATGACGCTGAAATGTCAGTGGCGTGTCATCTGCATCGTATGATGCACCCCGCCGCTCCCCCCGAAGTCAGCCTGGATAGACTTCCAGTTCACACGAGACCCTAATGAGGACAAGCGCGAGAGAAAATATACGCATGAAAATTAAAGCTTCGTTCGTTAGACTGCCTGCAGAGCTAATTAAGGTTTTACGATTGTAATGGTTTGAGCTTTGAGACAAATTATTTCGATTTCCTGTGATTATGTTTGTAGATCAATCGCGCTTGACCTGAGCCGTTCCCACTCTACTCCTACTTACTTTTGATTGATTCCTGAGGGCACGGTTTCTTTCCAGATGTCAGATGAGGCATACCCCTGAGAAGATGCGGGTTGGTTGCCGTGCTCCAAAACACTGACAAGTGCACTGGCTTATTATTTTCCATATTTGCCCACAGCACATCACTGAACTCGGGACTCTGCGGTTCACAACAAGTCCTTCCAGAATGAGCCATCCCATAAAAACGACATATTTTTCTGTAAACAAACACTGCAGTTTTTTTAAGATAATTTAATTGAAGAATGCATTACTTGGCTTATCAGTCCTCACCATTCGTCTTTTTGTCTGTCATCTCCAAACGCACAGCATGCATATCTCGCCGTCGCAATATCCCAGCGGTCTCCATTCTGCCCATGCACTTCCGCATCAGCGCCGCAACGCCACGAAGCTCACGCGCAAGCTCTCATCTGCATTATACCTAATCTTTGCCTAATTGAGCCCGGAGGCAGCGGCTTTCAATGGAGGCACCTTCTTTTTTTTTCCCCTGGCAAAAAGAGGAAGGAGAAAGAGCTATCTGAGGGAGACAAGTGGTAAACAGAGCAGCACTCTCGTCTTGTTCATTAGCTGTCATTGATTCATTTGCGTAGCACAGCCGGCGTGCAAACACTGCTCATGTATTCCACATAGAAATGTGAACATTGTGAAAATAGCACAGTGCTTTCCTCCCACTATTCAATATTTAGGCTCTGGTGAGTAAAGGCCTTCTAATATTTTTTTTTTTTACCATTCACCATTTATTATTCTTCCGATGAATGCATTGCCTTTGTGAAATCACATTTATTTAACCCTTTCAGGGACAGTGGTTACTACGGTGGACAGCTTGTCATGTTAGCAGGTAACAGGGTGCATGAAAGGATTAAGATAAAAGTCACGAGGGACCACAGCAGACAAAGGACCTAGCACAAACATAGCCTAGCGTAGTGACATATGGCAAGAAAGAAGTTTATGTATACATATACTTAAATAGAAAAAGTGTCTGCAGTCAAGATAATGTGACGTGCTACTTCGCCTCAGTGAATTCTGGATGAAGAAAAATTAAGAGCCGTGCGCGAGTGTGTGTGTGCATGTGACATCAGTGAGTCTGCATGTTCGTGTCTGGCCATGAGTTATGACCGACGGCAGCTCTTGCCTGAGTGTGCTGATTCTATCTATGCATTTTTACTGTTCTCCCGGGGCTCAATAGACAGCTGACAAGTGCCTCGGTGACTGTGGCTCTCCTTTCTTACAAGGCAAGAGCGAGTCAAGTCATGCTGGAAATAAAATAAAATAAAAATCACAGTAAACCATCAATTTCTGTAGCATAGGGATTTGCTTGATTGACAAGTACTGTACTGTATATTTCATTAAAAAAAAAATGTGATGCAGTGATGTGCATTTATTCCTGTTAATGTCTGTAGAAAATTTGCACCCAGCGACAAGATGACGAAACTCTTTTTTTTCTGCCATCTCAGTCCAAATACGTTCGGACGAGGGTAAAGCGGGGGGATAAAACTGGCTGAGACGGCCGCATGCATAATTTAAAGACTACACAGCCAGTCATACCCAACTGAGAAAGACATCTTACGCCTCCCTTGGAGAGATTCCAATGTTAAGCATCCTTTGTGTTAGTTTGCGCTGAGCCACACCTGACAAACAAGACAGTGAAGGACTCAAGGAATTCCCCCTTTTCTCTTCCCACCTTGTCCTCACTTCCCCTTCCTGCCGACAGCATCAGCAAAGAGTTTTAATCTCTTTCCCCTTTCGGGGAGAGCTCTTCAGATAACGCCGACTGTGCAGCAAACACTCACGGCAAGGACTCCTAATCTTGGCAAAGTATATGCAAATACATAGGGGGTGGATTAAATCTATATTTCTCAGATGTGCTGAAGCAGGGAGGAAATGGCCATTACGTGGCACTAATTGCACTTCTCTGTGCAAAAATGTAATCTCTTCTTATCGTCCGACGTCCCCAGGTGCCTGACCTGGAGCTACAGCACCCCTGTTATTGTTTAATTTGTGTGCCAAACAGCACTTGGGTTGCATGATCATCAGTAAAATGACTAGCAATGAAACTGATGTCTTGATGTCCGCAGTCAATCAATCTCAGCAGTTTCTATTGCGCTTGTTATGAGGGTCGCAGTCGAGCTGGAGCCTCTCCAAGTTGACTGAGAGCCTTGTCAATCACAGGGCAGGTTACCAACAACCATTCACACTCACATTCGCACTGAGGGACAATTTTGGGTTGAACCCGAGGAAGCCACAGTCTATGAAGAAAAAGCACACAAGCATAGGATGTTCCAACAAATTAGAACTAAAAAAAAAATAGCAAAACTTGTTAAATACTTCAATAAAGTACAACCGAACTCAATTTTGCTCCCGCTGCCTTTTTAAAAACACAGGCTAACGTGCGTGGATGAAACCATATTTTTTAAGCTAGCGTACGTTTTACCATGCCCGCGTTTAAAAAGAAAATGTGTGTGTTAAATATAGGAATAGCCTTTCAACACGGCGGTTATGGTTTAGGTAAATACGGTAATTTTTTTTCACTTTATATTATTTATTAAAGGATTTTATTTTCTGTTTTGAGGTCGGAAGAACTTGCCAGATTGCGTTCAACTTTGGAAGTTCTGCTTTTCAGGTCAAAAAGTGACCAAGCGAGCGTACCAGGTGTGAGGCAGAAATTTATTTACCATGTCGTCTGATCTCGGTTGCTGGTAATGACGCCATAAAAGCCTTGCGCAAATAAACATAAGTCACGGATGAACATGTATCGATAAGGCGGAGGTTTATGAAAACAAAGTGCCCCTGGACTCCCGAACAAGTTAATTAAATGCAGAGGCGGGCTTGATTAAATAAGATATGCCGCGGTCGTAGTAAACGCGCAAATCAATACCAAAAAGCGCCACACAAATATTAGAGTAATTGATCAAGGATGATTCAGCAGCAAGAGAGGTTGAAAATGCGAGCAGGATATTAGCGAGCAATGGGAGCAGCGGTGAAGGTCAGTGGATACTACGGTAATGACCAACGCCCTTTCTTTGACTCCTACGGGCCAGACTTTATTTTGGCTAGTTACAGGAAATTACTTTCGCTATTTTCCATCATCTTCTGCTCGCGCCGGGCTTGCACGCGTTGGCTTTATAGCGATGACCAATCAGGGTGCAATAAAAACAAGCTGTAACTGGCCAAGCCTGTAATGAAAAGGATTCACGCAACTGACACCAAACCGACGGTTATTAAAGTAAGAGTTAGAGGCGCATGGGAGCACTAATACAGTGCGGATCCGTACTTTATGTTAATGTCATCTGCTCTATTATTGCCTACCGCCGCGACGATACACGCAAGCCTGTATGGCCGCCCAAGAATAGACACCAAGAGCGAGCCATAGCTTGGGAATCTGCAAAATAATACACAATAAATGATTGTGGTGCGTCATTTGAAAAAGGAGCAAAACCAACTGTACATATAGTAGGGGTCACCAACCTTTTTCAAACTAAAAGATACTTCTTAGGTAGTGATTAATGTGAAGCGCTACCAGTTTGATACACCCTTCTGAAAAAAAAAAGTTTAAATTACCTTCAATAATTGTATTATATTATTACAAATGATATATTATCATTTGTGTGACAATCATATTTAAACTTTTTTGTCATGAAACAATGCTTTTATTTTCATAACATTGCAATCGTGTTTTTTTCCCTTCAAATTATGACTTTGTTCTCATAACTAACCTTTAAAAAGCAAAGCACGTAGCGTGCACATGATGACCACAAAATCACTTTAGGCAAGCATTAAATTAATATTGAAAATAATAATCATCTTTCTTTGAGGTGTACACACGAAATCTGACCTCTGCATTTGACCCATCACAGCAACCGCACAATGTTAGTGGGATGCACTGATGATATTAACACTATTACGATACAGCTAATTCCCCGTTTTACTATTAACACTGGTTAATAGAGGTGGGAATCACCACAAGTGTGAGAAACAGACAATTATCGTATTGTCATGATACGTTAGCCACAATGACATTCGATTTAATCGTTAAAGTGGTTTATTGGTTGTACGAATGAGAACAAGAAATTGAAGAGTAACGGCCGAATATCTGGGAGAAAGACTTGCCGCAAAACAATAAGAGTCTGTCATGCCCTGTCCGAGCCCCTCTGAGTCAGTCTCATGCAGAGGCAATCATGGAGAGAGGTTACGCTATCAGGAATGTGACAACGCGCATCTTCTCCAAGTGGAACATCGATGCCACCTCAGATCTACGCCGCTGACGTTTGACGTCGTTTGGGCCGCGGCAGAATGGGCGAAGTGGAGCGACGCCAAAGAGTCCTCCTCCAAGTGTACCCTTGCCAGAGGCCGCCCGTGAGTCAGTCTGCTTCGAGCCAAAACAGGCTACTTCCACCTTGTGATGTGACCCGCCCTTGGATTCATGCCACATTCACTGAATCGTTTTTGATGACAATTCCAGATGATGGCACCCTCTAATGGTGCCTTGTTGAATCCAATTTGCCATCTGTTTTAAAGTACTTCTCTTGTGTGGTACTTTTATTGAAGAGGAAACATTAATTCGTTTTCCGATCCGCTTATCCGCACAAGGGTCGTGGGGGGGTGGCTGCTAGAGCCTATCCCAGCTGTCTTCGGGCAGTAGGCGGGGGACACCCTGAACCGGTTGCCAGCCAATCGCAGGGCACACATAGACGAACGGCCATCCGCGCTCACACTCACACCTAGGGACAATTTTGAGTGTTCATCCTGCCATGCATGTTTTTGGAATGTGGGAGGAAACCGGAGTACCCGCAGAAAACCCACGCAGGCCCGGGGAGAACATGCAAACCCCTCACAGGGAGGCCGGAGCTGGAATTGCACCCGGTACCTTTGCACTGTGAGGTTGACGCGATAACCACTGGACCACCGGGTTGCCAAGAGGAAACCCAATGTGCAAAATAAAAATGGTTTTGGTCAGATATGATGAGCAATACAGCTGCAGCAAGATAAACATCGCTGAGTTTCAAGCCAATTGTAGCGGGACAGGTAGCTGTGTGTGGAGGTATTTTACAATGCAGGGAACTGGTGATCAAAATTTAACAAGACACCTCATTTGAATTCATCTGACACATTAGGTGGGTAGGGAAGTCCGGTTCCCTGAGAGTTATATATATCCTGCCTGTTTAGATCCCTTCCTACTCCGAACACACCTCCTTCAAAGTCAGCTCAGCAAGCTCTGTATAGGCCTGTAATGACCATGAACGATGGAAACAGACCTCTGCATTCGGGTCTTTGGTAGATGTTTTTGTTTTGGTTAGCAATGGCAATTTAAGGGTCGAAGCGGTTATCCTTTGACGAGCTTCATGTGAACCATACGCTGCTTTTCCATGACAAATTCCCGCCCCACACCACATGGCATTGCACCACACCGCCCAGCCTCCGTTGATTTTCCAATGCAACAAGCTGGCTGGGGGTCAGATGAACTGAAATGTGCAAGCCTCCACTGCACAGTAACATTTCACGAGTGGCGAATGCCGGGAAGTGCTTTTGCACAGAAGCTTTCACATATAAGATGAAAAATCAATTTCCGGGTTTGAGGCAGTGAGACAGCCGCCGGCCGTGACAACTACAGTTCATAGCCAATATTTTGTGTTTTACAATGATATTGAACCATATTTTTGGTTTCATATGTGCCATGGATGAAATAGGGGCGATAATGATTTAGTGAGCGGCACACAAAGCTCGCCGCCAGCGATCATTGACACTGAACTGAGTCTCATTAATTTGCCCGCCTCTTCGAGTCAATGGCTCGTCGCCCTCAGTCTCTGGAGGCCACCCAAATCCGCCACCCCGAGTCGGGGTCCATGACCGCCGGGCCGGGGGTGCAGCAAGCCTCCGGGCTGAGACTGGAAACCTCTCATTATTCAAGGGAATGGGCCCTGCATTTTGTATTTCCTTGGGTTGTCTCGAAGTGATATTAAAATTGTTTTAAAGATTTGAAACTTTCTGTGTGATAGAAGTGCAAACCCCCCCCAAAAAAAACAAACACACAAAAACCCCCCCCAGAAATCGGGGGGGTGCAAATACTTCTTGACGGCATTGTATGTACTGTATTTTTATGACATGGTAGCATCAGCGATTGGCTAGAGTGCTAAATAGGTAGCTAAAGAATCTATAATACTGCCCATGTTTGCATTTTCAAATCATAATTTCTACTAGCAAATCACAATACTAGCACTGGCGGGCTGCTGGTGTGGTCCTCACGGGCTTCCTGATGCCCACGGGCACCATGTTGGAGACCCCTCCTTTAGAGTGTTTATAAGGGAGGGGCAAACACATTGTTTATCAAGTCCAATAAAACAGAATTGTCACATCAACGCTGTGATTTGTGAAATCAAAATGCCAACACATCTCATATTTCTGTCGTACCGAATGAATGTCGCTGAGGCTTATTACGGCACACTTACCTTTCGCCTCCGGAGACGCTGCCCCTCAGGGCGAGTGTGCTCAAAGGGAGACAAAAACAAATAAAGACAGGCGATCTACATTCACATCACACTCACCCTCGTTGTCTTTGGGCCTTAGCTCTTCAGTAGTGTCATTGCTGAGGAGGAAAAGACGAGATTAGCATGAGATGCACATTAAGACAGCTTCGCGGGAAGTTCTCCCCTCTTGTTGCGCCATCAAGACGTAGAGGACGCGGCACTTTCATTTCATTAGTCACTCTGGTGTGGAGGCAAACTGGGGAGAGCAGATCGGATGAGTGAGATGGATAGGGGAGCTCTCCCAGCATGCCTCGACTGTGCTGTCAGAGGAGTGGAGATTATGCGACAGGAGAGTACACACGGTGTATGTCAACTCCTACCGCTAGTGAAGCTCTTGCAACATGTGGCATGACTGTGCCGATACAAAAGTGAGTAGCGGCGCTTATAGATTAGCTCCGCATCTTGATTTGTAAAATGGGGTGAACACATTTTGATACACGCGTATCAAATCTAAGTAAGTATCTTCACTTCCTTGCGATATAAATCAGGAAAAGCTGGGTTCTGTGATGTCTGTTGTGAAAGATAATTCGGAGTGATTAGCCAGAGCTCTGGAGAGTGGTGAGTGATCTACGACAGACGAGGGAAAACGGTCGGGGCAGACGATCGTAAAACCGTCTTAATAATTATGATCACTGTTCCTTTTGGATGCCAAGTTCGGTTGAGCCGTGGACTCTGTAGTTGTGACATCGAACGGAGTAAGCGGCAATTGGGAAGCGAGATCTGAAGCATGGATTGTTGCCTGTCTGCAAATTAGAGTAGCATCCGGTTGGTTTGTCGTAGTCATCGTACTGGCAGCGGTTTGACTTGAGTTTTACAAGACAACCGGGACACTCCTCTTCAAACTTGTTTGAATTTACATTTCACATCGCCTGTACAGTTAATAGCCGTAAAAGTTTGACCAAGGAAAATATTATTTCAATTCCATCAATAATAATATGCAGTAAATATACAATACATATATAGAGACAAACAGTATCAAACTTAAAAGTTAAATAAAAATGAACTGTAATTCCTCTTGTGGTACGTGTGCCACACCTTGAGAATCACCGTATTATATAATAAACTGCAAAATAATTGAATTATGGCGACTCAAAGAGTGCATACTTTGTTGTTTTTTGTTTTTGTTTTTTTTAACACCACGCTGTTGCACCACAAGTAACAGCCGGATTCCATCTAATTCGAAATCAATGCAATATTAAGAGGTTTATAATTCCTGTTATTATCCGAGCAGTGTTGCCAGTCTCTTGGGTGCATCCCTGGGAGAAATACACTAGCGTGCAAGCTTTTGCCGTGAAAGCCGCGAGCGCGGCGGTTCTGTAACATGTGTGTACCCGCTAAACAACACGGCGCGGGGAAAGGCTCTTAATTAGGACTCTTGAAGTTATCCGGCATCCCACATCTAATAATGAAGGCACCACGCCGTCCTATTTGCATATCTTTAGTTAGTAATGCGCGGCCGCTGGGAGAGCCTCGTGGCTGCCAGTGAAAAGAAGGACATGTCAAGTTGAGCCACTTTCCACAGGCCCTCTTCCTCTCAATTATGACTCGCGATGTATGCCAGGGACCCAAAGGTCTGTCAAACGAGGTTATGAAATCATGAGCGCGTAAGCAGCAATGTAGCAGCGTGTGTTTGCAAGTCAATTATGTCATCATAAGAAAGGCTACTTTTTGATTCAACCTAGATATTATTGCGGAACCGAAGATAAATGAATTCAGGCTGTGCGTAAGTCGGGGAAGAAAATTAGATATTTTGCACTGAGATGATACCCCGAAGACATGTAACACAAATGGTATTTGAATTTGGCCTGATAAAATGCGCAAATTATTTCGGCTTTCTCTAGCAAATGTCAAGCAAATTAAACTGTACGTAAAACTATCTCTTGTCCATGTTTGTCCATCTAAATGCAAGTTTGGCTGCGCAGGTGAGCAGAGTAAAGAAAACATGTTCACGGGAGGTTTTTATTTTCAAGCTTTAAATCATTTAAATTGCACTCCAAAGTTAAAAAGCTATTCTGGCCAGTCCCTCCCACCCACTCCAGCCCGCCCTGACAGCACTTGGTAGCTCCTTCAGCCAGAGACTGTTACACCCGCGCTGCAAGAAGGAGAGATACCGACGCTCGTTCCTACCGACTGCTGTCAGGCTGATGAATAAAAAATAACAATCATAATAATAATAATAATTAAATGATGTGAAGGAAAATTGTAAATAGTACTGCGATTTATCCATTTGTGTTCATATTGTATTTAATTGAAAGATGTTTGTTGTTGTTTTTTTTTCTCTTCTTCTTTCTACATACATTCTTGCTGCTGGAGGCTGTAAATTTCCCCATTGTGGGACAAATAAAGGATATCTTATCTTATCTTAAAGCTGTAACTTTTGACAGCCGAGATAATGAAAACTGCTTGTCACTTGTTATGAATATGGAGCATGTTAAATCTCCTGGTGCTCCTTTACGACATTGTTTGACTTGAATTGATACTATTCATTCATTCACAGCCAACCATCCTCAAAGAAGAGTTCCCCGCATTGCCGGCATTTTTAGCGCATTGTGACTTATCTCCAGAATTCTGTTCTGCAACAACAGAAGCTCCAGTTGTACCAGAAGAAAAATATGTTTTTACCCTTTTCTGTCCTTTCTTAATCAGTCGAACAACATGGGTTGGTTTCATCAATAATCGCCCCAGGCCTCATAACCCCAACTCCCCGAGAAATTTCAACGAAAGCTTGTTTTTGCTGCTCTTTGATCAGCCACCGGTGTCTCAGACAGATCGACGATTGGGGCTTGAAGGTATTCTCTAAGTGCCCTCTTGGCAGCCGTCAAACTTGCGTCATCCACAGGAGATCTTCTTGCAATTCCTTATAAATGGACTTTGTGCCCGCCGAGTTCCTGCACAGACTCCGGCGAGTCTGTTACCACGTCGACGACAATCCTTGCGCCGAATTTAAAGGGCTTGAAGGTAGCCGCTTTGATCTAAATTATATCTATTTCTCATGTTAATCCACCTTTGTGTTCCCATTTTCATTCAACAACAAACTAAAGGGAGTCTTTCAAACAAGTTTCAAACAGATTAGTATTATACCGATAAACTTTTGTTTTGACTTCAACTTTTGTGTGCCATCAACTTGGAATAGGTTCCAGCGCTCCCGCAATCCACGTGAGGAGAATATTTTTGTCAGAGTGGATGAATGGAAGTCAACCAATTATACGTATTGCATGTATAATACCGTCCTTTCCAACTGCAATGCATTATACCGAAAGTTGCCTTTCACGCCGAACATTATTATCTTTTCAAAAGGTAGATTTTTTCTCCCCCCAAGACATCTCTTTGTAATAGGAATTCATTATATTGCACAGGTGTTCCTCATGTTGTAAACATGGTATTCCTTTCCACTGCTATGCAGATGACTGCCAGATCTATGTCCCACTGAGCAAGAAAGACACCTTCTCATTAAGACCACTCCTATCCTGTCTGGAAGAAATCAAAACCTGGATGGCACAAAATTTCTTGAAGTTCAACGAAAAGAAGACAGAGGTGATATTGTTTGGCCCCAGTGGACCTTGTACATTGCATCCTGTAGACTTGGGCCCCCTATCTCCTTATCTGAAATCAACGGTCTCAAACTTGGGACTTAAACTGGACAGTGATTTCAAACTCGATCGGCAAATTGGTGCCGTTGTTAAATCCAGCTTCTTTCACCTTAGACAGCTGGCCAAAATAAAACCTTTCCTCTCACATGAACACTTTGAGACAGTAATTCATGCCTTTGTCACATCCCGGCTCGATTACTGCAACGCCCTGTACTTTGGAGTCAGCCAGTCCTCCATCAAGCGCCTTCAGCTGGTACAGAATGCCGCTGCTCGCCTCTTGACTGGTACTCGTAAGAGGGAGCATATAACTCCTACTTTGGCATCCCTTCACTGGCTCCCCATTCATTTTAGAATTATTTTTAAGATCCTCCTCTTTGTTTTCAAATCTCTGAATAATCTCGCGCCACCTTACCTCTCTGAGCTCATACGCCCCTACACCCCTGCCCGGCGCCTCAGGTCTGTGGACCAGTCTTTGCTAGACGTACCAAGAACTAAACTGAGGCTCAGAGGGGATCGAGCCTTTTCTGTTGCTGGTCCATCTCTCTGGAATGACCTCCCACTGAACATTCGGCAAGCCTCCTCGCTGCCCATCTTTAAAGCCCTCCTCAAAACTCACTTGTATTCTTTGGCGTTTGACTCAGCATGACTTAGATTTGCTATTGGTTTTACTGCTTGGTGCTTTCTACCGCCTTATTACTTATTACTTATTACTGATTCGTCTTACTGTTTATTGTATATGTTAAATCGCTCCATGTACA
The DNA here is from genome assembly GCF_025434085.1 of Hippocampus zosterae. Lineage (NCBI taxonomy): Eukaryota > Metazoa > Chordata > Actinopteri > Syngnathiformes > Syngnathidae > Hippocampus > Hippocampus zosterae. The sequence continues at coordinate 9,256,490 of NC_067454.1, read as the reverse complement.
GCACTTTGTATGCAGTGATGGCTGTTTGAAAGTGCTCTATAAATACTGTTGACTTGACTTGACTTGTATCAGGAGAATACAGATGAAATGGAGTTGCTGATATTGATTTGTTGAGTGGTGCTTCCTTAACAACTTCGACTCAGTTCAATATAATTATAGAATACGGCTGCGGACAATTATACCCCCCGAAAAAAACAATTGCCTATCTATATTGAAAATTATGCATGCATTGTGTATCCAAGTCCCCAAGGCAATTAAAGATGCCGAGGAACATCCAGCTAACGCTCCCGATAGAATATTGAAACCGTGGCAGTAATTCGCTGCGAGCATAACACCGCGCTTCCCCAGAGAAGCATAAGGTGAACACTCCGTTCCTCGCACATTAAGGTGTTCTATCTTTATTGCCATACGTGCTGGCGAATAACTCGATAGACGGGACGGAGGGAGGGGATATAAAAAGAACAGAGGTGACTTTGACTGATACGGCCGCCCTTGTTTCTGTCTATCTGCAACACACATACAAAACGAGCCTTAAGGCTCATTTATGCGTGGACAAAAATAGATGAGTGCTCTTTAAAATGTGAACAAAAAAATGCGCTCATACTTACACGCTTGGATACTTCAAATCTGACAGCTGACAAATCAGCATTTTCCCCCAACGTCGAACAAGTACTGACAACGACCATTGGAAAAGTTTTTGGATGACCTGCTCTGTGCAGATCTGGCGGCGAACATGATGAAATGAGCCTCGTGTTATCTAGCTGCGCTAAATCAAGTCAATACTTGGCTTACTTGGGAGATTTGAAGGGATTTTAGTGTAGTGCTGTTAATTGCTTCAAAGTGGGGCTTCGCGGTGCTTGGCTATTTAGCACAGCACGAGCATTTGGAGTTTGAATCTCAACTCACGCCTTTGTTGAGTGTACTTTGTCTCAGCGGGCACGCCAACCTTCCACAGTCCATTACAATCCATCCATTCTGCCAATCCTGTTCAGGGTCGCAGGCAAGCTGGAGCCTATCCCAACTAACTTCAGGCTGATTGCAGATATACTCTGGACTGGTCGCCTGTCAATCGCAGGACACATTTATCGATGGACAATTATTCACACTGTCACTGAGTGGAAAGTGAACTTTTGCTGCTGTCTGAGTCCAAAACAATCAACTGTTTTTTTTTCTGCAAATGGAAACCGGGTGGCATTTATTTGCTCAACTGCAGATGCAGATATGTCAGGACAAGTCAAAGTGGAGTATCAAACACACCAGATGGAGAATCATCACATGCCTCCCCGTAAGATGAACACCGACACACGGCAGCGCTTCACGTCAGCCGACTAAGTAGCCGTCTTGACGGAACCAAAGATGCTCTTCGATACTGTGCTGAGTATTTGCTCACGTTAAGAATATGGTCAGTCTTCAAATGTTTTATCGAAGAGATGTTCCTGCTGGGCGGCCCGGTAGTCCAGTGGTTAGCACGTCGGCTTCACAGTGCAGAGGTACCGGATTCGATTCCAGCTCCGGCCTCCCTGTGTGGAGTTTGCATGTTCTCCCCCGGCCTGCGTGGGTTTTCTCCGGGTGCTCCGGTTTCCTCCCACATTCCAAAAACATGCGTGGCAGGCTGATTGAACACTCTAAATTGTCCCTAGGTGTGAGTGTGAGTGCGAATGGTTGTTCGTTTCTGTGTGCCCTGCGATTGGCTGGCAACCGATTCAGGGTGTCCCCCGCCTACTGCCCGAAGACAGCTGGGATAGGCTCCAGCACCCCCCACGACCCTAGTGAGGATCAAGCGGCTCGGAAGATGAATGAATGAATGTTCCTGCTGTTTCAGTTTAGCAATATTTGAGCAACAGTGTCTGTACCGTCCTCGCTTACTCATGACGTACGGCCTTAATCTGTAACTAGCTTTTTACACTGCTTGCGCTAAAATAAAAGCAAAGAAATGACAGTGGCCGCACTTGCGTGACTGTGGAGCCCGGTGAACACAGCATCATGCTCAGCTGAACTTGGGAACGACCTCCAAGCGGTGTCGGGCGTGCCTTCGGGCTACGAAGTTTCCAGTCAACGGCCGACAACTGGGTCTGCAGGTACCCGGGTCGCTGCGGCTTTAGAAGCCGCTTTGGGACCCAGTTGGAGGTCGCTCATCAACAAATATAACCACAGCATCATGCTCAGATTACTGAACATGCGGCGGAGAGGAGGCAGGAAGACTGTATGTCCTGCACATATCAGAGGAGGAACACATGCTGTCTTTATTTGTACCGCTCTACATGTCGAGGGGTGGGGCGAGCGCATGTTGGGTTTACGTGTGATGTCGTTTGTACAAGCGCATAAGAAGTTTTCTATCCGATCTTCTCTGGGGTACAAAAATGTCGTCAGAAAAAAAAAATCTGAATCGGAAGCCTCAAAAAACCACAACGGTCTACGGTCATATAACTGGTTTATCGAGAAAAAGTGCATCCAAAGGTTTGTCGAAATGCCGTGACAGTTACTGTGCGTAGCCATACTAGCTTGCAAGAGGCGGCGCCGTGACGTCATGGCTTTGTCTCCGCAATTCAACGTGGCATTTCCTACCTCAGATTCTGACAAATCGGAGTCATCCTGGCAATTTACCAAAAGGTCCGTCAAGGCTCACTGACGACGCCTGTTTTCCTGACTGTGTGAGGGGAGTCCAGTGCAGCAGCGCATAATGATTAATCTGCCACTGCATGCCAAGACGAAAGCCTGTCTGTGATGCGGGTCAGGCTTCCCACCTACTGTTAAAATAAATGAATTAATATCAGAGTCTGGATTGCACGTTCGCAGCCATCTAACCTGATGTCTTGCTGTTGGAATGAGGGCGCACGCGGCCCTGATGCGCTCGCTCGCAGCCTGCCTCGCAGTGGCTTTTTTGCGGGTGGCGGGGGAGTTTAGGAAGACCTTTTCCATGCTTAACCCAACCACACAAGACACAATTGATTGTCCTAACAGTCAACATATACCAAACTAAAAACCTTGACGACAAAACCGTGGTACGAGCAGAAACGTGGACCTTCTGAACCGTTCCACCCCCATTCGGGTCATTGTAAAATGTTTTAATTTCTATTCAGCGTTTCTTTAATTGTAAATTTCATTTATCGGTTCTAAATCGATTTATTGACATGCAAACATTTTAGCTTCCATTCAAAAAGTCTTTTATTCAAATCCAAATCAAAGTTCTTTTTTGGAGGCTGTAAACAGTGATATGCCAACCCGTCCTACATGGAGAGTGAGTCATGTTGAGCATTGTAGGTACCACACGTTGGTAGCGGTGCATACGTGTGCACCATGAATCCACAATTTGAGTGAAGTTCAACATTATTTGCCGTAGCTATAAAGCCAACAAAGGAAGACCTCACCCCAGCGTGAATGAATGAGTCCTGGTTCCTCGTTATCACCACTTATTGTTCCAGTCAGGCTGCCTTTGAAAGGGAAGGCGTGCTCTCCTTTTGGACAGCTCATTAAGATAACACACGTGAACTCCCCATCGTCGTCATTAAAGCCGAGCCTGTTTTGGGCGTCTTTGTCTCGGGCAGGGACCTGGGCCTTTGTCAGCACAACTGGAGCCAGATGGCAACACAAAAGCCGACAGTCCCGGAGTGCTTACACGAGCCCGTCTCAGAAGGCAAGAGCCATCAAAGCTCACCTTCAGCACCGATGCCGCCCCCCCCGCGACATCTACCTGGATCGAACCACGATCCACACGATGGCGAGAGGGATCGAGGGCAAGTACGGCTGCGAGTTGTCGCTGTGATCTGCTTGCTCGTTTTTACCCGCACATGATCAACCCCCTTCAACCTTTTCGCTCACGCTGAAATATTCAGCCCGGCTAGTCGTGGGATAGCCGACCCCACTCCTGGCTGCATAGAACTCTGAAACATTCATGAGGGAGGCAATAAAAAAAATTAAAAAGTCATCGCGCCCCACTCCCATCACCTTGTCGCTTATTAAAATCACATGGTATTAACTTTAGAGATGGCGGGAAAAGGCGAAAAAAATGTAATCAGACGAAAGGAGGAGTCAAATGAACGACTCTGAGATTAACAGTTGAGGGAGAACTGCTAAGGATGATGATGGACATTTACTGAAGCGTCTCAAGTTTAGTTTGCTTATTTTTAGTTGTTTGTGGACTTGGCATTGGTCCACAATGCCAATGTCCACTATGAATGAAACGACAAATAATCCATTCACAAAATAAGTAACAATTTTGAAAACCGAGTGATCGTTTAACGCGATTGCTTAACTCCAAATCGTCTCGTTTCAGCCTCTGAGCAGTATTTTTTTTTCTGTCTTCTTTCATGATGTTTTGTGTTTAATCAACCCAAGACATTCGCAAACAACTGCCCTTACTTAGTAAAACAATGACCGAACTAGAAACCGAATGTATTTCAAAAAGGGTGCAAAAGAGTGCAAATTCAATCCCTCTCATCTGATATTTCTTCATGTTATTATAAATGTTTTTCTTAATGTATACAATGTATACATCATGGATGGAAGAACTGTTGAACATTCCCTGTAATTGGCTGGTGACTATCTCCCGCTATCTGCAACCCTGAACAAGATATGTGGTAGAGAAAGTGGACGGATGGTGTTTTTTGTGGACACAAAACGAAGCAACACTCCGGAATTGACTCGTGATTTTCTTGCTGACTGCAAAGACTGAGCTAAAAGTGTCAAACTTGCTATCAACTCTTAAAAAATGTCTCTTAATTTCCCTGCTGACATTACATAACGCCTCTCATCGTTGTTTTCTTTCATTGGCCATTCCGAATAAAGTATGAAATTGATCAAGCGGCAAAACTTTAAAGCGCCTCCTGGGATGTTCCCTTCCTGTTACTGTGGAGTATTGATGGAAGGCCTGTTTTACTCTTTATTGTCCCAAATATCTACAAGTGCGGCTCGACCAACAGGCTTGAGATACACAGCCGCTCTAATCACCGTTCATTTGGTGCAACTTGAACGTAATGACTTTTACGGTGTAGCTTTTGGGGAACGTGTAATGTAAAACAGCTTGTTGGCGTCTCTAAATGAGTGCATTTGTCTCCATTCAACACGTACGGACGCACGCATGCACACGCACACACACACACTTGACAAAGAATGATGCCAACAGGCTGCTGGACTTGGTGCCAGGAGCAGGTCTCATTTTTTACGTGCATTCATGCTTCATCAGCATTCACTGGCGCCTGAGTAAACAAAGTTAACATTCACTAAGTGCTTTTGTTGGGTCGCCCTCACACCTGGCCACCCGCTCCGTCTTTTTGCGTCAATGCCCAATTTCGACATTAGCTAATTCATCTTCCTGGTTGTGTTCGACAAGCAACGTTGACCATTGCATCAATTTGCAAGATTGCACATTGATGTTAATGTGGTTTTCATCACGGGCAAATTGATAGTTGCAAAGTTTGCAATTATTGAATATTGGAGCTTTTTTGGTGGGCGAGGAACCATTTTTTGCTAATAGCGGCTATAGCTTGATGTGTGTGTGTGTGTGTGTGTGTGTGTGTGTATGTGTGTGTGTACACAAGCTTTTTGTACACAGTTATGTGACCTAGGTGAAGCTTACCAAAGCCAATAACATGAAGAAAACATTAATTCCTACCCAATACCCCCCGCCCCCATCATAAACCTACAGACAGTATTTCTGTCATGACAATAAGTGTCGGTGTGTGAGCGGGTGTGCGTTGGCTGACCTGTCTTTGACTCTTCGTCTTCTTCTAGTTCCTTGGCCTCCTCAGCTGTAGGAAAAGACAAGAGTAGCTGCTATGAGTGGAAGGTGGCGGCCGCAATGCGCATCACTTCATCAGCAGCGAGCTCAAAGGACAAGTTGTGATGAGAGCACTTGGATGACCATCAAGCTCAGCGCAATTGTGCCATGTCACGGCTTACACACGCGCACGTACGGACGCATGCAATTATGGCGATAGCCACCTCCAAAATAGAGTGTCTATCCTTCTCGCCAGTAGAGTAAACACACTTGGCTGCTGGCTATTAAAAAATAAATAAAAATGGCGGTAGAGTTGTTGAACGGCAACCGTGTGATGAGTGAGACACCTGCGCACACATTCCAGGATGCTACGTCAAGGAACTTTGGATTTGAACTGACGTTTGCGGAAACAGGCGTTTTAATGGCCTTTTTAAAAATATTTAGTGATCACGCACAAATGAATTGTAAAACAACCACATAATTACTGTTATTTATTTCTAAAATTGTGTCCACGAGCAAAAGATTCTTCACGTCATTTAAATAAGCCCCATCCCCTACAGCGTCGTTGGGCAAGGATCCAGTCACTTTCGAGTGACACGTTGCTGTCTTTTCGAGGGAAGTTGCAATCCTCCCCACACACGTTGAGCTCTGCTTCCAGCGGAAGCAAGCAGCCAGCCATAGCGCACATTTGTTGACGATATGCAGCCTACTGTTAGATGGCTGACCCCGAAAAAGGGGCGAATTTCATCAAGAATAGTGTGTGTAAAGTGTATTTCAAGGGCTGAATGATAAACTGCTGCCTCCATGAGTGAAAATAATTTTGGGGTTGATTTTTCTCCCCGTTTCATACTCAGGGCTAGTATTTGTTTCCAGTAATTACCATAATGGATTGTCTTGGGATCACTCCCCCCACCCAAAAAAAAATTGGTTGTGTGGACACAAATGGTGCAAAGCCACCAGCTCTGCTGTCATGAGATCCACACAGAGTGGAGGAGACATTTAAATAAAGGTCAGCCGGTGTCTGTAACGGGGCCCACAGGTTTAGAAATAAATATCAACTTGACTTAGTAGGGAAAGAGTAAATAGCTCCATAGAACATATAGAATCAAATGAAATGGAAAGAGAGAAATATATCATGCACTGCCTCCCGCTAGCAAAGGGCTCTTGGGGGCTGCGTGGCCCCCATTTTGTTGGGCGGGAAGGAGCTGGACGCACTGAAAGCAGGATTGATTATCTGGTTAGCCACCTTATTGAAATGTAAAGGCGTATACACTGTTCCCTTCCAGCTGCACTTTGGTGTTTGAAGTGCAGGGCCGCGCCGCCTAATTCACATACGATACACGCTCTGATAGAATGACACAGTGTGAGAACGGATGCGAGGAGGGAGGATTATAAAAGTGATCGCGTGTACCTCGTGAACGCGTCGGCCTAATTGTGCTTGTCTTATCTTTAAATGGCATTCCCGGGGCCAAGCCGGATTGCAGTCGACTCGTTGCTCACCACGTGTTGGTAGTGCACGTGGAAGGGGGTCAGTAAAAGGAAAAAAACAAAAAAGTGTGCAAATAAGTCATTTATCGTCGCTGCCTTCCCTGTCATAATGCATGTGGGCCTTCACAGTGCGTATCACAACCGGACCAAGCAGGTTGGGCGATTGCAGTCAGCTCAAATTCTGCAGTGGCATTCTACTTTTTTTTCTCCATTCCTCACAGCCTTTTTTCCGCTGTTCCTTATTAATGCATGTAAGAAGAATGGCATTTTAATCGTATAATTGATTGCTTATGCGTGGAATTAATTGTTGGTCCAACACAAACTGAGGCAACATGGGGTATAAAACTGAATTCACTCAAATAGTTTTCCGTCTAAAGAACAAAGGCAGGGGGAAAAAAAGAACATGAAATCACCTACGGAAAAATGAAATATATCAGGGCAGCATTATTCTGCTCAGTCCAACAATGGAAACGGGTATTCACAACACTCAGGGTGATTCTTCCACCCCATTGAATAGTCATCTAGGCTCAATATACAGTAGACGTGTGGAAAGTCACGACCCACGTAGAGAAATACGTTTTTAAATGCCAAGTTTGCTGATTATAAACTAGGTAACGGGTTAATTTAGCTCAGCATGTCAGAAAGGTTCTTGCTCACCTGCAACCTGAGTGAGGAGAAGTGGTGAAGAAAATGAATGGATGGACGAGGAAAAAGAAGAGCTGTTGGCATGCGCTGTCATCTGCCATTTTGCGGTTATTTTATTCTACTAGAATCACACTTGAGTAACCTGTGTGTAGGTTTTTTTTTTACTAAGACTTTTTATTTGTGTCATATATTCAGTAACAGTATTAACTCACCTCTGGTCAGTTAACAGTAATTCATAATCGAAAAAGCCCCCCCCCCCCCCCCCCATAAAAAAAAAGAAAATATACCCATTTTAGTCAACCTACGAGGATGACACATCAGGTTGGTGGTGAGCCATCATTCATGAGAATAGGAGAATGTCCAGCGGTATCGAAAGGCCTTCTTACCTTCTCTCCTGGCCTCCTCGCAGCTCTCCTTGATCTTCCTGCGGCAGACGGCGGCCAGCGCCACGAGCAGGACCAGCAGGCACACAGCGAGGCCGATGGTCACCCACAACGCCACAGGGGGGAAGGAGATGTTCTGGCCTGAAGCGGGGAAACGGAGTGGTGGGAATTCAAGGGGAGGGTACAGTAGAGAGGAGAAAGAACTGATTCGTCTATTTCAATTAAAATGTTTTTTTAACAAAAAATGTTGATCATGTAAAGCCTTTTTTTTAATTGCAGTCAAATGTCAAAATTTGACCAAAACAGCATGTGAGGGGTTTAGAGGTGTCAAACTCAAGGCCCGGGGGCCAGATCTGGCCCGCCACATCATTTTATGTAGTCCGCGAAAGCAAATCAACCAGGTCAACTTCCATGACGCATGCTAAAATCTGGACCAAATTTCAAATTGTCATATGTAATAAATCATCGTGTTGAGCTACTGCAAACATTTTCTTGTTTTACATTATTACAGAAACTTGAACAAGAGTGGAACAAACTACTCTCCTTGACTTTTGATTTTAAAATTATTTATCTATTCATTGTGTACTGTATATGTAAAAATACATGGGGGTGATTAAACACTTATACAGTTCCACAGTTATAATGGCCCTCCGAGGTAAACTGTGACTACAGTGTGGCCCATGACAAAAATTAATTTGACACCCCTGGTTTAGAGTATGCTTCTCTTCATGGGATCAAATGACATTACTGATTAGTGGTAATGATCATTTACCGGTTTTAACATCCAAAACAGAATTTCCAAAGACAACAGAGTCAAGCTTTTGGTCTTTTTGAGAACGGATGGATGGTAAGAACCTCTTCAAAATTCCTTTTGAGTCATTCCATCGAGTCCAGATGGCCGATTGCTGTTTTTTTTTTCGCTCAAACAACATTGGCACAGCATTAGGCAAGCTGGAGATGTCTATTGCCTTCTGCCGTGGAGGTTCTGGTGAAGGGCATTTTTTGGTGCATTATCGCCGACAGGGATCAGGACACAAACACGATTATGCATATTAACACATAAATTGTGTTTTTAATTAATGCTTTTTCGACACATCTCTCTTGTAAAATCACATAAAAATGAGTTACAGTGTCTCAGCAAAGGGCAAACTGATGAGTAGAAGCAAAAAAAAAAGGGGCGGGGTGGTCAGCAGAAAAAAACTATATCAGAGACAGACAAATTTCCCCTGAGTATTCAAACTGAACAGAGGGAGAAGAAAAGAAAACAGACGAGCCAGTGAATGGCTATGAGCCTGGCGGTAGCACAAACAGGTCTCCTTCAGAGAATACCCGCTCTGGCCAGATAATAACAGAGAGGGGGAGAAAAAAAACACAACAAAACATAAAAAAAAAAAAAAAAAACAATCTCTGGCTTTGGAAAGAGGAAGTGATGAAGCATCTGCAAAGACTTGGCATGGAATCTCAAGGCAGCCAGTCAAGGCTTTATACAGTGAAGCCAAGATGGAGGGCAAACAGAGGGGATCCTTCCCGGAGATGAGACTCTGTCAGAGGCGCTCTATCTGACAACAGGAAACAATTGTTCCTGTTTGTCTCTCGCAAGAGGTAATGAAAGGGTAACACAGTTGACCAGAAAGGATCGACCGTACCCTAGAGTATACACCGGTAGTAATATAAACAGCGCAATATTTGAGCATTGTAAAAATTGTACACTTGAGATTGAAACTCAAAACTGGTGAATTACATGACTAATTTGAATCACTTCTTAGAGGTTGACGGTGAGCTGAAGCCCATTCCCAGCCAACATTGGTTGAGAGGTTGGGATACACTTGTGAATCGACGCCAGCCAGTCAGTCAAACAAACATTTACGTCTTGGGAATTTGATAGGAAGCTGGAGTACATAGAAAAACCAACTCAGCACAATGCAAAGCCAGAACAGGGATTTGAACTCCAACACGAACAACACAACCACTTGGTCGCCGTAACAACCAAACCATAAAGCAGCCGTAACCGCAGTCATTTGTTACCATATCACATGACCAGACTTTGATGGCGTCAAAGTATTTTTGTCCACTCTTGATTTCGTAAGCAATGTTTCACACTCTCATTCTTTGCTGCTGTTAATATCGTGACGACTACGATATTGTGGCCATTTTAATATCGCGGTATTGCCATTATCGTTCCATCTCTTGACCATATAACCCCTCAGAAGGGTCATCCCCTCAATAAACTACAATTTATATTTGACCACCGTGTTGTTGCTGCAAAGTGAACGAAAGGTGCTCAGGTCACCGGTGTCGTCTTGATGAAACAGTGTGTCAGTCAGCAAGGAGTGATGTCAAGGTTTAATGTCCACCTATCCCCTCATTCTTTGCTATTTCATGAATGACTGCCTGAGAGCCTCATTATATCTCCAAAGAAACATGTATGAATGCAAGAGGTATATATTCAGAGGTACTGTATATATATTCAAGCTGGAATTGTATGGCTGGCATGCACGCACACACACGCACACACACGCGCGCGTCTTCTTTCTTTTGCTCAAGAGCCAAGAAGATCCTGTGCTCTTCGGATTCTGTCGTCTTTCTCATTCCCTTTTATTTTCACACTTTGCCGGCCACATTCTCCCTCCCTCAAGGCGGACTGATAAAGACAAATGCCACAGTCGGCATCATTGCCACGCCAGGGCCCAAAGGGCTGCAGGATCATATTTTTCTTCTTCTCGAGTTTGATGATGTGATTCTGTTTTCTTCAGAAATAGATTTGTCTCTAATGGCTTTGTTTACCTAGCCTCTATTCCCTTCTGTGCTAGGGAATGGATGGAGTGCCTCGGACATTACCTGCCACTGCAGCTTTTATATGGACTTGCACCAAACAAGCTTCCCTTTATAGTTGTAGATACGTAAATAGTTTGAATGTCTGAGGCGGGGAAAGTATATCAATTCCATCTTTACCATCTGTCTGTGTAATTTCATGACAGCTTCATAAAGTCCTGCATAAATTTGGATATGCGGGAAGAAAAATGTTGCTGTGGAGCAAAAGGGTAGGAAAGGAGTAGTCCCACTCATATTTGCACCAATGGACAACCGACACTGCCTGCACAGATGTGAGGAAAGCAAACCATTAGACAGATCATCAGTGAATGTAAGGCAAAACACAGTGGAATTAACCTTCAGGATGCTAAGTGAGATTTAGTCTCAGCATATGCATCGCTCTCAAAGTTCTTTTGCTTCTTAATAGGCATATTTTTCTTCTGTAAGAAGAAACAAACAAAACTCATGTTCTGAATTGTTGCTACTTGATCCCTGCAGCGCGCCAGTTTACATCAAGTTGAGCCCAAAGAAGAGATAAAGCCACTATGTGGATCATGGTAATGATAGCCTGAGAAATGCATTTCATTTATTATTAAACACCATTGGATTCTAATAAGAGGCCAGACAAATCTGTTTCAACTACCTCGACGTTGGGCGCACAACAGTTGAATATCGAACGGTCTTTCAACGGAATCTTCTTCTATCGGACTATTATGTAACACGGTTCCAAACACTATTAGCACACCGACATCCCATTAGGGATGAAGATCATGAGTAAAAGTCTATCTAACAGGCAATGGATCTAATTCTAAGAAGGTTCCGTTCTGTTATTCCACCATTTTTAAACTCTAAAGCTTACCTTCGTACTGAGATTTTTGTACATAATCCTCTAAGGAATAATTCCGTCTACGGAGAGTAAAGGGTGATTTATCAAGAGGCTACGTCGCTGTAATTAAAACTATTCTTTTTGGCTCGTGACACAGGTAATCTATTTTTAACTTACGTTCATTGAGAAAGCGGTTGTGTAAGGTGACACCCACTATAAGAGTAACTAATTGGGAGCAGAGACAATCACAGCAGCATTGTTGAATATTACTAATGACTGCCTGAGTGGGAGTGTGCAATCGGAACTTTAGACATTTTTCATTGTGTTGTTCATGTGTTTCATTCAACTGTGAGTACAATCACATTATTCAAATGACACAAAGTAATTTCTACAAGAGCAAAAGCCACAAAAAAGTCTCAACAACCCATGCCTGGTTAGAGACAGGAAGTCAGACAGGAAGTGATTTCAAGTGGCCATTTCAGTGCCAGATCAGTCAGAGGTGGGTTGGCACTCGCAAGGCACACAGAGACAATTATTCATACTTGCATTCCAAACTATGAACATCTGATATTTTTTCATTAATTCAAGCAAAAAGGGGTTTGTAAAGTGGCCATAATAGACAGACAAAATGCACTCAAGTACCGGGAGAACATATAAACTTCACATTGCAAGGCCAGAGTGGAGATTCACACCCGCAACCACTGAGTTCACAGTAAAAACAAACTTGTCACTGAAATGTACGATAGCGAGCAAATGTGAATGATGTACACTCGATAAATTTGCGCTTTTATCTTTTGTCATGGCAGTGAAATTTGATGACTAATAACTCAGTCCTACAAGGTCAAAGCTTGACCAAACAACTTGTGGGTGTGGGGGTGGATTAATAGGTGTCAACTGCTGACCAAAATGTACAGCTGCAATAATTCTGCACTTCCCCAAGTCGTCTGATTCTGGACTGGACCACTTAAAATTGTAATTGAGTACCCCTGACTTAGACAATAGTACTAATGTCCCGGAAGTGGTCAGCTCTCTGAACATAGTCATTTGATGCATATTTTTTTTAATTGATAAAATGCCACTACATAGAACAAACTATGTGCGGTCATTAAAACAAAACAAAATAAATAAATAGTCAGATGCAAGAATCGACCTGTAATGCTGTTGTGTGTTATGGTGAACACGACTGCTGTTTATCTTATTTTGTCAGCTGGATTACAGGTGTTGCATTGCCTTTGGGTGTTTTGTATTTTTAAAAGGCCACAGCAGACAGCTATGTTAAAAATAGATGTTTAACAGGGCCAGGCAAGAGTATGATAAAATGCTACTTCCTTATGGAGCCGCTAATATTGCCTGCGAGACATAAGACCTCTTTATTCTTGCAAAAACATGAGCGGGGACTCACACAGGGCCAGTTCAGGTATTGTTTCGGCTTGAGTAAATGCGAGTGCCACCGTTTCTTGGTATTTATTTATTTTTTTTAGCAGCCGGCTAGTTTTCTCTTCCACCTTTAGTGGAATAAAGTGGTCCAAAGACGCCCTTGGCTGTCATCTCGGATGTGCAGTGATCGCGATGGGGATCAAAGCAGTTTTCCTACCAAGTGTCAGTTCAGCGTTACCTGCCTGGAAGAAACCTTGTCTCTTAAGCTGTGACCAAAGGGGAATAATGTCCCTTGACAGAGTGATGCCTTCCGGCTAAAAGAAGAGCCTGAGCCTTATTGAAGTCCATCTGAGGGATAAGAAAAAGTCAATTAGGGGGTTTGCCTTGGATGTCATAGTGAACACCTTGGTTTTATTTAACTCGGAACAAAGGGGACTGTTGTGGGCAAGGTTCTTGACCGGCAGTTATTGTTCACAGCCCTGCTAAAAGAGTCGAGGAGCCATAGGTTGAAGCACAGTGAAAATCCGCAAGTCAAACATTGTCAACGCTTGTGGCATTTGAAGTTGGGCCAACATTTGCAAACAAACCGTTGCCATCAATTGTTACAATGCTTGCCCCACCTGAACAGACCTAATTTCAGACGCATCAAGCGATCAACTATGAGTGGGTATTTAGATTTTTTTTTGGGGGGGGGGGTTTCAAGACAGGACGATAATATCCACTGGAGGTTTTGATGAAGAAAGTAGACTTGCATTTTTAGCAGAAAAGCCTCATGTGCGGTTCAAGCATTTGAGATTGTTTCAATGGCATGCCAGACAGAGACAATTGCTATGATGGCTAAGCAGAGGTTTGTTGAGAATTGATGTTGCACTGCGGCTAGTTCGAAATGTACTAACTGGGTCTTTGCATATTGCGTGATCGGTGTTAATCATTCGAGTCCATCCATTGCTGATTGATAAGAAGGGACACTGAGTAAAGTTGTAGAGAGGTCCGTTCCATTGACTTGTTGCGATAACCAGTGGCTAGCTTGCTGACGACTAGCTGCTTGTCACTTGTCATTAAAAGGCAGTGCAGTGTCTTATCCAGGGAACCGTAAAGGTAAAGAAAATTGTGTCAAGGTTAGTGATGAGATGTTACATGTTGTAAACCTGTATGACAACAGAGTTGAAATGTTATTTCAAATACTATCCGTGCAGTAAATACCATTGTTTGTTTTTTTATGGCTGAGATGAAGGCATCCATTCATACACAGTGAGAACAAGATGAAATGGTAAAGTGAATGAGGTATAAAACTCAGTGAGACACAACAAGAGCTTGCGCTTAAATCACAATGACCTAACGCTGGCATTGTGATTGATGTGCACCACCTCAAAAAGTAGGGGCTTGCCAACACAGTGATTTAAACTTCTTCATCAAACTCTTGTGTGAGAAAGAGCGACAGAACAATAAAATAATAAAACCTGGCACCTTTCGTGGTGGATGGTAGCGCCTGAATGAAAAACACAGGCATGAATATAAGAACAAGTGATGATGACCGATTGTCCGTTGTAGTTTGGTATTCACCTTTAAACTGTTCATCAAATCCAGAAAAGCCCTTCCCATTAAACCCAGGTGCAGAAAGCTTGTAAGTGCACAGTGGATGTTGCTTCCAATTATTCAAGGAGCCCTGACACTCTTTGGAGAATGAGAGACAACAAGGTGACTTGGAGAGGGGAAAAAAAAACTTGGCAAACTGAAATTGATGGCAACTGATTTCCATCCTCCTCTTTTTCAAGCATTTCAACACACTCCCTCTGTAGCAAGATGCTAGATTGCCATCTTATTGGTAAGATGAGAAGCGGGGCGCCCATATCGCAAGGAACCTTTTTGTCCGACGTTATTGCCCTTCCCTCAACGACCCTGGTCTTGTGGCAAAAAAAAAAAAAAAAAAAAAAAAAACGAGCGTGTGACGATCAGACAGCCGCATTAAAAGCGGAGTAATGGGTGTGCATTAGCAAGAATAAAGTTTCTAAAGGCGCTCTATGTTTTGCTCAGCAGGGGGGTCTTTAAAAGCCATCTGCTGGCGGCGAGACCGGCGATCGTAAGCTGAGGAAAGGAGTGTGGAAAAGGCACCGAATGAAGGATGAACGTGTCATTTGAAAAACAAGCCAGTGATGAAGTATACTGACGAGAATAATGACGAATAATTAAGAATGGCCCACGCAAAGGGAGGTTTGGCGCATTCTTACCTCATAAGCTACTCTATTTCCTGAGAGAAAAGTGCCAGACCCAATTTTTCGCTGGCTCCATCATCCACTTCAGCCAAACGTCTCCCTCAAACAGGTAAGGGCTTGTCTCAATCCATAGATACATGGCCAGTAACTCATTCAGAACACCACATGCCATCCGTTTAACAGCATTTTGAAAGTGCTTTCAAGACCCACACTATATTGTCTTCACATACCCAAACTACCAAAGGAAACAGAATCGTAGCCACATCCTCCGTGGCACTTTTTACATTTTTTTTTACACGGTGCTTGTCACTCCTCTTCATTCACTTCATGAAGTTTGTTGTCCCATACATTGAGTTTCTTTCGTACTGCCGTTGTGTTTCTAGACCTCACCTACATGTCACGTGCTTTCACATTTCTGTTGTGTGTAGCACTATACAGTAAATAACATTGACGTGACTCTGTGTTGAGGTTGCGCAACTATGTTTGGTGCGTCAATCTTTATGCTTCGGGAGCTTCGTAGCTTATTAGTTTCAATAAGTCAGGTAATATTGCATAACAGTCCCTTTTCATTTCATGTCAAATGACACATTTTTAACATGCAATTGTAATGATACCCCTTCAGCAGTTGAGTAAATGAACGCCCTTGGCCACAATTTGCAGAAGTATGGTTTCATTCCAAAAGGGTTTATTAATTATGAGGTCGTGCGCTAAGGTCATCTCTCCCCCCCGAGTCAGACGTTAATGATCCACAGGTGAATAATTTCAGTCAAGCAGTGGTCAAAGCCTACAGGCTCAGGGTCTCATTATTACACACACGAGAAAGAGTTGGTAGAGTGATGATAGTGTACTTTTCAATTTTGTTGCTGTCCGATGAACCATTGAGAGTCCACTTCTGACACTTCTTAATATAATGAGATTTTACAAGTTTCTCTGCAATTAGTGTGTAGCTAGCCAATTAAAACGTGTTTTATAACACCATGTTTTTAAGATGACAGAACTGTGAAAGAGGACTGAGTGTTTTTTTCCTCAAACCTTTAGTGACTTTTGGAAAAAATAAAGTAATACATATGCATGTAGAATTTACTAAGAACATGTCTGTGTAAAATTTACAGTACCTAAAGTTTTCGGAGTGCAAAAAATGTTACTATTTTTTCCCCCAATATCAGTCCAATTTTTTTGTCAGTGTAAAATTTACTTATTTTTAAGAGTATACTGTACAGTTATACCTCGGTTTTCAACCATAATCCATTCCAGAAGGCTGTTCGAAAAACCGACTTGTTCGAAAACCGAAGCCAAGCTCTTTTTAAAAGAAAATCTTTATTGAACACATCTGCTCACAATGGAACGCAACACGAGGATGCGTCACTTCCTCGTCTGCCTGAGGAAGCGTCACTTCCTCGTGTAAGGAAGGCGAAAGGAGTCAAGTGGCGCATTCAAGTGCGCTCAGTTTGGTCGAGAACCGATTTTTGGTCGTAATCCGAGGCATTTGAAAAAAAAAATCTAAATTTTTGGTCGAAAACCGATTTGGTCGAGAACAGAGACGACACTCCAGATGCTGTCACCGATGTCATCTATTTTCTGATTGGTGGATCACAGTGTGAAATTGCACAGCTGTAACATTGGATATCCAGCTGAGCCTAGTTTTGTGTCAAAGGCCGGAAAACTTGGCATTTTGCTCTGATGCGGCAATTTTGCAGGCTGTTGGTGTGAAAGCGTGTACAGGTATGTACTGTGCTCAACTTTAGAAGTTCAACTCGCTAAATAAACGCACGTGTTTTTTTTCCTCCACTTGCTGTCTCGTTATATTATTAGGAAGGAAAAAAACAATCTGCCTCGTGCTTTTAATTCATATTTGGGTGCAAGCACCACTTGTGTCAGAGTTGCGAAACACTCACTTCTTCTTCATAGCGCGTGACATATTTGCTCATGGTTTTTGGTCTTGTCGCTGTTCAGCTGTCCAACTCCATTTTCTTCCCTGGCATTTTTCTTGCGTGCAAACGTTGCATTTGTTTTAGCGCAAAGGGGAAAGCGTATGCTCACTGGTTAACACGCGGTGAGCTCATACTGGAGCTGCACTTTTGACATGACATTTACAATCCCCTTTTTTTTTTTTTGCAAAAAAAACGCTATAGCCACGTCCACACAAGGGGACGTTTTCACCGTGTAAAGTTTATGCGTTATGCTGTCCTACCTCTACCTCCGGGCTATTGTTTATGCAGTTTCCTTCTCAGCTATTACACATTCTCATTGCGCTCCACTTACGGTCGAGTCTTTGCTTTGCTAACAGGACAGCCCAGCTCCAAGCGCTATTTTCAGTCAATTAACCAGTCTACTGGGCATGGGATTACATTCACCTGTGAAGATGAGAAAAATTCACTCTCAAATTGCCTCAGGCTGAATGAGGAATAACTTCAAATAATTAATTTCAATGAATCTTTAGCTTAAATGTCCTCTCTTTGCACTTGGCACTTTAGTCACAGAATTGTTGTCTCTCTGTATTTAGATACACCAGAAATACACAGTAAAAGTTTAATGAGTATTCCGGTATGGAAGCGCACACCAAATAAATAATTATTAGCCGCATGTATTAAACATACAAATGCGAAACCCCCCAAAAAGAATTGGCAATCTTACTGTGGGGAAAAAACAAACAAGTGGAAACAGTGCAAGAAACACAGAAGCGAAAGTAAGGCTTGCGCCACAACAAAAAATGTGTGGCATAAGAATAAGGTCCACAACTAGTCACAAGATATATACTTTTTTTCAGTTTTGCTGTCTACGATTTGAATACGGATGTGATTGTTTCAACTTGTACAGATTTGATTAAACGTGACGTGTTTTTTAAAATGTTTTAACCTGTCCTGTTTGGCTGCCAGATAAGGCAGACTGGAGGTGCAGTATCCATTTTATGCCCAAACATTTTTTCAGTGCTACAGTGGAGTATCCTACACTGCCACCTTGGTCGTTTGTGTTACGACGGACATTAAAGTTTGAGAGGGTAACAACAGCAAACAAGAAAAGAGGGATAAGAGAGAAAAATAAACATTATCGCGTCAGATAAATGCTGCACGGACAAATGCAGGTGGCGCCATTTCAGTGATGCATCTTGAAACATCTTGGTAATTTTAAAGAGCCCACTTGGCTCACACCAAGGAATTTGGGTCCGTATTAGCTCACTTGTGGATATTTATGGCTAAAACTCATCAACATATCGTAGAAAAGGTCCATACAATACCGTCCATACAATTCTGTCAAAGATTGTGTGACTTTATGGGTGAGTACTGACTGACACTGTATTCAAGTTCGGTACATTCCTTATAGTAACTGTTAATATCCAAAATGGAATGAGTCATTCCATTTCATGTCACAACCACGGAGTTTGTGGTTGATCAGACACAAATGTATTTTCTATCCTGACTATTAAACAGTTTTAACATTGTCAGTCACGTTGTTGTTTTTTTCGAGGTGATCAAGGAGTACACCACAGGATAATCGTTTAATAATCAGGTCTTTGCTGACTTTGATCATAAGAGGGAGAAAAAGGTCAAATTTGCCTCAATTGCCGATGTGTGTTTTCTGCTACTTAAGGGCAGACATCATTTTTTTCTGCTTCAAATGCCTGTCTGCATATTTCACGGTAGAATTTAGCATCTTCTTTAAATGTTTTCTTCCTTACCACCGTCGCAAAACGAAATAGCAAAACACGCAGAAAAAAAAACCCCTGCAGAATTGGGTTCAATTACAAGAGGTGACAAGTAGTCTGTCTGTGTGATCCAGAAACGCATTCCATGGGTGATGCTCTCGACTAACATGAGCAATATATCCCAGCCAGCCACTTTCCACTCACTCAATTAAGAGCTCCTGCGATGTCCGGCAATTGACAGACACTCCATCACTTACACACATCCTTCCTTACTGATTGTGGCATTAAGATGTCGTGAGGTGAATGGACAATTGATTTTTTTCAATCTTTGTTTTACGTTTTGTCCTGGCTTCTTCATTTTTTCTTCTTCCTGGCAATGGAGGCAGAGCCAGCGAGCAGGAGCACCTTAATCAGTCGACAATGTTGAGTGGAGTACATTTTTAATTAGCTTTAAAACGAGCACCCCCCTCCCCCCCATGAGAGGCCAAAGGATGTGTAGGAGATTACTCCTGACAGCTATCAGTAGCCAAACAGACCATCAGTGTGGTGGAAAAGACTGAGCAGCTGAGAGTAGTCAGACAGGGATGCATTGATCCAGAATTCTAGACACGATTCACCATGAAGGAAAAAAAAAAGTGTTTTGCTTCCAACCATTGTGCCGGTCCTAGTCTATTTTAATGAACCGCCCTGACACTTAACTGCAAGCAGAACACAGATTGTGTTTACTGATGCACCAAGGACTGGAGGACTCTCAAAAGAAAAAGGATTTCAATTTTCGATATCCTCTAACATCAGAGCCATATTTTTTATAGGATCCTACTTGCATCCTCTGCATAACAAGTGTCTTCTTGATGGAATTGTCATCATCATTTGGTCTCACCAACCGTACACTCTGTCCGATCAAACGGTTCCTTGTCTCCCCCGAGACCCACACCACTTTCTCAAATTGACTGTCAGTTCTTTGTCATTGTATGTTTTGTTTTTCTCTCTTGGATTGTGCGTATGAGCCTGAGCCCATCCGTTTCAAATTCACAATGAGAATGAGGGATGCAGATCTCACCTTGAACACGAGTGAGAAATGCAGTGAACCCAAAGCGACGACTCACAAACCGCGACTTACTTTTACGTTAATGCAGGACCACACTTGGAAGTGCATCGCGCTCACCACAAGCAGTCTCTGCAGCGGAAAACAAACGGCAACGCCAGACTTCTTGCAGACACCCTGCGGGC